>NC_053392.1:477539212-478147599 GCF_905171765.1 Bufo bufo | reverse complement strand
CAAAAATTACTCCTGATAGTTGTGCACGTCTGATCTGCAACTACAGGAAACATTTGGTGAAGTTATTGCTGCCAAAGGAGGTTCAACCAGTTATTAAATCCAAGGGTTCACATACTTTTTCCACCTGCATTGTGAATGTTTACATGGTGTGTTCAATAAAAACATGGTAACATTTAATTCTTTGTGTGTTATTAGTTTAAGTAGACTGTGATTGTCTATTGTTGTGACTTAGATGAAGATCAGATCACATTTTATGACCAATTTGTGCAGAAATCCATATCATTCCAAAGGGTTTACATACTTTTTATTGCAACTGTAAGTGTGTGGCTGGAGGTAGATTACATGGTCATTGGATATGAATTTTACAGCAGGCCAGTGGACTACAGGCCCCAAAATTTATGTATTCAGTGTACAGAAAAGAACAAGTAAGTATGTGGCTGGAGGCAGATTACCCGGTCATTGGATATCAATTTTACAGCAGGCTAGTGGACTACAGGCCCCTAAAATTATGCATTCAGCGTACAGAAAAGAACCAGAAAGTATGTGGCTGGAGGTAGATTACACGGTCATTGGATATAAATTTTATAGTAGGCCAGTGGACTACAGGCTCAAAACATTAGGCATTCAATGGACAGAAAAAGCCTTTTATGCTGCTGTATTTACCTAAGACAGGGACCATTGTTTATTCTGGGTGGTGGCGGATATTTGTGGGTTTTCATGAGGAAATTCAATTAAACGTGGTCGACTCGTCACATGTGTTGAATTCCTCCGAGATCCATGCCTCATTCATTTTTAGAAATTTGAGGTAGTCCACACTGTTGTAAGCTAGGCGAGTGCGCTTATCAGTCACGATCCCCCCTGCTACGCTGAACGTCCTTTCAGACAGGACACTGGATGAGTGGCAAGCCAAGAGTTCCATGGCAAATTGTGCCAGCTCTGGCTACAGATCAAGCCTACACACCCAGTAGTCCAGGGGTTCCTCGCTTCTCAGAGCGTCCACAATGGCCGTTAACCCGATGTAGTCGGACACCTGGCGGTCTAGGCGTTTCCTGAGGCTGGATCCAGAGAGCGACTGTCAATGGGTTGGCTGCAAGAATGGTCTCATATCTGCAGTGACCAACACATCTTCAAACCGCTTTCTTCTTCTTTGTGATGTTGGATTGGTACCCGCAACTGTTTGTGATTGGAAATTCCTCTGCCAGCGCCCGCAAAAGCAGAATGCAGCATTTCTCGAAGCAAGGTCTGGAAGTGCTGCATTCTGACATTCTGACACCACGGATCCCAGAAAAGTTTAAAGTATGCTCTTCTTTCTCCTCCTCCGCACCAGCACCATCCTCCTCTGACTCCTCTTCAGACTCTTGTTGACTTGTCTCAGATGGAGTAGCCCCCCCTGGGAATTCATCCAGCATTGCGACTTCCTCATCTTCCTGTTCCTGCTCCTCGACAGCTTGATCAATGACACGACGCAATGCACGCTCCAGAAAGAAGGCGTAGGGTATGATGTCACTGATGGCGCCCTGGCTGCGACTGACCAGTTTGGCGATCTCATCAAATGGCTGCAGAAGTCTGCATGCGTCGCGCATGAGCAGCCTCTTGCGCGGTGAAAAGAAACCAAGCTCCCCAGACCCTGTCCTGCCGCAGAGTTCGTACAGGTAGTCGTTAACTGCACGTTCCTGCTGTAGCAGCCTATCAAGCATATACAAGGTGGAGTTCCAGCGCTTCGGGCAGTCACAAATCAGACGTCTCATGGGCAGGTGCTGTCACCGCTGAACGTCAGCAAGGCGAGCCATGGCCATGTAAGATCTTCTAAAATGGCCAGAGAGTTTCCTGGCCTGCCGCAAGACATCCTGGACCCCAGGGAATTAGGCAACAAATCGCTGTACAACTAAGTTCAGGACTTGTGCCATGCACGCCACATGTGTCATTTTGCCCTGTTTCAATGTGCTCAGCACATTGGCACCGTTGTCGCACACCACTTTACCAACTGTCAAATTGAGCAGGGTTAGCCACTGATCTGCCTGTGACCGCAAAGCTGAAAGGAGTGCAGGACTGGTTTAGCTCTTTGCTTCCAGGCACAACAGCCGCAGCACAGCATGGCAACATCTCACCTGGCACGTCGAATAGGTTCTTGGGAGCTTGAGGGGCGCAGCAGAAGAGGCGGTAGCAGTGGAAAAGGAGGAGTCAGCCGAGGAGGAGACGGAAGATGGAGTAGGAGAAGGAGAAGAAGAGGCAGGCCTGCATGCAATCCGTGGCGGTAACACCAAATCCACATGGGTGCCACGGGTTGCATGCTTGATGGCCGTCAGAAGGTTCACCCAGAGGGCAGTAAAAGTTATGTACCTTCCCTGCCCGTGTTTGCTAGACCACGTGTCTGTGGTCAGATGTATCTTTGCACCGACACTGTGTGCCAGAGATACATTAACTTGCCACTGAACGTGGCCATATAGCTCCGGGATGCCCTTCTGTGAGAAATATTTCCTTCCAGGGATCTTCCGATGCGGTGTGCCAATGGTCACAAATTTTCGGGCTAGTAGTTCTGACAAGCCAGCGGTCAGCCGTTGGGCAAGAGGGTTATCCAGCGTCATCATCTTTTTTTGCTCGAACATTTGGCCCACAGAAGTCTGCCTTTTGCCAGATGAACGCGATGACGGCATGGTAGAAGGTGGAGTGGAGGACGAATGGGAGGTGAGAGGAGAAGGAGAAGAGACAGGACGTGGAGTGTCAGGAGTGTGGCTTTGTGGGTTCTGACAGTGTTGCTCCCACTGGGCTCGGTGATGGGAGGCCAGGTGCCTTCTTAAGGCGGTCGTCCCTAGGTGAGTGTTGGGACAGCACAGGTTGCAGATAGCAACACTATTGTCAGCAGCTGACACGTTAAAAAAAAGCCCACACTGCGGAGCCATGTGCCGGCGTCCTGGGAGCGCCAGATGTGACCGTGCATCGTGGATGGCTCGTTCCACATACATTAGCAGTGTGCTTTTTGCCTCCTGTGCACTGCAAATTCTGCCTGCTTCTCCTCCTTCTCCTCCCTATCTGCTGCTCCGTCTCTCCCTCTGAACTCCCCTCCTCTTTCTCTCTTGTGGGCACCCACGTGACGTCCATAGACACATCATCATCGTCCCCTTCACCCTCAGTGACATTAAAGATCTCGGAGTAGGCGGGAACAGCAGGGACCACCCTCCTTGTGCCGATCTGGGTACTGTCATCAGACTGCTGCGTGGCGACCGTTGATACCTCCTCTTCCTGATCTGATGCCAAGAATGGCTGCGCATCGGTAAGGTCTTGGAATGGATGGCTAAATAATTCCTCTGACTCGAGTGGAGGGGATATGGTGGTGGTGGTGTTTTTACGGGTGCACACAGCAGAGAGTGAAGAGGGTGCAGATAGAGAGAATGAGGAGAGTGCAGAAGCGGAAGGCTGAGTGAGCCACTCAACCAAGTCTGGTGTGTCCTTTGACGTAATCACATGCACCTTCTGCAACTTCCCACTTAGGCTCCTGGTGCACCTGCCCGACCCCTACCACCATTGCAGAATCGCCTGCCTCTTCCTCTGCCTGTCATTTTCAAAATGACCCTGTGACAAAAGTCCCTATAAAAGAGCAGTATTTGAGGAAGAAGATATATTACACCCCTGCCTCAATCAGGTTTTTTTGGGGGACAAATGGTATATCACACCAGTAGAAATTATTTGTTCCAATAGGGTTTGTCACTCTGTGTAGCTGCGGTAACGCAGCAAAACCGCAAAACAAATGCTGCACTACCCAAATGCAATATATAGAAAGTATATTATTTGTATATAACACCCCTGCTTCAATCACTTTTTTTGGGGGGAAACTGGTATATGACATCAGCAGAAACTATTTGTTCCAATAGCATTTGCCACTCTGTGTAGCTGCGGTAACGCAGCAAAACCGCAAACAGATACTGCACTACCCAAATGAACAAAATAGAAAGCATATTATTGGTATATCACACCCCTGCTTCGATCACTTTTTTGGGGGGCAACTAGTATATCACACCAGTAGAAATTATTTGTTCCAATAGCGTTTGTCACTCTGTGTAGCTGCGGTAACGCAGCAAAACCGCAAACAAATGCTGCACTACCCAAATGCACTATATAGAAAGTATATTATTGGTATATCACCCCTGCTTCAATCAGTTTTTTGGGGGGGCAACTAGTATATCACAGCAGTAGAAATGATTTGTTCCAATAGCGTTTGTCACTCTGTGTAACTGAGGAAACACAGCAAAACCGCAAACATTTGCTGCACTACCTAAAAGCACTATATAGAAAGTATATTATTGGTATAAAACCACCCAGCTTCAATCACTTTTTTGGGGGGAAACTGGTATATCACACCAGTAGAAATTATTTGTTCCAAAAGCGTTTGTCACTTTGTGTAGCTGAGGTAATGCAGCAAAACCGCATACAAATACTGCACTACCCAAATGCACTATATAGAAAGTATATTATTGGTATATATCACCCCTGCTTCAATCAATTTTTTGGGGGGCAACTAGCATATCACAGCAGTAGAAATGATTTGTTTCCATAGCTTTTTTCACTCTATGTAACTGAGGAAATGCATCATAACCGCACACAAATGCTGCACTACCCAAATGCACTATATAGAAAGTATATTATTTGTATATAACATCCCAGCTTCAATTTACTTTTTTGGGGGGTCAACTTGTATATAGAGATGTCCCGAACTATTCGCCGGCTAACAGTTCCCCGAGAACATAGCTTGTTCGCGTTCACCGCGGCGGGCGAACATATGCGATGTTCGGTCCCCCCACTATACATCATCATTGAGCAAACTTTGACCCTGTACCTCACAGTCAGCAGACACATTCCAGCCAATCAGCATACCCTCCCTCCCAGACCCTCCCACCTCCTATCAAAAAGCAAGGACAGCATCCATCTTAGATTTATTCGGAAGCTGCAGTGTCACAAATTTGACTAAGTTGTGATCACAATGCGATTAATACAGGTTATATTAATCGCATTGCGAATTCAACGTACAGTTGGGTTCCTAATGGTTGTATTGCTAGAATATAACGAAGATTGAGAATATAGTGCTATATTCGTTATATTCGTCAATTCTAGCAATACAACCATTAGGAACTCAGATCTAAGTTGTAATCGCAGGTTATATTAATCGCATTGCGAATTCAACTTAGAGCTGGGTTCCTAATGACCCTGTACCTCACAGTCAGCAGACACATTCCAGCCAATCAGCAGCATACCCTCCCTCCCAGACCCTCCCACCTCCTAGCAAAAAGCAAGGACAGCATCCATCTTAGATTCATTCGGAAGCTGCAGTCTTAGTGAGAGGAGGGACAGTGCAGCTGCTGCTGATTTAATAGGGAAATAGATAGCTAAGCTAGTGTATTCAGTGTCCACTCCAGTCCTGAAAGACTCATCTGATCTGCTGTAAGGACAGCGTCCTGACAGCACCCCAAAAAGCCCTTTTTAGGGCTAGTACATCAGTCTGCTTTTTTTTTCCCCCTCTGTAATCTAATTGCAGTTGCCTGCCTGCCAGCGTGTGTGTCAGGCCCACAGCGTGTACTGTGCCCACTTGCCCAGTGCCATCACTCATATCTGGTGTCACAGTAGCTTGCATAAAAAAAAACTAAAAAACTTTTTTCACTGTAATCTAATTGCAGTTAGTTGCCTTCAAGCGTGTGTCAGGCCTACAGCGTGTACTGTGCCAACTACTGCCAGTGCACAGTGCCACCAGTGCCACTCATATCTGGTGTCACAGTAGCTTGCATTAAAAAAAAATATATATCTTTTTAACGGCCCAGGAGCATGAAGGGGCCCAAAGACCCTTGTGCCACATAAGACACACAAAGCACTGAGGGAAGGGGGGCCCAAACTGAACTCTTGCACCGGGGCCCATGAGCCTTTAGTTACCTCCCTGCCCCCCCCCCCCAATACCCCCAAATACTATCCTGAAGAAACATTACTGCCCCCCATAGTAATAGTGCTCCTCATAGTCGCACCAATAGTTATTCCCTTCTAGAATGCCCCCATTAGTAACACTGCCCCAACCGTGATAATGCTCCTCAACAATGCCCCCATTATTAGAAGAGCCCTCCCATATTAATAATACCCTCACAGAGCCCCCCAGTAGAAATAAGGCCCCCTATTGTTCCCCCAGTGGTAATAAAGCTCCCTACAGACCCCTCAGTAGTAATAAGGCCCCCATAGTGCGCTTAGTAGAAATAAGGCGGATCTATAAGACCCTCCTATAGAGCCCCCAGTAGTAATAAGACCACCTATAATGTCCCCTGGATCTGCAGTGCCCCCTGCAGTTATAATCCTCCCTCCACCATACAGTCCCATGTAAATAACATCACCTCCTCCCCAGCTGCCTCCAACGCACAATCCCATGTAAACATCCCCCCCTAAGGCTACTTTCACACTTGCGTTCGTGCGGATCTGTACAGGACGGATCTGCACCGATAATACAAACGAATGCATCCGTTCAGGACCGATTCGTTTGTATTAGATTTGAATTTCTAAGTCCCAATACGGATCCGTCCTGACTTACATTGAAAGTCAATGGGGGACGGATCCGTTTACAATTGCACCATTTTGTGTCAATGCAAAGGGATCCGTCCCCATTTACTTACATTGTAAGTCAGGACGGATCCGTTTGGCTGCGCAAGGCCATGCGGACACAAAAACGCTGCTTGCAGCATTTTGGGGTTCGCCTCCAAAACGGAACGGGGGGCCGTACGGAGCCGAACGAATGCATTCTGAATGGATCCGCATCAATTCAGAATGCATTGGGGTTAAACTGATGCATTTGGGGCTGCTTGTGAGAGCCTTGAAACGGATCTCACAAGCGGATCCCCAAACCTAAGTGTGAACGTAGCCTAAACATTAAGTCCCATGTACATAAACATCATTCCCCCCCACCATCCACTTGCAACATACAGTCCCATGTAAATAACATCACTCCCTCCCCCAGCCACCTCAAGCACACAGTCCCATGTCAATAACATCCCTCCCTTCAGCCCTAACATACATCCTAGTTTAATAACTACAACCCCCAGCATCTGCCTCTCCCTTAACTTACCTTTTCTCATGTACAGACATCAGCATTAGGCTCCTTCTCCTTCTTCACTCGTCCAATCCTGCACTGGTCACATGATGGTGACATCATCCAGGTCATCCTATCACAGCCTGTTTTGCTGATCACATGACCTGTGATGTCACCACAGGTCCTTCACCTCTTCCCAGGATATTAGATTCAATTGTATTGCCGTTCTGTGTACGGCAATACAGTTGTATCTAGCAGGCAGGAAGGACATGCGGGGCCTGGGACAAAACATCAGGGGCCCAGGCCCCGAATGTTTTAATGGGAGTCGGGAAACGGAGCTCCCTTGGGCCCCCAGGAGCAACTGGGCCCGGGGCAGCTGCCCCTTTTGCCCTGTGGCAAAGACGTGTGTGTCAGGCCTACAGCGTGTACTGTGCCAACTACTGCCAGTGCACAGTGCCACCAGTGCCACTCATATCTGGTATCACAGTAGATTACATAAAAAAAAAATATATATATTTTTTGACTGTAATATAATTGCAGTTAGTTGCCTGCAAGCGTGTGTGTCAAGCCTACAGCGTGTACTGTGCCAACTACTGCCAGTGCACAGTGCCACCAGTGCCACTCATATCTGGTGTCACAGTAGATTACATAAAAAAGAAAAAAATAACTTTTTTGACTGTAATATAATTGCAGTGCCACCAGTGCCACTCATATCTGGTGTCACAGTAGATTACATAAAAAAATATATATATATTTTTTCACTGTAACCTAAATGCAGTTAGTTGCCTGCAAGCGTGTGTGTCAGGCCTACAGCGTGTACTGTGCCAACTACTGCCAGTGCACAGTGCCACCATTGTCACAGTAGATTACATTAAAAAAAAAAAAATTTTCACTGTAACCTAATTGCAGTTAGTTGCCTGCAAGCGTGTGTGTCAGGCCTACTGCGTGTACTGTGCCAACTACTGCCAGTGCACAGTGCCACCAGTGCCACTCATATCTGGTGTCACAGTAACTTGCACGCATAGTACAACTAATCAGAAAAAAAATGACAGGCAGAGGCAGGCCACCCCGCAGGGGCCGTCGTGGTCGTGGTGCTGTGACTTCCTTTGGCCCTAGAATAATGCCCAGTGTTCAGAGGCCAAGTACCCTGAACTCGAAAAAGTTCTGAGGACATAGTTTACTGGCTAACACAGGACACCCAATCTTCTACAACTTCCGCTCGGAACCTTGATGCACCATCCTCCTCCAGCGCACCTCTCAAGTTACCACTCGCCCGCCTGCCGCCACCACCAACACTAGCACCACAGCTGCTTCACTTGATCTGTCAGAGGAGTTATTTACACATCAGTTGGAAGAAATGAGTGATGCGCAACCATTATTGCCAGAGGATGTAGATAACAGGGATATGTCTCAGTCAGGCAGCATTACACACATGGACGTACGGTGTGATGATGATGATGTTGTACCCGCTGCTGCTTCCTTTGCTGAGTTGTCAGATACAAGTGAAGCGGTTGATGATGACGATGTGTTCGTGGATGTCACGTGGGTGCCCGCTCAAAGAGAAGAAGAACAGGGGGAAAGTTCAGATGGGGAGACAGAGAGGAGGAGGAGATGAGTTGGAAGCAGGGGGAAATCGTCGCAAGGAGCTAGTGGCACAGTCAGACAGCATGTATCGGCACCCGGGGTCAGCCAGACAGCACGCCAATCAATGCATGCTGTTGCCACCACCAGAATGCCGTCATTGCAAAGCTCAGCAGTGTGGCATTTTTTTTTGTGTGTCTGCCTCAGATAACAGCGATGCCATTTGCAACCTGTGCCAAAAGAAACGTGGGAAGTCGTGGGAAGTCCAACACCCACCTAGGTACAACTGCTTTGCGAAGGCACATGATTTAAAATCACAAACGCCTATGGGATCAACACATGAGTACAAGCAGCACACAAACTCAAAGCCGCCATCCTCCTCCTGGTCCAGCATCTTCAGCCACGTCAACCACTGCTGTCCTCCTTGCCCGCTCTCAACCATCCGCCACTCCGCCTCTCGCCTTCAGCGGTTCCTGCTCATCTGCCCACAGTCAGGTGTCTGTCAAGGAAATGTTTGAGCATAGGAAGCCAATGTCACAGAGTCACCCCCTTGCCCGGCGTCTGACAGCTGGCTTGTCGGAACTCTTAGCCCGCCAGCTTTTACCATACAAGCTGGTGGAGTCTGAGGCCTTCAAAAAAATTGTAGCTATTGGGACATCGCAGTGGAAGGTACCCGGCCAAAATTTATTTTCACAAAAGGCAATCCCCAACCTGTACTCTATTGTGGAAAAGGAAGTCATGGCATGTCTGGCACACAGTGTTGGGGCAAGGGTCCATCTGACCACTGATGCCTGGTCTGCAACGCACGGTCAGGGAAGGTATATCACGTACACTGCGCATTGGGTAAACCTGCTGACGGCTGCCAAGCATGGAATGCGTGGCTTTGCAGAGGAGTTGGTGACACCGCCACGACTTGCTGGCAGGCCTGCTGCCACCTCCTCTACTCCTCCTACTCCATCCTCTTCCATAACCTCCTCGGCTGAGTCCTCTTCTGCTGCTGCATCTTGCTCCACATCAACTGCACCCCCCAGCTCCCCAGGGGCTATTCCACATCCCAGATACGACAGTGTCACGCTGTCTTGGGGTTGACTTGCCTAAAAGCAGAGTCACACCGGACCAGCACTCCTGTCCGCCCTGAACGCACAGGTGGATCAGTGGCTGACTCCGCACCAACTAGAGATCGGCAAAGTGGTGTGTGACAACGGAAGCAATTTGTTGGCGGCATTGAATTTGGGCAAGTTGACACATGTGACGTGCATGGCACATGTGTTGAATCTGATCGTACAACGCTTTGTGCATAAGTACCCAGGCTTACAGGACGTCCTCAAGCAGGCCAGGAAGGTGTGTGGCCATTTCAGGTGTTCCTACACGCCATGGCGCACTTTTCAGATATTCAGTGGCGAAAAAACATGCCAGTGAGTCGCTTGATTTGCGACAGCCCGACACGTTGGAATTCAACACTCCTAATGTTCGACCGCCTGCTCCAACAAGAAAAGCCGTCAACGAGTCATTTGTATGACCGGGTGCTAGGACAGCCTCTGCGGAGCTGGGTATTTTTTTGCCACATTACTGGACGCTCATGCGCAATGCCTGTAGGCTCATGCGTCCTTTTGAGGAGGTGACAAACCTAGTCAGTCGCACCGAAGTCACCATCAGCGACATCATCCCATTTGTTTTCTTCCTGGAGCGTGCCCTGCGAAGAGTGCTGGATCAGGCCGTATATGAGCGTGAACAGGAAGAGTTGTGGTCACCATCACCACCAGAAACAGCGTTATCAACATCGCTTGCTGGACCTGCAGCAACGCTGGAAGAGGAGTCTGAGGAAGAGGAGTCAGAGGAGGAATGTGGCTTTGAGGAGGAGGAAGACCAACCACAGCAGGCATCCCTGGGTGCTCGTTGTCACCTATCTGGTACCCGTGGTGTTGTAAGTGGCTGGGGGGAAGAACAGACCTTCAGTGAGATCAGTGATGACGAGGAACGGGACATGAGTAGCTCGGCATTCAACCTTGTGCAAATGGGTTCTTTCATGCTGTCGTGCCTGTTGAGGGACCCTCGTATAAAAAGGCTGAAGGAGAACGACCTGTACTGGGTGGCCACGCTACTAGACCCCCGGTATAAGCAGAAAGTGCCTGAAATGTTACCGAATTACCGGAAGTCGGAAAGGATGCAGCAGTTCGGAAACAAGTTAAAAAGTATGCTTTACACAGCGTATAAGGGTGATGTCACAGCACAACGGGAATCTAACAGGGGAAGAGGTGAAAGTAATCCTCCTCCTACCACGACCACGCCGGCAAGGACAGGACGCTTTACAGACGTGTTGTTGATGGAGGACATGCAGAGCTTTTTAAGTCCTACGCATCGCCACAGCCCTTCGGGGTCCACCCTCAGAGAATGACTCGACCGACAGGTAGCAGACTACCTCGCCTTAACTGAAGATATCGACACTCTGAGGAGCGATGAACCCCTTGACTACTGGTTGTGCAGGCTTGACCTGTGGTCTGAGGTATTGTCACTGAGAAGAGAAGTCGCCTAGGTCAAAAAAGTCTAGATTACCTAACCTTTATTAAGATGAATGAGGCATGGATCCCGAAGGGACTGACAGTGGGGGATACATTTGACTAAAAAAGCCCTGGTGATGAGATGAGCTGCCTTGGGCTAAAAATGGTCCACACGCTGCTGTGTTTTATCTCTGCATGCCGGATGACTTGCGTGACTTCTCCGCCACCAACTAGGGTTCAAGCCAAAATGTTTTTGTGCACTTTCTGCTACAGCGGCTGCAACAATACCTAATTTTTCTGGTTTTTCTGGCCTCTGGTGTTGCACTGTGGCATCAAAAACCAAAAAAAAAAAAAAGGCACATACATGTGTCAATTCCCCTTCGTGATCGTTACCTTGTTGTGGTGAAGGGGCTTGCGTATCACAATGAAGCGACCACCTCTATGAGTGTGTTGGCAATGGCAATGTTGGCACACCCCAGATGATAAGGTCGTTGCTTCATTGTGAACAGACCAAAAGCGATCGGCTGGATAATTTTGCATAGAAAAAACATAAATTTTCTTTGTGATCATCTAAGGTGATCATTAAAGCCTACTAGGCCAACAATGGGCCCACATTGCAGAATCATTGTTTTCTGGGTCACTTAACTGTCACTGAACCACCTCAGCACGACCATAGGCTTTGAAAAACCGCCATCGCCTGTGCAATGAGCAGGACCGTGGTACGGTGGCCAATGATGCAGTGGGTCAGGATACGTGCATATAAGTCTATGAGTAGTTCATGACGCCAATTGCAGCTTGCGCAGGTACTGTAACAGGGCACTTTAAGATGTAATAACTCACGTACCAGGTGAGGAATGCCAGAGGGGGATAATGTCTCTGTGTAGTAGGTATTGTGTCAACGGTGTCTCCTACCTTGGTATGGCTGGACTCCTGGATCCTGGCTCACTTGCAATAAAATGAGTGTTGTTAGTAGGAGTAACTGAGGAACTTTGGTAGTAAGGAATGAGATCCAGACTGATGATATAATCCAACTCGTCTTTACTTAATGGCAGCTTGAATCCATACGAGTTACAGCATAGGTCTTGGGTACCAGCAGGTATTGGCAATATGTATTCTGCTTCTATTCATATGCCTAGAGAATTTTGGCAGGTATCTATCTTCTGCTCTGTCTTCTGCTTAGTATGGGCCTGACTAGCTGAGGAGGTACTTGGCTTCTCCTGGACTCTGGATCTGTACTCTCAGGACTGCTCGCAGGGAATAGTTCTTCCTGGAGGTCTGTAGTTCTGGAGGTGCTGCTTGCTTTGTCACCAGCTGACGTAGAAGACTCAGGCTGGGAAGAGTGATCCTTGGCCTCAGCCGAGGCTGGATCCTAGGTTGGGATCCCTGTTTCTGGGAGCTCCTACCAACACAGCCTTCCCCTTGCAGGGAGAGCTGGAACACACACTAACTTAACTTCCTCTCCTCCCCATGAGGTAGGATGTGGGAACATTCCACTCCTCCTCAAAGAGGGGGGAGCTAGCCTGGAATGGACTATTCCAGTCTAGATGTGCTAAACTGGCTAAGGTCTGCTAAACATATTGCTGCCACCTGCTGGTGTACATGGAAGTTACAACAAATTCATTATACAGGCCTGGAAAATACATATAATGGAAGAATGCATTGTTAGATCACAAAAGATGACAATATACATACACACCTGACATGATGCAGCAGGGAGAAAGAGTTTAGTGACATACTCTGGGATGTTACACCTGCAATCTGCCAAATGTGCGCACGAGAACAGTCATCACTACACCAAGATTGACGCATAAAGGAATAAAATTTATGTCATGAGTGTGTCAACTATTGACAACTCTTTGCGGTTGTCTAAACTCTATTTCATACACGTCCCCTGATAGGGGACGTAACAGGGATTAAACTGATAGGAATAGTACTACTTAACATACCACTCATATTGGGATTGCATAGTACATTGCACGGGCAGTGCCCCAGATTGGAAGTAAGAGGACCGACCAAGCATCTTTTTCCTGATGATACTTGAAAAAGGGGTGTATGTGAAGAGAGGATGTCCGCAAAAGTTTGATAAATTGTGGAGTGATTGGTTATCTCACACTCATGTGGTTATATAGGCTCGTCAAAATCAAGACTAGTTATAAGGGAGGGGGGCGTTAGGCAAGGTGAGGGGGGGAAGGGATTTGGGGGGGATTTGATATGTACAATCCTTTGTTTCAAATACTTGTTTTAACATGTATACACATTATGTACTGATATTGGATAAACTGTGTGTCGTTATTGGTACGGTTACTGTTGTACTCTGACTCCACATGGTGGATAAAGCAAGAAAGAAAAAACAAAGAATTGTTTGTTGTAACACTCTGTATTTATTGTTTCAATAAAAACGACTTGATTTAAAAAAAGCATCTTTTTCCATCTCCCGGTTCCTAAAGTCTATTCCATACACCACACCGGCCCCTGATAGGGGACAAAAACAGAGAAATCTGGTAAGAACAGATTTTTTAATAAAAAAAAAAGAGGACAGCCTCTGCGGAGCTGGGTATTTTTTGGTCGCGTTACTGAACGCTCATGCACAATGGCTGTAGGCTCATCCGTCCTTTTGCGGAGGTGACAAACCTGGTCAGTCAAACCCAAGGCAACATCATCGACCTCATCCCATATGCGTTTTCTCTGGAGCGTGCCCTGCGAAGAGTTCTGGATCAGGCCGTAGATGAGCATGAAGAGGAAGAGTTGTGGTCACCATCACCACCAGAAGCAGCCTTGTCGTCGTCGATTGCTGGACCTGCGGCAACGCAGAGAGAGGAGTCTGAAGAAGAGGAGTCAGAGGAGGAAGGTGGCTTTTAGGAGGTGGAAGACCAACCACAGCAGGCGTCCCAGGGGGCTTGTTGTCACCTTTCGGGGACCCTTGGTGTTGTACGTGGCTGGGTGGAGGAAGAGACCTTCAATAAAGTCAGTGAGGACAAGGAACGGGACATGGCTAGCTTGGTATCCAACCTTGTGCAAATGGGGAGTTTGCGGTTGTGCAAATGGACTGTTTGCGGTTGTTTGCGGTGTGTTAAACGGGGAGTTTGGTCTGCCATTGTGAAGCGGGCGTAACCCTTACACTACCTGATCGATACAACATCATACCTGATGTTTTAAAGCACGTTATTCCAAACAATTTAGGAATGTTAGGTGATTTATGCCCTTTATGGATTAAAACCTGACTCTGCGTCAACTACGTAATTTTCCATGGGAGTTTTGCCATGGATCCCCCTCCGGCATGCCACAGTCCAGGTGTTAGTCACCTTGAAACAACTTTTCATTCACTATTGTGGCCAGAAAGAGTCCCTGTGGGTTTTAAAATTCGCCTGCCTATTGAAGTCTATGGCGGTTCGCTCGGTTCGCCCCGTTCGTGAATATTTGCGGAAATTCGCGTTCGCCGTTCGCAAACGGAAAATGTTATGTTCGCGACATCTCTACTTGTATATCACACCAGTAGAAATTATTTGTTCCAATAGCGTTTGTCACTCTGTGTAGCTGATGTAACACAGCAAAACCGCAAACATTTGCTGCACTACCTAAAAGCACTATATAGAAAGTATATTATTGGTATATCACCCCTGCTTCAATCACTTTTTTGGGGGGGCAACTGTTATATCACACCAGTAGAAATTATTTGTTCCAATAGCGTTTGTCACTCTGTGTAGCTGCAGTGACGCAGCAAAACCGCAAACAAATGCTGCACTACCCAAATGCACTACATAGAACGTATTTTTTTTATATATAACACCCCTGCTTCAATCCCTTTTTTGGGGGGGCAACTGTTATATCACACCAGTAGAAATTATTTGTTCCAATAGCGTTTGTCACTCTGTGTAGCTGCAGTGACGCAGCAAAACCGCAAACAAATGCTGCACTACCCAAATGCACTACATAGAACGTATTTTTTTTATATATAACACCCCTGCTTCAATCCCTTTTTTGGGGGGGCAACTGTTATATCACTCCAGTAGAAATTATTTGTTCCAATAGCTTTTGTCACTCTGTGTAGCTGCGGTAACGCAGCAAAACCGTAAACAAATGCTGCACTACCCAAATGCACTATATAGAAAGTATATTATTAGTATATCACACTCCTGCTTCAATCAGTTTTTATGTGGGGCAACTGGTAAATCATACCAGTAGAAATTATTTGTTTCAATAGCGTTTGTCACTCTATGTAGCTGAGGTAACGCAGCAAAACCGCAAACAAATGCTGCACTTCCTAAATGCACTATATAGAAAGTACATTATTGGTATATAACACCCCTGCTTCAACCACTTTTTTGGGGGGGAAACTGGTATATCACACCAGTAGAAATTATTTGTTCCAAAAGCGTTTGTCACTTTGTGTAGCTGCGGTAATGCAGCATAACCACATACAAATGCTGCACTACCCAAATGCACTATATAGAAAGTATATTATTTGTATATAACACCCCAGCTTCAATTTACTTTTTTGGGGGGTCAACTTGTATATCACACCAGTAGAAATTATTTGTTCCAATAGCTTTTGCCACTCTGTGTAGCTGATGTAACGCAGCAAAACCGCAAACAAATGCTGCACTACCCAAATGCACTATATAGAAAGTATATTATTGGTATATAACACTCCTGTTTCAATCAGTTTTTTGGGGGGGCAACTGGTATATCACACCAGTAAAAATTATTTGTTCCAATAGCGTTTGGCACTCTGTGTAGCTGCAGTATCGCAGCAAAACCGCACACAACTGCTGCACAATACAAATGCACTATAATATACTTTCTATGTTAGAAAGTATATTATAAGTATATTACAACCCTCAGTAAGTCACACCTATCGATAGCACACCTATACCATTCCTTAAAAGGACTTTTGTGTCCCTATTAGCTAGCGTTTGGTGTCCATAACAGTTTGTCCCTGCTCCACACAGCAACCTCTCCCTACACTGGCAAAAGACTGAATATAAAATGGCGGCCAGATCGGGATTATTTATAAAGTAGGGGGTATGTCCATGTGCTGAAACATCTCAATTGGCTGTCCTGTACCACCTGATGGATGTGTCATGGGTCAAAGTTTTTCATAATGTAAAGGAATATGGCGCCGGCGGACATCTCCATATGTTCGCCTGTTTGACGAACCGCGAACGAGCAAAGTTTGCTGCGAAACGACCGCCGGGAGAACCGCAAGGCCATCTCTATTGTTGGACCCTCTCTAATCAGATAGTGATGACTTAGAGGGCGTTTACATCACCCTTTATTTTTCTATTCTTATGATCCATTAGAAGAACAGAAAAATGGGTATCCTTAAAAAAACAAAAACGGATCCAGTTGCACATTAGGCATCCATTTTAGCCATTTGTGTCTGAGATAAGTTTCTCCAGACAGAACAAAAGACCTGCATATAGTGCTTTTTTTCAGTCTGAAAAAAACTGATCTCAGACACAAATGGCTAAGACGAATGCAATAGGATCCATGTTGTACAAGATACTTTTTTTCCTCTTCTTCTGACAGATCAGAAGAACGGAAAAAGAAACAGTGATGTGAACTCCCCTTTAGGCCTCATACACATGGGCGTTAGCTGTTCGTGCCCAAATTACGAGCTGCAAATGGCCGGTCTGCATATACAGAAATGCTGATTCAGGGCTCATGCACATGGCCGTAGAATGGTGACAAAAAATTGATTTATGTTTTGGCATGGTTTTCATAATTTTTTTTTTTTAACGGTTTTCACCTGACAGGGTAAATCATGACCGCGTCATATGAGGGGTTAATCCACTTTCATCGGCGTTGGTGGATGCAGCAGAGGTCTGGCTGTCAGTAACAGCCGGTCCCCAGCCGCTGATCGCAGCACCACATGTGGGGGAAGAGAAGGACTGCATGATGAGAATGCTCGTCCTGGGGCGCCAACTACCGGCAATTTAGGATGAGCATTCTCATCCTGGGTCATTAATAGGTTAATGTCATATAACCCCTTTAACCCCTTAACGACCCAGGACGAGAATGCTTGTCCTAAATCGCCGGCTCTTAGCGCTAGAGGAGGAGTGTTCTCGTCCTGCAGTCGTTCCTTTCCCCCGCGTGCAGTCCCACGATCAGCGGCAGAGATCCGGCTGTTACTGACAGCCGGATGCCTGCTGCATCCACCAGCATCGGCGATAACGCCGATGCCAGTGGATTAACCCCTCATATGCAGCGGTCAGCGCTGACCGCGGCATATGGGAGGTTTGCGCTCCCTCACCTCATCCTCATCCATCGGTCCCTGCGCTGCTGGGGCGGGCACTCGATGGTTGCCATGGCAGCCCCAAGCCATTCCTGGCATGTACGGAAGCCTAAGAGGCCCAGCCCCCAGGCTGGGTCTCCTAGGCAAATGTTAGCGTCTTACAGTGTAAGACACTAACAGTTCAATACAGCACAATACAGATGTATCGTGCTGCATTGAAACAGGGATCAGACCCTGTAATGTTGAAGTCCCAGAGTGGGACAAATAATAAAGTGAAAAAAAAAAGTTCATAAAATGTAAGTTTTACAAAAAAAAATTAAAGTAAGTAAAAAAGAATTGTAAAAAATAGGGAAAAGACATATAGACATATTAGGTATCGTCGTGTCCGTATAGACCAGTTCTATAAACATATCACATGACCTAACCCCTCAGATGAACACTGTAAAATATAAAAAATAAAAACTGTGCTAAATAAAAATTATTTTGTCACCTTACATCACAAAAAGTACAACAGCAAGCGATCAAAAAAGTGTAAGCCCACCAAAATAGTACCAATCTAACCGTCACCTCATTCCGCAAAAAATGAGCCCCTACCTGAGACAATCGCCCAAAAAAAAAATATAAATTATGGCTCAGAATATGGAGACACTAAAACATAATTTTTTTGTTTTAAAAAAGCGGTTATTGTGTGAAACTTACATAAATTAAAAAAAGTATACATATTAGGTATCGCCGTGTCCGTATCGACTGGCTCTATAAAAATATCACATGACCTAACCCCTCAGATGAACACCGTAAAAAATAAAAAATAAAAACTGTGCTAAATAAACCATTTTTTGTCACCTTACATCCCAAAAAGTGTAATAGCAAGCGATCAAAAAGTCATATGCACGCCAAAATAATGCCAATCAAACCGCCATCTCATCCCACAAAAAATGAGACCCTATCTAAGACAATTGCTCAAAAACTGAAAAAACTATGGCTCTCAGACTATGGAGACACTAAAACATGATTTTTTATTTGTTTAAAAAATGAAATCGTTGTGTAAAACTTACATAAATAAAAAAAGAAGTATACATATTAGGTATTGCCGCGTCCTTCACAACCTGCTCTATAAAAATACCACATAATCTAACCTGTCAGATGAATGTTGTAAATAACAAAAAAAAACTGTGCCAAAACAGCTATTTCTTGTTACCTTGCCTCACAAAAAGTGTAATATAGAGCAGCGGTCCCCAACTGCCGGGCCGCGGCCCAGGACCGGGCCGTGGAAGATTGTTAGCCGGGCCGCGGCGATCAGGGCAGTCTTTAACTCTGTACTAATGAAGCGCTTCCATTATGGAAGCGCTTCATTAGTACAGAAGGACCAGGGAGCGGTGAAGGATCTGTACTCACCGCTTCCTGGTCCTCGGCTCGGCTATCGGCTGTGCAGGGCTGCGCACAGCGTGAGGTCGCTCTGTGACCTCACGCTGTGCGCCGCTATACACAGCCGATAGCCGACAGCAGAATGAAGAGGATCGCGATGGTGACCAGGAGCCGGAGAGGTAAGTGTTTTTTTATTTTATTTTATTTGATTTGCACTGATGGCTGACCTGGGGGACATGGGGATGACATGGGGGGCTTGAGGGCTGGCTGACATGGGGGGCTTATGGGCTGGCTGACATGGGGGGCTTATGGGCTGGCTGACATGGGGGGCTTATGAGCTGGCTGACATGGGGGGCTTATGGGCTGGCTGACATGGGGGGCTTATGGGCTGGCTGACATGGGGGGCTTATGGGCTGGCTGACATGGGGGGCTTATGGGCTGGCTGACATGGGGGGCTTATGGGCTGGCTGACATGGGGGGCTTATGGGCTGGCTGACATGGGGGGCTTATGAGCTGGCTGATATGGGGGCTTATGGGCTGGCTGACATGGGGGCTTATGGGCTGGCTGACATGGGGGGCTTATGGGCTGGCTGACATGGGGGGCTTATGGGCTGGCTGACATGGGGGGCTTATGGGCTGGCTGACATGGGGGGCTTATGGGCTGGCTGACATGGGGGGCTTATGGACTGGCTGACATGGGGGGCCTATGGGCTGGCTGACATGGGGGGCTTATGGGCTGGCTGACATGGGGGCTTATGAGCTGGCTGACATGGGGGGCTTATGGGCTGGCTGACATGGGGGGCTGGCTGACATGAGGAGCTAATGGGGGCTTATGGCTGACATGTGGGGCTAATGGGGGGCTTATGGCTGACATGAAGGGCTAATGGGGGCTTATGGCTGACATGAGGGGCTAATGGGGGGCTTATGGCTGACATGAAGGGCTAATGGGGGCTTATGGCTGACATGAAGGGCTAATGGGGGCTTATGGCTGACATGAGGAGCTAATAGGGGCTTATGGCTGACATGAGGGGCTAATGGGGGCTTATGGCTGACATGAGGGGCTAATGGCTGACATGAAGGGCTAATGGGGGGCTTATGGCTGACATGAAGGGCTAATGGGGGGCTTATGGCTGACATGAAGGGCTAATGGGGGGCTTATGGCTGACATGAAGGGCTAATGGGGGCTTATGGCTGACATGAGGGGCTAATGGGGGGCTTTTGGCTGACATGAGGGGCTAATGGGGGGCTTATGGCTGACATGAAGGGCTAATGGGGGGCTTATGGCTGACATGAGGGGCTAATGGGGGGCTTATGGCTGACATGAAGGGCTAATGGGGGGCTTATGGCTGACATGAAGGGCGAATGGGGGCTTATGGCTGACATGAGGGGCTAATGGGGGCTTATGGCTGACATGGGGGGCTTATGGCTGACATTGGGGGGGTTTATGGCTGACATTGGGGGGGGGGGGTGTATGGCTGACATTGGGGGCTGATAGATGGCTAAAGGTTTGGTGGTTGATCTGAGCCATTTGGGGTCTAATCTGAGGTCTGATTAACATTGGGGGTCTGATTGCTGGTCTGACCTGAGGTGCAATGAAAAATATTTTTTTCTTATTGTTCTCCCCTAAAACCTAGGTGCATCTTATAGGGCGAAAAATACGGTACAGTGCAGCAGAGACCAGTGCAGCAGAGACCAGTGCAGCAGAGACCAGTGCAGCAGAGACCATAGTTAGTTTATATAGTCATTATATAGCGTTATATATTTTAATATGCACCTTTGTGTTTTGTTATGCGCGTGAATCAGTCGGTCCCGCCCACCCCCTAAGCCCCGCCCCAGAACTCCGCCCCCTTCCCCCCCCCAACCGGTCGCTGGGAAAATTGTCTTGCATGAAACCGGTCCTTGGTGCAAAAAAGGTTGGGGACCACTGATATAGAGCAACCAAAAATCATATGTACCCTAAACTAGTACCAACAAAACTTCCAACCTATCCCGTAGTTTCTAAAATGGGGTCACTTTTTTGGAGTTTCTACTCTAAGGGGTGCATCAGGGGGGCCTCAAATGGGACATGGTGTAAAAAAAAAACAGTCTAGCAAAATCTGCCTTCCAAAAACCGTATGGCATTCCTTTCCTTCTGCGCCCAGCCGTGTGCCCGTACAGCAGTTTACGACCACATATGGGGTGTTTATGTAAACTACAGAATCAGGGCCATGAATATTGAGTTTTGTTTGGCTGTTAACCCTTGCTTTGTAACTGGAAAAAAATATTAAAATGGAAAATCTGGCAAAAAAGTGAAATTTTGAAATTGTATCTCTATTTTCCATTAATTCCTGTGGAACACCTAAAGGGTTAACGACCTTTGTAAAATCAGTTTTGATTACCTTGAGGGGTGTAGTTTCTTAGATGGGGGTCACTTTTATGGAGTTTCTACTCTAGGGGTGCATCAGGGGGGCTTCAAATGGGACATGGTGTAAAAAAAAACAGTCTAGCAAAATCTGCCTTCCAAAAACCGTATGGCATTCCTTTCCTTCTGCGCCCTGCCGTGTGCCCGTACAGCAGTTTATGACCACATATGGGGTGTTTCTGTAAACTACAGAATCAGGGCCATAAATATTGAGTTTTGTTTGGCTGTTAACCCTTGCTTTGTAACTGGAAAAAAATAATAAAATGGAAAATCTGGCAAAAAAGTGAAATTTTGAAATTGTATCTCTATTTTCCATTAATTCTTGTGGAACACCTAAAGGGTTAACGACATTTGTAAAATCAGTTTTGAATACCTTGAGGGGTGTAGTTTCTAGACTGGGGTCATTTTTGGGTGGTTTCTATTATGTAAGCTTCACAAAGTGACTTCAGACCTGAACTGGTCCTTAACAAGTTGGTTTTTGAAAATTTCTTTATTTCTTGATTTACTTCTAAACTTTTAAGCCTTGTAACGTTCCCCAAAAATAAAAAGTCATTCCCAAAATGATCCTAACATGAAGTAGACATATGGGAAATGTAAAGTAATAACTATTTTTGTAGGTATTAATATGTATTATAGAAGTAGAGAAATTGAAACTTGGAAATTTTAAAATTTTTCCAAATTTTTAGCAAATTTGATATTTTTTTATAAATAATAATGAATTTCTTTTTACTCCATTTTACCAGTGTCATGAACTACAATTTGTGACGAAAAAACAATCTCAGAATGGCCTGGATAAGTCAAAGCGTTTTAAAGTTATCACAACATAAAGTGACACTGGTCAGATTTGCAAAAAATGGCCTGGTCCTGAAGGTGAAAATGAGCCCGGTCCTTAACCACTTACCGTCACGCTAACGCCGAAAGGCGTCATTTCTGTGGCGCTCCCAGGTCACACTAACGCCGATTGGCGTCATCTCGCGTGAGCCGAGATTTCCTGTGAACGCGCGCACACAGGCGCGCGCGCTCACAGGAACGGAAGGTAAGAGAGTTGATCTCCAGCCTGCCAGCGGCGATCGTTCGCTGGCAGGCTGGAGATGTGATTTTTTTTAACCCCTAACAGGTATATTAGACGCTGTTTTGATAACAGCGTCTAATATACCTGCTACCTGGTCCTCTGGTGGTCCCCTTTGTTTGGATCGACCACCAGAGGACACAGGTAGCTCAGTAAAGTAGCACCAAGCACCACTACACTACACTACACCCCCCCCCCCGTCACTTATTAACCCCTTATTAGCCCCTGATCACCCCATATAGACTCCCTGATCACTCCCCTGTCATTGATTACCCCCCTGTCATTGATCACACCCCTGTAAAGCTCCATTCAGATGTCCGCATGATTTTTACGGATCCACTGATAGATGGATCGGATCCGCAAAACGCACACGGACGTCTGAATGGAGCCTTACAGGGGCGTGATCAATGACTGTGGTGATCACCCCATATAGACTCCCTGATCACCCCCTGTCATTGATTACACCCCTGTCATTGATCACACCCCTGTAAAGCTCCATTCAGACGTCCGCATTATTTTTACGGATCCACTGATAGATGGATCGGATCCGCAAAACACATACAGGCGTCTCCCTGGAGCCTTCCAGGGGGGGTGATCACCCCATATAGACTCCCTGATCACCCCCCTGTCATTGATCACCCCCCCCCTGTCATTGATCACCCCCCTGTCATTGATCACACCCCTGTAAAGCTCCATTCAGACGTCCGCATGATTTTTACGGATCCACTGATAGATGGATCGGATCCGCAAAACGCATACGGACGTCTGAATGGAGCCTTACAGGGGCGTGATCAATGACTGTGGTGATCACCCCATATAGACTCCCTGATCACCCCCCTATCATTGATTACCCCCTGTCATTGATAACCCCCTGTAAAGCTCCATTCAGACGTCCGCATGATTTTTACGGATCCACTGATAGATGGATCGGATCCGCAAAACGCATACGGACGTCTGAATGGAGCCTTACAGGGGCATGATCAATGACTGTGGTGATCACCCCATATAGACTCCCTGATTATCCCCCTGTCATTGATTACCCCCCTGTCATTGATCACCCCCCTGTAAAGCTCCATTCAGACGTCCGCATGATTTTTACGGATCCACTGATAGATGGATCGGATCCGCAAAACACATACAGGCGTCTCCCTGGAGCCTTCCAGGGGGGGTGATCACCCCATATAGACTCCCTGATCACCCCCCTGTCATTGATCACCCCCCCTGTCAGGCTGCATTCAGATGTCTGTATGATTTTTACGGATCCACGGATACATGGATCGGATCCGCAAAACACATACGGACATCTGAATGGAGCCTTATAGGGGGGTGATCAATGACAGGGGGGTGATCACCCCATATAGACTCCCTGATCACCCCCCTGTCATTGATCACCCCCCTGTCATTGATCACCCCCCTGTAAGGCTCCATTCAGACATTTTTTTGGCCCAAGTTAGCGGAATTATTTTTTTTTTTCTTACAAAGTCTCATATTCCACTAACTTGTGTCAAAAAATAAAATCTCACATGAACTCACCATACCCCTCACGGAATCCAAATGCGTAAAATTTTTTAGACATTTATATTCCAGACTTCTTCTCACGCTTTAGGGCCCCTAGAATGCCAGGGCAGTATAAATACCCCACATGTGACCCCATTTCGGAAAGAAGACACCCCAAGGTATTCCGTGAGGGGCATATTGAGTCCATGAAAGATTGAAATTTTTGTCCCAAGTTAGCGGAAAGGGAGACTTTGTGAGAAAAAAATAAAAAATATCAATTTCCGCTAACTTGTGCCAAAAAACAAAATCTCTATGAACTCGCCATGCCCCTCATTGAATACCTTGGGGTGTCTTCTTTCCAAAATGGGGTCACATGTGGGGTATTTATACTGCCCTGGCATTCTAGGGGCCCCAAAGCATGAGAAGAAGTCTGGTATCCAAATGTCTAAAAATGCCCTCCTAAAAGGAATTTGGGCACCTTTGCGCATCTAGGCTGCAAAAAAGTGTCACACATCTGGTATCGCCGTACTCAGGAGAAGTTGGGGAATGTGTTTTGGGGTGTCATTTTACATATACCCATGCTGGGTGAGATAAATATCTTGGTCAAATGCCAACTTTGTATAAAAAAATGGGAAAAGTTGTCTTTTGCCGAGATATTTCTTTCACCCAGCATGGGTATATGTAAAAAGACACCCCAAAACACATTGCCCAACTTCTCCTGAATACGGCGATACCACATGTGTGACACTTTTTTGCAGCCTAGGTGGGCAAAGGGGCCCACATTCCAAAGAGCACCTTTAGGATTTCACAGGTCATTTACCTACTTACCACACATTAGGGCCCCTGGAAAATGCCAGGGCAGTATAACTACCCCACAAGTGACCCCATTTTGGAAAGAAGACACCCCAAGGTATTCCGTGAGGGGCATGGCGAGTTCCTAGAATTTTTAATTTTTTGTCACAAGTTAGTGGAAAATGATGATTATTTTTTTTTTTCATACAAAGTCTCATATTCCACTAACTTGTGACAAAAAATAAAAACTTCCATGAACTCACTATGCCCATCAGCGAATACCTTGGGGTCTCTTCTTTCCAAAATGGGGTCACTTGTGGATCGTTCTACTGCCCTGGCATTCTAGGGGCCCAAATGTGTGGTAAGGAGTTTGAAATCAAATTCTGTAAAAAATGACCAGTGAAATCCGAAACTTGCTCTTTGGAATATGGGCCCCTTTTCCCACCTAGGCTGCAAAAAAGTGTCACACATCTGGTATCTCTGTATTCAGGAGAAGTTGAGGAATGTGTTTTGGGGTACTTTTTACATATACCCATGCTGGGTGAGATAAATATCTTGGTCAAATGCCAACTTTGTATAAAAAAATGGGAAAAGTTGTCATTTGCCAAGACATTTCTCTCACCCAGCATGGGTATATGTAAAATGACACCCCAAAACACATCCCCCAACTTCTCCTGAGTACGGAGATACCAGATGTGTGACACTTTTTTGCAGCCTAGGTGGGCAAAGGGGCCCATATTCCAAAGAGCACCTTTCGGATTTCACAGGTCATTTACCTACTTACCACACATTAGGGCCCCTGGAAAATGCCAGGGCAGTATAACTACCCCACAAGTGACCCCATTTTGGAAAGAAGACACCCCAAGGTATTCCGTGAGCGGCATGGCGAGTTCCTAGAATTTTTTATTTTTTGTCACAAGTTAGTGGAAAATGATGATTTTTTTTTTTTTTCATACAAAGTCTCATATTCCACTAACTTGTGACAAAAAATAAAAACTTCCATGAACTCACTATGCCCATCAGCGAATACCTTGGGGTCTCTTCTTTCCAAAATGGGGTCACTTGTGGGGTAGTTATACTGCCCTGGCATTCTAGGGGCCCAAATGTGTGGTAAGGAGTTTGAAATCAAATTCTGTAAAAAATGACCAGTGAAATCCGAAAGGTGCTCTTTGGAATATGGGCCCTTTTGCCCACCTAGGCTGCAAAAAAGTGTCACATATCTGGTATCTCCGTACTCAGGAGAAGTTGGGGAATGTGTTTTGGGGTGTCATTTTACATATACCCATGCTGGGTGAGAGAAATATCTTGGCAAATGACAACTTTTCCCATTTTTTTATACAAAGTTGGCATTTGACCAAGATATTTATCTCACCCAGCATGGGTATATGTAAAAAGACACCCCAAAACACATTCCTCAACTTCTCCTGAATACAGAGATACCAGATGTGTGACACTTTTTTGCAGCCTAGGTGGGCAAAGGGGCCCATATTCCAAAGAGCACCTTTCGGATTTCACTGGTCATTTTTTACAGAATTTGATTTCAAACTCCTTACCACACATTTGGGCCCCTAGAATGCCAGGGCAGTAGAACTACCCCAAAAGTGACCCCATTTTGGAAAGAAGAGACCCCAAGGTATTTCGTGATGGGCTTAGTGAGTTCATAGAACTTTTTATTTTTTGTCACAAGTTAGTGGAATATGAGACTTTGTAAGAAAAAAAAAAAAAATCATCATTTTCCGCTAACTTGTGACAAAAAATAAAAAGTTCTATGAACTCACTATGCCCATCAGCGAATACCTTAGGGTGTCTACTTTCCGAAATGGGGTCATTTGTGGGGTGTTTGTACTGTCTGGCCATTGCAGAACCTCAGGAAACATGACAGGTGCTCACAAAGTCAGAGCTGCTTCAAAAAGCGGAAATTCACATTTTTGTACCATAGTTTGTAAACGCTATAACTTTTACCCAAACCATTTTTTTTTTACCCAAACATTTTTTTTTTATCAAAGACATGTAGAACAATAAATTTAGAGCTAAATTTATATATGGATCTCGGTTTTTTTGCAAAATTTTACAACTGAAAGTGAAAAATGTCATTTTTTTGCAAAAAAATCGTTAAATTTCGATTAATAACAAAAAAAGTAAAAATGTCAGCAGCAATGAAATACCACCAAATGAAAGCTCTATTAGTGAGAAGAAAAGGAGGTAAAATTTATTTGGGTGGTAAGTTGCATGACCGAGCAATAAACGGCTAATGTTGTGGAGTGCCGATTTGTAAAAAAGGGCCTGGTCTTTAGGGGGGTATAAACCTGTGGTCCTTAAGTGGTTAAGGGGTTAACCATTTTATTTATTAAATAAATTTCACAGCGGCTCTTTAAGGTAGTTGTAATGCAAGGCACCAACGAAACAGACCAGTGAGGATGAAGTCAAAGGGGTTTATTAGCAAAATAAACAAAGTCCAGGTAAACTTCACTGGGCAAATATCAGGCAAACAAAAAACAAAGGAAAGCCAGGAGTAGTTCCGATCTGTGCATAAGTCTCTGTGCAACTTGCCAGGTAAACGGATGCGCAACGGAAAGTCCCGGGTCCCACTGGAACGGACAGACGGACGGAGTTCCAGCAATCTTCAGTCAGTAGCTAGCAGCAGTGATGGTCAGTTCGCATTGTTCACCCGCGAACATATGCGGGCTGCCATCTTTTTTCACAAGTCCGGCGAGGCACAGGTAAGCGCGAGCCGGTCTGAAAACAAGTGCGGTCAGCGGGAGCAGGCAGTTCCGAGAACAGCCACCGGGGGCCTTCATCGGGCTGTTCTTGGAACTGCCTGCTCCCGGTGACCGCATTTGTTTTCAGATTGGCTCCCGGCACAGGCACAGGTAAGGGCTTACCTGTGCCTCGCCGGACTTGTTTAAAAAGATGGCAGCCCGCATATGTTCGCGGGCGAACAATGCGAACTGGCAAGCAGTACTGACCTGCACCTGGATAAGGAAGGAAAACAGTGGGCACTAACCAACCTGGGAGGCCACCTTTTATGTACCTGCTAACAAATCCCAGGGCGCCAAATGTCCAGTCCCCATAGGTCATGATCCTGCCCTACACCTGTGTACAAGGCTTTGGTCGGTCATTAGTCAATTAGACCAACACTGGCACCCTAATCTACTTTGAACTTGCAGCCAGGTGCTATTCCCTTCGCTGGTCGGCGATGCGCATAAGAAGCGCGTACGCGCGACCGCGTATCCCCTTGCGAACCCGTTTTCAAAATGTACATGCGGATGCACGATAGGCTCTACGAGATTGCGCGAGCGCGTCGACATGAACACCGGAATGGAATCCGCAATAGGCACCGGAGACAAGCTCGGCCGCAGCGCAGTGCCACTAGCCTGGCCAAGCTGTCCCCGAAAGCCATGCGTCTTCCCCTCCGGCGCACATGTGAACGCATACCCGTTCAGTTCGCAAAGGGGGTCGGAGCTGGTGTATCAATGGAGACACGCGTAACCTGTCCCGCAGCTCCACGAGGACCTTTTTTGGTCATAGCGGAGTGAAAGACAGGTGAGGATCTTACAGTAGTCACCAAATTTATTGCAGTCCAAACAACAGATCTGTAAAGCAGAAACACAGACAAAAAAACATTACTATAAAAATAAATCAGTCATCTGGCATCCTCCAGTGACCTCACACAGTTGTTATTCCCCCTTACTGCCACCACACAGTACCTTTGCCCCCTTAGTTCTCCCTTCATAGTAAAATGCTACCTTAGTGGCTTATGGCTTTCAAAAATGTATGTACACTGCTCAAAAAAATAAAGGGAACACTTAAACAACACAATGTAACTCCAAGTCAATCACACTTCTGTGAAATCAAACTGTCCACTTAGGAAGCAACACTGAGTGACAATCAATTTCACATGCTGTTGTGCAAATGGGATAGACAACAGGTGGAAATTATAGGCAATTAGCAAGACACCCCCAATAAAGGAGTGGTTCTGCAGGTGGTTACCACAGACCACTTCTCAGTTCCTATGCTTCCTGACTGATGTTTTGGTCACTTTTGAATGCTGGCGGTGCTTTCACTCTAGTGGTAGCATGAGATGGAGTCTACAACCCACACAAGTGGCTCAGGTAGTGCAGCTTATCCAGGATGGCACATCAATGCGAGCTGTGGCAAGAAGGTTTGCTGTGTCTGTCAGCGTAGTGTCCAGAGCATGGAGGCGCTACCAGGAGACAGGCCAGTACATCAGGAGACGTGGAGGAGGCCGTAGGAGGGCAACAACCCAGCAGCAGGACCGCTACCTCCGCCTTTGTGCAAGGAGGAACAGGAGGAGCACTGCCAGAGCCCTGCAAAATGACCTCCAGCAGGCCACAAATGTGCATGTGTCTGCTCAAACGGTCAGAAACAGACTCCAGGAGGGTGAATTGAGGGCCCAACGTCCACAGGTGGGGGTTGTGCTTACAGCCCAACACCGTGCAGGGCGTTTGGCATTTGCCAGAGAACACCAAGATTGGCAAATTCGCCACTGGTGCCCTGTGCTCTTCGAAGATGAAAGCAGGTTCACACTGAGCACATGTGAAAGATGTGACAGAGTCTTTAGACGCCGTGGAGAACGTTCTGCTGCCTGCAACATCCTCCAGCATGACCGTTTTGGCATTGGGTCAGTAATGGTGTGGGTGGCATTTCTTTGGAGGGCCGCACAGCCCTCCATGTGCTCGCCAGAGGTAGCCTGACTGCCATTAGGTACCGAGATGAGATCCTCAGACCCCTTGTGAGACCATATGCTGGTGCAGTTGGCCCTGGGTTCCTCCTAATGCAAGACAATGCTAGACCTCATGTGGCTGGAGTGTGTCAGCAGTTCCTGCAAGACGAAGGCATTGATGCTATGGACTGGCCCGCCTGTTCCCCAGACCTGAATCCAATTGAGCACATCTGGGACATCATGTCTCGCTCTATTCACCAACGTCACGTTGCACCACAGACTGTCCAGGAGTTGGCAGATGCTTTAGTCCAGGTCTGGGAGGAGATCCCTTAGGAGACCGTCCGCCACCTCATCAGGAGCATGCACAGGCGTTGTAGGGAGGTCATACAGGCACATGGAGGCCACACACACTACTGCCTCATTTTGACTTGCTTTAAGGACATTACATCAAAGTTGGATCAGCCTGTAGTGTGTTTTTCCACTTTAATTTTGAGTGTGACTCCAAATCCAGACCTCCATGGGTTGAAAACTTTGATTTCCATTTTTTTTATTTTTGTGTGATTTTGTTGTCAGCACATTCAACTATGTAAAGAACAAAGTATTTCAGAAGAATATTTAATTAACTCAGATCTAGGATGTGTTATTTTTGTGTTCCCTTTATTTTTTGGAGCAGTGTACTATAAATAAATAAAAAATAAAAAACATGGAAAATATGCCTGGTCATGAAAAGCTCAGGAAGAGGACAGTCTAACCTTTATTTTTATATGGGACATATAACAAAATAAAACAAAGAATAAGTGCACTTGAGTACAAGAATGGATGGTTGAGGCTGGTATAAATGTCTATTCTGCACAAGGTACGGACAAGTCCTGTGGGATCCATGCCTGGTTCATTTTAATAAACGTAAGCTTGTCCACATTGGCTGCGGCCTGTGATAATGCTCTCTGCCGTGCTAAACACGCGTTCACACTATACACTGGCTGCAGGGCAGGTCAGCACCTCCAAGGCTGACAAAGCTTTTCCACATTTTGGCCATGCTAACCCTGCCTTCTCAGGTGCTGGCGGTGCCCCAGCTGCGTTGGCGACCTCCTCCTCCTCCTCTGCCTTCGCCTTGTGCTTCCACTGTGCCCTGCTGTCAGGTGGGAATGCCATCATCAGCGTGCGCTTGTAGTCGCGCATCTTCAGATCAGTAACAGATGTTTTCACAAAATTTAGTTCCTTGTCAGCAATGCAGAGCAGGGGTTCATTCACGGCAAAAGGTGGTTCATGTCACCCAGCAATAGAACAGACGATTTTGAGAGAACGAGGCCCATGTCACCCAGGCACAGCAGGGGTTCATTCACGGCAAAAGGGGGATCTTGTCACCCAGCAATAGAACAGAGGATTTTGAGAGATTTAGGCCCATGTCACCCAGGCACAGCAGGGGTTCATTCATGGCAAAAGGGGGTTCTTGTCACCTAGCAATAGAACAGATGATTTTGAGGGTTTTAGGCCCCTGTCACCCAGGCACAGTAGGGGTTCATTCACGGCAAAAGTGAGTTCTTCTCACCCAGCAATAGAACAGACGATTTTAAAAGATTTAGGGCCCTGTCACCCAGGCACAGTAGGGGTTCATTCACGGCAAAAGGTGGTTCATGTCACCCAGCAATAGAACAGACGATTTTGAGAGATTTAGGCCCCTATCACCCAGGCACAGCAGGGGCTCATTCACTGAAAAAGTGGGTTCTTGTCACCCAGCAATAGAACAGACGATTTTGAGAGATTATGGCCCCTGTCACACAGGCACAGCAGGGGTTCATTCACGGCAAAAGGGGGTTCATGTTACCCAGCAATAGAACAGAGGATTTTAAGAGATTTAGGCCCCTGTCACCCAGGCACAGCAGGGGTTCATTCACGGCAAAAGGGGGTTCATGTCACCCAGCAATAGAACAGAGGATTTTGAGAGATCTAGGCCCCTGTCACCCAGGCACAGCAGGGGTTCATTCACGGCAAAAGTGGGTTCTTGTCACCCAGCAATAGAACAAAGGATTTTGAGAGATTATGGCCCCTGTCACCCAGGCACAGCAGGGGTTCATTCACGGCAAAAGGGGGTTCATGTCACCCAGCAATAGAACAGAGGATTTTGAGAGATTTAGGCCCCTGTCACTCAGGCACAGCAGGGGTTCATTCATGGCAAAAGGGGGTTCATGTCACCCAGCAATAGAACAGAGGATTTTGAGAGATTTAGGCCCATGTCACCCAGGCACAGCACGGGTTCATTCACGGCAAAAGTGGGTTCTTGTCACCCAGCAATAGAACAGACGATTTTGAGAGATTATGGCCCCTGTCACCCAGGCACAGCAGGGGTTCATTCACGGCAAAAGGGGGTTCATGTTACCCAGCAATAGAACAGAGGATTTTGAGAGATTTAGGCCCCTGTCACCCAGGCACAGCAGGGGTTCATTCACGGCAAAAGGGGGTTCATGTCACCCAGCAATAGAACAGAGGATTTTGAGAGATTTAGGCCCCTGTCACCCAGGCACAGCAGGGGTTCATTCACGGCAAAAGTGGGTTCTTGTCACCCAGCAATAGAACAAAGGATTTTGAGAGATTATGGCCCCTGTCACCCAGGCACAGCAGGGGTTCATTCACGGCAAAAGGGGGTTCATGTCACCCAGCAATAGAACAGAGGATTTTGAGAGATTTAGGCCCATGTCACCCAGGCACAGCACGGGTTCATTCACGGCAAAAGTGGGTTCTTGTCACCCAGCAATAGAACAGACGATTTTGAGAGATTATGGCCCCTGTCACCCAGGCACAGCAGGGGTTCATTCACGGCAAAAGGGGGTTCATGTTACCCAGCAATAGAACAGAGGATTTTGAGAGATTTAGGCCCCTGTCACCCAGGCACAGCAGGGGTTCATTCACGGCAAAAGGGGGTTCATGTCACCCAGCAATAGAACAGAGGATTTTGAGAGATTTAGGCCCCTGTCACCCAGGCACAGCAGGGGTTCATTCACGGCAAAAGTGGGTTCTTGTCACCCAGCAATAGAACAAAGGATTTTGAGAGATTATGGCCCCTGTCACCCAGGCACAGCAGGGGTTCATTCACGGCAAAAGGGGGTTCATGTCACCCAGCAATAGAACAGAGGATTTTGAGAGATTTAGCCCCTGTCACTCAGGCACAGCAGGGGTTCATTCATGGCAAAAGGGGGTTCATGTCACCCAGCAATAGAACAGAGGATTTTGAGAGATTTAGGCCCATGTCACCCAGGCACAGCACGGGTTCATTCACGGCAAAAGTGGGTTCTTGTCACCCAGCAATAAAACAGAGGATTTTGAGAGATTTAGGCCCCTGTCACCCAGGCACAGCAGGGGTTTGTATACGCCAAAAATGGTAAAATGTCACCCGACAATTGAAAATAAGAGTTTTTTCAATTTAGGGCACTAAAATTGGCACTTTTTTGCATTAAAATGGCTCTAAAATAGTCCTTGAAAAGGCTAGAGGGATGTAAAAGGCAGTAAAATGTGCTTAAGAGCATGGCAACTGCTCTGCAAACAAATGTGGATAGGGAAATAGCTTAAAATAAAATAAAATAACTAAAAATTACAAATTATTAACCTGCAACTCAGAGAAGGAGGTGGATATGGAGTCGGAGGTTGAGGAGGCGGTGAATGTGGTGTTGTATGTGGAGGCAGCAATGGAGGAGGAACAGGTAGCCAACAATGTTTTTTTTTTATTTTTTTTATTGGGGTAGGTAGCCCCTAAAATATTGGGAGAAATAAAAAAAAGACAACAAAGAATCATTGCACTTGACTTGAGTACAAGAATGTATGTTTGATGGTGGTATAAATGTCTATTCTGCACAAGGTACAGACAAGTCTTGTGGGATCCAAGCCTGGTTCATTTTAATGAATGTGAGCTTGTCCACGTTGGCTGTGGACAGGCGGCTGTGCTTGTCTGTGATGACGCCCCCTGCCGTGCTAAACACACATTCAGATAATACCCGTGCGACTCACCCGTGCGTGCTGCAGCTGAAACTCCACTATCGCCTGCTGCTGCTCGCACAGTCTGGCCAGCATGTGCAAGGTGGAGTTCCACCTTGTGGGCACATCGCATATGAGGAGGTGAGCGGGAAGGCCGAAGTTACGCTGCAGCGCTGACAGGTGAGCAGCAGCAGGCTGAGAACGCCGAAAGTGCGCACAGACGGCCCGCACTTTATGCAGCAGCTCTGACATAAAGTGCCACTCCGCTTTTGCACCCTTCTCCCTCTTCTGCTGTGCTGGTGGCTCTGTGCGATCACCGCCTCTTCCTCGAACTACATAGGTCACTCGCATGACCTTGATTCCATGTGGGGTCGAGGACCTCATCGTCCTCCACATCATCTTCCACCCAGTCTTCACCCCTGACTTCCTTGTCTGTCTGCACACTTTCGAAAGCCCCAGCAGTTGGCACCTGTGTTTCGTCATCTGCTGCGATGGTCCTCCCATGTACTCATCTTGAAAAATAAGTGGTTGGGCATCGGTGCACTCAATCTCTTCCACTTCTGGGGCAGGGCTAGGTGGATGGCCCTGGGAAACCCTGCTAACAGAGTCATCAAAAAGCAGAAGAGACTGCTGCATGACTTGGGGCTCAGACTGCTTGGCTGATTTGCTAGGGGGTGAGGTGAAAGACTGATGGACATTGGCTGCAGGTGCCAACCGTGGTCTTTCTGCAGGAGACTGGTGGGAGACAATGTGAAGGAACTGAATCCACTGTCAGCAACCCAATCTACTATCGCCTGTACTTGTTCAGGCCTCACCATTCGTAGAGCAGCATTAGGCCCGACCAAATACCGCTGCTGGTTTTGTCGCCTACTCGCACAGATGATACCTCATACTTTCAGTCCACAGGGTACTAGAAGAACTGGGGATACAATCAAGCGTTCCCCTGCAGCTAATCATTGTATGGATTCAGCTACTATATATCTTCTCTCCTGGTGTCTTAGGTAGGGCAGCACACTATACAGGGAAGAATGTACAGAGATTGTCTATATGATACAGTAGATGATGATGTAATCCTGTATTTCACAGGAAGTAAGCCACACAGGAGAGACTGACTTGTACACTGGGAACAAGCTTGGGGCTGGTTATCAGACTGGAGATCACATGAACCATGTGCCCGTAATGAAAGAGTACAAAATGTAAAATGTCTAAAAGAGTGCTTCTTTAATTTCAGCAATTGTACAAGTTATTTTAGACCACACAGCACATGTATGACGTTTACTTAATTAGTACCTCTTAAAAATATGGTCCTTGAGACCTGATTACATACAGTGGGATGCGAAAGTTTGGGCAACCTTGTTAATCGTCATGTAAAAATATAGAGTTCGGACCGCGCATATCATCAAGGCCAGTATGCAAACAATTTTTCTTTCTTCCTTCTCCCTTTTGAAAGAGAACCGAGGGCTGCAAATATCCTATATATGGATATCCTGCAACTAATAAAAGTTAAGATAGTGTAAGTCCGTATGGTTAGGTAACCTGCACTGCACAGATTATACTTACACAGCGCTATGTCAACCAAGGCGTGTATATGATCCCTCCGTAGCTAGTTGTTTTTATTCTGACGGAGATCCACGTTCCCATGCAATCCCGCAGGATCTGCCCACGGACTTAATTCAGATATACCCCAGGTAGAAGGAAGAAAGAAAAATTGTTTGCATACTGGCCTTGTGATATGCGCTGTCCGAACTCTATATTTTTACCTGTTTAAAGCGTGACTGACCCCACAACACTTTTAGGACCTGCAGCACAGCATTGTTGCGGACTGGTGATTAATTTCTTTTATATTGTTAATCGTCATGATTTTCCTGTATAAATCGTTGGTTGTTACGATAAAAAATGTCAGTTAAATATATCATATAGGAGACACACACCGTGATATTTGAGAAGTGAAATAAAGTTTATTGGATTTACAGAAAGTGTGCTATAATTGTTTAAACAAAATTAGGCAGGTGCATAAATTTGGGCACTGTTGTCATTTTATTGATTCCAAAACCTTTAGAACTAATTATTTGAACTCAAATTGGCTTGGTAAGCTCAGCGACCCCTGACCTACATACACAGGTGAATCCAATTATGAGAAAGAGTATTTAAGGGGGTCAATTGTAAGTTCCCCCCTCTTTTAATTTTCTTTGAAGAGTAGCAACATGGGGGTCTCAAAACAACTCTCAAATGACCTGAAGACAAAGATTGTTCACCACCATGGTTTAGGGGAAGGATACGGAAAGCTGTCTCAGAGATTTCAGCTGTCTGTTTCCACAGTTAGGAACATATTGAGGAAATGGAAGACCACAGGCTCAGTTCAAGTTAAGGCTCATAGTGGCAGACCAAGAAAAATCTCGGATAGACAGAAGCGACGAATAGTGAGAACAGTCAGAGTCAACCCACAGACCAGCACCAAAGACCTACAACATTATCTTGCTGCAGATGGAGTCACTGTGCATCGTTCAACCATTCGGTGCACTTTACACAAGTAGATGCTGTATGTGAGAGTGATGCAGAGGAAGCCTTTTCTCTGCCCACAGCACAAAAAGTGCCGCTTGAGGTGGGCTAAAGCACATTTGGACAAGCCAGCTTCATTTTGGAATAAGGTGCTGTGGACTGATGAAACTAAAAATTAGTTATTTGGCCATAACAAGGGGCATTATGCATGGAGGAAAAAGAACACAGCATTCCAAGAAAAACACCTGCTACCTACCGTAAAATATGGTGGTGGTTCCATCATGCTGTGGGGCTGTGTGGCCAGTGCAGGGACTGGGAATCTTGTCAAAGTTGAGGGATGCATGGATTCCACTCAGTATCAGCAGATTCTGGAGACCAATGTCCAGGAATCAGTGACAAAGCTGAAGCTGCGCCGGGGCTGGATCTTTCAACAAAACATCGACCCTAAACACTGCTCAAAATCCACTAAGGCATTTATGCAGAGGAACAAGTACAACGTTCTGGAATGGCCATCTCATTCCCAGACCTGAATATAATTGGAAATCTGTGGTGTGACTTAAAGAGAGCTGTCCATGCTCGGAAGCCATCAAACCTGAATGAACTAAAGATGTTTTGTAAAGAGGAATGGTCCAAAATACTTTCAACCAGAATCCAGACTCTCATTGGAACCTACAGGAAGCGTTTAGAGGCTGTAATTTCTGCAAAAGGAGGATCTACTAAATATTGATTTCATTTCTTTTTTGTGGTGCCCAAATTTCTGCACCTGCCTAATTTTGTTTAAACAATTATAGCACACTTTCTGTAAATCCAATAAACTTCATTTCACTTCTCAAATATCACTGTGTGTGTCTCCTATATGATCTATTTAACTGACATTTTTTATCGTAACAACCAACGATTTATACAGGAAAATCATGACGATTAACAAGGTTGCCCAAACTTTCGCATCCCACTGTATTTTTCATATGCTGTTTTATTAAGACTTCACTTTTATTTCTTTATTTGCCTAAAAACAGATTCTCACACTTCACAAACTAATTACTATGACAAACTAAAATTATCAGTGGTTTGCAGGCTGGCTCCCTCTCACAAACTGTGAGCTGCTGCTGTTTATGTTTCTTCACAGCAGTATTCTAAATTCTAGTAGTCTGTAGTGACTTCAGCCTCAGAGCGCTCCGGCTGACAGTCTATATTTCTCCTCGTATTCTATTATAATTCAACTCCTATTACGGAGCTCCCTGCCTGCCTACCACTGAATCTAAAAACACACACACACGTACATCCTACATCCCGACATGTTTCACTGGACACCCAGTGTCTTCAGGGGATAATGCAGGTATGTGAGTTGGGGGCGGGGACCATCTTTTAACAGTTCGGTGTCTGGTGACGTTCATATGGCCACCTATCATATTACGTTTCATCTGTGAACTCCCCCCATCATCACTACTTCCTCCGGCTCTGAGAGGCTTACCTTCCTCTAGGCTACTGCCTATTAGTAGTGTCATACCGCATTATCGCTCTCGCGATGCTCAGGAAGGACCGCGCCTGCGCGTCAACTTTGCATTGAGTTTTCCCCTTGATCAACACTGTGCAAGTATCGCCACTTAGTCTCAGGTTTCTCAAAGTTCTGCTATTACATTCATGTCATGTCTACTTATCTAGATATTGAGATCAGTTTGTAATTTTCGTTTTTACTTTTATCATAGCTCTATTTTCTTCTTCTATATTATTCTAGTGATTTTATCTGATCTTTTACACCTTAACAATAGTGGTTCACTTTCTATATACAAACTACAAATTGGCGTGGTATTAAAAAGCAGGAAGTGCTCAACCCCATATGCAATGGTGCATCTATACTCGGGGGGCAGATCCTGCACTTGTGGTCCGCTGCTAATGGCAATCCCCAGCAAAAATGCATACAATGGAGGATGCCTGCAGCGGACCACAAGTACTACAATGGACATCCTGCACAGGATAGCAAATGTGTGGATGTGATAAATAGTAAAAATAATATAACAAAAACAAAGACAGGTGCACTCTGCAGTCTTACTAACCCTCGTACTGGTGTAAAATTGAGAATTAGCCAACATATCCTGCTTGGAGGACATGTCTGAGCACGAGAACCGCGCCAAGGTTTCTCAAGTAGCTCGGGACCTAACGCTAAACCTACCTGGGCCGTATGGGCAATACCAGGAGCCAGTGGGCGAATTACAGGAGTGCAAGGTCTGACTCAAAGCAATCTCCCAGTAACCTCCAGCATGTGACCATGCATACAATGGGAGGAGGCAGAGAGCTCTGAGCCCCACCCAAGACTGGCTGATATAGCCCGAGCCTCACATGTGCACCAGAATTCTGCCTGGTATTGCACATACGGCCCAGGTAGGTTTAGCGTTAGGTCCCGAGCTACTTGAGAAGCCTTGGCGCGGTGCTCGGCTCAGACATGTCCTCCAAGCAGGATATGTTGGCTAATTCTCAATTTTACACCAGTACGAGGGTTAGTAAGACCGCAGAGTGCACCGGTCTTTGTTTTTGTTATATTATTTTCACTTTATATATATATATATTTATTTATATGAGAAAGAGATGCATTATTATATTAATTATTATTTCATTTATTTACATGATCAGATCACCATTATATAGATCTCATATCTATAATTGACATTATCTTATACATATATACACATACAGTACAGACCAAAAGTTTGGACACACCTTCTCATTCAAAGAGTTTTCTTTATTTTCATGACTATGAAGGCATCAAAACTATGAATTAACACATGTGGAATTATATACATAACAAACAAGTGTGAAACAACAAAAAATATGTCATATTCTAGGTTCTTCAAAGTAGCCACATTTTGCTTTGATTACTGCTTTGCACACTCTTGGCATTCTCTTGATGAGCTTCAAGAGGTAGTCACCTGAAATGGTCTTCCAACAGTCTTGAAGGAGTTCCCAGAGATGCTTAGCACTTGTTGGCCCTTTTGCCTTCACTCTGCGGTCCAGCTCACCCCAAACCATCTCGATTGGGTTCAGGTCCGATGACTGTGGAGGCCAGGTCATCTGGCGCAGCACCCCATCACTCTCCTTCATGGTCAAATAGCCCTTACTTTCAAAGTTTTCCCAATTTTTCGACTGACTGACCTTAATTTCTTAAAGTAATGATGGCCACTCGTTTTTCTTTACTTAGCTGCTTTTTTCTTGCCATAATACAAATTCTAACAGTCTATTCAGTAGGACTATCAGCTGTGTATCCACCTGACTTCTCCTCAACGCAACTGATGGTCCCAACCCCATTTATAAGGCAAGAAATCCCACTTATTAAACCTGACAGGGCACACCTGTGAAGTGAAAACCATTTCAAGGGACTACCTCTTGAAGCCCATCAAGAGAATGCCAAGAGTGTGCAAAGCAGTAATCAAAGCAAAAGGTGGCTACTTTGAAGAACCTAGAATATGACATATTTTCAGTTGTTTCACACTTGTTTGTTATGTATATAATTCCACATGTGTTAATTCATAGTTTTGATGCCTTTAGTGTGAATCTACAATTTTCATAGTCATGAAAATAAAGAAAACTCTTTGAATGAGAAGGTGTGTCCAAACTTTTGGTCTGTACTGTATATTAGACTAGTGAACATGCAATTGAGAGCATTACTTAGGGGTGAATGTACTCATGAATAATGGAATAATATTCTTATAAGTTGAATCCTTCCATTTGTCTTTCTTTTTGGCATCCCTTCCATTTAAAAAAAAATAAAAATTTAACATTTTTTTATTTATTTTTCCAGAGGCCGGATATGTCCGAGGGGAGGAAACATATCAATATTTCATCATGGCGGTTGTCATTCTTTTTTACATAAAAGAGTTACATCATTATTTTTCAGATTGTCTTTTTTTCTTTTGTATATTTATTTGTTTATTCAAATCCACTTGTTTTGGGGTCCCTAATCTGTCTGTAGCTTCTTTTATTTTATCCTCACCTAAACAGGGTGTTTTCATGTGCCACCATAGGTACTTTGTGTTTTATGTATGATTTCAAAAAGGGATGCTGTTACTAGACAGTAGTTATTATTATTATTACAGTAATGAGGCAAAAGTAAAACCCTCATTTATTCCTCCTGGTGAGAGAGATTTAAGGTGGTAGATCCACTTGGTCTCCTCCTGTTGTAGTCTCTTGTCGATATCTCCTTGTCTGGGGCATGCCTTAACTCTTTGTATCCCTTATATTTTTAGGCCTGAAGTGCTACCTTTGTGATAATTTTTTAGACGTTTTGACAGTGGTGTTTCTTCATTTGTATTCAGATTACTGAAGTGTTTGGATATCCTTCTCCTCAACTCTTGAGCCGTTTTGCCAATATACAATTTAAGGCACTCACATTGAATTGCATATATCACTCCTATTGTTCTACAATTGATATACTCCTTTATGGTATATGTCTTCCCATCAATTGGGTTTGTGAATTCATTTTTGGGAGGCATAAACCTACAGAAAATACATCCAATACATGGATATGATCCTTTTGTTGTCAGCCAACTTTTTGTACATTTTTGTTGTCTCTGAAAGTGGCTGTGTACCATCATTCCATAAAAATTTTCCCTCTCCTGTATGTTATTGAAGGATTAATTTAAATCACTTCTCTCAGTTTATCTGACCGTAAAATGTGCCAGTGTCGTCTCAGGATTTGGTACACTCTTTGATGTTGTATGTCATATGTGCCTATGCAGCGTATTATTTCATTTTTTATTGATTCTTTTTTCTGTAAAAGGCTGTCTCTATCAGTATTTTTTGCTCTATTATAGCCTCTATGAAGTGTCTTTTTTGGGTAACCTCTAATTAAAAATCTGTGGTAGAGAAGGCCACTTTAGCTCTAAGGTATTGACCTACCAGAATACCTGCTTTAAGAGTCCGTGGGTGGAAACTCTCCCAATGGAGGAAGCTATTAGTTGCAGTGGGCTTTCTATATACCTCAGTTGTGACCCTGCCATCAGATCCAAAACTGATTTTCAAATCAAGGAAATTCAAAATTTCTTTTTGAATCTCTGCAGTAAATGACAAGCCTATATAATTTTTGTTGAGGTCCTTGGTAAATTGAGAAAAATCACTTTCCGTGCCATCCCAAAAAAATTAAAATGTCATCTATATATCTTCCCCCAAATAAAATGTGATCCGTATAGTGTGTATTGTGCTCTGTGAAAACGTATTTATCCTCCCACCACCCTAAAAATAAATTAGCAAAACTTGGTGCACAAACCGTGCCCATAGCGGTGCCATTTATCTGTAAATAATATTGTCCGTCAAACGTGAAAAAATTGTGAGTGAGTGAAAAACGTAAAAGTGTAATAACAAAATGATTGTGTTCATGAAATTGAGTACCCTTCGTGTATAGGAACGATTCTACTGCTTTAACCCTTAGTGACCACCCATACGTGTTTTTACTGACGTAAACAAAGGGGGTTTTAGCTAAACGGCTGGCTTTGATCAATCATTACATGTACTTAAAATGGTGCATTAAAAACTATAACTTGTCCTGCAAAAAATAAGACCTCATACAAGTACATTTAAAAAAAACAAAAAAAGTTCTAGCTCTTGGAATGCAATTTTTAAAAAATGTGCTTGGTCACTAAGGGGTTAACCCCTTAGTGACCAAGCACATTTTTTAAAAATTGCATTCCAAGAGCTAGAACTTTTTTTGTTTTTTTTAAATGTACTTGTATGAGGTCTTATTTTTTGCAGGACAAGTTATAGTTTTTAATGCACCATTTTAAGTACATGTAATGATTGATCAAAGCCAGCCGTTTAGCTAAAACCCCCTTTGTTTACGTCAGTAAAAACACGTATGGGTGGTCACTAAGGGGTTAATGCCTATCTCATGCTGTATACTCGCATACAGAGCCTCAACATCTAGGCTGGCTATAAAGGTGTTCTCATTAACATATATATCCCTTAGTTTGATGACAGTGTCACTAGTATCGTTTAGAAAGGAGGGAAGTGTTTGTACAAACGGTCTGATGATGATATCAACATAGGTACTTATTCCCTCACATAGATTGTCATTCCCTGAGACTATAGGTCCTCCTGGGATAGGCTCACGTTTTTGATGGACCTTTGGCAAGGCATAAAAAGTTGCGATGGTTAGATGTGTTTTGTAGAGAACCTTAAATTCTTTTTTTGTAATTAGTTATTTTTCTTTCGCTTTTACTAAAATGCTTTTTAATTCCTTATTGTATTTTTTCTGTAGGATTATACTCTAGTTTTTTTATAAGTAGTATTGTCACTTAATAGTCTCATAACCATCGCAACATAATCTTCTTTATTCATCAACACCACATTCCCTCCTTTATCAGACGATTTTATCTCTAGATCATCTCTCTCTCTGTAAGTTCTCTAACAGCTATCCTCTCTTCTGTGGTGAGATTTTAACCCACCTCACTTTTTTTATTTTTTGAAGATCTTCAGTCACCAAAATCACAAATGTCTGTATATTGGCAAAACAAGTAAACGGTGGAGTGAATTTGGATTTTGGACGTATATTACTAAAGGGTGCTTGCGGCTTAAAACTGCCCCCTCCCTAAATAATTGCTCTAAGATCTCAAAAGCTTCTGTTTCTCTCTTTTCTATTTCTCCACTATTGTATTCCCTAGTCTTAAATTCTTTATGTAATGCTAGTTTTCTAGCGAATACGTTTGTCTTTAATCCATAAAAAATGGCCAAAACCTGATGTTAAGCTTTTATGCTCAGGTTTTAGTGTCCCTTGGGATAAATTAATAATCTGCATGGCTGAGTCACTTTCTACGTTTTCTGATTGTATTCCCACTTGTCTCGATCTCTCAATTGAAGGCCTGGCGCTAAAAAAGAAGATGTATTAGGTGTCATCACTTGGGGTATAATTGCCTGGGTACCAAGTGATGTTACTGGCGCTGTGGCAGAGTGCGTATACGATAATGATTGCTGCGAGACTGCATTTGGCATGTGGGGATTTTGATTCAGGAATTGATTGTTGCCATCCTTGATTAGTATTTGAAATTGGAGTATTTTTCTTTTGTTGATATCCACCTCTATTTTTTGCTTTTCTTTTGGTACCTACTTTTGGTTAGAGGTACTTCCTTCAAATTCTGATATTTCTGATTCAGAAACGTATGTATATTGTTTCAAATCTGGCCTCCTAGTTAGTGGTGATCTGTTTGTTGGTTTAATATATATGTGCCCTGTGTCAAAATCCCTCTTATCTCTTATATACTTCCGATGTTTTCTCTCTTTAATTTCTTTGCAATTTTATTTCTAGATTACTGAATTCAGGCTGGGAACGAAAGATTTGAATATCTTGTGTTTCTTTTTCTAGTTGAGCTGAGATTTTATTCAGCAATTTCTTTTCATACTCCAGTATGAATGCCTGCATGCGTAATGAATTAGTGGCAATGTGACCCAAATAATAGGCGGTAACCCAGAGGAAGGTAAGCCTCTCAGAGCCGGAAGAAGGAGTGATGATGGGGGGAGTTCACAGATAAAACGTAATATGATAGGTGGCCATACCAGACACCGAACTGTTAAAAGATGGTCTCCGCCCCGAACTCACATACCTGCATTATCCCCTGAAGAGGTTATGTGTCCAGCAAAACATGTCGGGATGCAGGATGTATGCGTGTGTGTGTTTTTAGATTCAGTGGTAGGCAGGCAGGGAGCTCCGTAATAGGAGTTGAATTATAGTAGAATATGAGGGAAAATATAGACTGTCAGCCGGAGTGCTCTGAGGCTAAAGTCATTACAGACTACTAGAATTTAACATTCTGCTGTGAAGAAACATAAACAGCAGCTTCTTTGATTACAGCTCAGTTTTAAATTGTAAAAAAAAAAAGGAGATCTTCTTAACTAAGGCAAACTTTTTTTGACCTAAACACTCTGAGTAATGATCAAATATAACTTCAGTTAAGGGCTACTGCTATATTCTAATGTTTCTAGAACTTGCAGTACTTGTCATAGTTTAGCAACTTTCCCAGTTTAGTTTCTGCAAGATATTTATCAAACATTGCATCCACCTCTTTGCTCTGATCTTCAGTAAAATAATTCTTCCAGTCTCCAATCTCTCCTATTTAGATAAACAAAGGTGCACAGTGTCATCTTCCATGTGACAGCCAGCAAAACTACTAGTGAATTTGCATACACAATAGCGTACATTTTAGCAAGTCTAAAAAATGAACAGTAATAAGAAAAAGTCAACTTGTATTATGATGACTGCTATCCACAGGGTTGGACAGGCCCACCAGACTACCAGGTGATCCTCCATTGGGACCAGGTTCTAATTTCATAGTGGGCCCCAAAGAGAAAAACCCACGTGACTTTGGAGCCAATCACTTGCCTCTAGAGCAGGGATAAGCAACCTCTGGCACTCCAGCTGTTCAGAAACTACAATTCCCAGAATGCTTCATTCACTTCTGTGAGACTTAGAAGAATAGCCGAGCATGTTTTCATGCTGGGGGTTGTAGCTTCAGAGCAGCTTGAATGCTGAATGTTGCTGATCCCTGCTATAGGGTCTATTTCTTTGATTCAAAATCTGTAAAACTTTATTAATAATTTGAGGGTTGGACCTCTTGAAGAACCCCCCATGATGGGCCCCAGGAACCTAAGTCCAACACTGGGTATCCAGATTAAGTGTGAGCAGCTCGACAATCCTCAATATCATATATTAGTGGAGAACTCTTTAAAGCCCATAAAATATGCTCTAGTGACTTCAAATAGGAATCTGCACTTTAATCCTTCTTCAGGTAGATCAGAAGAGTGATGTGTTTTGGTTATAGATTAGTCATTATAGGGGTTGACCAGCCACTATTACTAGCTGGTGGGTGCGTAAAAAACATCACTCACCTTTTGAAAGCTCTACCTTTCCTGCACTGCAGCCCTACTGGATTGAAGTGATAACATTCTGTCCCCCTTCACATGATCTCTTCGGCCTTAGATGCATTCAGATTCATATGAGGGTTCCTATAGACCTTTATGGGGCTTTATTATAGCCCCATAAAATTCTAAGAATCTATTGAGTGTTTTCTCCATTTTCTTTAAATCAGCTACTTTACCATGATATCAATTTTATACTCTATATACTGTTTTTATTAGTGATTCAGGTCTGTGATATTTTATGTATATGCTAAGCTGTGTGTAACTTTCTATCTTTTCTTATAATTAAATTATTTAATTTTTTTTGTATATTTTGTTTTTGACTTGCCTTTTCTGAAGAAGGAGTCACCTACTTTTCCATGAGTATTTTCAGATTTGCCTTTCATAGAGTTAAAAGATGTACGGCTTGCTACCAAATTAATTTGTTCCTCATTCAATGAAAGTTGAAAGAATTCAGATATTTTTTTCAGTGCTGTCAGATAGTCCTTAATTAAAAAAACAAAACAACATTTATTGCTTCATACTGCATGTCATTTCAGCAAAACGATACTGGTAGTAAAAATACTGTCTGCCTTATATTGCCTGTTTATCTGTATTCACTCTTGCAATTCAAAGGTTTAGCCAGGGCTGTGGTGTCAGTGTCGTAGAGACAGAGTTGAAGCTAGTCCTAGGTGGAATCGGTAGAAATGTAATGATTCTTACTCCAGGTTAACAAAATATCATCTGTTATTAAAATCTTTAGGGCTCTGCGATTTTCTGTTTTTGAGTTTTCGTTTTTCACTCTCTGTCTTCCCATAACTTTTTATTTTTCCGGTCACATTTTTTTTTTGACAAATGATACTATTTAATGGCATGATTTACTATTGCATACAATTGGAGATGAAATTTATTTGATATAGCACAAATCAACTATTTCCCAAATGCAGAGAGCCTGTATATCGGTGTACAACACTGTGCATTGTAGAAATATGCACTTTCACCCCAATTACACAATTAAGGATTATTGGATTGAATTATGAATAAAAGGACGTGAGCACCCTAAAATCTATAGTATCAGGCCGCTATTTCACCCCAGAATCAAGTATGAATGGATGTACTGTACTTATGTATAAAATAATGTGAACACCCTAAAATCTGTAGTATCAGGCTGTAATTTCACCCCAATTACACAATTAAGGAATAATCCCTTAGTGCTACAGTATATGATGTATATACTCGTCATGAAACATTGCTATGTAGTCCTCCATGACGAGCATACTCGTCATAGCACTAAATTGTCACCATGTCTGGTGACATGGCTGAGACCCCAGGTTACATACAGCCAGGAATCTCAGCTTACTGGCCCGGGACCAATGAGGGCGGTCCCGGGCCGGTGAGCGCTCTGATTGGCTAGTCTGTACAATAGTCTGTGACTGTGGTGATCAGTATAGTGTATATATATGTATATATATATACACACATACGTTATAACCCTCCCCCCCCTTGCAGCTCCCGATGTGCACCAAGTATAGTACAGGATGGCTGAGCAGGCCACTCACCCCCCCCCCCCATTTTTAGGATGGCCGGAGCTGTGTTAGCAGGGTGTCAGCTGTAACATACCGGCACCAATGTCAGCCGTTTAACCCCTTTCATGGTGCTGTCCATAGGGACCGCTATATGGATGGGGTTAATAAGGAGGGAGCTCCCTCTCTCTCCCATTAGTGCCGCTGCTGTGCAAGGGCAGCGACCCGATGCTTGATGGGTTAACAGAGGGATAGAGCTCCCTCCCCCATCGGGCCACTGCATTGGTATTGTAGCGTCCAGATGCTTACCATGGCAACCAGACACATTCACAGGCATCCGGCTTGCCATGGTATATCTAAGCCTGATCAGGCTAAGTATAAAGGAAAATACACTGCAGTACACTATACAGTGTATTGCAGTGTATTGTAGAGGCATCAGGCCCACTGGATCTTCCCAAAAAAAGTTTTAAAAAAAGTTAAAAATAAAATCAAATTTTTTCTTATAGCCCAATATTTATAATTGATGAAAAAAAAAAAAATAATAAATACACTACAAATGTTTGGTATCACCACGTCCGTAACGACCTGATCTATAAAAGGATCATGTTACTTTCCCCACACAGTGAACACCATAAAAAAAAAGAAAAACTATGATGGAATTGAAATTTTGCCCACCTCACTTCCCAAAAAAAAGTTATTAAAAGTGATCAAAAAATTTGTATGTAACACAATATAGTACCAATCAAACCGTCACCTCATTCCGCAAAAAATAAGCCCCTACATGAGAGAATCGGCCAAAAAATGAAAAAAAAATATGGCTTTTAGAATATGGAGACACAAAAACCTTATTTTTTTCTAAAATGATTTTATTGTGTAAAACCGAAATAAATAAAAATAAAAAAGACATACAAGATGTACCATGGTTAGCACTTCCGCTGTTAACTCAGACTGCTGGTATTCAGGGAAACAGGGGAGGGGGTACAACCTTTAACTCATCCTTGGCCCCTTTACCCAACCTTGACCCATAACAAAAGACACCGACAGCTGTATCATTTTATTGCTGGGTGGTGATCGGCCACAGCTTCTTTATTAAAGCGGCAAACCTTAATAAACCATAATATCGGAGCAGTATGCCAAAGGCTGGACTCCCAGCGGGCAAGTTAAACCGTAATCATCAGAGCGGTGTGCCAACCGCTGGACTCCCAGCGGGCAGTTACGCCATCTGCTACCACCATATCTCCGCTGTACTCAAATGCCGCCAGCTGTGACTTCATAAACTCAACTAGAATTCGCAGCTCTCAAAAGCCGTAATCATCGGAGCAATATCCAAAACCGCTGGACTCTTAGTGGGGGCTCATTAAGAATAGAAAAACAAACGCCCCTGGGACACTTGTGATCATTGTCCTCTAACAGCAGTTGAAGGTGATAAAAAGGGTCAGGCATATTGGATTTCAACATGGCCAATCCTTTGTCCTCATGAGAGATAAGTAGCTGCCAGAGGTGGCTTCATATTGAAAACATATGCACTTCTGTTCAATCTGAGCATGCATGTGTATAGAAAAGTCAGGAGGATAAGCTGTTGGCCAACTCAGTGTTTGATTGAGAGCTATCTAAAGTGTAAGGTAAAGCCTTATTTTTAGGGGGAAAAGGGTATTAGATAATAACTAAAACGTCAAAATTGAGTTTGTGCATGTTACAAAACAGGAAATTAAAGGACTTTTCTGGGTTTATGGGAAAAAGGTTAATCACTATATAAATAAAATGTCAGTGTTCCTTACCGTTTTCAAGATCTCTCCTTGCAGTTAGTGAAATAAAAATATTTACGGTAGATCCAGAGGTTTAAAACCCTCCTTGGTCATGTCCAACTGACACAAGTGCATGGTTCATTATGTGATACATATGAATTGAATTAAATATCTCGGACAACTACTTCAACGTCTGAAACATCATAAAAAAACATCATATACTCAAGCGCCATTCTCTGCTCTACTCTGGTGCTCTTGCTGCTTTTTGTTTCCAAACAGCAGCAATGATGTCCTCAGGCACATCACTGTGCACATCACAGTCAGTAATTGTTAACGTTCGCAGTGCCCCACGTTCACACGTTTGCAGAGTTCTGCGGATCTGCAAAACACCAGGCCGGCACCCCAATAGAAATGCCTATTCTTCTCCGCAGCTGCGGACAAGAATAGGACATGTTCTATTTTTTTGCAGAGCCGTGGTCTGGAAATACGGATGCGGACAGCACACTGTGTGCTGTCCACATCTTTTTCGTCCTCATTGAAAATGAATGGGTCCGCACCCGTTCCGCATAATTGCGGACGTGTGAATGGACCCTTACAGTGATGTTCCTGGATTTGGCACCTTGCTGCTGCAGTCAATTAATGGCCTCAGCAGTAGACCGCTCATACCTGGATACTTACCGTATCCAGGTACGTCATGGCTGCTGTTTGAAAACAAAGTGCAGAGTGAGGACTGGAGGAGTACCACAGAGAATGGTGATGGAGTAATGGGTTAATATATATGATATTTTTTTAAGACATTGTAGTGGCTGTCCAAGGTTTTAATTACTCAGACAACCCCTTTAAAGGACAGAGCGTATCAATTACCATTTTCATTTCTTCATATGTAATTGCCATCATAGTCTTGTCATCGAAGTGCTTCTCCCAAGTTGCAAAAAAATCGAAATACTGTCCAAAAACCACTAAAGAAGAAATATAAAAACCCATGTTATTCCTGAGATGAGTTGTAAAGCACAAAAGAAAAATAATATTCATTAGTGGCCTGCAATCAAGACTGATTATGATCATTAACAGTAAAGATGGAATATTTGATTACAAGCAACCCTCAGATCATAAGAACATATTTTATAAAAAAAACAGGGGCTCCATAGATCTACAGTATTTAGCCATGACACATTGGTCCACATTTGCTAATGTCAGTGTACCTAGAAATTATATTTATGGTATAATTTGGCACATCTGCAACAGAGCACAGGGACAGTGGAGAGGATGAGAGTAGTCATACTTACAGTGGCGCCTCAAATTCTGAGACTCCCTGGGCCATGCAGTGATGGGAGGGGTACAACCCTTCTTCCCCTCAAGGCATTGTCTGGTTCTACGGCTTTGTAGTAGTAAAGGTGCCCTTGGTATTAGCAAGTTTTGGGGGTGCAAGGCAGAGGTTCCTTGAACAGGTCTTGGGCGACAATGATGAGACAGGTTGTAGTGCAACAGGTTGACTGTACATTACGGCAGCAGTTCAGCACATGGTTCACACAGGCACTGAATACATAAAGTGCAATCTTCATAGTTGTCAGATGCAGTTTCCTTAGGCTGTGTATGGAGGGCAATATGCACAATAGACATTCCCTCAAAGATGGCACATAAACTGAACTGATGCAACTTCCTATCCCAAAGGAGTGGTGCCAGCCCAACCTAGCAACAATTACTAGGGACCTTCTGCTCTCATACAGTGTGATTTTTGAGAAATCCTCTCAACAAGAAGTGTGGCTTACCAGAAAAAAGTTGAGGGTTCACAAAAAAATGGGCATGGCGTAATATGCAACACTTCTAGGGTAAAATTCTGTCTCAAAATAAACAAACCAACAGCTGGTATAAAGTTACTCAAAGCAATCTAGCCGTGTATTAGAAATTCATCACATTTGTCCAGCCTGAGCCACTGTGATAAATCTGGGGTGTGTCTAGACAGCCTATCTAAGTTTAGATTATCAATAGTTTTCATAAATCTGCCCCATTATCTCTGTAAAATTTCTATAAAAAATACTGTTTATAGTGATATTTATGATGGATGACATCATAATTTCAAACTATCACTTTCCTCCATGTAACACAGCGGTAGGTGTAAACCACTTCGGCTTATTGCACACGACAGTATATTTTCACGGTCCGCAAAACGGGGTCCCGTTTTTCCGTGATCCGTGTCCGTTTTTTCTTCCGTGGGTCTTCCTTGATTTTTGGAGGATCCACGGACATGAAAAAAAAAGTCGTTTTGGTGTCCGCCTGGCCGTGCGGAGCCAAACGGATCCGTCCTGAATTACAATGCAAGTCAATGGGGACGGATCCGTTTGACGTTGACACAATATGGTGCCATTTCAAACGGATCCGTCCCTATTGACTTTCAATGTAAAGTCTGGAGTCCCTTTTATACCATCGGATCGGAGTTTTCTCCAATCCGATGGTATATTTTAACTTGAAGCGTCCCCATCACCATGGGAACGCCTCTATGTTAGAATATACTGTTGGATATGAGTTAGATCGTGAAACCTCATTTCCGACAGTATATTCTAACACAGAGGCGTTCCCATGGTAATGGGGACGCTTCTAGTTAGAATATACTACAAACTGTTTACATGACTGCCCCCTGCTGCCTAGCAGCATCCGATCTCTTACAGGGGGCCGTGATCAGCACAATTAACCCCTCAGGTGCCGCACCTGAAGGGGTTAATTGTACTATCATATCCCCCTGTAAGAGATCAGGGCTGCCAGGCAGCAGGGGGCAGACCCCCCCCCCCTCCCCAGTTTGAATATCATTGGTGGCCAGTGCGGCCCCCCCCCCCTTCCTCCCTCTATTGTAATAATTCGTTGGTGGCACAGTGTGCGCCCCCCCCCTTCCTCCCTCTATTGTAATAATTCATTGGTGGCACAGTGTGCGCCCCCCCCTTCCTCCCTCTATTGTAATAAATCGTTGGTGGCACAGTGTGCGCCCCCCATCGGCCCCCCTCCCTCTATAGCATTAACAACATTGGTGGCCAGTGTGCGGCCTCCCATCTCCCCCCCCCCCCCCGATCATTGGTGGCAGCGGGTTACTAGCAATAGTACAATAGTAAAAGATTCATACTTACCTGGGAGCTGCGATGTCTGTGTCCGGCCGGGAGCTCCTCCTACTGGTAAGTGACAGTTCATTTAGCAATGCGCCGCACAGACCTGTCAATTACCAGTAGGTGGAGCTCCCGGCCGGACACGAACATCGCAGCAGCCACCAGCAGGTAAGTATGAATCTTCTACTATTGTACTATTGCTAAGTAACCATGGCAACCAGGACTGTAGTAGCGTCCTGGTTGCCGTGGTTACCGATCGGAGCCCCAGCGATTAAACTGGGACTCCGATCGGAACTCCGCTGCCACCAATGATGGGGGGGGGGGAGATGGGAGGTCGCACACTGGCCACCAATGTTGTTAATGCTATAGAGGGAGGGGGGGCCGATGGGGGGCGCACACTGTGCCACCAACGAATTATTACAATAGAGGGAGGGAGGGGGGGGCGCACACTGTGCCACCAACGAATAATTACAATAGAGGGAGGGGGGGCCGCACTGGCCACCAACCTATTATTACAATAGAGGGGGGGGGCCGCACTGGCCACCAATGAAATTCAAACTGGGGAGGGGGGGAGGGGCTGCCCCCTGCTGCCTGGCAGCCCTGATCTCTTACAGGGGGATATGATAGTACAATTAACCCCTTCAGGTGCCGCACCTGAAGGGGTTAATTGTGCTGATCACGGCCCCCTGTAAGAGATCTGGTGCTGCCAGGCGGCAGGGGGCAGTCTTGTACACAGTTTGTAGTGTATTCTTACTAGAAGCGTCCCCATCACCATGGGGACGCCTCTGTGTTAGAATATACTGTCGGTTCTGAGTTTTCACGAAGTGAAAACTCAGCTATGAAAAAGCTTTTATGCAGACGGATCTTCGGATCCGTCTGTATAAAAAGTAACCTACGGCCACGGATCACGGACACGGATGCCAATCTTGTGTGCATCCGTGTTCTTTCACGGACCCATTGACTTGAATGGGTCTGTGAACCGTTGGCCGTGAAAAAAATAGGACAGGTCATATTTTTTTCACGGCCAGGAAACACGGATCTCGGATGCGGCTGCAAAACGGAAAACGGCACAACGGCCACGGGTGCACACAACGGTCGTGTGAAAGAGGCATTCTTTAGAGACTGATCCCTAATATTAGAAGTTAGTGCATCCTGCAGGGCCCTATTAACAATGTAGCTCAGAAGAGACCACAGAGGCCTGGCACCTCTAGGTAAGTAAAGTTTTGCTTTTACTTTTGACATGTTTAACTCTATTATACAGGAAAAGGGTTTTCCACAGTGCCACAGCTGTCCAAAGGTTGTGTGTCCCAGTCAGGGTTGCCAACCAGAATTTTTCTTTTTTTCTGGACAACTTATCCCAAAATCACGGACAGCCAACATTTTTTATGGACAAATTGGAAAACCATAATGAATTACAAAGATTCAAAGAGTAATACATGTCTATCGCTCAATATACTGAATGAAACTCACTATCAGCATTTACTGTGAACTGTAAAATGATAATAATTACCACCAAAATAATCTAGTCAAGTACCACCAGCATCAAAAAAATCATGGACACATCAATTTTTTTCACGGACACAGGAAAAAAATTGCCTATTTGTACAAACCGGGTTCCAAAAAAGTTGGGACACTAAACAAATTGTGAATAAAAATTGAATGCAATGATGTGGAAATGGCAAATGTCAATATTTTATTTGTAATAGAACGTAGATGACAGATCAAACGAGTAAATGTATCATTTTAAAGGAAAAATACGTTGATTCAAAATTTCACGGTGTCAACAAATCCCCAAAAAGTTGGGACAAGTAGCAATAAGAGGCTGGAAAAAGTAAATATGAGCATAACGAAGAGCTGGAAGACCAATTAACACTAATTAGGTCAATTGGCAACATGATTGGGTATAAAAAGAGCTTCTCAGAGTGGCAGTGTCTTTCAGAAGCCAAGATGGGTAGAGGATCAGCAATTCCCACAATGTTGTGCAGAAAGATAGTGGAGCAATATCAGAAAGGTGTTACCCAGCGAAAAATTGCAAAGACTTTGCATCTATCATCATCAACTGTGCATAACATCATCCGAAGATTCAGAGAATCTGCAACAATCTCTGTGCGTAAGGGTCAAGGCCGTAAAACCATACTGGATGCCCGTGATCTCCGGGCCCTTAAACGACACTGCACCACAAACAGGAATGCTACTGTAAAGGAAATCACAGAATGGGCTCAGGAATACTTCCAGAAACCATTGTCAGTGAACACAATCCACCGTGCCATCCGCCGTTGCCAGCTGAAACTCTACAGTGCAAAGAAGAAGCCATTTCTAAGCAAGATCCACAAGCTCAGGCGTTTTCACTGGGCCAGGGATCATTTAAAATGGAGTGTGGCAAAATGGAAGACTTCTGTGGTCAGACGAGTCACGATTCGAAGTTCTTTTTGGAAATCTGGGACGCCATGTCATCCGGACCAAAGAGGACAAGGACAACCCAAGTTGTTATCAACGCTCAGTTCAGAAGCCTGCATCTCTGATGGTATGGGGTTGCATGAGTGCATGTGGCATGGGCAGCTTGCATGTCTGGAAAGGCACCATCAATGCAGAAAAATATATTCAGGTTCTAGAACAACATATGCTCCCATCCAGACGTCATCTCTTTCAGGGAAGACCCTGCATTTTTCAACAAGATAATGCCAGACCACATTCTGCATCAATCACAACATCATGGCTGCGTAGGAGAAGGATCCGGGTACTGAAATGGCCAGTCTGCAGTCCAGATCTTTCACCCATAGAGAACATTTGGCGCATCATAAAGAGGAAGGTGCAACAAAGAAGGCCCAAGACGATTGAACAGTTAGAGGCCTGTATTAGACAAGAATGGGAGAGCATTCCTATTTCTAAACTTGAGAAACCGGTCTCCTCGGTCCCCAGACGTCTGTTGAGTGTTGTAAGAAGAAGGGGAGATGCCACACAGTGGTGAAAATGGCCTTGTCCCAACTTTTTGGGGATTTGTTGACACCATGAAATTCTGATTCAACATATTTTTCCCTTAAAATGGTACATTTTCTCAGTTTAAACTTTTGTTCCGTGATTTATGTTCTATTCTGAATAAAATATTAGAAGTTGGCACCTCCACATCATTGCATTCAGTTTTTATTCACGATTTGTATAGTGTCCCAACTTTTTTGGAATCCGGTTTGTACATATCTGTCCAGAAATATCTGGACAGTTGGCAACCCTGGTCGCATTGCAGCTTAACTTCATTCTTTGCAATAGAGCTGAGCTTATAAGGGTGGTCAGTTCTTTAATGAAAGGATTTTTGGCCAGTCAGCGGCATACACAACTCCCCACTGAAGGATGGCAGAAGAAAACCAGTAGTTGTCCATATAAATAAGTTAGATTTTGTTTGCAGACTAAAGAGACTGTACCATGAATAAATATTACCATTCTCTGTCATATCACACAAAAAATAGCAAGTCTAGATATTGCTGTTACACACTTTGTATGTTGCCCCCTAGTGTTCTTTTGTTTAAATTCACTTCTATTGGTTTTATCACAAATACAAGGTATATTACAATTCCAGAAAACATCAAGATGGTTGGATAAACGTTGTTATTACAAATAAAGGTATAACAGCAAATTTTGCCTGAAAGGAAGACAATATCCAGGGTGAAGTATGCAGTTGGATGTACATACAATCCGTATGACAGGGTCCAAACCAGGCCCAGGCAGGTAGCAGTATCTTTCCTCCTCTAGTTGGAAGAGTGCACAGAGGAGCAGCCTCCTCATATTAGGCCTCTACAAAGCCTCCAGGGGTTCCAAATTTTCAGGAAGCCATCAAGTCTCCTCTCAGTCCAGCTAATGAGCTCCTCAAAGTTGCACATCTGGTCAACCTTTGCACACCATTCCTCCAGAGAGGGAGGGCTTGATTGTAACCAATGGAGTGGAATTAGTGCCTTTGCTGCTGCCAGCAAATGCGTAATCAGGTTAGACTTAGAGGGGCAGTACATGCTGCTCGGTCTGGCCAGAAAGACCATTTCTGGTGAAAGTTGAAGGGGTGTCTTATATATCTTCTGAATGACAGATTTAATTTGCTTCCAAAATGCTTTTATGGTATCACATGTCCACTAGATGTGCAGGTAAGATCCACTGGACCTCTGACATCTCCAGCATTTGTCTGAGTCAGAGACAAGTGGCTGTTGCTTTATGACACTGAACTCGAGGCACATAATATATGAGTTTGGTCCCATACAATAGTCACAGTGTTAGATAACAGCCAGGTAAACAGTGTCACTAATGGCCAGGTCGGATGTATCCCCCAATATCACAGGGTAAAACAGCGGTGTCCAGAAAAATGGGACTAGACACCTATGACCGGACCAGTTCAGTGATCAGTTAGAGGCAGTAGTAAAATGCCACCAGTGTCCCCACCATAAACTGGGCGATTTAAATCAATGTCCCTGTATGTGGATCAGAAAAGGAGAGCCCAGTACATCAATTATAGTGAAGTGATGACTGAGGCTACTCCAGACACTACTGACGAGCTAATGAAATTAGCTCAGCTTCATAGGCAGGAGAGGCAGTGCGTGGAGTCTCTACGCGTTTCTTCAATGTAGAGTCATCAGTAGCAAGGTAAAATGCCAAGTATAATGTCGCAATGCTGAGCTGCGGCTGTACCACTGGCGTGGTGACAGCCTTCCGACGCTAGTGTGGTCTACCCCCCATGCCCATGACCTATTTTTCAAAGCCCTCTGGGCATAGTTTACGTTTTTTCTACAGTTCATAGGGGGTCTTTTTGTTTGTTTTAGTTTTTTTGATAGGGCTTATTTCCCTGCCCCTTTTAATACATATTTAATAAACGTTGTTGTTTTAGCGTCTCTATTATATCCCGTGAATTCCTTATTGTACTGAGACGTAATACCTTCCATTTTCTGTTATCCGTGACTGTTTAATAGTGATGAGCGGGAGGTGCCATATTCGATTTCGCGATATTTCGCGAATATTCGCATGAATATTTGTGTTATATTCGTCGAAATCGAATATTCGCAATTATTCCAATTATCGCGAAAATATTTTTTCGCATATTGCGAAAATTTATCTTGATAGTATAAGGCAACTAATAAATGACTATGGCTAGGCTAATATGTGTATTTTACGAAATTTCGTAATATTGCTCTAACTTCGTCTCTTAGAATATTACGAATATTCTAAAAGACGAAGTTAGAGCAATATTAAGAACATTTGCAAAAGTCGAAATTGCGATGCGAGTAATATAACACGAAATAGTCGCATGAAGATTTAAACTTAGCACTGCTATATTCCATATTCTAGCCTAATATGGAATATAGCCCTGCTAAGTTAGCACTGCTATATTCCATATTAGGCTAGAATATGGAATATAGCTGTGCTAAGTTTAAATCTTCATGCGACTATTTCGTGTTATATTACTCGCATCGCAATTTCGACTTTTGCAAATGTTCTTAATATTGCTCTAACTTCGTCTTTTAGAATATTCGTAATATTCTAAAAGACGAAGTTAGAGCAATATTACGAAATTTCGTAAAATACACATAGATTGTATTTAAGCTAATATACTGCTATAGTAATAATTTTTAATAGTGTACATATTTTACAAAACTTAAGTTCAGAAGAGGCAAAAAAAAATTACAGGAAAAAAAATGGATTATAGCACTATATTAGCTAAATTACAATCTATATGTGTATTTTACGAAATTTCGTAATATTGCTCTAACTTCGTCTTTTAGAATATTCGTAATATTCTAAGAGACGAAGTTAGAGCAATATTACGAAATTTCTAAAAGACGAAGTTAGAGCAATATTAAGAACATTTGAAAAAGTCTAAATTGCGATGCGACTAATATAACACGAAATATTCGCATGAAGATTTCAACTTAGCACTGCTATACTCCATATTCTAGCCTAATATGGAATATAGCAGTGCTAACTTAGCACAGCTATATTCCATATTAGGCTAGAATATGGAGTATAGCAGTGCTAAATTGAAATCTTCATGCGAATATTTCATGTTATATTACTCGCATCGCAATTGCGACTATTGCGAAATTTCGTAAAATACACATATAGATTAGATTGTAATTTAGCTAATATGGAATATAGCAGTAAGTTGAAAACGCCACTGACTGGAGCAGCCAGGAAGCCAGGAATCCAAAGGACAGGTAAGAACAACTTTAGGGAAGTGGGAAAGAAAAAAATATAATAAAAAAAAAAAGAAAAAAAAAGAATATTCTATTTCGCGAATATATAGAACGATATTCTAAATATTCGCGAAATCTCTAAATTGCGATATTCGAGAAAAAAATTCGCAATTCGAATATTCGCGCTCAACACTACTGTTTAATAGTGGGGAGTATTTCAGGTGATAGAGCTCTGAAAGGTCTCTTGAGAGACGTACTCCTAGACAGGAAATGGAAGTAGGGGCCCACGCAAAATTAGTGCTCGACTTTAAGCTGGGTACTAGTGACTGGGAGACTGGTATGTTCAGTACCTCTGACTTGGTTAAACTGGCCTTATAATTAGACACAATACCGAATTCCTGCAATAACTGTGAGATCCCCGGGAGATTAACCATTGGGTTTGTTGTTAAAAACAATAGATCATCTGCAAAAGCTAGAAATTTCAGCTGTCTTTCGCCTAGAGTCAAGCCTTGTATGTTTTCTTGGTCCCTGACAGCTTGAAGCAAAGTTTCCATTACAAGAACAAACAGGGTGGGAGATAGTGGGCACCCCTGTCTTGTTCCATTTGTTATTTCAAAGGTGAGAGACAATGTGCCATTTATGTTGAGTCGGGCATTAGGGGACTGGTATAGTGAAAAGATTGCGTGTATCAATGGTTGTGCAAAGGCAAATTTACGAAGTGTCGCCTCCATAAATGCCCATTTGACTCTATCAAAAGTCTTCTCGGCATCAATGCCGAGGAGAACTAGGGGTATTTTGGAGATGTGGACCGTATGTATGGCATGAAACAGCTGGGCAGAATTTGTCTTTCCCTCTCTCCCATGGACAAAACCAACTTGTTCTGGGCCTACTAGGGAGGAGATAATAGCTCTGAGTCTGTTAGCGAGCAATTTGGCCCAAATTTTCAGATCTTGATTTAATAAGGAAATTGGCCTATAATTGCCACATTCTGTGGGATCCTTTCCTTCTTTGGGGATAAAGGTGATAAAAGCCTCTTGGGTTTGTCTAGGTAGGGTGCTCCCAGAGAGAAGAGCATTACATACTTTTGTCAGATGGGGTACTAGAAATCTCTTGGAAGGTTTTGAAGTAATGCAGGGGAAAACCATCTGGTCCTGGACTTTTTTTTGGGAGAGAAGTTACAGATAACATCTTTGAGTTCCTCTTCCGAGATTGGTCGGACGAGGTCCAAGGCCATTGAAGGGGTTAGAGTGGGAAGTTTTAAGGCATGCAAAAACTTCTGAGTTGCTTCCATTAGCAATCAGTTCAGTGTCTGGATCTTTGAGATTATATAGTTATGAATAAAAGAGATGGAAAGCCCTCGCAATCTCCTCTGTAGCTGTAGCTAATTTACCAGATTCAGTTTTGATTTTGTGTATAAAGGATTTAGCTCTGGCTTTCTTAAGGAGAGAAGACATTAGTCGGCCCCCCCATCCCCATGTGCATATATAAGGTATTTGAAGTATAGGTATTTCTTTGCTGATTGTGTTGATAGATAAATTTTGAGTTTGGCCTTCAAGATCACTAATTCCTCTTGAAGAGGGAGAGATTTAGATCTCTTCTGGATTTTCTCTACTGGTGCAAACTGTTGCAGTATGCTATCCACCTCCTTTTGCTTGTCTCTTTTTAGTTTGGAGCCCAGGGCTATAAAGATTCCCCTAATGTATGCTTTATGTGCCTCCCAGACAATTGGTGCTTTCATCTCCTCTACTGAGTTTAAAGCGAAATATTCCTGTAGGTGTTTACTCACAAATATTATCATTACTAAGGAGGGATTCATTTAGTCTCCACGACCATTCTCCTTTGGGTAATTGTTTCATGGATAGTATAATGGAACATGGTGCGTGGTCGTAAATGGTAATATTTCCAATGGTAGCTGCTAGTGAGCGAACATTTTTAGATTCTCCAAAACTTGCAACAACCACAATATTTGCTTTGTATTTGGGGCATAGACATTTGCTAGAGTGTATTTCATGGATGCTATTGAACCTTTAAGAAAAGTAACCCTACTTTCAGCATCAGAGAACTGTTGTGAGACCTGGAATAGTACAGATTTATGAATTGCATTTGTTACCCCTTTCGTACAGGAGGTCTCCTGGCAGCTGTGGAACCATCGATTGAAGTAAGTATTTCGTTTTTTCTAAAGTGGGTTTCTTGTATGAAAGCAATACTGGTCTTGAGTTTGCGTAGTAAAAAAATGGTATGATGTCTCTTATCAGTTGAGTTTAAACCCTTTATATTAAAGGTGGTGGTGGTAAAATCTGTCATAGCACACAGTATCAATCTGATGTCAACACCTGTTTATTCTAGGAAGAAAGAAAGAGTGAAGACAAGGTTTACCGCTACCAATAAGCAACAATCAATGTGATGGATTAGGGTAGGAAGGAGAGGGGGAAGGGATAGAAGACCAATGGACTTAGGGGAAGACTCTGGACAATACGAGACAAATAAGAGGCTGTCAAAGAATAAAACCTCTAGCAAACATATAACAATTACAACATACACTATAGTTCAAGATGATGTAATTAAGCATAAAGCTAGACGAATTGTGTGTGTCTTGCCCGCTGAGACACACTAAACCAATTACTCTTGCTCCTGTGTCTAGGGTTAAACCTGATAACATACTTAAACTTCATAGATGCGGTAACTAGTAACTGTAGTTAAAGGAACAAAAAAAAAGAGCAGGTGTCCACATCAGTGAGTCTGCTAAGGAAACCTTTGGGTCCCTGATCTCAAACCTTCATACCAACTCATGTCACCTAGCGACCCTCCTGAGATACATGTATCTAGATCCTTGCAAACTAGGAAAGTCAGGTAATTGAAGCAGTCGTCTTGGGTTGTCTCTTCTTAGCCCCCGGAGATTGGTTCCTAAGTGCCACCTTCCATGGTTCAACTTTGGGAAGTTGTGGTAGATCCTGGTCATCCAGAATCAGTATCCAGGATTGGATTGTCAGCGGTGAAATCTCAAGGCGCACCACACACTTTTTCTAGGAAAAAGCCACGTACAGTATACTGTATATTCTTTTACCGCAGGATTTTAAGCAGTGGCCGCAGTACTCGATGCTTAGCAAGGGTGGCTGGAGCTAGATCTTGGTAGAAATGTAGAGAAGAGTCAGCATATAGGGTGGGCTGTTTCTTTCTGGCTGCCATTAATATCTGTGACGTATCCACAAATGATAGCAGTCCGCAAATAATATATCTTTGGCTTGGGACGTAATGCTCTATGTGTGCGTTCTATGACTATTCCCGCGGCCCTCTCTGGGCCCAGTAGTTTACTAAAACTGCCTTCCGCAGGGACCATGGTGCACACTGTTCCGTTAGGCCCTTGATTCTGATATTTCTTCTTCGGCTCCGGTTCTCTTGGTCTTCTATGAGCAACAGTGCCTTGTTGATAAATTCAGCATGTTGGGAGGAGCGCATCGCTACGGCCTCTGAGAAGGCCACTATGCTGGATTGCGCCGTTTCCAGGCCCTCTACTCTTTGGCTCATCTGTCTCAGATGTGCTTTTATGTCTTCCAATTCCTCCATCACTGGTCTCATGGCCTGGAGGATCGTTTTTTAAGAAAGGCTTTAGTGATAGCGGCGGAGGCAGGCTCACCACAGTCACTCACAGCTACACTGTCTCTGTCTGAGTCAGCAGCCTGGTCTCCTGTGCTTGCAGCTGCCGCCGCCATCTTGGACAAATCTCCGGTGGGCTGTGAGTTCTGCTTTTTCCAGCATTTTTGTATATCCATCTGGCAGGCAATCAGTTTTGGGGTGTTCAGCAACTCCCCAGTACGTTCTCTGGTAGTCTTTACCATCTTGTAAGGCTGTCAGCTCGCTGTAAGGGTGGGTCTGGGGTGCACTCGTGGAGGAGCTGCAGGTTCACGTGTCCATCACACACAGCGGTGAGGCTCCGTCCCCCTCTAGTGTTCTTTTTATTCCATCTTAGCACATCCACTTGTTCAGTGGTGGTGAGAAGATGCTGCTAGCGCACAGTAGAAGAAATCACTCTGCTGCCTGTATTCTAGAGAATCCAGGAGGTCTGAATAGGCTACTTGTCAGATAGGTCCAACAACACTGGACAGGTTGGGGGAAATTCATAAAGACTGGCGCTTCTAACACCAGTGGCATGTGAAATGTGCCAAAATGGTTAAGAAGCAAAAAATTATTTTGGCACATCATGGCAGGTCTGTGTGTCAAGAGTTACAAAAAAAATGGACATTCTGAATGTGAATCAAAAGAACACCAGGGAGCACCATAGCAAGTATGTATGAGCAATATTTGGGTACATTGTCTTTATTTATTCCAATTATGTATTGTATCCTACAGGGAAACTTGGGACAACTCCTTTAATGAGTTCAAGACCGGGGCCATTTTCCTCCCATCATGACCAGACACTTTTCAATTGTTTTAGCATGTGTATCTTTAAAAGTCATTATTTTTTTCAATGATTTTTTGTAATACATGGGGATTTATGATATTTTTATTTTAGTAATTTTTGCTTTCAATTTTTATAGCTTGGGAAATGTAAACAAAAAAAAGCTGTCTTTTTTACATTTTTGTTTTTTTAGTAGCACAAAGTACAGCTAAATACATTTTTATATTGTGTCCACTTTCCATTATGATCATTTTATTATTATTTTAATACTTTTTTGTTTTGGTTTTATGTTTTTTACATACAAGACATACTAGACCTATAGGGGGCACACAGCATCACCCTTTTTTAATTGCTGATTTCTTCTGTAACTATGGCTGATATATTAGTCTCAGTTACAAGAGGAATGCAGCCTCTGGATCAGCTCCTGCAGTTAGCAATCACATAACCGCTAGGACTGGAGCCGGAAGTACCATGACTGCAATGATGGCAATGACAGGGACAGTGAAAAAAAACCATCTCTGCCTTCTCTATACGGAGCCCATCTGTGACAACCAGGTCTCCACTACTACAGCTACATAACACTAATTTCTATTCATGCATGGGGACCTTAGACAGTTGTGTTTAGAAGAACACAACTACACACTGTGTGTACTGCTAGAGCTTTATCATTGTCTAAATGCAGGATAAATACCTCTTCCATTTGCAAAATCCTTAAAAAACGAGTCCCAAGAGTTATAGGAAGGAAGAGCAGGCATGCTATTATAAAAATTATAAAAGGAGACAGCCGTGTCTTTTGGGTTTCGAACAAGCAGCAATATCTGTCAAAATAGCAAAACATAAAAAAAAAAATTCAGATGTTGTTACAGCATATTTTATGAGCTCTTGTGATGACAAAGTTATTTTGCTTAGTTAGTTCTGAAATGTTTGCCACTGATGTTGAACATATAGGGGGTAATTTATTAAGACCAGTGTTTTATATATTTATATATCTGGCGGTGAAGAGGCGCAGTCAGTTATTTCCATCAATGATTGTGAGCCAAAACCAGGTGCAGCTCTAAACAGAGAACAGGTGCAGACCTTTCCCTTACGCTCAGTTCACACCTGAGCGTTTTACAGCGCGTTCCTACGCGCTGTAAAACGCTCAACAAGGAGAAACCAATGCTTCCCTATGGGAATGGTTCTCACCTGGGCGTTTTACAGCGCGTACGATCGCGCTGTAAAACGCCCGACGCTCAAACAAGTGCATGAGCGTTTTTTCGGGCGTTTGTCGCGCGTTCCCGTACATAGACTTTCGGGAACGCGCGACAATGTGTGTTTGCTTGTCTCTGTATGCGCGCTTGTAAACGCCCGTACAATCGCGCATACAGAGCGATCCTTTCAGAACGCTCTGGTGTGAACCCAGCCTAAAGCCTCATGCACACGAATGTATATTCTTTCCGTGTCCGTTTCGTTTTTTTTTTGCAGACTGTATACGGAACCATACATTTCAATTGGTCCGCAAAGCAAACCGAAAGTTACTACGTGTGCATTCCGTTTCCGTATGTCCATATTTCCGTTCCGCAAAAAAATAGAACATGTTCTATTATTGTCTGCATTACGGACAAGGATAGGACTGTTCTATCAGTTGCCAGCTTTTCCGTTCCGCAAAATACGGAATACACATGGACGTCATCCGTATTTTTTGCCGATCCATTTTTTGCGGACCGCAAAATACATACGGTCGTGTGCATGAGGCCTTATATCTTATGTCTGCGGAGGTTCCAATCACTGACCAATACACTGATGTGTGAACGAGGCTTACTTCCTAGCTGTCTTACATCCGTAAGATAAGGATTGAGCTTTAGGGCTCATTCACACGAACGTGTACTGCCCGTTGCCATATTGCGGCCTTCATTTGCGGATCCACAATACACGGGCACCGTTCCATCACGGATGCGGACCCATTCACTTCAATGGGTCCGCAAATCTGGAGATGCGGAACGAAATCACAGAACGGAACACTACGGAAGCACTATGGAGTGCTTCCTGGGGTTCCGTTCTGTGCCTCCGCACTGCAAAAAGATAGAACATGCTCTATCTTTCTGCGAAACGGATGGATCGGGGACCCATTCAAGTGAATGGGTACGCGAACCCCATGCTGCTGGGCCACGGTCGGTACCCGTGCATTGTGGACCACAATTTGCGGACCACAGCACGGGCACAGGCTTCACACAGTCGTGTGAATGAGCCCTTAATGAGGGTTTATAATGTCAGAGAGCAGAGATAAGGATTCTGCCTGCTCTACAGATGACAGAAAAGACTAACAATCCACAGGCTGTTGGTACAGCACCTTAGCTACAGCGTATGTACAGAAAAAAGGATTCCATATTTTTAATAAAGACCAAATGAAAAAAAGATTTTTAACTTAAAATAAGTACAATGCAATAATTAAAAAATTTACCCAAAGGTGTGCATAGCCTTTAAGCATTATTTATATAAAACTGGAAACAATCTTTAACATAAAGCAGTATATTTAAGAGTATTTGTTTAGTATGGTATTTGCTGTAGGAATGTTTAAGATCTCCGCTTGTTGTCATACAATAGGAACTTTTATTGTTTACTTTCAGTGGACAAAAACCTGCCCTGGTCGTGTGACAAACACAGGTGGACAGTTCATTGCAGTCACAATGCAACTGATCGCCCGTGTGATCATCACATAACAAGATAGATTTGTATCCACGAGAAGTAAACAATAAAGGTTCTTGCGGAATGTCGAGAAGCAGAGATCTTGAAGTGGTGGAACTGATACCAAAAGTACAGTATATTAGAAAATTATATAACTTTTTATTATCTAAGGAATAACCATTGTTTGCTAACAGTATTATCAGCAGATTCTGAACTAGAGAAGAAATGTGGAGGAGATTTATCAAACTGGTGTGAAATATAGCCCATAGTAACCAATCAGATTCCACCTTTCAGCACCTACCTTAACTTTCTTTTCAAAAATAGACTTTGGAATATTTTTGAAGCATAAATGTGTTGATAGGATTCTTGGTGAAGGTCGGTCTTTAAATCTCTAAAAAAAAAATTTAAGAAATACTGGGAAATATTTACTATGCAAAATGTGTCAGAAATCTTTAGCATATTGCAGGAAAACATTAAAATAGAGTATATGGCATGTGCCAAATTTATGTGCTCTTTGACAATTTTTACACCTACCTTGACAATTTTGAAAAGTGTCTAGAAATAGGAACCACAGTGAAGATTCTTAAAGGGACACTGTTCAGAATGAGATTTTTTTTTTTACTCGATATTCATAGAAAACATTTTTCTCTTTCATTTCAGCAGTATATACCAATAAAATTGAACTACAAAATCTTGTCCTTCTGTTGCAATCAGCATAGAGAGATAAAACCCTTTGTCAGTTCACTGCTGCTGTGAGGAAGATGCTATCCGATAGTATAATAGTCGATTAGTAGAACTGGGATAACAGTAAGACAACTCTATTCTCTTGAGGTCAGAGTGAATGATCTAACTGATGATGATGATGATGGTCTGATTGATGGTATTGTCCCTTTTAATGAACCAAATTTATTAATGATATGCTCTTTTTTGCACAGATTATTAATGTGCATGCATGACAGCTATGACATGGCATAAGAAAGATAGCTTACTGCTGGATCCAAATTACCTGAGTTCATGTTAATTTTTCTCATGATATATATGTACTTTATTTGCCTGGTGATTTCAGCTTGGCAGTATATGTAAGTAGTCCATTGAGATTACATTGCAACAGATGTCACCATAATGCACAGAGAAGGTGTGACCGCTACTGGTTGCAGCTTATTAACGCCTCTGATACAACTTTTGACATTTGCAGTTACAATGTACAACAATTTCCTATCTTTTCTGAGCTGGCGAATCCAGTGATGATTCATTGTCTGGGGCCTTAGCTACTACAAGGCCTAAACTCAGAAGGAGGAGGACCAAAAGATTGTTTTGTCAGGGCCCCCTCAACAGTATTATACAATGACCTTATATACAGTGACAGTATATACAGAATCATAACCTACTGTACATTTACATAGGAAATGTACAGAGCAGCTGCCAGGCCTGGTTTGAGAGAGCGATCTTGACTAGCCTTAACAAGCCACTAGGAGTGGGGGTTTCATGGGAGAAGGGGGTTGCGAAGAAGTTGCTGCGGGGGCACGCTCAAAAATTCGCTGTTGGGCCCACACATTTCTAGCTATGTCACTGTTCATTGCCATTACATTATATAGTTATCTTTCTGTGCTGACATTATATCAAACCAATATCAGCATTATAAAGCCTAACATCAACATGACTGACATTGACTGATGTTTCACTCACCGCAAGTATTTCTGGATTTCCAAATTCAATCATTGTTGCATCTAGCAATGGTTCTCTATTGTGAACTAAGGACACCATTTCATACAGTATCTGGGTCAGCCAATTTGTTCCTGAAGCAAATAACGTATATTTAGTGTAAGAATTTATTTTTATAAATTTTGTCTTTCAAGTTATTTTATATATGACTTTGCATATCATATATAGTGCTATCAACTCTACCCAAATGAGAAGTGCTCCAATAAGCCTGTTCTGGTGCCTGAAACGTGTATGACACTATGAGGTCTCCCAGGACTCATATTCTTTCTTGCTTGTCAATTCTCTTTTTTATTTTTGTAAAGACAGCAATAATGAATAATGGGTTACATAGCATTATAAATCAATATAATGCTATGCGACCCCATCAGTGCTAGGAGGTCAGGATGGGAGCTGTCTTATACTCATGCTGCGAGTCCGGAGTGTGGAACTCGTTCATCTGAAAGGGGCCTAAAGGTCACCAGGAATGCGGTCAGGTATTGGACATCTCTAACCATTTACATTACAAGGAATTAAAAGGGGAGGATTCATTAAAATCTTGCTTTACATGCCACCCCTGGGTCTTCAACTTTAATTCATTTCAACCCGTTAAAAAAAGAAATAAATCAATATATGTATAACTGTATGCAATGGCTATTACACTATGCCTTTGTTTCAAACCAAATTCTAGTAACAAAGTAACATAGTAACATAGTATATCCTGCAAGTTGATCCAGAGGAAGGCAAAAAAAAAAAAAACTGTGAGGTAGAAGCCAATTTTCCCCACTCAAGGGGAAAAAATTACTTCCCGACTCCAATCAGGCAATCAGAATAACTCCCTGGATCAACGGCCCATCTCTAGTAGCTATAGCCTGTATTATTATTACACTCCAGAAATACATTCAGGCCCCTCTTGAACTCTTTTAGTGAACTCACCATCACCACCTCATCAGGCAGAGAGTTCCATAGTCTCACTGCTCTTACTGTAAAGAATCCTCTTCTAGGTTTGTGCACAAACTAGGGTTGAGCGAACCCGAACTGTAAAGAACTTTAAGATTTTTGGACCCCGGACCCGAACCCGAAAATTTCAGTAAAAGTTCGGGTTCGAGTATGGTGTTTGGCGATTTAATGGCACGTGTTGAAAGGCTGCAGGGCAGTACTCCTGTGCTGCATATGTGAGTGTAATCAATTCAGTAAATCCATCTGTTAGATTCTGGGGGACAAATTAATTTTTTTTTGCTAAAAAGTAAATTTTCGGCCTGCACTGCATTTGTGATAGTGAAAGAAAGTTAGTTAAATCCATCTGTTTCACTGCGGGTGAAAAAAATAATATAATTTTTTCCAGAAAGTACCTTTGCGGCCTGCACTGCAAATATGATGGTGAGATATAATCAGTGAATACAACTGGGACATTGTGGATAAAAAAAAAACATAAAGTACCTTTGCGGCCTGGGCTGCATTTCTGACAGTCCAATAAAACCGTTAAATAATGCGGTTACATTGTTGGTAGAAAAAAAGCACACTTTTGTGCTAGATAGTACATTTGCGGCCTGCGCTGCATTTCTGACAGTCCAATAAAACCGTTAAATACTGCTGTTACATTGTTATTTGAAAAAAAACTCACTTTTTGTGCTAGATAGTACATTTGCGGCCTGCGCTGAATTTCTTACAGTCCAATAAAACCGTTAAATACTGCTGTTACATTGTCGGCTGAAAAAAAATCACTTTTTGTGCTAGATAGTACATTTGCGGCCTGTGCTGAATTTCTGACAGTCCAATAAAACCGGTAAATACTGCTGTTATATTGTTATTTGAAAAAAAAACACCCTTTTTGTGCTAGATAGTGCATTTGCGGCCTGCGCTGCATTTATGACAGTCCGAATGGTGAGGCCAGAACAAGTACAGGCGATAGTAGATTGGGTGGCTGACAGTGCCTCCAGTTCCTTCACATTGTCTCCCACTCAGTCCCCTGCTGAAAGATCAGAGTTGGCACCTACAGCTCATGGCCATCTTTCTTTCAACTCATCCACTTGCAAATCAGGCAAGCAGTCTGAGCCCCAAGTCATGCAGCAGTCTCTTCTGCTTTTTGATGACTCTACTGGCAGGGTTTCCCAGGGCCATCCACATAGACCTGCCCCAGAAGTGGAAGAGATTGAGTGCACTGATGCCCAACCACTTATGTTTCAGGATGAGGACCTGGGAAGACCACCGCAGCACGTCTCTGATGATGACGAAACACAGGTGCCAACTGCTGCGGCTTTCTGCAGTCTGCAGACCGACAAGGAGGGCAGGGGTAAAGAGTGGATGGAAGATGATGTGGAGGATGATGAGGTACTAGACCCCACATGGAATCAAGGTCATGCGAGTGACGTGTGCAGTTTGGAGGAAGAGGCAGTGGTCGCACAGAGACTCCAGCACAGCAAAAGAGGGAGCAGAGTGCAAAAGCATCTGTTACATTCTTGGGTGACATTTTACCATTTTTGCCATGAATAAACCCCTGCTCTGCATAGGTGACAGGGACCTAAATTTCTAAAAATCGTCTGTTACATTCTCAGGTAACATTTTACAATTTTTGCCGTATATAAACCCCTGCTCTGCATAGGTGACAGGGACCTAATTTTTGTAAAATCGTCTGTTCCATTGGTGGGTGACATGAACCCAGTTTTGCCGTGAATTAACCCCTGCTCTGCATAGGTGACAGGGACCTAAATTTAGTAAAAATGTCTGTTACTGATCGGAAGATGCGCGACCACAAGCGCACGCTGGTAGATGCTCAGCTGATGGCATTCCCACCTGACAGTGGGGGCTCAGCACAAGGCGAAAACTGAGGAGAAGGAAGAGGTCGCCAACGCAGCTGGGGCACCGTCAGCACCTCAGAAGGCAGGGTTAGCATGGCCGAAATGTGGAAAAGTTTTGTCAGCAAGCCACAACAACCAACACCACCAGCTGATATGGAACGTCTTAGCAGGAGGCAGCATTTCAGCAACATGGTGGAGCAGTATGTGTGCACACGCCTTCACGTACTGACTGATGGGTCTGCACCCTTCAACTTTTTGGTCTCCAAATTGGACACATAGCCACATAGCCTGAGCTTGTCCTTTACGCCTTGGAGGTGCTGGCCTGCCCTGCAGCCAGTGTATTGTCTGAACGTTTGTTTAGCACGGAAGGAGGGGGGTTATCACAGACAAGCACAGCCGCTAGTCACTTCCCTACCCACATTGTTTTGCAGAGCACTTGCCATGCTATTAACCACATTTTGCTGCCTTTTGCAGCCCTCTAGCCCTTTCCATGACTTTTTTAGAGCCAATTTAGTGCTCCAAAGTTCGGGTCCCCATTGACTTCCATGGGGTTCGGGTTCGGGGTCAAGTTCGGGTCTCAAACTCAAACTTTTTTGCGAAGTTCGGCTGAACCCGAACATCCAGGTGTCCGCTTAACTCTAGTATAAACCTTCTTTCCTCCAGATGCAGAGGATGTCCCCTTGTCATAGTCACAGTCCTAGGGATAAATAGATGATGGGAGAGATCTCTGTACTGACCCCTGATATATTTATACATAGTAATTAGATCTCCTCTCAGTCGTCTTTTTTCTAAAGCGAATAACCCTAATGTTGATAATCTTTCACGGTACTGTAGTCCCCCCATTCCTGTTATTACTTTAGTTGCCCTCCTCTGTACCCTCTCCAGCTCTGCTATGTCTGCCTTGTTCACAGAAGCCCAGAACTGTACACAGTACTCCATGTGTGGTCTGACTAGTGATTTGTAAAGTGGTAGGACTATGTTCTCATCATGGACATCTATGCCCCTTTTGATGCAACTCATTATCTTATTGGCCTTGACAGCAGCTTCCTGACACTGGTTTTTACAGCTTAGTTTGCTGTTCGCTAAAATTCCTAGGTCCTTTTCCATCTCAGTGTTACCCAGTGTTTTACCATTTAGTATGTACCGTATATGCCGGCGTATAAGACGACCGGGCGTATAAGATGACCCCAAACTTTTCCATTTAAAATATAGGGTTTGGGCTATACTTGCCGTATAAGACTACCCCTGAATGCCCAGCCCTCCCTGTCTTCAAGACGATCTTCTCCACTCTAGGGAACTGACTGGGATCTGTGGATGGCACTGATATGGGGAGGGGGATCAGTGGATGACACTGCTATAGGGAGGGGGATCAGTGGATGACACTGCTTATGGGGGGATCTATGGATGACACTATATAGCATCTTATGCTATATGTGTCATCCACAGATCCACCCCATGACAGTGTCATCCACAGATTCCCCCTCCCCATAACAGTGCCATCCACAGATCCCCCTTAAACAGTGCCATCCACATATCTCCCTTCCCATAACAGTGTCATCCACAGATCCCCCCCATGACAGTGCCATCCACCGATCCCTCTCCCCATAACAGTGTCATCTACAGATCCCCCCCATGACAGTGCCATCCACAGATCCCCCTCCCCATAACAGTGTCATCCACAGATCCCCCCATGACAGTTCCATCCACAGATCTCCCTCCCCATAACAGTGCCATCCACAGATCCCCCCACCCCGCCATGACAGTGCCATCCACAGATCCCCCTCCCCGACGCTCAAAGGAGTATACATTTATTAACTGTAATCTGTAACTTTAACTTTAAATGAGCGCTCATCTCTTTACTAGGGTACCTTACTCTCAGCTCTGCTAACAGGCAGTGCGGGCGGCGCTCACTTACTGACGTCATGCGCCTGTGCCGCCTAGTGGGAGGAGCAGGCACGTAACGTCAGTGAGTGAGCGCCGCCCGCACTGCCTGTTAGCGGAGCTGAGAGTAAGGTACCCTAGTAAAGAGATGAGCGCTCATTTAAAGTTAAAGTTACAGATTACAGTTAAAAAATGTATACTCCTCTGAGCGGCGGGGCCCTGTGTATTCTAACCCCCAGGCAAGCGTCCCCATCCCCATGGGAACGCCTGGGGGTTAGAATATACCATCGGATCTGAGTATACCCGGCGTATAAGACGACCCCCGACTTTTGAAAATAATTTTTAGTGTTAGAAAGTCGTCTTATACGCCGGCATATACGGTACTGGTGATTTGCATTATTCCTTCCTATGTGCATAACCTTACATTTGTCAGTGTTAAACCTCATCTGCCACTTATCTGCCCAAGCCTCCAATCTATCCAGATCCCTCTGTTGTAGTATACTGTCCTCTTCCGTGTCAATTCCTTTACATAGTTTAGTGGCATCTGCAAATTTTTTTATTTTACTGTGCAAGCCTTCTACAAGATCATTAATAAATATATTGAAGAGAATAGGGCCCAATACTGACCTCTAAGGTACCCCACTAGTGACAGTGACCCAATCTGAATGTGTGTACCATTAAAAACCACTCTCTGTTTTCTATCACTGAGCCAGTTACTTACTCACATGCAGACATTTTCTCCCAGTCCGAGCATTCTCATTTTATATGCTAACCTGTTATGTGGTACAGTGTCAAATGCTTTGGAGAAGTCCAGATATACGCCATCCATTGATTCGCCGCTGTCAATTCTAGAACTTACCTCCTCATAGAAACTGAATAAATTAGTTTGACATGACCGATCCCTCCTGATGACATGGCGTTATTTGCTTATTTTCATTGAGGTACTCCAAGATAGCATCTCTTAGAAAACCTTCAAACAGTTTACCCACGACAGATGTTAAACTTACCGGCCTATAGTTTCCGGGCTCTGTTTTTGGACCCTTTTTGAATATTCGCACTACATATGCTATGCGCCAATCCTGTGGAACGCTCCCTGTCAGTATAGAGTCCTTAAATATCAGAAATAAGGGTCTGGCTATGACATTACTTAATTCTTTTAGGGGGTGTATGCCATCTAGTCCTGGCGATTTGTCTATTTTAATCTTTTTAAGATGCCGCTGTACTCCTTCCTGGGTCAGACAGGACACTTTTAATGGGGAATTAAATTTTACATTCTGCATTTCATCTGACAGTTTATTTTCTCCAGTGAATACAGTGGAGAAAAAAATATTTAATAGCTTTGCTTTCTCCTTATCGCTCTCTGCAACTCCCCCCTCATTACTCTGTAGAGGGCCGACATCTTTCAGATTTATACTTTTTACCATTTATATAATTGAAGAACATTTTAGGGTTAGTTTTGCTCTCTTTGGCAATTAAAGCTCTCGGTCTCTAGTTTGGCTGCTTTTTCTTGTTTTTTACATATTCTATTTTTTTCCTTATAGTTTGTCAGTGCTTCCTCGCTACCCTCCTATTTTAGTGATTTTAATGCTTTCTTTTTGTCATTTATTGCTTTCTTTACAGTTCTATTTATCCACATTGGTTTTTTCTTGTTCCTTAACCTTTTAATCCCATAAGGTATGTACCTCTCACAATTAGATTTTAGGATGCTTTTAAAAATATCCTATTTTGTGGCTGTATTTTTATTTTTTAGGATTTTGTCCTAGTTAGTTAGGCCTATGGCCTCTCTTAGTTTGCTAAATTCAGTGTTTTTGACGTCTTCTGAAGGATAATTGGAAGGTTATTACTTTATGGTCACTATTTCCCAGGTGTCCCCCAACCTGCACATCTGTTGTTCTGTCAGGTCTATTGGTTATGTCGGGACCTGAACCAGTTGGGAAAGGTAATTGTCTTTGGTTATTGCCAAGAACAGCGTTCCGCCACCTATTTTCGTCGCCCTGCCCCGCTTTAGTAGAGACAGTTTACATCAGTGGTCCCCAACCGCCGGGCCGCGGCCCAGGACCGGGCCCTGGAGGATGGTTTGCCGGGCCGCGGCGATCAGGGCAGTCTTTAACGCTGTACTTATGAAGCGCTTCCATTATGGAAGCGCTTCATTAGTACAGAAGGACCAGGAAGCGGTGAAGGATCTGTACTCACCACTTCCTGGTCCACGGCTCGGCTATCGGCTGTGCATGGCTGCGCACAGCGTGAGGTCGCTCTGTGACCTCACACTGTGCGCCGCTATACACAGCCAGCCGACAGCAGAATGAAGAGGATCGCGATGGTGACTAGGAGCAGGAGAGGTAAGTGTTTTTTTTATTTTATTTTATTTGCACCTGGGGCTGATGGCTGACCTGGGGGACATTGGGCAGACATGAGGGGCTTATGGCTGACATGAGGGGCTAATGGGGGGCTTATGGCTGACATGAGGGGCTAATGGGGGGCTTATGGCTGACATGAGGGGCTAATGGGAGGGCTTATGGCTGACATGAGGGGCTAATGGGGGGGCTTATGGCTGACATGAGGGGCTAATGGGGGCTTATGGCTGATATGAGGGGCTAATGGGGGGCTTATGGCTGACATGAGGGGCTAATGGGGGGCTTATGGCTGACATGAGGGGGTAATGGGGGGCTTATGGCTGACATGAGGGGGTAATGGGGGGCTTATGGCTGACATGAGGGGCTAATGGGGGGCTTATGGCTGACATGAGGGGCTAATGGGGGGCTTATGGCTGACATGAGGGGCTTATGGCTGACATGAGGGGCTAATGGGGGGCTTATGGCTGACATGAGGGGCTAATGGGGGGCTTATGGCTGACATGAGGGGGTAATGGGGGGCTTATGGCTGACATGAGGGGCTAATGGGGGGCTTATGGCTGACATGAGGGGCTCATGGGGGGCTTATGGCTGACATGAGGGGCTAATGGGGGGCTTATGGCTGACATGAGGGGCTAATGGGGGGCTTATGGCTGACATGAGGGGCTAATGGGGGGCTTATGGCTGACATGAGGGGCTAATGGGGGGCTTATGGCTGACATGAGGGGCTAATGGGGGGCTTATGGCTGACATGAGGGGCTAATGGGGGGCTTATGGCTGACATGAGGGGCTAATGGGGGGCTTATGGCTGACATGAGGGGCTAATGGGGTAGCTTATGGCTGACATGAGGGGCTAATGGGGGGCTTATGGCTGACATGAGGGGCTAATGGGAGGCTTATGGCTGACATTGGGGGGGCTTATGGCTGACATTGGGGGGGGTTTATGGTTGACATTGGGGGCTGATAGATGGCTAAAGGTTTGGGGGTTTATCTGAGCCATTGGTGGTCTGATCTGAGGTCTGATTAACATTGGGGGTCTGATTGCTGGTCTGACCTGAGGTGTAATAAATTTTTTTTATTTTATTGTTCTCCTCTAAAACTAGGTGCGTCTTATAGGGCGAAAAATACGGTACAGTGCAGCAGAGACCAGTGCAGCAGAGACCAGTGCAGCAGAGACCAGTGCAGCAGAGACCATAGTCAGTTTATATAGTCGTTATATAGTGTTATATATTTTAATATGCACCTTGTGCTTTGTTATGCGCGTGAATCAGTCAGCCCCTGATCTCTAAAGGGGCGGTTTTAGGGGCCGGTCCTAGGGGTGGGTAGGGGCATGGCCAGGGGAGGGGGGGGGGGTGAGTTCCACCACCTTTTCTCTGAGAAAAAAAGCCCTGGTCATAGCTATCATCCAGCCATGGCTTCTGGCATTAGTATACATACATTTAAGAGGTTTATGTATATTTGTTACGCTACACTTTTCCTTCTGAGCTGTTTTAGTCCCTCCTTCCATTCCTCCCCCAGTCCCATTACCTTGCCCCAGTCTCTATCTGCACTATCTTCCCATCCTATAACGTAATTACCCTCCCATCCAGTCCCTAGTTTAAACACTCCTCCAACCTTCTAGCCATCTTCTCACCCAACACAGCTGCCCCTTACCCATTGAGGTGCAACCCATCCATCTGATAGAGCCTGTAACCAACAGAGAAGTCGACCCAGTTCTCCAGGAACCCAAACCCTTCCTTCCTACACCAGTTTTTGAGCCACTTGTTAACCTCTCTAATCGCCTGCTATCTTTCTTGTGTGGCTTGTGGTACCGGTAGTATTTCAGAAAATATTACCTTTGAGGTCCTTGCCTTAAGCTTTTGACCTAAAACCGTAAAATCATTTTTAAGGACACTCCACCTACCTCTAACTTTGTCATTGGTTCTGATATGGACCATGACTGCTGGATCTTCTCCAGCCCCTCCCAGTAATCTGTCAACCCGATCCGCAATGTGTCAAACTCGAGCGCCAGGAAGACAACACACCGTTCGACGATCCTGGTCTTTGTGACAGATTGCCCTATCTGTACCCCTAATAATTGAGTCTTTCACTACCAGCACCTATCTCGCCTGCCCTGCTCTGCTGGTCCCCTGCACTAGAGCTGACATTCCCCTGACTGGCAGAGGAAGTGTATGGCTGCAGCAGTGCTCTCCCTGAACTGATATCCCCCTCATTTGCCGACCGTGCAAACTTGTTGGGGAATGTCAGATCAGGGCTAGCCTCTCTGGCACTCTTCCCTCTACCCCGCTTTCTGTTATCCAGCTAGCTACCTCACTTTACTGAGCCTCCTCGCTACCACCCTCCTCCACATATACCCCACAGAGTGCTTGCTCAGCGAGTAGCAAACTCTTTTCCAAATTGTCAAATTCTCTGTGTTAAAATTCTCACTGTTAGATACTCGATATGCGATTCTAAACGGGCAATTTGCTCACATTTTGAACAAAGATATGCACCCTCGAAAGGCTGTTCCAGGACTGCATACATTAGACAAGATGTGCACTGGGCTGTGCTGTCAATAATGGAACACATAATAAATGGGGATTACGCAAGAAAAGAGAAAAAAACAAAATAGTGCAGTGATAACAATCTAACTTACTGTAGTCCCCTCCTAAAGTCTCTGAATCTGAAATCACGTAATCTAAAGTCACACACTTAATACAAACACACACTTGAAATCGAACACTCGAATGCTCACAAACTCGCGTTATTTGCCTGCTTGTATAAATGCAGATCTCAAACCAGCCTGTTTTTTTTTTCTCTGGATTCGAAGGCTTTCCTCTGGATTCACCATCTATAAAGATATCTACAGAATAAGTGACCTATTCTACATAAATGTATCAACACTAGTCATTAAAGAATACTGCCCTTCATTGTTTAACAGGAAATCACCTTGGCACCACTGGGCTTCTCAAAAAAAAAAAAAGAACAAAAACTTTATGTATGTTAGACTAAGGCTACTTTCACACTAGCGTTCGGGGCTCCGCTTGTGAGTTCCGTTTGAAGGCTCTCACAAGCGGCCCCGAACGGATCCGTCCAGCCCTAATGCATTCTGAGTGGATGCGGATCCGCTCAGAATGCATCAGTTTGGCACCGTTTGTCATCCGCTCCGCTCAGCAGGCGGACACCTGAACGCAGCTTGCAGCGTTCCGGTGTCCGCCTGGCCGTGCGGAGGCAAACGGATCCGTCCAGACTTAGGCTACATTCACACGTCAGTATTTTTCTATAATCCGAATTTCGGTCCGTTTTTTGCGGATCCGTTGTTCCTGAAAATGTTTCCGTATGTCATCCGTTTTTTGCGGATCCGCAAAAAACGGAAAGATGTATAAATTTAAAGAAGCAAATAAAGTTGTTTGGATTTCTTTGAAAAAATTTGAAAAAAAGTGAATAAAAGACAAGATATGTGTTACCTCAGGTGCCATTTTCTTTGGTTCATCGTGAGGTAAAGAGCTCTGTGTGGAATTTTTGCTGTATAGCCATTTTTCCGTGCATACTCTACTGCGATAACATGCCGAAGGATATTTGTGGAGTTCTGTTCCATTGGGTCCTATTTCGCTTATTTGGACAACAAGCAGCAATGTTGGAAGAAGAACCGGAGAGGAGGAGGAGGAGACAGTGGATTCATCCCATTGTTGCGCAGACTTCAGAAGGGACAATTTCATACACTTTATAATGATCTGCATCAAGACCCCTTCAAGTTTCAAAATTTTTGCCGTATGTCCATGGAGTCATTTGATCACCTTTTGTCGTCTCTCCACCCAGACCTTAACTTCATGGACACTAGCATGCGGCGCAGCATCTCTGCCGAACAAAGGCTTATTGTCACGTTGAGGTAAGTTTTTATCGGTAATGTGAATATTTTGAGTTGTTTAATTGAACTAAACGAAAAAAAAAAAATTTCCCACAGATTCCTTGCAACTGGAAATTCGTTTGCATCGCTGCACTTTGAATTTTTGCTAGAGATCTCAACTATCTCTGGGATTGTCTGCCATACGTGTAAAGTCATATGGCAGTGACTCAGAGATGCGGTGATGCCCACCCCCAAGGCGGAAGATTGGCTTCGTATCGCCGAGGGATTTTACCAATCCGCGCAGTTTCCAAACTGCATTGGGGCACTGGACGGAAAGCACATCCGTGTAAAGAAACAGCCTCAATCAGGGTCCCGGTTCTTCAATTACAAGCAATATTTTTCTGTAGTGCTGATGGCCTTGGTTGACAGTAACTACAAGTTTGTAATTGTGGATATCGGGGCCTACGGGAGCACTTCAGACAGCCGCATCCTTAGTGTTTCCAGAATGGGTGAACAGCTTCGTGAAAACCAGCTTGCCCTGCCAGAGCCAAGAAGACTACCCGGATCTGCAGGTCCGCCGGCTCCATTTGTGATCGTGGCAGACGAAGGATTCGCATTGTCACATCACCTGATGCGGCCCTTCCCTAGACGCGATCTGGATGACAGGAAGCGCATCTTCAATTATCGATTGACTCGCGCCCGTCGGTATGTGGAGTGCGCTTTTGGAATACTGTCGAGTAAGTGGAGAGTATTCATGTCATCCATACAAATGAATCCGGACAATGCCACCCTGATGATACAGGCTTGTGTACTGCTGCACAACTTCACCAGGATACATGATGCCTCCGCTGATGCTGATATTGGTCAAAATGTGCCATCTTCTGTCAATTTTGATCTCAGTCGGACTGGACGACCGGGAACGGCTGGGCTAGCTGTTCGGGAATTCTATGCCGACTTTTTCAGCAGTCCAGAGGGGGCATTACCGTGGCAATTGGAAGCCATCCGTGGAAGTCGTTGATTTCAGCTTGAATCTGGTTTCCAAATTACTATCCAAATTTTCAATTTATTAGTTTAGTTAGATCCCCTGTTCTTAGTTTAGTTTAGGGACTCGCAAGATAAAGAGGACCCTTGACGTGGGCTTGCGAGCTGAGGTATTTAATATTTGACAAATGACTATCATTCTCTCAAAATTTGGTGATAGTGTTTTAAATTTTTGTGTTTTTTTTTTTGCTATTAAATACCTTCAAATACCTCTAAATAACATTAATCAAAAAATGTTCGAAATGTGTTTTGGAATTGTGCTTTTGTAACCCCAAAAGTTTTTTTTTTTTAAACCAATAAATTTTTTTAAATTTTGTGTTTGCCGTAAATTTTATTATCTATATGTTATTATAACGTTAATTCTATAAATAAAAATGAATAGACATATTTAAATGAAAAATGACATTTATTTCAGAAAACAATTTTTTAGTAAAGGAAAAAATTATAGCTCAAAAAGATCCCTTGTAAAAGGGCCAGGGTTGGAACTGGGGAGACGAGTTCCATGTGAAGACCTGGAGTGTCCAGCCTCGAATTGAAAACTCCCCTGGGTAGAGACTTCTCCATGATGGAAACGAGATGGGGGTGGATTATGGGAATACGTTGGAGCATATGGCCTCCAATTCAGCATAGCATCCCGATCGCGCTCCAAATTGTGAACAGTTTCAATGGGTTCTTGTGGACCTGCAAATAGGTCCATTAAAAGTGCCACAGCAGATAGACACCGAGCTTTTCGTTCCTCGGGTATTTTTTTAAGTAAGGGCACCAAACTTTTAACCATGGTTTCGTCCGCACTCTCACCACGATTCTGGTTTAGATACTCCATAACCCTTGCTTCAACAATGGCTCGAGTATCTAAACCAGAATTGTGGGAAGGGGGACCCCTACGTCTACCCGAGGAACGACGCTGGGTGCTTATCTGCTGTGGCACTGTGAGATTTTCAGGGACATCCTCCATGACCGTTTCTAATAGCGGAGTTTCATCCGTGGATGGAGGGGCAGATGGATTTTCTAGGGAAGATGGCCCAGATGGTGCTTGGACATCCTCCGGAGCGTTGCTGAGGTTATCAACGGTCCTGAAAAATATTTTCATAAGTATTATTAAAGTTAATTATTCAAGAAAATCAAAAAAGTAAATATGATTATTATTTGACAGACATGCAGATCTGGAAAACGTCAAGCAGTTTCAGAACTACATTTCCCATCATTTCCGAACGGCATACAGAAATCCTCTTAATAGGACCATTGTGGGAGTTGCTAGTCGCCAACAGTTTTATGAATGACGCAGGGTCACTATCCAAGCTATTGGATATGAAAATACCATAGGCCCACTGCAGACGAGAATAACTGATTCTGTCTGGATAGATTGACTATCTAGTTCAACTAAACCCACAGGATTCCTCACTCAATGTGTGTTGTCCAACTAAAACTCCTACGTTGACCTGCTGTAAGCTGATAGCTGTATGCTGTTCGGGCATGATGGTAGTTGTAGTTTGGCAACAGCTGGAGGGCCGCAGGTTGAGCATGCCTGGTATTTTATAACATAGAGGCTTTCTCATGGTGATGGGGACGTTTCAAGATAAAAAATACCATTGGATAGGAGAAAACTCTGATCCAATGGTATATTAATAGGGACTCCTGACTTTACAATGAAAGGCGATGGGAAATGGATCCGTTTACAATTTCACCATATTATGTAACTGTAAAAGGATCCGTTCATATTTACTTACATTGTACCTCAGGACGGATCCCTTTGGTTCGCCACCTCCTGGAGCACACCTAAATTCGTCATACATCATTTAGATGCCCGCCTCCTGATCGTAAAAAAGGCATGATGCCGGCAAATTTATGCATTCTAAATGGATCCATATCCAATCAGAATGCATTGGTCCATAACTGTTCATTTTTGGGCCGCTTGCGAGAGCCTGAAAACTGATTTCACAGGTCGACCGAGAAACGCCAGTCTGAAAGGAACCAAACTATACTCATCAAGATGACATTGAAATATAATATTAATAAAACATTACTTACGGTCTAGTTTCCATTATTGGCCTTAGAAATTGTAAATTCTCGGTATATAGGTATGGCTTTTTGGCCAACGATCCATCGCCACTTTTATGCCGCAGGTTCATTTCCCGCTTGAACTGGTCACGACATGAGTACCAGCGGTTTTTAATTTTGCTGACTAGGATAAAAACAAAAAAACAAAAAACAGACATATATTTTAAATTTGCAATCATAAAAAAAAAAAAAACATATCTGAGATTTACACACTATCCAAACACTAATCTACTCAATTTAAAGTATTAGCTGTAAGGCTGGCATGCAGTACCTCAGGCCCTCATGCTGTTTCCAAATTACAACTCCCATCATTTCTGCACAGGCTACAGCTATCAGCCTATAGCATGGCATGTTAGGTGTTGTAGATTGTCCGAAGCAGGATGGCCACAGCTTGAGCAGCCATGCTATAAGGAGTTAACATGTTTGCAAGGCCTAAAAAAAAAGTAGCCATATGCAGCTGTATTAATAATGCCTTGCTATGCACAGGTTTGCAAAGAAAAAATTTGGGACTGGGGGGTTCAAATGTTTGCAAACCAGTTCCAAAAGCATGCATATGCAGATGTATATGAATGCCTTGCTATGCACAGCTTTGCAAAGTAAAAATCTTAGACGGTGGGGTTCAAATGTTTGCAAACCAGTTCCAAAAGCATGCATATGCTGATGTATATAAATGCCTTGCTGTGCACAGGTTTGCAAAGTAAAAATCTTAGACGGTGGGGTTCAAATGTTGGCAAACCAGTTCAAAAAGCATGCATATGCAGATGTATATGAATGCCTTGCTATGCACAGGTTTGCAAAGTAAAAATCTTATACGTAAGGATTTTAAAAGTTTGCAAAGCAAAACAAAGCATGAATATGCAACTGGATATTTATTCTATATGGAATGCATGGTCAGCCTGCTGCTCTCCAAATGCTGAAAAACGACTACTCTAGACAGCACGTCATAGGAGGAGTAGTAGTTAGGAGAGCCATAGTTTACACATTCCTGAATACATGCATTTCATACAAGAAATATGACCAGACATATATACATATATAAATTACTCACTGATGATGTGACGCTTCTTGGAGTCTGCTTTCGCAAATTCTGCCCCATCAATTTCCTTGGCAATCTCCTCCCAGGACCTTTCCTTCAGCACTCGGTCATGGTATGACTCCAGTCGTGTATCCCATAGATTGGGACGCTCTTCAATTAGTGTAATCAATCGTTCCACATCATACAGTGGCATCCTGACAACTTATTCCAGTCTGATTACCAAAAAACAGGATCCAGCTCTGCCAAGCCCTTCCCCTTTGGTTTCTGTGGGCAGGATTTAATTTCCAGGAACGGATTCCGTATAAAACGGATGACATACGGAATGACATCCGAATGTCATCCGTTTTTTGAGGATCCATTGACTTTGTATTGTATCAGGATCCGATTTTTCAGGAAAAGAATAGGACATGTTTTATATTTAAACGGACATGCGGAACGGAACAACGGAAACGGACAGCACACATTGTGCTGTCCGATTTTTTCCAGGACCCATTGAAAATGAATGGGTCCAGATCTGGTCCTGATCTGTTCCGCAAAAAACGGAACAGATCAGGAAAGAAAAAACGGACGTATGAATGGACCCTTACAATGTAAGTCAATGGGGACGGATCCGTTTGAATTTGACACTATATGGCTCAATTTTCAAACGGATCCGTCTCCCATTGACTTTCAATGTAAAGTCAAAACGGATCCGTTTGCATTATCATGAACAATGCAATGCAATGCAAACGGATCCGTTCTGAACGGATCTAAGCGTTTGCATTATAGGTGCGGATCCGTCTGTGCAGATACCAGACGGATACGCACCTAACGCAGGTGTGAAAGCAGCCTAAGAAGAGTTACTTTAGTAAGGATCTTTGGTTCTGATCTTCTTAAATGCTCAGTCTCTGGTGCTGTTTGTTGATCTTATCTTTAGAATCCTTCTCTCATTAATGTTGTCTTTTCAACAAAGGCAGTGGTGTTAGCCCATGCCATTAAAGAGTTCTCCCAGAACTCACAAGTATCAAAGTCAATTCTCAATTTCTCGGTGCTCTGTGTACCAGACTGTGTGGCATTTCAAACCAGGATATAGATGTTAACTTTCCTGGTTTTCAGCCACTCTTACTAAAAGTCCAGTCTTTGCGACTTGGTCTAACACAGTCCCTGACATGAGAAGAATGTCAGTTCAGGGATGGCACTGCTGCAGCAAGACACTTCCTCTTCCAGTAAGGGAAATGTCAGCTCTAGTAAGCAGGGGACCAGGAGAGCAGGGCAGACCAAACAGATTCTGTTAGTGGGACACTCTATCATCAGTGGTACAGACAGGACGATCTGTCACAAAGACCGGGATCGTCGAACGGTGTGTTGTGTTCCTGGTGCTTGAGTTCGACATATCACGGATCTAATGATAGATTACCGGGAGGGGCTGGTGAAGATCCAAACGCCATGGTCCACATTGGAACCAATGGCAAAGCTAGTGGTAGATAAAGTATCCTTGAAAATTATTTTAGAGATTTAGGAATTTCGGTTGCAATCTCTGAGCAAGGTAGCACTTTCTGAAATACTACCAGTACCACTAGCCACACCAGAAAGGCAACAAGTAGCTCAAGAACTGGTATAGGAAAGAATGGTTTGGGTTCCTGGAAAACTGGGCCAACTTCCCTGTTGGCTACTGGCTCTATCGTAGGGATGGGCTACACTTTAATGGAGAAGGTGCAGCTGTTTTGGGGAAGAAGGTGTCTAGAATATTGGAGGAGTATTTAAACTAGGGACCGGGGGGTAATTACATTATAGGAAGGGAAATAGTGCTGAGAATTGGGGTGAGGTAATGGAACTGGGGGTGGAATGGAGAGAGGGACTAGAACAGTTCATAAGGATATATGTAGGGTAAAAAATATGCAAAAGACTATTAATTGCATACAAATTAATGCCAGAGGTGTTACGGATCAGCGGGTGTGAACCCACTGTCCCACATGACCAATCTTCTCAGAGGGCGACGTCTAAGTGCACCCCTTGTTATTCACAATACCCGAACTTGACCACGAACCCGAACCCCATTGAAGTCAATGGGGACCTGAACTTTTGAGCACTAAAATGGCTGTAAAAATCTCATGGAAAGGCTAAAGGGCTGCAAATGGCATCAAAATGTGGTTAAGAGCATGGCACGTGCTCTGCAAACAAATGTGGATAGGGAAATGACTTGAAATAACATAAAATACGTAAAAAAAAAAATCTTGATCTAGGAGGAGGAGGTCCATATGGAGTAGGAGGTTGAGGAGGCGGTGGATGTGGTAGTGTAGGTGGAAGCGGCGGTGGAGGAAGAGGTAGCCTACACTGCTTTTCGGTTTTAAATTTTATTTTTTAAATTAGGGTACACCCCAAAACATTGGGAAATATAACCCCCTGCAGTCGTGCTAAACTCACGTTCAGACAATACACTGGCTGCAGGCCAGCACCTCCAAGGGGTAAAGGGCAAGCTCAGGCCATGTGCCCAATGTGGAGACCCAGAAGTTGAAGGGTGCAGACCCATCATTCAGTACGTGTAGGCATGTGCACACATACTGCTCCACCATGTTGGTGAAATGCTGCCTCCTGCTAAGACATTCCATATCAGCTGATGGTGCTGGTTGTTGTGGCGTGCTGACAAAGCTTTTCCACATTTCGGCCATGCTAACCCTGCCCTCTGAGGTGCTGGCGGTGCCACAGCTGCGTTGGCGACCTCTTCCTCTTCCTTTGCCTTGTGCTTCCACTGTGCCCCCGCTGTCAGGTGGGAATGTACTCGCGCATCTTACGATCACGCTCCAGTGAGGGAATTAAGGATGGTACGTTGTCCTTGTAACGGGGATCCAGCAGCGTGGCCACCCAGTAATCAGCACAAGTTAGAATGTGGGCAACTCGACAGTCGTTGCGGAGACACTGCAGCATGTAATTGCTCATGTGTGCCAGGCTGCCCAGAGGCAGCGAAAAGCTGTCCTCTGCAGGAGGTGTATCGTCTGTGTCCTCTGTATCCCCCCAGCCACGCACCAGTGATGGCCATGAGCTGGTCTTGGTGCCACCCTGCTGTAAACATGGTTCCTCCTCCTCCATCTCCTCATTCTCCACCCCGTCATCCTCCAGAACTGTGCCCTGGCTGGACAATTGTGTACCTGGCGTTTGTGGGTGCAGGAAACCACCCTCGGAGCCACTTTTGAATGACTGGACGGAAACCCTACAAAATTATCCCTCTTCCTCCTCCTCCTCCTGTGCCACATCCTCTTCCATCATCGCCAGGAGACTTTTTTCAAGGAGGCATAGAAGTGGGATAGTAACGCTGAGAACGGCGTTATCGGCGCTGGCCATGTTGGTGGAGTATTCGAAACAGCGCAACAAGGTCTCGCATGGAGCCCAGTCATTGGTGGTGAAGTGGTGCTGTTCCGCCGAGCGACTCACCCGTGCCTGCTGCAGCTGAAACTCCACTATCGCCTGCTGCTGCTCGCCCAGTCTGGCCAGCATATGAGGCGGTGAGCGGGAAGGCCAAAGTTATGCTGCAGCGCTGACAGGTGAGCAGCAGCAGGGTGAAAACGCAGAAAACGCGTACAGACGGCCCGCACTTTATGCAGCAGCTCTGACATATCGGGGTAAATTTTAAGGAGTCTCTGCACCACTAAATTCAGCACATGCGCAAGGCAAGGGATGTGCGTCAAACCAGCTAGTCCCAGAGCTGCTACGAGATTTCGGCCATTATCGCACACCACCAGGCCGGGCTTGAGGCTGACTGGCACAAACCACTTATCGGTCTGTTGTTCAAGGCCCGTCCACAGCTCCTGCGCGGTGTGGGGTTTGTCCCCCAAACAGATAAGTTTTAAAACAGCCTGCTGTCGTTTACCCCTGGCTGTTTTGAAGTTGGTGGTGAATGTGTTACGCTGACCGGATGAGGAGCCGGTAGAGGATGAGGAAGTGGAGTAGGAGGAGGAAGCAAAGGAGGCAAACTGATATGCCCTGCAATCCTCAGTGGTGGAAGGACATGCGCAAAACTGCTATCCGCCTCAGGCCTAGCCGCCACTGCATTTACCCAGTGTGCCGTTATGGAGATATAACGTCCCTGACCGGGCTTACTGGTCCACGTATCCGTAGTGAGGTGCACCTTGCCACAGATGGTGTTGCGCAGTGCACACCTGATTTTGTCCCCCACTTGGTTGTGCAGGGAAGGGATGGCTCGCCTGGAAAAGTAGTGGCGACTGGGCACGACGTACTGTGGGACAGTCACCACCTTAAGGCCTTTAAATCTATCCGTCTCCACTAGACGGAATGACAGCATTTCAATGGCCAGTAATTTTGAAATGCTGGCATTCAGGGCTAGTGATCGCAGGTGGGTAAGGGGGTACTTCCTCTTCCTCTCCAGCATTTGGGAGATGGAGAGCTGAACGCTTCCATGGGACATTGTGGAGATGCTTGGTGATCCAGGTGGTGGTGTTGCTGGAAGATCCTCTGTTTGCGGGCTGGCATGTGGCACTGTCACTCCAAAGGTGGATGAAGAGGCCGAGACTGCAGCAGAAGAGGAAGCAGGAGGAGCCAGAGACCTTTCTTGGATTTTGAGGTGTCTACTTCACTGCAGCTCGTGCTTAGCACTTAAATGCCTGGTCATGCAGGTTGTGCTCAGGTTGAGAACGTGTATGCCTCGCTTCAGGCATTTACGCCTTGCTTCAGGCTCTGATTGCACAGCGTGCAAACCACTCGTGTCTTGTCGTCAGCACATTGTCTGAAGAACTGCCACGCCAGGGAACTCCTTGGAGCTGGCTTTGGTGTGCTCGGTCCCTTGCTGCGGTGGGCAGTAGCAGGCGTACTGTCTAGAGGACAGCTGCTCCGCTTTTGCACCCTGCTCCCTCTTCTGCTGTGCTGGTGGCTCTGTGCGACCACCGCCTCTTCCTCCGAACTACATAGGTCACTCGCATGACCTTGATTCCATGTGGGGTCGAGGACCTCATCGTCCTCCACATCATCTTCCACCCAGTCTTCATCCCTGCACACTTTCGAAAGCCCCAGCAGTGCACCTGTGTTTCGTCATCATCCGAGACGTGCTGCGATGGTCCTTCCATGTACTCATCTTGAAAAATAAGTGGTTGGGCAAAGCTAGTGGTACTTAATCTCTTCCACTTCTGGGGCAGGGCTAGGTGGATGGCCCTGGGAAACCCTGCTAACAGAGTCATCAAAAAGCAGAAGAGACTGCTGCATGACTTGGGGCTCAGACTGCTTGGCTGATTTGCAAGGGGGTGAGGTGAAAGACTGATGGACATCGGCTGCAGGTGCCAACTGTGGTCTATTAGCAGGAGACTGGGTGGGAGACAGTGTGAAGGAACTGGATCCACTGTCAGCAACCCAATCTACTATCGCCTGTACTTGTTCAGGCCTCACCATTCGTAGAGCCGCATTAGGCCCGACCAAATACCGCTGCAGTTTCTGTCGCCTACTCGCACCTGAAGAAGGGTTTTCACTTGTGCGTGTAGCTGGCACAGATCGACTATTTCCTCTCCCTGCAGCAGGAGCTCCACCAGCAGCACCACGACCTGGGCCACGTCCCTTATTTGACGCTCTCCTCATATTTCTCGAATTTAGTATCTTGCCCTAAATGGGTGTTTAATTAATAGTAGAATAGAACGACAGTATGTACAGGGTGTATCTCACACGGCCTCAACCAGTCTAGGCCTCAATTAAATTTGTTTGCCCAAAATGGCTGTATTTCAAATACCTGAATAGAACCCCTGTATTTAAAGGGTGTATCTCACACGGCCTGAACCAGACTAGGCCTCAATTACAGATTTGTTTGCCCAAAATGGCTGTATTTCAAATACCTGAATCAAACCCCTGTATTTAAAGGGTGTATCTCACACGGCCTGAACCAGTCTAGGCCTCAATTAAATTTGTTTGCCCAAAATGGCTGTATTTCAAATACCTGAATCAAACCCCTGTATTTAAAGGGTGTATCTCACACGGCCTGAACCAGACTAGGCCTCAATTAAATTTGTTTCCCCAAAATGGCTGTATTTCAAATAGCCGAATCAAACCCCTGTATTTAAAGGGTGTATCTCACACGGCCTGAACCAGACTAGGCCTCAATTAGATTTGTTTGCCCAAAATGGCTGTATTTCAAATAGCCGAATCAAACCCCTGTATTTAAAGGGTGTATCTCACACGGCCTGAACCAGACTAGGCCTCAATTACAGATTTGTTTGCCCAAAATGGCTGTATTTCAAATAGCCGAATCAAACCCCTGTATTTAAAGGGTGTATCTCACACGGCCTGAACCAGACTAGGCCTCAATTACAGATTTGTTTGCCCAAAATGGCTGTATTTCAAATACCCGAATCTAACCCCTGTATTTAAAGGGTGTATCTCACACGCCCTGAACCAGACTAGGCCTCAATTAAAGATTTGTGCACCAAATGGCGGTATTTCAAATATCAGAATATATCCCAAATATATAAAGGGTCTATCTCACAATGACATATACACCCAAAATGGCTGTATTTCAAATAGCCGAATCAAACCCCTGTATTTAAAGGGTGTATCTCACACGGCCTGAACCAGACTAGGCCTCAATTACAGATTTGTTTGCCCAAAATGGCTGTATTTCAAATACCCGAATCAAACCCCTGTATTTAAAGGGTGTATCTCACACGCCCTGAACCAGACTAGGCCTCAATTAAAGATTTGTGCACCAAATGGCGGTATTTCAAATATCTGAATATATCCCAAATATATAAAGGGTCTATCTCACAATGACATATGCAGCAAAGGCTGCCAAATAAACTTTTTTTTGCCCAAATGGGTGTTTGTTTAATAACTGAATATGGCAGCAGTATATAACCCTGGAATTTCAAATGTCAAGATGCTGCAAGGCCTGAAATATTGTGTATTTTGCCCCAAAAAGGGGGTTTTATTAATAAAAGAATCAAACCCCTGTATTTAAAGGGTGTATCTCACACGCCCTGAACCAGACTAGGCCTTCTTTTAATTTTGTTTGCCCAAAATGTCTGTATTTCAAATACCTGAATAGAAGCCCTGTATTTAAAGGGTGTATTTCACACACCCTGATCCACACTAGGACACTATCAAAGCATTGTGCCCAAAATGGCTTTATTTCAAATAACTGAATAGAAAGACAGTGGCCCAGATTCAAGAAGCACTTGCGCGGGAACAAGTGTGATTTGCGCCGCGCAAGTACTGATTTGCTCCTATGCAAATTTGCGGCTGATTCTGTAAACCAGTTAAGCCTGAAATGCTGCCATTTTCCCGCGCACGCAGCCTAGCTGTTCCTGCGCAATTTGCGTGCAATTTTGCGCGGGGTGTAAGTTGCGCCTTCATGGAATTCCCTCAGCGAATATGCAAATTAGGTACTGCCGATGATTCAGAAACATGCGCGTGTGATGCGCATCTTGCGCTGGAAGCGTGCAAGCTTTTTTCCCTGGGCAAACTTGCTCCTGTTAAAAGCAGGGGCAAGTTAGCAAAAGATGGCCAAATGTCATCTGAAGGAGCGCGCAACTTCAGCAGCACCTAGACAGACGATCTGAACAAGCAGATTTGAAATACATCTAAAGAACATCTAAATAGTTATTCTAGATGGCAGTTTGTTCTTATACCTTTTTATCCTATGAGAATAAAACACAAAAACAAGTGTTCCTTGTGCTCTTCAAATGAAAAATGACATTTTCAGATGTTTCTAGAATTTACTTATCTCATTCAAGTACTACACTAAAACAGCTGCACCAATAAAATAAAGGCTATGTATGTTTATTTCTGTTCTTTTATAATTTAAATTCTTTATACAGTAATATAAAATATTTTGGTCCCTTTGGGAGGTGCCATGTCTTGCAAAAGGGCTGAATTTCCTTGCTCAGGGGGGGTAGGAAAAAGCAGGATGAAATTCAGCAAAGAACCAGCGCAAGTCTGCTCCTATTTATTTGCTCAGTGCAAGCAGCTGAGTAGGATTTGCCCTGAAATTATGCTAGCAAACCTCTGCTGAGCCGAAAATTCCTCATTTACATAGGGGCACACCCACTTTGACTTGCACGGCCTTGCGCCCTCAGCTTTGCCTTAAACAGGAGCAAATTAAATGAACAAACGATTCCTGAATCAGGTGGCAATTTGGCAAAATTGCTCCAGCGCAGAGAAATTCAGCTGAGCGGCTCAGGTGTAAGTAATGGGCAAATCTACCTGAATCTGGGCCAGTATGTAAAGGCGGTATCTCACAATGACATCTGCAGCAAAGGCTGCCAACTAATTTTTTTTTGCCCAAACGGGTGTTTGTTTAATAACTGAATTTGACAGCAGTATATAACCCTGGAATTTCACACGTGCTGATGCTGCAAGGCCAGAAAAATAGTGGAATCTGGCAAAAAAGTGTGTTTTTAAAAACCCAGAAAATGATGGCTGTATTTCTAGCTTAAATTGCACACTGACTAATGCAGATGTTGTATATTGCCAATGAAGTGTTTTTTTGGTAACAGAATATGAAAGCTGTATATATTAAACCTGAATTTAACACTTGCAGATCTAGAAAATAGTGGTTTTTGGCAAAAAAAAGTGTGTTTTTAAAAACCCAGAAAATGATGGCTGTATTTCTAGCTTAAATTGCACAATGACTAAGCCTGCAAATGCACCAGATGTTGTAAATTAGATTTTTTTTTACAAACAGATTACTTGTTCTGTTTTTAAAGCTTGGATTTCAATGTCCCAAAAGCTCAGATGCAGTGCTGGTGCACTGAGCTTGCATAAAATGGCCACCGCCCACCTAACTGACTTATAAAAGTTATTTTTTTTCGGTCACTGGGCTCAGGGCAGAACAAAAAAATTGTGCCCTGCACCCACACAACACAATGTATGTAGATCGCTGAGTTAGATTCACCTTTTGAGCAAAGATTCTCTCCCTCCTCTCCCTGAAATCACCATCAGCATCCTCTCCCTACACTAAGCACAGCAGCCTGACGTGCAGCGCTACGTGACTCCAGCTTATATAGAGGCTGGGTCACATGCTACACTGGCCAATCACAGCCATGCCATAAATAGGTATGGCTGTGATGGCTTCTAAGTGCACAGAGTTAAACGCTTGTTGATTGGCTGCTCTGCAGCATTTCAATAAGCGCTGAGAAATCACTGAACCCCGAACCCAAACTTTTACTGAAATGTTCGGGTTCGGGTCCGGGGTCAAAAAATCCTAAAGTTCGGTACGAACCCAATTTGTACAGGTTGGGTTCGCTCAATCCTACTCCTGATGACTTCAAATTAACCAAGGAACCGTGGACTTAATTTGTAGGAGGGTACTTTAAGCCTCATGTACTTGGGCAAAAGCCACATCTTATCACCAGGGCGAAACTGAGGAGAACTGCTGCACCTTCTATCAGAAATCCCCTTTATCTGTACAAATGCTTCCTTCAGAGAGGTCTCGGTCTAATTCCAAATCTTATAGAAATCTCTAATAGCTGCATCCGCCACAGGAATACTAGAACTAGACGACACTGGAAGTAGAATATTAGGTTGCTGGCGATAAACAACAAAGAATGGTGACTTCTTGGAAGCTTTGGTGACATGGTTATTATAAGAAAATTCTGACCAAGGCCAAAGTTCGACCCAGTTGTTATGATGAAGATTAGTGAAGTAGTGCAAAAAGTTGGTAAAATTTGGTTGACACATTCCACTTGACCATTGGATTATAGACAGTATGCTGAATAGAAATCCAGGGACACATTCAACAACTTGCAGCGAGCTCTCAAGAATTTTGATGTAAACTATACCCCTCTGTCAAACACAGTACGAAGAGGGAATCCATGAAGATGGAAAATATGTTGGATAAATTTCTTGGCAAGCTGAGGAGCAGATGGGAGTTCTGGCAGAGGAGTGAAATGCGCCATTTTCGAGAAGCGACCCATTACCACCCAAATAAAGGTGCAACCAGAAGAAGTGGACAAATCAGTAATGAAGTTTATGGCTATCTATTGCCAGGGAGCCTGAGGAACAGGAAGCAGAAGGCCTGGATATTGCTTGGAAGTCTTATTCTGTGCACATGAGGGGCAAATTCCTGAACATCTCACCGCATAGATGTTCACTGGTAATGTTAAGAGATGAATCTGAAGTTTTTTTTTGTTAACCAGCATGACCTGCCATTTTAGAGGGATGGCCCTAGAGCAAGACCTGCTTCCTGACCAATTCTGAAACAAAAGTCTTTCCTGGTGGGATCTCGGATTGCTTGACAGGACAGGCGATAATTTGGGCAGGATCGATGATATGCTGAGGAGTCTCTTCTTAGTCAGTGGGATCAAAGGCTTTCGAGAGGGCATTTGGCTTGAAGTTCTTGTCAGCAGCATGAAAATGGAGGACAAAATCAAAATGAGCGAAGAACAGAGACCATCTTGCTTGGTGAGGATTAAGTCTCTGTGCAGACTGCAGGTATATGAGATTTTTGTGATCGGTATAAATCACCACTGGATTAGCCACTCCCTCTAGAAAGTATCACTATTCCTCCAGAGCCACTTTAATTGCCAATAACTCTCTGTCACCAACCGAGTAATTGAGAAGGCTTTAGAGAAGAAGCCGCATGTTCTTGTTTTTCCGGACAGAGATTTATGAGCAAGCACTGCCCTTGCGCCAGTAGATGATGCATCTACTTGAAGATAGAATTGTTTACTGGCATCCAGATGATAAAGTACTGGAGCAGAGGAGAAGGCCTGTTTCAAGGAATGATAGGCAGATTCCGCTTCAGCTGTCCAATTCTTGGGATTTGCTCCCTTGCGGGTCACTGTGGAAATGGGAGCTGTCAAGAAAGAGAAGTGTGGAATGAATTGGTGGTAGTAATTTCCAAACCCCAGTGGACGAGGCTACTTTCGAATCACAGACAGTTTCTTGGGATCTATTTGCAGGCCAGTATCCGAAATTATGTATACAAGGTAAGAAAGCGAGGATTGCTCAAAGGCAATTCTCACTCAGTCATTTTAGGACCAGATGGACTTGTTTTCGGTGGGAATCCTAAACCAAGGAAAAGGTGAGAATATCGTCAAGTTAAACTACAATACAGGAATAGAGCTGGTCACAGAAGATGTCATTGACAAATTCTTGAAATACTGCAGGGGCAATGTTTAGCTTGAAGGGCATTACTAGGTACTCATAGTGACCGTCATGAGTATTGAATGCAGTCTTCCACTTGTCTCCTTGATGAATACGGATCAAGTTGTACGTACCCCTGCGGTCCAGCTTGGAAAAGATTTTAGCCCCTCTTGGACGATCATCAACCCTGGATTAAGTGGTAGAGGAAAATTATTCCTGATTCTGATTTTATTGAGACCCCAGTAATCGATACAGGGACGGAGTGATCCATCCTTTTTCTTCACAAAGAAGATACCAGTGCCAGCCTGAGAGCTGGATTTCTGAAATAACCCCTTGTCAGGTTTTCTTTAATATACTCCAGCATGGCTTGAGTCTGTGCTGGCGACAGGGGATAAATACGGCCACGAGGAGTCATAGAACCAGGAACCAGGTCAATTGAACAATCATACGGCCTGTGTGGAGGTAACATCTCGGCCTCCTTTTTATGGAAGATGTCTACATAAGAGTGGTAAGCTGCAGCACAATCTGAAGATTTGGTGGTACATGTGGTGACCGAGCAGGCTGAACAGAGGAAAGACACCTTCCTAGGCAGGATGGTTCCCAACGAAGCACCTCTCCAGACTTCCAATCAAGGACTGGTTTATGGGTTTGGAACCAAGGTAGTCCCAAAAGGAGAGGATGAGACAGACTCGGGAGTATCAAAAAACAGGTTCTGTAGAAAATTGTATGGACTCAGACAGAGCCCTTTCATCGATGGTCCGAGACCATCAGCGGTCTCTGCAGGTGTAGGACTGGAATTTGATATTAATCCACTAGGGCTTGCTGCAGGAAGTTTCATGTTGATCCAGAATCCAGAAGCGTTGTCTTCGTGTATCGAATATCTCCAAGCGACACCGCTACCGGCAGAGTAAGAAGTAGAGAAAAACTGTCTTCACCTAGGGCTGACTCTCCAACATACCCTAGGCCCAGAGAAGATGATCGAAACCACCACAATAAAAAAAAAGTCCTTTAGCACAGTGGTAGTCACGTTCCTGTTCTGTCAGGAGTAGGGGTAGGAGCTCACTGAAGGGAAGAGACCGAATAAAAAGGTCTCCTCTCACGTACCAACACTCTGGCACATTCCTGGAACCGCACACCAGTTCTAGTGGCCAGGGAGACGAGGTCATCCAAAGTAGAAAGAAAATCCTGTACAGCCAGCTTGTCCAAAAATGCAAGTTCAAAATGCAAGGTGCATTAATTATTAAACCCCCAACACTGCTTGGGCTCACCATTGAGGTGTGAAAGAGCAGACAAATGAGGTCCAGATCCTGGCATGTAGAAAGATGGCGGAGTGGGAGATGGGTTTGCCACTGCAGCGCGACCTTGTGGTGTAGGATTGTCAGAGGTCAGGTCATTTAGCCAAACATTAACATTGAGGAGATAGGAAATAATTTGCTCATGGAACTTATGCTGTAGGGTCATCTCCTGATATAATTCAGTGAGGCTGGGGGAATTTTGATCAGCGGGGTGCATGGCCTGAACAAACTGTAACAGAGCAGCGGGTGTGAACCTGCTATCCCACGTGACCAATCTCCTCAGAGGCGATATCTAAGCGAACCCCTCGTTCTTTACTATACCTCTGATGAGGAGGGTAGAGTTTCAGATGTGTACACCAGGTGCTACCTCTGAGGCGGATTGGAACACGAGAGAAACGGGACAAGGTGTGGACCCACTGAACTGACCTCCAGATGGTACGAGACACCCAGAGGTGCTAGGTGGCCAATGGCTCATCTGAAGTGTTGGGAAAGGCAGAAGTAAGGCTAAGTCCGTGCACATGGTCCGAGGTCAGGGCAAGCGGCAATATAGCGAAGTCCATTAACAAGATCCGAGGTCAGGGCTGGCGGCAATATAGCAAAGTCCGTAAACAAGATCCGAGGTCAGGGCAGGAGGCAATATGGCAAAGTCTGTCAAATGTAATCCGAGGTCTGGTACACAGTAATAGCAAGAACAATGGAACACCTTCACACTGGAACTAGATAAGCTCAGAACCAATATTGTTCTGGCCTTTTTCCGGTGAACAAGGCGCCTATTTATACATACTGATCCCCAGCCATTGGGGTAAGATTAAGGGTGTGCGCACGCTGCCCCACATAAGGAGGAGAAGCACATGCGCGCGCCCTGTACACAGTCAGAAAGCTCTGAGCACGGAGAGCCAGAGCAGGAGGAGGATGCCAGCGGCAGGAACCGCCTCTGGCAAACTACATAAGAGCAGGGGTGATGTTGGAGGCCGGAGCTGCCGCACAAGAGAAGGGAAGCCGGTACGGAGCTCAGTACAGAAGGAGGTGAGAAGCCCAGCGTCTGTGCCGGCATGTAGTAGCAGGAGCGCCGGCACGGAGCGCCATGCTAAGAAGAAGCATGACTAATAAAACTAGTGAAGTGGAATTATTAATGTCTAAGGATGAACAAATTTGTGGATGTTCGAGTTTCATGCATTTGTCCGAACTTTGTTTCAAAGTTTGGTTCGGGTCCCGAACTTGACCCCGAACCCTATTGAAGCCAATGGGGATGTGAAATTTGGGGCTTAAAAATGGCTGTAAATTAGTCATAGAAAGGGCTAGAGGGCTGCAAATGGAACCAAAATAGGCGTAAGAGCAGTACAATTGCCCTGCAAACCAATGTGGATATGGAAATGACATAAAATACATAAAAATAAAAAATAATAATTTTGAACCAGGAGGCGAAGGTCCAAGTGGAGTAGGAAGTTGAGGAGGCTGTAGACATGGTGGTGTAGGTGGAAGAAGCGGAGGAGAAAGCCAACACTGTTTTTGTGGGGGTTTTGTCTTAAATTTTTTATTTTTTTTTGTCTGTTACCGTAATTCTGTGTGTGACCTATAGCCATTTTTTGGGGTGCGGCCAGTATACTTCTGTACTCTGCCAATATTAGACATAATAATCTTGAGGCAGGAGATGGAGGTCCGAGTAGAGGAGGAGGCAGAAGTGTTGATGTAGGTGGAAGAGGCAGACGAGGCGGACGTTAATTTTTTTTTTTGGGCTTGTGTATAGCAAGAGAACACACAATATAGGAAAGAGAACACACAAAGTGCGCTGGTGTATAACAATGGGTGGGTGAGGTCGTTATACCTCTCTAATCTGCCCAAGGTATGGACAAGTCCCGTGGAATTCATGCCTGGTTCATTTTATTAAACGCGAGCTTGTCTAGGTTCAGGTACAGGTGGATGCTCCTGTCCGTGATCACCCCTCCTGCCATGCTAAACACACGTTCGGACAATACATTTGCCACAGGGCAGGCCAGCACCTCCAAGGTGTAAAGGGCAAGTTCAGGCCATGTGCCAATTTGGAGACCCAGAAGTTAAATGGGGCATAACCCATCAGTCAGTACTTGCATGTGCACATGTACTATTCCACCATGTTGCTGAAACGCGTGGGAACGATCCCTGTTCCTCCTCCTCTTCCTCCTGTGCACATCTTCATCCATCAGCGCCAGAAGTGTTTTTTCAAGGAGACATAGAAGTGGGATAGTGACGCTGAGGATTGTGCCATCGGCGCTGGCCATGTTGGTGGAGTACTCGAAACAGCGCAACACGTCCCGCATGGAGTCCCACTCATTGGTGGTGAAATGGTGCTGTTCCGCAGAGCGATTCACCTATGCGTGCTGCAGCATGTGCATGGTGGAGTTCCACCTTGTCGGTACATCGCATATCAGGCAGTGAGCAGAAAGGCAGAAGTTACGCTACTGCTCGCCTGTCAGGCTAGTGATGAACGGCAGTGGCAATATTCGAATTCACGATATATCACAAATATTTAGGCGAATATTTTCCAAATTTTCGTGATATTCTTTTCGATTGCGCTATTATGCGCGCACGCATGTACACACGCACGCACTATTGGCTACATAAGTGATGAAAATGGTTGGCAGCAACTTTCGAGATAGTGAGGAAGAACTCCTGATCACGGTAAGTAATTGTTCATTACAGCACTGTTTTAGATCAAAATTCCATGCATGTCATAACAATAGCTTTATATGCAGATAGAGTTTTTCAAAGTATTCAAGATTGCGCAAATGCATTTGATTCCATTATTTTAGCGCAATACATACAACTTCCCATTTAATTAGGTCAGACAACATAATACTGATTGTTGAACTTAGTATTGTTGTGACATCACAGCACTATTTCTGTAGCATGTATGTACGGACAGCATTCACATTGCACATTTATTTTCCTGCCACACCCTATAACCTATACTACCTAACACTAACTATATGGATTATATATTTCAGCTAACTATCTCTATAACCTACACTACACCCTGCACTGGACCCTATCACCTATTCAGCTACACAATTCCCTATTACTATCTAACACGAACTATCAGGATTATTTATATGCGATTTGGAATGTAATTTGAAAAAGTACAGCACAGTATTCAAGCTCCTCTCTCTCTCACATGAAACTACACAAAATGGCTGCTGGAGAGTGTCTTAATTTATATAGTGAAGGGATAGGCAACTTTTCTATTGGTTGCTAGGGATGTTGCTAAGCTGTGACAAAGCCTTCTCATTGGCCCACAAGCTAGAAGAAGGGAGGGATGATCACCTGATGTGTACTGTGTTAAAAAACAAAACAAAAAAGAATATTCGTCATTACGAATATATAGCACTATGTTCTAAATATTTGCGAATTCTCAAAGTGCCGATATTCACGATAAAAAATCGTAATACGAATATTCGCGCTCAACACTACTGTCTGCTAGGGACGAGCGAATTGACTTCGGATGAAAAATGGCCAAAGATTTTCCCGGCCTTTCGCAAGACATCCTGGACTCCGGGGTATTTGGCAACAAATCGCTGCACGACTAAGTTCAGGACGTGTGCCATGCGAGGCACGTGTGTTATTTTGCCCTGTTTCAGCGCGCTCAGCAGATTGGCACCGTTGTCGCACACCACTTTACCAACTGTCAAATTGAGCGGGGTTAGCCACTGATCGGCCTTTGACTGCAGAGCTGAAAGGGGTGCAGGACCGGTGTGGTTCTTGGCTTCCAGGCACAACAGCCACAGCACAGCATGGCAACGTCTCACCTGGCATGTTGAATAGGTTCTGGAGAGCTTGGGGGTAGCAGTGGAAAAGGAGGAGTCAGCCGAGGAGGAGACGGAGGATGGAGTAGGAGGGAGAGAAAAAGAGGCAGGCCCGCATGAAATCCATGGCGGTAACACTAAATCCACACGGGAGCCACGGGTTATATGCTGGACGGTCATCAGAAGTTCACCCAGTGGGCAGTAAAAGTTATGTACCTTCCCTGCCCATGTTTGCTAGACCACGTGTCTGTGGTCAGATGTATCTTGGCCCTGACACTGTGTGCCAGAGATATATTCACTTGCCGCTGAACATGGCCATATAGCTCAGGGATGCCCTTCTGGGAGAAATATTTCCTTCCGGGGACCTCCCATTGTGGTGTGCCAATGGCCACAAATTTTAGAAAGGCCTTCGAGTACATTAGTTTTTATGGCAGTAGTTGGAGGGCCAGCAGTTCCGACAAGCCAGCGGTCAGCTGTTGGGCAAGAGGGTTATCCGGCGTCATTAACTTTTTATGCTCGAACATTTGGGCCATGGAAGCCTGCCTTCTGCCATATGAATGCAATGACGGCACGGTGGAAGGTGGAGTGGAGGACAAATGGGAGGAGAGAGGAGAAGAAGAAGAAGCAGGACATGGACAGCCAGGAGTGTGGCTTTGTGGGTTCTGACGGCATTGCTCCCACTGGGCTCGGTGATGGGAGGCCAGGTGCCTTCTTAAGGCGGTCGTCCCTAGGTGAGTGTTGGGCTTACCGCGACTTATGCGTTGACAGCACAGGTTGCAGATAGCAACACTATTGTCAGCAGCTGACACGTTAAAAACAGCCCACACTGCGGAGCCATGTGCTGGCATCCTGGGAGCGCCAGAAGTGACCGTGCATGGTGAATGGCTTGCTCCACATACATTTGCAGTCTGCTTTTTGCCTCCTCTGCCCTGCGAGCTCTGCCTGCTTCTCCTCCTTCTCCTCCCTCTCTGCTGCTCCATCTCTCCCTCTGAACTCCCCTCCTCTTCCTCTCTTGTGGACACCCACGTGACGTCCATCGACACATCATCATCGTCACCTTCACCACTGACATTTGAGATCTCGGAGTAGGCAGCAACAGTGGGGACCTCCTTCCTTGGGCTGGGTACTGTCTTCAGACCGCTGGGTGACGGCCGTTGCTACCTCCTCTTCCTCATCTGATGTCAAGAATGGCTGCCCATCGGTAAGGTCTGGAAATGGATGTGAAAATAATTCCTCTGACTCGAGTGGAGGGGCTATGGTGGTGGTGGTGTGTTTGATGGTGCACACAGCAGAGAGTGAGGAGGGTGCAGATACAGAGGATGAAAAGGGTGCAGAAGCAGAAGGCTGAATGAACCACTTAACCAACTCTGGTGCGTCCTTTGAAGTAATCACACGCGCCTTCTCCAACTTCCCGCTTAGGCTCCAGCCTGGTGCACCTGCCCGACCCCTACCACTCCTGCGGAATGGCCTGCCTCTTCCTCTGCTGTCATTTTCAAAATGACCCTGTGCCTAAGTCTCTAGAGAAGAGCAGTATTTGTGAAAGCAGGTATATCGCAGGCCTCAATCAATATTTGGTGGAAACAGGTATATCAAATCCCTTAATTAGTATTTTGTGGAAGGCGGTATATCAATCCCTTTAATAAGTATTTTTTGGAAGCAGGTATATCGTAGGCCTCAATCAATATTTTGTGGAAGCAGGTATATCAAACCCCTTAATCAGTATTTTTTGGAAGCAGGTATATCGCAGACCTCAATCAGTATTGTGTGGAAGCAGGTATATCAATCCCCTTAATCAGTATTTTGTGAAAGCAGCTATATTGCAGCCCTCAATCAGTATTTTGTGGAAGCAGGTATATCCATCCCTTTAATCAATATTTTGTGGAAGCAGGTATATTGCATTCCTCAATCAATATTTTGTGGAAGCAGGTATATCAAACCCCTTAATCAGTATTTTGTGTTAGCAGGTATCTTGCAGGCCTCAATCAATATTTGGTGGAAGCAGTTATATCAACCCCCTTAATCAGTATTTTTTGGAAGCAGGTATATTACACACCTCAATTATTTTATTTGCCACAACAGTTATATCACACCACCCTATTTATTTGGGGCAACAGGTATATCACAGTCCTCAATCAGTATTTTGTGGAAGAAGGTATATCACACCCCTCAATCAGTTTTTTTGGGGGCAATAGGTATATCACACCCCTTGCAAATAGTTGTTTCAATAGCACTTGCCCCTCTATATAGCTGCAGTATCGCAGCAGAACTACGCTCAACTGCTGCACAAAACAAATGCACTATATACTTTCTATGTTGGAAAGTATATTATAGGGGGGCAACAGGTATATCACATCCATTGCAATTAGTTGTTCCTATAGCGCTTATCCCTCTATATAGCTGCGGTATCGCAGCAGAACCGCATACAACTGCTGCACAATACAAATGCACTATATACGTTCTATGTTAGAAAGTATATTATTGGTATATCACACCCCTCAATCAGTTTTTTTTTGGCAATAGGTACATCACACCCGTTGCAATTAGGGTACTTTCACACTAGCGGCAGGATGGATCCGACAGGCTGTTCACCCTGTCGGATCCGTCCTGCTGCTATTTCCCCATGCCGCCGGACCGCCGCTCCATCCCCATTGACTATAATGGGAGAACTGCAAGGCCATCTCTAGTTCCAAGTGCTCATCTTCATCATCATCTTCTACCCACTCATCACCCCTGCCCTCCTGGCCGGTCTGCACAGTGCAGAAAGCCGCAACAGTTGACACCTGTGTATCGTCATCATTATCAGAGACGAACTGCAGTGGTCCTCCCGCGTCCTCATCCTCAAACATAATGAGCAAAACATAAGTGGTTGGGCATCAGTGCACTCAATCTCTTTCAATTCTGGGGCAGGGATAGGTGGATGGCCCACAGAAACCCCACCAGCAGAGTTATCAAAAAGGATAAGTGACTGCTGCAAAACTTGGGACTCAGACTGCTTGACTGTTGTGCAAGGGGTTGAGGTGGAACTCAACCCAACTCTGCGCTTTCAGAAGGGGTCTGGGTGAAAGACAATGTGAAGTAACTGGAGAAACTGTCAGCCATCTAATCTCTTACCGCCTTTACTTGTTCTGGCCTCACCATTCGTAGAGCGGTATTCGGGCCTACAAAATGACGCAGAACGTCCTGTTGCCTGCGTGCACCAGAGGAAGGTGTTTCATTTGGGGGCGTAGCTGGCACAGATCGACAATGTCCTCTCGCTACAGCAGGAGCTCCACCAACATCAGCAGCACCACGCCCACGTCCCGTATTTGATGCTCATCTAATTTTTTTACAGTCACCCACCAAATTGGCTGACAGATGAACACTTTCTGTGTCACGAGTGCAAATTACGTTTCTTGCACCCCAAAAAATGGCTATAGGTCAACGATAGAATTAACAGAAAGATTAACTATTGTATTTCTGTGTCACGGATGCAGGTGAGGTGTTCCTCCCCCCCCCCCCACCACAAAAAAAGGCTTTGTCACCGCCACAATTAACATACTGATTAAATCTCTTATAACAGTAAGACAGGATGAAAATGGAATGTTCTGAACCCCCAAAATTGCTTTATGTCACCACCACAATTAACAGAACAGTAAGACGGGTGAAAGAACCCCCAACATTTTTTATGCCATCGACACAATTAACAGACTGATTATTGTATTTCCATGTCATGGATGAAGATGAGGTATATCTCACTCCCAAAAAAGGCGTTATGTCACCGCCACAAATAACAGACTGATTAAATCTCCAATAACAGTAAGAAGGATGAAAATGCAGAGTTTTGAACCGCAAAAATGGCTTCAGGTCACCCACAGATTTAACAGCCCGATTAACTATTGTATTTCTGTGTCACTGGTGCAAAGGTGTTGTATTGCACCCATATAAATGCCTATAGGTCACCCATAGAGCTATTAAAAACAATAAAAGCCTGTCCCTACACTAGTCAGAGCAGAATGGCAGCGCAACACGTGATCCAGCATTTATGCATGAAGGGTCACATGGTGCGCAGGCCAATCACAGCCATGCCAATACTAGGCATGACTGTGATGGCTTCCAAGTGCTCACAGCTTAAAAGCTAGTTATCTGTATCGCCGTCCTCAGGACAGCGATACAGATGGCTGTGCTGCGGCGATGGAGGGAGAGGTGTGTCCCTTTCCGTTCCTCTGATAGGCTGCCAGTCTAGTGCCTGCAGCCTATCAGAGGCCGGTGCTGGCGGCGCGATGATGTCATCTTGCCGCCTGAGCCGTACAGCTCGGGACGGAGGCCGGAAGAGGCCTGCATCGCATCGCTGACATGGAGGTAAGTATAAGTGTTTTTTTTTTGTTTTTTTTTATACATACAATACTTTTACTGGCACATTGGGGGGAAGGCTGTTATTACTGTCACATTGGGGGGGGGGGGCTGTTATTACTGTCACATTGGGGGAGTATTATTACTGGCACATGATGGGAGGCTGTTATTACTGGCACATGATGGTGGGGCTGTTATTACTGGCACATGATGGGGGACTCTTATTACTGGCACATTGGGGGGGCTGTTATTACTGGCACATTGGGGGGACTTTTATTACTGGCACATGATGGGGGAGTGCTTTTATTACTGGCATATGATGGGGAGTGCTTTTATTACTGGCACATGATGGGGGGGCTCTTGTTACTGGCACATGATGGTGGGGCTCTTATTACTGGCACATGATGGGGGGGCTCTTATTACTGGCACATGATTGGGGGGGTTGCTCTTGTTACTGGCACATGATTGGGGGGGCTCTTATTACTGGCGCATTATTGGGGGCAATATAGTGGCGTCTACTGAGGCCACAAAGAAGGGGTATTTTATATGGGGGGCTCTGTACAGTAGAATTTTATACTGGGACACATTATGGTGGGTAATATGGGGAAGGGGGAGAGGAGTACTATGGGGTCATCTACGGGGGCACTAAGAAGGGGTATTTTATACTTGCAAATTATGGGGGACACTGAGGGCATCTACTGGGGCATTTTATACTGGTACATTATGGGGGGCACTAGGAGGAAGGGGGAGAGGAGCACTATGGGGCATTTACTGGGGGCACTATATAGGGGTATTTTATACTGGCACATTATGGGGGCACTATGGGGACATTAGCTCAACTGGGGGCATTACAAGGGGGTATTTTTTGCACTGTCACATTATAAGGAGAATTATTTCTGCTGGGTGGGGGGGCATTATGGTGGGCTTTATTACTCCCCCATGGCATGAGCCCCCTAGTAGCAGCACCAGTCTCTCCCTGCTCTGCTATCCCTCTGCCCCTTCTCCAAATCCTTATTATGAAATCTTTCTCATTAGGATAAAACCCAACATCAGCTCCACCAAGCCCCTGGCCAAAGTGTTGAAGTGGTTTCCCAGATCCCCAAGGGCCAAGCCAAGTAATTCTAAGTTTTCATGTGAAATATTTAAGCAAAAAAGAGTGACGCACAGGAATGGCGCAAGACCACGGAGGAGGTGCTCTCAGTAAAAAGGAATCACCCTTCCTTCAATTCAGTAAAAAATAGTAAAAAGATACTGGGCACTCTCTCTATATAGGAACCTCACAGTTTATTACAGATATAGCATATACAGTCAGGTCCATAAATATTGGGACATCGACACAGTTCTAAAATTTTTGGCTCTATACACAACCACAATGGATTTGAAATGAAACGAACAAGATGTGCTTTAACTGCAGACTGTCAGCTTTAATTTGAGGGTATTTACATCCAAATCAGGTGAACGGTGTAGGAATTACAACAGTTTGCATATATGCCTCCCACTTGTTAAGGGACCAAAAGTAATGGGACAATTGGCTTCTCAGCTGTTCCATGGCCAGGTGTGTGTTATTCCCTCATTATCCCAATTACAATGAGCAGATAAAGGGTACAGAGTCCATTACAAGTGTGCTATTTGCATTTGGAATCTGTTGCTGTCAACTCTCAAGATGAGATCCAAAGAGCTGTCACTATCAGTGAAGCAAACCATCATTAGGCTAAAAAAAAAAAAAAAACATCAAAGAGATAGCAAAAACATTAGGCGTGGTCAAAACAACTGTTTGAAACATTCTTAAACAAAAGGAACGCACCGGTGAGCTCAGCAACACCAAAAGACCTGGAAGACCACGGAAAACAACTGTGGTGGATGACTGAAGAATTCTTTCCCTGGTGAAGAAACACCTTTCACAACAGTTGGCCAGATCAAGAACACTCTCCAGGAGGTAGGTGTATGTGTGTCAAAGTCAGCAATCAAGAGAAGACTTCACCAGAGTGAATACAGAGGGTTCACCACAAGATGTAAACCATTGGTGAGCCTAAAAACAGGAAGGCCAGATTAGAGTTTGTCAAACGACATCTAAAAAAGCCTTCACAGATCTGGAACAACATCCTATGGACAGATGAGACCAAGATCAACTTGTACAAGAGTGATGGGAAGAGAAGAGTATGGAGAAGGAAAGTAACTGCTCATGATCCTAAGCATACCACCTCATCAGTGAAGCATGGTGGTGGTAGTGTCACGGCGTGGGCATGTATGGCTGCCAATGGAACTGGTTCTCTTGTATTTATTGATGATGTGACTGCTGACAAAAGCAGCAGGATAAATTCTGAAGTGTCTCGGGCAATGTTATCTGCTCATATTCAGCCAAATGTTTCAGAACTCATTGGACGGCGCTTCACAGTGCAGATGGACAATGACCCAAAGCATACTGCAAAAGCAACCAAAGAGTTTTTTAAGGGAAAGAAGTGGAATGTTATGCAATGGCCAAGTCAATCACCTGACCTGAATCCGAATGAGCATGCATTTTACTTGCTGAAGACAAACCTAAAGGGAAAATGCCCCAAGAACAGACAGGAACTGAAGACAGTTGCAGTAGAGGCCTGGCAGAGCATCACCAGGGATGAAACCCAGCGTCTGGTGATGTCTATGCGTTCCAGACTTCAGGCTGTAATTTACTGCAAAGGATTTGCAACCAAGTATTAAAAAGTGTAAGTTAGATTTATAATTATTATTATGTCCCATTACTTTTGGTTCCTTAACAAGTGGGAGGCACATATGCAAACTGTTGTAATTCCTACACCGTTCACCTGATTTGGATGTAAATGCCCTGAAATTAAAGCTGACAGTCTGCAGTTAAAGCACATCTTGTTCGTTTCATTTCAAATCCATTGTGGTGGTGTATAGAGCCAAAAATGTTAGAATTGTGTTGATGTCCCAATATTTATGGACCTGACTGTATAGACAATTCATAAAATAAACATATTACATTAAAACAATACGTCATAAAATCCGGATGTTAAAACTAGACTCCTAAATATCTGTTATAAACACTCTAAAATATGACAACCTCTGATTATTGGGGATAAAAGTCTTTTGAACAGATGTCCGTCCAACCTTTGGTTGGAATACGCTCTTCAGGATATATGGCAACCCCAGTAAAAAATCTCCTCCAAACGGAATAGTATGGAAAAACAGCTATAAGATACAGTGATTTACTTATGCGGCGTCACGCTTTACTCACTGTTCAGCTGCAATAATGTGCTCCGCTGCTGTGCCGGTGCTATGAATTTTCGTATTCGGGTCTATGTTGTAATAGTCCCGTTCCCCTCTCTGTCTCTCAGGCGCCGCTCCGTGAATATAAGAGCCGGCGCTTGGTAGGTTTACAGACTCCCTCTTCCGCGCTGGACCTTGTTTGTAAGTGAGCGTAGTATGCTCCGATGAAAGTCCTGTTGGGATGCGCGTCGGTTCTCTGATTTAGATGGGGTTAGTCCGGGTATATGCAGTCCTTCAGCAGATAGATTCCATATCCATCGGGGGAGTCTTAGCACCAAACGCGTTTCGGGGTCTGTTATCACCCATTCCTCAGTGGTAATGAATCCCCCTTCTAGCTTTCTTTATATAGTCTTTAGCAATTAAATTACCATTGCCTGCTGTGTAGTTTGGTCTTGTTTCGCAAGACCTGATGTGGATTTAGGAAACGCCAAACTTCTCTATATATTTCGTTTTTATTCTCCATGTTGTATTTATTTGTATGTGCGTTTTTTTCTTATTCATCTACAAGCTAGTATTTTCAATCCTGATGGCAACATTACATATTTATCTAACATTAGCAATATACCAACAATCTGTTTCAATATATCTAATTAGGTATGTCTACATTAATGTAATCTGTTGTCTGAAACAAAAAAACACAGTTTTTCCCGTGGCATTCATGCGGTTTTGTTCAGACTCACTGTTATTATAAAGAATAAGTCATCCTATAATAGTCATCCATACCTAATTAGATATATTGAAACAGATTGTTGGTATATTGCTAATGTTAGATAAATATGTAATGTTGCCATCAGGATTGAAAATACTAGCTTGTAGATGAATAAGAAAAAAACGCACATACAAATAAATACAACATGGAGAATAAAAACGAAATATATAGAGAAGTTGGGCGTTTCCTAAATCCACATCAGGTCTTGCGAAACAAGACCAAACTACACAGCAGGTGATGGTAATTTAATTACTAAAGACTACATAAAGAAAGCTAGAAGGGGGATTCATTACCACTGAAGAAAGGGTGATAACAGACCCCGAAACGCGTTTGGTGCTAAGACCCCTCCCGATGGATATTGAATCTATCTGCTGAAGGACTGCATATACCCGGACTAACCCCGTCTAAATCAGAGACCCGACGCGCATCCCAACAGGACTTTTATCGGAGCATACTACGCTCACTTACAAACAAGGTCCAGTGCGGAAGAGGGAGTCTGTAAACCTACCAAGCGCCGGCTCTTATATTCACGGAGCGGCGCCTGAGAGACAGAGAGGGGAACGGGACTATTACAACATAGACCCGAATACGAAAATTCATAGCACCGGCACAGCAGCGGAGCACATTATTGCAGCTGAACAGTGAGTAAAGCGTGACGCCGCATAAGTAAATCACTGTATCTTATAGCTGTTTTTCCATACTATTCCGTTTGGAGGAGATTTTTTACTGGGGTTGCCATATACCCTGAAGAGCGTATTCCAACCAAAGTTGGACGGACATCTGTTCAAAAGACTTTTATCCCCAATAATCAGAGGTTGTCATATTTTAGAGTGTTTATAACAGATATTTAGGAGTCTCGTTTTAACATCCGGATTTTATGACGTATTGTTTTAATGTAATATGTTTATTTTATGAATTGTCTATATATACTATATCTTTAATAAACTGTGAGGTTCCTATATAGAGAGAGTGCCCAGTATCTTTTTACTATTCATGTGAAATATGTTTGTTATACACATATAGCATACACTGTGCCACACAATATACATTATACAGTGGGATGCGAAAGTTTGGGTTGTTACGATAAAAAATGTCAGTTAAATATATCATATAGGAGACACACACAGTGATATTTGAGAAGTGAAATTACGTTTATTGGATTTACAGAAAGTGTGCTATAATTGTTTAAACAAAATTAGGCAGGTGCATAAATTTGGGCACTGTTGTCATTTTATTGATTCCAAAACCTTTAGAATTAATTATTTGAACTCAAATTGGATTGGTAAGCTCAGTGACCCCTGACCTACATACACAGGTGAATCCAATTATGAGAAAGAGTATTTAAGGGGGTCAATTGTAAGTTTCCCTCCTCTTTTAATTTTCTCTGAAGAGTAGCAACATGGGGGTCTCAAAACAACTCTCAAATGACCTGAAGACAAAGATTGTTCACCATCATGGTTTAGGGGAAGGATACAGAAAGCTGTCTCAGAGATTTCGGCTGTCTGTTTCCACAGTTAGGAACATATTGAGGAAATGGAAGACCACAGGCTCAGTTCAAGTTAAGGCTCGAAGTGGCAGACCAAGAAAAATCTCGGATAGACAGAAGCGACGAATGGTGAGAACAGTCAGAGTCAACCCACAGACCAGCACCAAAGACCTACAACATCATCTTGCTGCAGATGGAGTCACAGTGCATCGTTCAACCATTCGGCACACTTTACACAAGGAGATGCTGTATGCGAGAGTGATGCAGAGGGAGCCTTTTCTCCGCCCACAGCACAAAAAGTGCTGCTTGAGGTGGGCTAAAGCACATTTGGACAAGCCAGCTTCATTTTGGAATAAGGTGCTGTGGACTGATGAAACTAAAATTGAGTTATTTGGCCATAACAAGGGGCGTTATGCATGGAGGAAAAAGAACACAGCATTCCAAGAAAAACACCTGCTACCTACAGTAAAATATGGTGGTGGTTCCAGCATGCTGTGGGGCTGTGTGGCCAGTGCAGGGACTGGGAATCTTGTCAAAGTTGAGGGACGCATGGATTCCACTCAGTATCAGCAGATTCTGGAGACCAATGTCCAGGAATCAGTGACAAAGCTGAAGCTGCGCCGGGGCTGGATCTTTCAACAAGACAACGACCCTAAACACTGCTCAAAATCCACTAAGGCATTTATGCAGAGGAACAAGTACAACGTTCTGGAATGGCCATCTCAGTCCCCAGACCTGAATATAATTGAAAATCAGTGGTGTGACTTAAAGAGAGCTGTCCATGCTCGAAAGCCATCAAACCTGAATGAACTAAAGATGTTTTGTAAAGAGGAATGGTCCAAAATACTTTCAAGCAGAATCCAGACTCTCATTGGAACCTACAGGAAGCGTTTAGAGGCTGTAATTTCTGCAAAAGAAGGATCTACTAAATATTAATTTCATTTCTTTTTTGTGGTGCCCAAATTTATGCACCTGCCTAATTTTGTTTAAACAATTATAGCACACTTTCTGTAAATCCAATAAACTTAATTTCACTTCTCAAATATCACTTTGTGTGTCTCCTATATGATATATTTAACTGACATTTTTTATCGTAACAACCAACGATTTATACAGGAAAATCATAACGATTAACAAGGTTGCCCAAACTTTCGCATCCCACTGTACCTCTACACTGTGTAGTCTGTTCTATAAGCACCATTGTTTTGTGGCGGCGGACAGAAAATAATCTGGAAGTGCCCCTCCTGAGACCAGGCTCTGGATCTGCCACTGGTCTGAGTTCACTCATCCCTAGTTATATCATTATAATATGTATACTTACTATACACCTGACACACTTATACTGGGTGTATATACCATATCAGGTGCAAGCTCTGTGAAGACACATCCTATAAAACAAAAAACTTCTTTCTTTATGGGGGTGGCTTGTAGTTAAGGGAGCAGCAGAAGGCATGGTATTTGGGTCCTGTGTTGTCCATTGTTTCTCCTCCCTCCCCTCTATGTCATCTCATCCTCCTGGTTAGGCCTCCTGCACACAAACATATTTGTTCCGTTCCGTGCATTGGGGACCGCAATTTGCAGTCCCCAATGCACGAGCAACCTCTGTGCGGCGGCCGTGACAGATCCATACCCACTCAACTTGAATGGGTCGGCATCCGTCCTTTCCGCAAAAATAAAGAGCAAGTTATATCTTTTTGCAGGACGGAAGTACGGAACGGAACCCCACAGAAGCACTCTGTAGTGCTTCTGTAGTGTTCCGTTACGTGCTTCCGTTTCGCACCGTTTTGTATCTCCGGATTTGCGGACCCATTCAAGTCAATGGGTCCGCATCCGTGATGCGGAATGCACACGGAACGGTGCCTGTGTATTGTGGATCCGCATATGCGGTCCGCAATACGACAACGGGACACCTACGTTCGTGTGCAGGAGGCCTTACACTGTGTGACCCTTCCTTTACCAGTCATTGTCTCCTTAGCACTGTATGAGGTCAGATCAATGGTAATATATACTGAGTAACAACGATAACATTCAACGTACTGTATAATACAATGGACATAGAAACAAACATAAAGGGCTAATTTCACACACACATCTGAGGTATTTCAACTCATAAAAAATACTCCGGTCCCAATGACATGGGGATGACAATCAGTTACCGGTAGTGCAGCTCTGATTGCAAGTATATGGTCTGACACAGGAGGCCCTGGGTAACAGTCAGCTTATCCCACTACCTCAACAACTTCTGGCCCTCCAGAGTCAGACTGGTCCGGACCCACACTTTCCATAGGCCCGGGCAGCCATTCTGGACCCTCTCCCAATAAGGCCACATCTTTCCCAGTACCACTGGCATCCCGGACGCCATCCCACTTTAATGTGCCACGTCCTTGAACATGGGTATTCGACCAAGGTCAGGAGTTTCAGTATCCTCTAGCTCCTCATACGCACTCTGAGTCGACAACCCTACAGTGACTCAGGAGAGTGCATCGGTGTTGCCGTTCTCCCTCCCTGACCGGAACTTGATGCGGTATTGGTACTTAGAAAGGCGTGCCATCCACCTCTGTTCAAGAGCACTGAGCTTGGCATTCTCCAGATATGCTAACGGGTTGTTGTCCATTATCATGGTCACCTCTGCACCTGTCAGGTACTCTGCTAAACTTTCTGTCATGGCCCACACCAGTGCCAGTAGTTCCAATTTAAAGGAGCTATGAAGTTGTCAGGGTTGTGCTGCGACTCCCTCAGAAACCCACTGCCGTAGGCAATGACTCACATCTCACATCCGTCCTGGACTTGGGGTAACACGGCCCCCAGACCATGTAGACATCCGTCAGTGTACAGCAGGAATGGGGGTATCAAACCATGCATAAGCCAGAATCGAGGCACTGGTCAGCGCCGCCTTCACTGCTTCAAAGGCCTCTTGTTGCCGGATCCTGACTCTATGGGACAATTCTTTGGGCCCCCCGCAGTGTGCCTTGATAACTCGCTTAATGGGCCTGCCAAATGAGCAAACTTGGGTATAAACCTCCTCTTGTAGCCGGCCAGTCCCATGAATACCCGCCCCTCTTGTAGTGTACGTGGCTGTGGCCACTTCTGGATGGCCTCCACCTTGCTGGGGGCCGGCTTTATCCGGTCCGGGGTGACCAAGTGTCCCAAATACTATATCTGCTGTCGGATCAGTTGGCACTTGATCTTGAGCCCATGGTCTTGCAGCCATCCCAAGACCTGCGCAGCTTCTGGAGGTGATCCTCAGAGGAGGCCGCAAACACTAATATGTCATTAAGGTATATTAATATCGACTCGAAGTTGAGGTCCCCCAGACAGTGCTCCATCAAGCGCTGCAATGTTCCTGGGGCATTGGACAGGCCGAACGGCATCCGGTTGAACTTGTAGAGTCCCATAGGTAGGATAAAGACTGCCTTCGCTTTGTCCTTGTTGGCCATCGGTACCTGCCAATACCCACTGGCCAGACCAAGAGTCGAGAAAAACTTTGCATGACTCAGGGCAGATAATGACTCCTCAATCCATGGAAGGGGGTAGGCATCCTGGACAGCCTGGGCATTCGGCTTTCAATAATCCAAGCAAAACTGGAGACTCCCATCTTTCTTCTGCACCAAGACCACTGAAGCAGCCCAGGGACTCTCCTGGATCACTGGATTTTCCAACATTCTGGCCACCATGTCCTTCACCTCCTGGTACATTTTGGGTGGGATTTGCCAGTAACGTTCCCTGATCGGCGTAGCATCCCCAGTGAGGATTTCGTGCACAATGGCGGAAGTACACCCAAAGTCCTCATAATTACTCGAGAATGCCTCCTGACTCGAGAATGCCTCCTGAAATTCCCAAAGGGTGTCTACCAGCAACTTCTGTTAACCTGGAGTCAGGGTCATGCGGTCCACCCCCTTCCAGGCCATGATCTTTCGGCCGTTCCACTCTGCTGTCGGTGTCTCCCTTTGATGGACCTCTGGCTGATCTCCTATCTGGCTGTAGCATGAAGCTCCTTCGTCGAAGGATGTACCCCTCGGACACATAATCTTTTGCCAGCAGGGTGTTCCCAGGAACGGTTAATTCACAGTGGTCGGCATTGAGGCAGCTTACAGGCACACATCTTTCACAATAGCAAGGGCCCGGGCTACCAGTGGACGAGTCTGCATTTCCTCCTGGTAAGTGGGCTCTAACAGGACCTCCAGTCCATTCAGTTTCCATCCAGTCCCCACCCTCAGCATTAATACTTGTTCTTGTTGTGGTGGGATCTTCACCGGGGTCCTCAGCGGCCCAATCATGTGTCCAATGGGCCGACCGGATGCGTTGCTCTTTCACAGACTACAGCTCCTCACCATCTGCTGTAGAACCTTCTGGGTCGGCCAGTGTATGGTGGCCCATTGCCAATACTTTGTCCCTTCTTTGGCATAGAGTTGATGGCCTAGGTCTCTCAGCACATTCATACCTAGTGTCACGTCCATTCCTCTCCGGGACGAATGCTCCACCAGCACGACCCCCTTCTTGCCGATGTCTTGCCCAAACAGTCGGATGCACATCCAGACTATCCCTCGCACGTCCATATCTCTGTTATTGGCAGCTGTCAGCCTGATGGTGCTCCCGTCCTCTGGCTCCATCATATGCCCAAAGAGTCTCTCGAAGAACTCCAGAGGCATAAGGGTGCTCTCCAACCCCACCAACTAGGCAGTGTACCTTTTGGCCTTCGAACTTGGCTTCCATAATGGTGGCTGGGACTTTATCTGTACCGGGCACTCTCTGGCAATATGGCCGTACTGTCGACGAGCCCAGCAGAGGGGCCTTTTTTCGTTGAGCCCCCGCAGCTGAGTTATCCTGGGTGGAGTGGTGCAGGTTGTTGGGGTCATTTCTGGAGGCCTGGGTGATCCTGCCTTCATCTGGGACACTTCCAGCTGAAGTTCTCTCAATTCTGTCCGCAGGGCCTGGAACACATCTTTTAAGGACTCCTGTTGCATGGGTGCTACTCACTATTTTTGCAGCCAAGGGCATGTGCTCTTCCTCTTTCTCCACGGCAGCTAGGTAGTCATGTCAGCCGTCGTCCGGGTCATCAATTGCAATTGTCCTGTAAGAACTTGGAGAGCCCCACTATGAACTGGTCTCATAGTAGCTGGTCCACCAGCCGGAAGGCTCCCATGACCTCTGGGTCTCGCCGCTGTATTTCATTTAACATCTCTTGTAGGGTGTTGGAGTATTGCATTAGGGTCTCGCCCTCTCGCTGTGGTCGGTTGAAGAAGTGGCTCCGCAACTGTACTACTTTAGCACGTCCCCTCTGGGCTCCCTTCAGCGGGAGAATATATTCTCTAGGGTGTCCCTCTCAGATTCGAGCCTTACCATCACTGTCCATCTGACGTCACCCTCTAGAGCCCCTAAAACAACCTGTGCCCACAGCTCGTGGTCAGATTACACATTTTAACTGCACTCTGTAAGTTTTTAGTCCAGTCCTACAACGTCATGTTTTACAGTCAAATTTGGACAGATGACGCAATAGCGCACCCATGGGGACGTATGGCATGGTGGGGACAGGCTGTATTGGCGGCACAGCGGCCGGTTGTTCCAGCAGTGTTGGGGTAAGCTGGCCTTGCACTGGTGCACCCTGGGCTGGGTCCTGGGGGAGGTCTCCCGCCGCGTTCCCATCCATAATGGTCGCTGTATCCTGCCGACTATGCCAAATTCTAAGCCATGTACCAGGGTGGGCTCCCCAGGATACTGCAAAGTCACGAACGTGGAAAGCAACCCCAACACAAGTTTTTGCCAAAACTGTATTTTACTTAATCGTGGTAATGAGCACGACCACAAATGCTGTTAACACGCAAGAATTAATAATGCCCCCATTAGCATCCCCAGTTATAGTAATGCCATCATTAGTGCCCCCCATAACTACTAATTCCCCCATTAGTGCACCCCATAATGAATAATGCCGCCTTCTCTGCTTGTGCACAAAAATAAAAAAAAACTCACCTTATCTATTTGATCGTTTCCCTGTGAACACTCACTGCTGACTGGAAGCAGCAGGACCTGCGAAACGTCATCATGCTGGAGCTCAGGTCCAGTGTGGCCAGACTAGAAGGAAAAGTCTGGGGGGAGACCAGCATGACGAAGCAGGAGAAGAAGAGGTAACCATTTCAAGAAAGGACAGAAGCAGGCAGGGGGTAATTTTGATATGCAGCTCTGCTTACCTTTGACATGGCTGAAATCTAAGTTTTACTTCGCCAGCTGCGTGAGGGAGCCACAGCTCAAAGTCCGAATTGGCTTCGCACTCAGCTGCACGGACTGCTGGTGGAAACAGAGGCTAAGAGCAGTTCCCTCCAGCAGGAATAGCACCAGCCACGGCGCTCACGGCCACTGGTGCACCTTAGCCCGGTACAAATACCTAAAGTCCACGCCGGGTCCAGAGCCCCACCAGGGACCCTGCACGCCGGGCAGCTGAGCAGCAGCCTTCTGCTCGGCTGTCCCGTTGTGGGAGGAATCCACATGCACAGCGGGACTCCGACAGGCAGCCGAAGGCAACCAACACTCCCCTTGATGATGAGCCTATTGAAACATACCCAGGTTTGGCAGATCCCCTGGAGGTCCCAGGGGAGGCTGCCCGGCGTGGGATCAATGAGGAGGGCTTTATCATTTGTTTCCAGGAGAGGCATCAGGACGGGAGGCAGGATTGACAGCTGCTGGGAACACAGCGCCCAGGCAGACTGGTGAGTTCCCTTGGGGACCTTTCCTATCTAATATCAGTGTTCTTGGGGGATAAGGGGGTAAGGGACCTTCTGGGGAGTTAGGGCGGGGGTTGGTTAATGTATTGGGGAGTTTGACGTCATTAGCAGCGGGATGGGGTACCGGAGGGGGGTCACCGCTCCGGCATGGGGTTTAACCGGGACCGGGTTTACCCCTTTAAATAGTGTGGAGGCAAGGGCAGCCCAGGTACAGTCTGCGGGAACATCGGGAGCGAGTTCTGTATCGATACAGACGCAGGCTGGGGGTTCGGTTGAGGAAGACTCAGTTAGGATGGATGATATTTCAAAGAGGGAAGTTTATGTATGCTTTGAGGGCCCTTTAGGAGCACATTTGAAACAAAACGTTAGGGATCGGATTGGAAAAGAGGAGTATGTTGATATATTTTCACTACTCCTCCTCGAACGTTTTAATTTGTATAGGGACAGAAAGTACGATGGGAAATAAGAGGAAGAAGAGAAGCGCAGGTACCATTTAATCCTGCACACTTTTGTTAATTGGCTGCAAGCTTTTACTATTTTAGCCAGTGTCATTGGTGAAAAAGCACCTGAATGTTGCTCGGCTTACTTTTTTGCTACTTTGACACGATTACCTAGACATACCGGGTTTATGGCAGGCAAGCTTGGCTCCGCTATGATGAACAATTATGCCAGTGGAAGACATTCGTTGGGTCCACAAATATATTGCATTATGGTTAAAAGTTACGGCGCCGGTTAGATTGGTTCAGTCCTTTTGCGGGGGATCCGGTCATTCCTCGTTTACCTTAGCATCGGCCAGGGAACTGTTTTTTGTTCAATGAGGGAGGGTGTAAGTATGGGGCGAAGTGCAAGTTTAAGCACGAATGCACTTCCTGTGGGGGAGGACATGGAGCCAATCGTTAATTTCTAACGATAATTTGTTTTCCCTTAGTCCTAACAGCAGCACAGATGGGGTTAACCACCCCCCATGGACTGGTAGGACCGGCGGAATTTTAATGAGCCCAAGTAATAATTAAACACTTAAACCTCCCCTATAAAGGAGGGAATCACCTCCAGCCCATTGTGTTATAGCAAGAAAAAACTAGTCTTACTAGGGTGGGAAATTTGTGTGCTGCTGTTAGGACTAAGGGAAAACAAATTATCGTTAGAAATTAACGATTCCCTTACGTCCTACCAGCAGCACAGATGGGGAGATAGCAAGAAGAACCCCTAGGGAGGGCCATCATGCCTGGCAGAACTAAGAATAGTCGAGTACTCAGCTAATCTGGCATCTAGTCTATAATGGGAGATAAATGTTGATTCAGAGCTCCAGGAGGCAGATTTACAAATCATGTCAAGCGGAGGAAGACTCCTCTCGGCAAAAGAAGTAGCTACAGCCCTAGTAGAATGGGCTTTTACAAACCCCGGAGGGTCTAGAGATTGGGAAACAAAGGATTCCCCATTAGCCTCCTTAATCCAACGACTGATGGATGGTTTAGACGCCTTACGGCCTTTAAACTTACCGGCAAACAGGATTAGAATATTTTCATCTTTCCTGAACTCCTTGATCTATCCACATAGATCCGGAGGCATCTCGAGACATCCAAATAATGTATAGCAGGTTCCTCGGAGGAGGTAGAAGGTCTAGAAAGAACCGGGAGGGATATCACCTGGTTGATATTCTGGAAATAAGGAACCTTAGGCCTAAAGTACGGGAGAAATCTCCCCATAAATTTGACTTCCTCCTATTCCACCTGATGCCAGAGCATTCTGACACCATGTGAACGAATTACGCAGATCCGCAACCTCTAGGGATAATCCCTGCATGCGATCAACTAGCCCATCAATTGACTCCATATCAAAACCGCTGAGCAATGGCAGTCAAAGTATTGGCGGGTTATAATGTCACGGCGGACAGGATACCAGATACACAAAAAAATAAACAAACAAGTGTCTAGGCGAGAAGCTAGGGATCAAGGTCACCTCCTGACAAATCCCTACTAGCTCTCCCTATACTTTTAAGCCCACGTTCAGACCCTGAAGGTGGGAATAACGTGTCCTCGTGCCTGGGCTGAAAATTCCCTAAAATCCCTAAGATGGTGAAAGGGGGATAGAGGTAGCCTGCTACCTCAGAACCTGGAGGGGGCAGGCGTCTCTCTAACAGCCTAGACAGCCAACCATAAGAAAACAAAAAACAACTTATCTTTTCTGAGCAGGAACAGCAAATCCTTCCTTCCTTCCTTTCACAGAGCCAGACAGAAGCTATAACCCACACAGGACACTTGGAGTGGGTGTAATTTAAACTCAAACCAACTACCCCACCCAGGGGCATAACTAGAAGTGACTGGGCCCCACAGCAAATATTTGTAAGGGCCCCCCCAGCGCGCTTCGCACCTCCCTCCTCCTGTGTAAACCCCACTCCTTTGGCACAGTGTAGCGGTATACTGTATATTGTGGGGCACAGTGGATGCTATATGTGTATAACATAAACATATTTCACATGAAAACTTACAGTTACTTGACCCTTGGGGATCTCGGACGCCACTTCCACACTTGGCCGGGGGCTCGGCGGAGCTGATGTTGTGTTTTATCCTAATGAGAAAGATTTCATAATAAGGATTTGGAGAAGGGGCAAGGGGGATAGCAGAGCAGGGAGAGGCTGGTGCTGCTACTAGGGGATCATACCATGGGGGAGTAAAAAAGCCCACCATAATGCCCCCCCCAAGTAGTAATAATTCTCCTTATAATGTGACAGTGCAAAAATACCCCCTTGTAATGCCCCCAGTTGAGCTAATGTCCCCATAGTGCCCCCATAATGTCCCAGTATAAAATACCCCTATATAGTGCCCCCAGCAAATGCCTCCATAGTGCTCCTCTCCCCCCTTCCTGCTAGTGCCCCCCATAATGTACCAGTATAAAATGCCCCATATATAGTGCCCCAGTAGATTCCCCTCAGTGTCCGGCCTCTGATAGGCTGCCGGCCTAGTGTCCCCCATAATGCCCCCCCATCATGTGCCAGTATCAGGTGCCAACCCCCCCCCCCATGTGCCAGTATCAGGTGACAACCCCTCTCCCCCCCCCATGTGCCAGTATCAGGTGCCAACCCCCCTCCCCCCGGGTGCTAGTATCAGGTGCCTCCCCCCATGTGCCAGTATCAGGTGCCTCTCCCCCCATGTGCCAGTATCAGGTGCCTCTCCCCCCCATGTGCCAGTATCAGGTGCCAACCCCTCTCCCCCCCATGTGCCAGTATCAGGTGTCTCTCTCCCCCCCAGGTGCCAGTATCAGGTGCCTCCCCCCATGTGCCAGTATCAGGTGCCTCCCCCCCCCATGTGCCAGTATCAGGTGCCAACCCCCCCCCCAGGTGCCAGTATCAGGTGCCAACCCCTCTCCCCCCCAGGTGCCAGTATCAGGTGCCAACCCCTCTCCCCCCCAGGTGCCAGTATCAGGTGCCTCTCCCCCCCCCCCATGTGCCAGTATCAGGTGCCAACCCCCCCTCCCCAGGTGCCAGTATCAAGTGCCAACCCCTCTCTCCCCCCCCCCCCCCCATGTGCCAGTATCAGGTGCCTCTCTCCCCCCTCCCCCCCAGGTGCCAGTATCAGGTGCCAACCCCTCTCCCCCCCCCATGTGCCAGTATCAGGTGCCTCCCCCCATGTGCCAGTATCAGGTGCCAACCCCTCTCTCCCCCCCCCACATGTGCCAGTATCAGGTGCCTCTCTTCCCCCCCCCCCCAGGTGCCAGTATCAGGTGCCTCCCCCCATGTGCCAGTATCAAGTGCCCCCCCCGCTCCCCCCATGGCAGTAACAGTCGGGTATTAAAAAAAATAAAAATAAACACTTCTACTTACCTCCATGTCAGCGATGCGATGCGATGCAGCCTCTTCCTGTGTCCCACCCTGTATTGTGTCCCGCCCTGTATGTCCATATATGGAGTCAGTGCTTGTATTTCAGAAAAGGTTTTTGCTGGGATTCGAACCCACGACCTTCTGTATCAGAGGCAAAGCACCTAACCTCTAGACCATAAGAAAAGCCTGGCTGCTGGTTGAAGAAAAATGAGACTTCTACTGTTATAGCTGGCTAAGTGTACATCTATACACATGACAGCTGCTCATATATAGAGATATAGCAGAGCTGAGTGTGCTGGGACAGCTGTCATATAGAGATATAGCAGTGCTGGGTGTGTTGGGGCAGCTGTCATGTGTATAGATGAACACTTAGCCAGCTATAACAGTACAAGTCTAATTTTTTTTCAATCAGTTGTAATGCAGCCTTATGGTTGTGAGGGTAAATGCTTTGCCTCTGATACACTGATACTTTGGAGGTTGTGGGTTCGAATCCCAGACACATCAGAAGACTTTAGGAGACAGTAAGATTAGATCACATTAGTGAGGGATCCCTGAACAGTAAGACATCGATATTTAACGAACTTGAAAATAAACTGTCACACACGCTGCCGGGACTCCGGGGCCCCCTTGGCAGCACGGGCCCCGAAGCAGCTGCTTCCCCTGCTTCCCTGGTAGTTACGCCACTGACCCCACCCAGTGCACCTGAAGGGAGGCGGACACGGCTCAACTCCAAAACAAAACAAAAGGCTACACATGTGCTGCTAACCTGGCAGACCCCTCCGCACATAGCCTGAGCAGGGCATTACACCGGCCTTATTGTGGATCCTAGGCCACTCGTTTGTTTTTTGAGAAGCTTTGAAAGCAGCAGTATGACAGGACGGGCGGCAGTTAGGTTTTGCAGGGGATGCTGCAGTGATCTGCTGGATAGGAAAGAAAGGTATAGTTTGGGGTAGTGTGTTGCCAGAGATACACAGGCTGGTGCGATTGGATAGACCTCCCGACGTGTTAGTATTACACGTAGGTGGTAATGACCTAGGGGCAAGGCCTTTCAGGGAGCTGATCAGGGATATTAAATTCGATGTATTGTGAATTTGGTCATTATTCTCAGGATTAGTAACCGTCAGATGTGGTCTATAGGCATGTGTGGCGTGGGGCTCGGTCAGTGGATCGCTTGAACAAAGCCAGGATAAAAGTGAATAGGGCAGTTGGGAGATTTATGTTGCGGAATGGGGCCATAGCTATGAGACACTCAGAGTTGGAGCAAGGCTCCGGGGCATTTTGGCAGAGTAATGGGGTGCATCTCAATGCGATTGGTATGGATTTGTCGAGTCTGGGATTGCAAGGGGGCATTGAGACTGCCTTTGGAGGGACACACAAGCTTAAGGGCTCAAGCACATGCGTTCTTGGCGGTGGGAGGTCATCAAAGTTGGTAGAATAACAGGTTCTGGAGGATGGGGGGCTCCATGGTTGGAGCTAGACTCCCATGGTTGGTATTTTCAGAGCAGGGTTTGTAGGTCCATCAGTGGTGCCTCCGAGCTGGCGCTTTTCGTCTGGGGGCAAAAAGATGGAGTACCCTGCAGAGTAAGGTTTTAATAATAATTCATCTGGGGCTTCAAGGACCTCCCTCGTCGTTAGTATGTTCATATATGTTATACATATGTTGAGGGGGTGTTGGCATATGCTGTGGCATATGGGTTGGTTATTATATTTTTCAAGGAAAATTTAAATATGTATTTAATAAAACGGCTGCTGTGGCCAATTCAATCCAACCTGGGGTAGGTGTCATTATTCTGGGGAATGGTAAAAGTGAGAGGGGAGGTTCTGAAGTGAGCCGGATAACCCATACTTGTGTCAAGTGTGGCCAGACTAGAGGGCAAAGCCTGGATGTAGGCCAGCATGACGAAGAGGGGGCGTCAGTGAACGTTGCTAGGCAGGGAGAGGTGGGTTTAAAGGAGAGGGGTGGAGTCAGGGCCGGATTAACGTAGGGGCGGATGGAGCTGCAGCTCCAGGCCCCTGCATGAAAATAGGCCCAGCAGCCCGCATGCAGTATATTACACAGAGTGACTGACAGAGAGAGGAGCCCATCCCCCGGCCCCGCCCCCAACAGCAGGCTCCAGCACGGACATTGCCCAGAGCCTGACTCCTCCCACACATGTGACTGATCACATGATCATGACATCACGGAAGGTCCTTTAGCCTGCTAGCTGCTGCTTGTGCAGAGCTGTCATCCGGCTGTTCAGGGCTGTGTATCAGGTAGGAGGCTGAGTACAGAGGCTGGTGATTTTTAATATCAATAGGAGTTTCAATAGGAGAGCGATTGTTTCAGCAGTAAAGAAAGACTTTGCATACAAAGACAGTTATGTGTGTGGTTTAGGACACATGAGGAGACATTAATAAAGTAATGCTGTGACACATAGGGCCATGAGAGGGGCCAGCATAATATGCTATATGTGTGACATTCACACATATAGCATCTTATGCAGGCCCCCCTCATGGCCCTTTGTGTCATAGCACACATCCCCTATAACAGTGCATCATCCATAGGTCCCCCATAACAGTGCCATCCACAGATCTCCATAACAGTGTCATCCACAGATCCCCATAACAGTGCCAACCACAGATCCCCATAACAGTGCCAACCACAGATCCTCCATAACAGTGCCATCCACAGATCCCCATAACAGTGCCAACCACAGATCCTTCATAACAGTGCCATCCACAGATCCTGTTTAACAGTGCCATCCACAGATCCCCCATAACAGTGCCATCCACAGATCCTTCATAACAGTGCCATCAGCAGATCTCCATAACAGTGTCATCCACAGATCCCCCATAACAGTGCCATCCACAGATCTGCATAACAGTGTCATCCACAGATCCCTCATAACAGTGCCATCCGCAGATCCCCCATAACAGTGCCATCCACAGATTTCCTCCATAACAGTGCCATCCAGAGATCCCCCATAACAGTGCCATCCACAGATCCTCCATAACAGTGCCATCCACAGATCCCCCATAACAGTGCCATCCATAGATCCCCTCCATAACAGTGTCATCCACAGATCCCCCATAACAGTGTCATCCATAGATCCCCTATAACAGTGCCATCCACAGATATCCTTCATAACAGTGCCATCCACAGATCCCCTCGATAACAGTGTCATCCACAGATCCCCTCGATAACAGTGTCATCCACAGATCCCCCATAACAGTGCAAATAGACCTCTAGCACAATTCCCTTAAAATATTGCATCGCATATCGTTATCGCATCCTGTTTGGGAAAAGCTGGTCTACTGTGATAATATAAACAATGGGGGTTCTACAAAAGAGCTATCGTGGGGCAAAGTTCATATTCGTGTTTTAAAATGAATGCTTTCGCCTTTTATAAACAAGTAAATAAGGACATAATGCTGTGGGGCTGGTGTGCAACTTTTTCCAGGGCTGGTTTTTATCCCCAGTCCGGCCATGCCCGCATAGGCCAACCGGAGCTAGGCCCGCATAGGCCGCCTCGCTGAGGTTGCCTGGCGGCCGCCTCGCTACCCTTTAGTAGGACCGAACCGTGCCGACTGTGCCGCGCAAGGAGAAATCTCCCAGGCCGGCCCTTTACAGAACTCACCAGGACAGTGACAGCTGACAGATCAGGTCAGGTGACAGGTCAGCTGTGCACGCCGCGCTGCGTTGTCACGTCAGACTCCTCCCCTGGGGCCTAGGCCATGCCGTAAAGTGAAAGACCGTGACGGCTATTGCGCGCGGGAAGTTCAAAATTCTTCCTGCGTGGAGTCAGGGGTGCTGCCAGCGGTGAGTCGCGTTCAGCAGCCTTCCGTGTACTGCCCAGGAAACAACTCATAGGCGGTAAGTAAATCAGCATTGGCTCACCTCACCTATTATACTGTATACTGTATAATTTATACATGTCATTCAGGAGCATGGAAAAGCTGGGTGATGATTTTTTTCACCTAGCTTTTCCATGCTCCTGAATTGCATATCTGCTTATAGGCATATATATATCTTTATAATAGCTGAGCCTTGATGGGATATATGTGACTCCATTTTGTCTCATTTAGCCACGTGTATTACATTTGGTTAGTGCACTACAAAACCTCCCTTCCCCCTATGGAATGTGAGACACTTCCTTAAACTGTTTCAGGAAATCCATACATGTTGAAAGTATGAACAGCCTTCTAGCCATAAAAGGACATCTGGCTCAAGTGTCTGCTAGCTTATGTGTATATACCTGATTGGTCAAATGCTGTTACTATGAGTCAGCTATGATGTTAATGCAGAGCTTATGTGTGACCATACTATTGGTCAAATACTAATGCTAACATATGATTGGATGTAAAGGAAGCTCAACCCCCTCTATTAAAACTGTTTGCCAGCTGTGAATAAACCAGAATGGATTGGAAATAGACATGTGTTCATGTGGTCTATCTTCTTCATTCTCCCGGTACCGGTAAGACTTAATTCAAGCTGGCCACTGAAATCATGTGTCAGGGACACACGTTAGGCGAGAGAGTAAATTAGGCCTAACAGCTTTGGGGGCTCGGTTTCCGGGATTGGGAGGGTCCTCTTCAGGTCTACAGTGAAGGACATCAATTTTTGTCCTCTTGGACCTGGAGCAATGACCAAAAATCCCATTCAAGTAAGTCGAACCATCTATTTATGATTTCAGTGGACTGCGATGTCTGGGACACGCAAATGTTGATTGTAAGCGGCTCATATCATTGAGTCCATATCGTTATAAAATGTTGATTGTAAGCGGCTCATATCATTGAGTCCATATCGTTATAAAATGTTGATTGTAAGAGGCTCATTTGAGTCCGTATCGTTAAGAGATAGTGCACTATATAAGGATATCTGTTCCGGGAACAGAAGGATACAAGCTTGAATTAACTCTTATGTATATATAGTATAAGTATTTTAGAAGTATTAAGATTATCTGTCTGTGTGAGATGTTGGCCGGGTGGTAAGTTTACGGTCGCATCCCGCTTTGAAATCATTCTGTTTCCATCACTGCCAACATGTAAACTTTGTTGCACGGTCTAGTCCCACAAATTATTTTCTAGTTAACACATGAGTAGACAATTGGGCAAGATGTGAGAATTGACAGTTAAAATGTGAAACAGAATGTTATGCCAGGCTGGCAGGGATGAAAGGCTGCAAAAAGCTGTTAGAAGCTTACAGACTGGTTACATCAGAGCTCCTGTGATTGTGAAGGGGGGCTATAGTGAGTGACAAGACACAGCAGAGTCAGGAAGTTAATTCATGGCAAGGGACAAAGTGTCTCAGTGTTTGCAATTAGAAAGGGCTTGTGTTAAACGTTCAGAAATGAACTGGTTAAGTTTTGTTGCCCTAATGATCTGTGTGTGTTTAAATAGTGACGATTTATAGTCCCTGGAATTAGAGATTACAGCACTAAAAGATGGACAGTTAATGCATAAGTGTATTGATAGTTGAAGAGAGAAGTTGTTAAAGGATAATAATAGCCTGGTGCAAGCTGAGTAATGGTGAAAAAGTGTATATGGAAGTGACTGAGAGAACTTGAAGTTAGAGAAATGAAATGAGCAGCATTTCTTATTTCAAGATGGAGGATTTTGAATCCTATAGAGAACAAAGGTTGCCATGAGGCATCCCTCCCCCCCACCACATTCCAAAATGTCACTTGTAGTCCTACAAAAACTTCTTCCTGTCCTGTTTGAGATGTGTTTTCAGAGAGAACTCCCTCCCATCTCACCCCTCTCCTCTGCTCAGGAATTTCATATGGGGGTTGAGGGGGGAGGGGGGCTGCTAATTGTTGAATGCATCAGCAGAATGTGAAGATACTAACCTGTGTTATCTATAAGATATTCCAGACAGGGCTCCAGTATTGGATTAGATCTTTCCCAATTGTATGTTCCGATGGTTTAAAATGTGCCTGCAGTGATGATGCTAATTGGAAGTGTCCACTCGTATCAATCTAAGGTTGCACCCAATAAGTCCTTATTCAGATGTGAGTAAAAGTTTGAGGAACATGTGGTACAGCTGAACGTCTTGATGTATTGCTTTACTTCCCCTGTTTGAACACTCCTGAAATAGGAGACGCAAGGCAGAGGAAATGGGGGAAGGGTTAGTTATATAGAATAAGTAACGATGTGTGTAACACTAAACAAAAAAACGACATGGCATATAAGATGATTTGTTAATTTTAACAAAATGACTGTATGATTAACATGTATATTGTTTTACAGCGACAGACCATCAGCAATTGCTGTGTTTGTCTGTGCTGCAAGTTTTGGGATGTAACAAAGAGATTGTGTGATTGGGTGAAAGATACATGATTCAGTGGAATGTGAATGGGTGTGGCTCTGAGTTGTATGTACGTAGCAGAGCTGTGTGTGTGCAATTCATATTTTATGTATAAGGGCGTGGTTATGAGCTGGTTTGTGAAGATGAGTACATGAAAATGTATATGAATGCGTATGGAATACGGTATTTGTTTTTAAATATGCGCATTAAGAATTTTATTTTATTGGAAGTTTTTTGGTTTTTTATTGGTACCAACAGCATTGATCAAGCTGTACATTTTTATTTCAATGAAAAGTTTTTATGGGCCCTTTGTGTGTTCATGTCTGTATTGTCAGATCTGTTTGTTTCAATGTTTGCAGTTACATGTTACATGTTCAGTGTTGTGCTTAACATCAGAGCTCTGCTCGTATGGACAGCTAAGATACTAATGGCAGAACAGAAGACAGACCAAAGCGTCCACCAAAAGGGGCGGACTTAGGTGACTCAGAGTGTCAGGAAGGAAATGTGAGCCCTCTATGGGAATAAATGGGGTACTGACAAGGACATACAGAACAGATTCCTTACCAGTAGAAACCATGGACAGGGAATACATCATGTCATGTATTTAGCATTATACTAGATTACCCAGTCAGCCTATTAGGGAGAGATTTGTTCATTAGGCTTAACTTGCAGGTATCAGCAAAGAATCAGGACATAAGAGTACACTCAGGTCTCATTCCAGTCTCTACACCAGTGCCACTGATTCTTGCAAACATACAGGACCACCCAGAATAACATTAACCTTGCATTATGGTCCTCAAATGAATATGACACAGGATTCATAGATTGCACACCTTACAAAGCTACTGTGAAACCAGGTGTCATCTCAGTGTTCCAGAAACAATACCTGCTGTTAAAAGAGAAACTTGATGGACTTAGGCCAATGATAAAGGAATTCCTACAAAAGGGAATCCTGGCAGAGGTGATTTCACCCTACAGCACGCCCGTGAATCCAGTGACAAAGGCAGATGGTGCTGCCCGCTTTGTACAGGATTTAAGGGCCATCAACAACATCATTGTGCCTATAGCCCCTGTTGTACCTGATGTCACTTAATTATTATCTGCCATTCCAGCAGACGCTGTTTGGTTCAGTGTGATAGATCTGAAAAATGCTTTCTTTTCTATCCCAGTTGATAAGATAACCAGACTACTTTTTGCTTTTTCCTTTGACAGACGCCAACTGACCTGGTGCAGAGATGCCCCAGGGATATGCTGATTCACCTGTAGTGTACAGCATAGTCCTCCGAGCGATGTTAGAGTCATGGTACATCCCCCCAAGGTTCTGTGCTGCTGCAATATGTCGATGATTTATTACATTGTAGCATGTCAGCGGAGGCCAGCATTCAGGATGGTTTATCACTGTTATAATGGTTGTCAGGATGTGGTCACAAAGTGACACTTAAGCAAATGCAATGGTGTAAAATGCAGGTTGAATACTTGGGCTTTGTCCTCACAAAAGGTGAACGGAGAATCAGCGCAGAAAGAGTCCAGTCTATTGCGGGTTTGGTCGCCCCGCACACCAAGAAAGAAATGTTATCTTTCCTTGGTATGATAAACGGTAGACAATGGATTACTGGTTGCTCCCACTATTGACAATGTTTTGAGGCAAGCCACTCTGGATGGAAATCCAGATTTGATTAAATGGTCTTCTGAAATGTACAATGCATTTGATTATCTGAAATGTTCGCTCATGTCGAGTCCAGGGCTGGGCCTCCCTGACTATAATATGCCCTTCCACATGTTTGCACGCCAAAATTGTAAAACCATGGCGGGTGTACTGACACAAGAAAACGGAGGCAAGTTGCGTCCTTGTGTGTTTTTCTCAAAGGTAATGCCCACCTCTGTCCAGGGGATGCCGGCATGTCTGCGTTCTCTTGCAGCCTGTGCTATGATGGTAGAGTCGGCAAATTCTTTCACAATGTGACATTACACCATTTTGCACACCACTCATGATGTTGTAGGCCTACTCAAGGACATCCGCACTCAACACAGCAGGCAGCTGAGCTTATTGCACTCACTAGGACATGTATTCTACATGCTGATAGACCTGTCACCATTCATACTGAGAGTAGGTACACACATGGGGTAGTGTGGGACCATGGTATGATCTGGCAGAGGAGAGGATTTACGGCAGCAGATGGTAAGGATCATGTCTCACAGGGCAATGCGCTGGCAGTTAAGATGGCGAAATGAGTTGCCAAAAGCAACCTCACAGGTTTGTATAACCATTGGGAGATGCCATGTTTGGCATCTCCAACCCCTGAGATGTTGCACATGCTTACTGATCTTCAGTGGTATGCCACTGAACAGGAACAGCAAGACTGGTGTTATCCAGTATTGCAGAAAAATCCTGAGATAGGATTAGTCTGCGAAGAGGGGAAGTTATGCATTCCCCAACACAGTGCTTCTATCTTAAGTAGCACATTTCCACAGAGTAGGACATTCCACAGAGTAGGACATAAACAGCATTGAGATACTCATGGGTAGGCCTTTCCCCACACCATGGGCAAGACGCCCCCTGGTGGTGAAGGAAGGGGACTTGGACCTGATCAGAGAGAAGTACTAATCTGATCAAAGTCCTCAGTAAAACTGAAGAAAAAGTGGCTTGTAAGTCTCCTTCTCTTTCACAGGAATCAACCCGTCCATTCCGGATAGGCGACCAGGTGATGATCAAGATCTTAAAGAAGGGAAAGGAACCAGGAAGTTTCACCTACGGACAACCCACCGAGGTAGTCGTGATCACCAGAACAGCGGTCCTCACTGAACAATCGCCCACGTGGATCCACGCCACAAGGATTTAGTTGGTGAAGAAAAGAGAGGTACTAACGGGGGCAGACAGCCCTGACCTCCAACGAGGCCCAGAGGTACTAACGGAGGCAGACAGCCTTGACCTCGAAGAAGATACAGAAGGGGTACTAACGGAGGCAGACAGCCTTGACCCCCAACAAGATGACGCAGTCGGGAAATTCCTCGAGATGGCTGAGATGTAGTGCCTTAATAATTGTAATTTTGTGTCTCCTACTTACTGTCCCATGGCTGTGGAACAGACAGATATACCTGGAAACAGAATGCAGAGGGGAAGACAGTCTATGCAAGACAAAGGAGAACTTATGGCTGTACCTGGCCAAAACTCTGAACTTAACTGACTTTTGTCTCCAAACCACTTTATCGGCATCTAACATTTTGGAGACATGTCTGGTAGCAGTCCCCACCCCACTAGACGTATGGACGGAGCTCCTACGTTCCCAATGGAACGACACAGACTTGGAGGATCATGATGTTAAATATGGATATGTAAATCCTTATCATGCTTGTTATGACTGTCCTACATATGAGAATCTGCAGAGTAATATGATAGAAGTAATTACAGGTCTTGTCACAGCAGCAGAAATATGTTATAACTTCACCTGTGATGAGACACTATTGCCTCCCTGCATACAAGCAAAAATGCAGAATAAGATTAAGCCAAATATTTGTGATAGAGATTTAGGTAGTTGTAAAAAGATAATATCAGGAAAGAATATGCAATGTAATATTACTAAAACATTACCATCCCTAGACAAACATGTACCTCTACCAGCAGGATGGGTATTGGCCTGTGGGAATACTAGTTACACATACATACCGGCCAATATTACAGAGGGACCCTGTACAATAGCTAGGTTGACATTAGCAATGATACCACTATTCCCAGCAATGCAGATACGACACACGAGAGACACTTCCCTACAGTTACCAGAAAATTGTGATTATAATGTGAATCTCCTCTCTAGATCAGAATATATGAGTTTAGGGGTATCTTTGATAGGAGTACCAGGGTTGGCCATATATAACCACAGGACAATATCAAAACTTGCCTGTTTTATGATAAAACAGATAAATGTCACTAGTGCAGTTCTGCAAGATATGCTGCTGGATATACAATCGTATGAAAAGGCTATCTTGCAGAATAGGGCAACTATTGACTATTTATTGCTCCAGCATGGTATAGGATGCTCAGCGTTCGCAGGGATGTGCTGTTTCAATTTATTAGATCACTCCCGTGGAATAAAAGATAAAATAGGCCAATTAGAGGAGATGAGAAAACATATAAAACAGGATGTTGACCAAGGTTGGTGGGACTGGCTTTTTGGCTGAATACCTGACTTTGGTCAAATAAGATATGTTTTAGGAGTGGTACTCGCCGTGGTCGCTGCAATAGTGGGTCTCTGCTGTTGTCTACAGTGTGTGCCCTCCTTTCTTACCATATGTCAAAAAAGGTGGCCGAAAGAGGGGTACACTCAACATCCCTCTATACTCCGGTAGAGGTAGAAGAGGTAAACCCAACCTCAACAAAGCCTGAGGATTATACTCCTGAAGGGTACATGGAATACCTAAAGGCTTATAAGCAAACCAAGGAAGAGCAGAGAAAGAACCATATAGTATATATATATATAAGGTTCTAAGAGGGGATTTGATGGGATATATGTGACTCCATTTTGTCTCATTTAGCCACGTGTATTACATTTGGTTAGTGCACTACAAAACCTCCCTTCCCCCTATGGAATGTGAGACACTTCCTTAAACTGTTTCAGGAAATCCATACATGTTGAAAGTATGAACAGCCTTCTAGCCATAAAAGGACATCTGGCTCAAGTGTCTGCTAGCTTATGTGTATATACCTGATTGGTCAAATGCTGTTACTATGAGTCAGCTATGATGTTAATGCAGAGCTTATGTGTGACCATACTATTGGTCAAATACTAATGCTAACATATGATTGGATGTAAAGGAAGCTCAACCCCCTCTATTAAAACTGTTTGCCAGCTGTGAATAAACCAGAATGGATTGGAAATAGACATGTGTTCATGTGGTCTATCTTCTTCATTCTCCCGGTACCGGTAAGACTTAATTCAAGCTGGCCACTGAAATCATGTGTCAGGGACACACGTTAGGCGAGTAAATTAAATTAAAGTAAATTAGGCCTAACAAGCCTGATCTATTATAAACAGATATGCCATTCAGGAGCATGGAAAAGCTAAGTGAGAAATAGTCACCTAGCTCTTCAATGCTCCTGAGTGGTATATCTGCTTATAATAGATCAGGTATTATAAACAGATATGCCTAAAGGCAGATTTGCCATTCAGGAGCATAGCATGGAAAAGTTAGGTGAGAAATTGTCACCTAGCTCTTCAATGCTCCTGAATGATATATCTGCTTATAATAGTTCAGCTATTACAAACAGATATGCCTAAAGGCAGATCTGCCATTCAGGAGCATGGAAAAGCTAGGTGACTGTTTCTCACCTAGCTTCTCCATGCTCCTGAATGGCAGGTCTGCATATAATAGCTTGGCTATTATAAACATGTATGCATATAAGCAGATATGCCATTCAGGAGCATGGAAAAGCTAGGTGACTATTTCTTGCCTACCTATCTTTTCCAAGCTCCTCAATGGCATATCTGCTTATAATAGATTAGCTTTTATAAACACATATGCCATTCAGGAGCATAGAAAAGCTAGACGTGAATAGCTTTTTCATGCTCCTGAATGACATATCCAGCAGCACTAGTTAACTCCTTGGGGGGTGGCTATACATAATACAGCCATCTATATAGATGGCTGTATATTTAAACTGTGGCCAGAGATGTACACTTAGGCTAAGTTCACACAGCAGATTTTTCACACGCAAACCGGTGCGTAAATCTGCTTCAAAATTACGCATGAACTTTAGTCCAATAGACTTGAATGGGATTACGCAGACCCGTTCACACTTCAAACTTTATGCATGCGTATTTTCACATGTGTAATTTTGCGTAAATTCACACTTTATTTGTGCTATAAAAAGTTGCTCTGCTTTGCGTTTTCATTTTCTATAAAAAGGCCCATTAAAATCTTCTGCACCAGGCCCATGATGCTCTTAATCCGGCCCTGGGTGGAGTAAAAGGGGGCCCCTAAATAGGGTGGCAGGAGAAGAAGAGGTAGCCATTTTAAGAAGGGATAGAAGCAGGCAGGGGGTAATTTCGATAGGCAGCTTCCACCCACCCTCCCCATTTTTTCTAGTTGGTAACTTGGAATGGTATGTGGGACAGGTTGTTTTGTTTTCAGGTCACAGCTTACGAGGGAGAAAAGTTTCTGCCACGGCAGTCAAGGCGGCGGGAGGTCCTCGGAGCTGGTGGAATAACAGGTTCTGGAGGATGGGAGGGCTCTACTGTATGGTTGGGGCTGGACTCCCATGGTTGGTATTTTCGGGGCAGGGTTTGTAGGTCCATCAGTGGTGCCGCCGAGCTGGCGCTCATCGGCTGGGGGCAAAAAGATGGAGTACCCTGCGGAGTAAGGTTTTAATAATAATTCATTTGGGGCTTCGAGGACCTCCCTCGTCGTTAGTATGTTCATATATGTTATACATATGTTGGGGGTTGTTGGCATATGCTGTGGCATATGGGTTGGTTATTACATTTTCAAGGAAAGTTTAAATATGTATTTAATAAAACGGCTGCTGTGGCCAATTCAATCGAACCTGGCGTAGTTGTCGTTATTCTGGGGAATGGTGGAAGTGGGAGGGGAGGTCCTGAAGTGAGCGGGATAACCCATACCGGCGTCATGTCCTGAGCTACCAGTCAGCAGTGAGTGCTCACAGCAACATGATAAAATGGATGAGGTGAGTTTTTTTTTCTTAACACAAGTGGGAGAGTTATAGGATACACTAATGAGAGCTCCACAATGGAAACGCTTATTAGTAACAGTCCATGTAGGAAAATACCGGCAATTATTATTGCTGGTAGAAAAAAATTACCGGCACTGGCAAGGGCACTAAATTACCGGCTTGACCTGTCAGTTACCAGCCGGGTGGAAACCCTATGTGGAAGTCATATTTTAAGGGTCAGAGTGCTGTGGAGGTTACTATTATTGAGGTCACTGTTAAGGGGGTCAGCTGCTGTGGAGGTCACTGTTAAGCTGGCAGGCGCTGTGGAGGTCATAGTTAAGGGTCGGAGTGCTGTGGAGGTCATTGTTAAGGACGTGGGGCACTGTAAAGGTCACTTAAGGGGTGGACCACTGTGAATGTCAAAGGGTAAAGGGTTGGGCCTCTGTGGATGTCACTGTTAAGGGGACAGACTTACTTTGGAAGTAACAGTGAGTGATCACTGTTAAGTGGTTGGGGAACTTTGGAGGTCACTGTTAAAGGGATGGCCATTGTGGGGTTTACTGTGATGGGATCGGGCGATGTGAAGGTCACAGTTAAGGAGGCAGGGTGCAGTGGAGGCCACTGTTAAGGGGGCAGAGCACTCTGAAGGTCACAGTTATGGGGGACATATCAGAGAAGCAAGGAGCATTCCCTTACGGCCCACAAGAAAGTTATGTACAAGCCCTCAGAAGGGGAAAGATCTACAGAAAATGTAGCCAACAGAATGGGATTGCAGAATTTGGCAAGAAGGTAATCGCCACTAATCTAGTTATAGCCTCCTCTGCATGTAGTGGAAACACTGTAAGCTAAAGCTGCCCACCATAACCAAGGACAGGATGGCCCCCTGTTCAAAGACTGTATTCCTCTGAGGATACTGAGGAAATATATCTGATGATAGAGAAAGTGCATCCCTTTAGGCTGGGAAAAGTAGAGATTGACCAGTCTGATTGAGAGAGAGAGAGAAGCTAGCCTCCATATACAACCTTTGGGAACTACTTGATTCAACTGTAAAGACTGCATTTCATGTGGATAGTGCTTGTGTGGATCACCTGCTTCAGTAAAGTACTGTGGATTTGTTATACCAACACCAGTCTCATCATTAAACTGCACTACATTTGCACCACAAGGTGCTGGTGTCACTACAACTGGGACCCTGCCTCTCACCTTAAAACAGCAACATCAAGGGCACCTCAACCGTCATCAGGAAGGAGAACTCCAGAATCAGAGCGTGACCTGAAGGAGAACACTGCACGCTGGCCCAGGGAGCTTCGGTAAACCGTGAGTACGACTACTGCATCCATCCTGCCACCTACACTCACGTAGGCCCCTGCGGCCTGGTCGCTGCATTAACCACCTTAGCCCCCATAGCTTAAACACCCTGAAAGACCAGGCCACTTTTTACACTTCTGACCTACACTACTTTCACCGTTTATTGCTCAGTCATGCAACTTACCACCCAAATGAATTTTACCTCCTTTTCTTCTCACTAATAGAGCTTTCATTTGGTGGTATTTCATTGCTGCTGACATTTTTACTTTTTTTGTTATTAATCGAAATTTAACGATTTTTTTGCAAAAAAATGACATTTTTCACTTTCAGTTGTAAAATTTTGCAAAAAAAACAACATCCATATATAAATTTTGCTCTAAATTTATTGTTCTACATGTCTTTGATAAAAAAAAAATGTTTGGGTAAAAAAAAAATGGTTTGGGTAAAAGTTATAGCGTTTACAAACTATGGTACAAAAATGTGAATTTCCGCTTTTTGAAGCAGCTCTGACTTTCTGAGCACCTGTCATGTTTCCTGAGGTTCTACAATGCCCAGACAGTACAAACACCCCACAAATGACCCCATTTCGGAAAGTAGACACCCTAAGGTATTCGCTGATGGGCATAGTGAGTTCCTAGAACTTTTTATTTTTTGTCACAAGTTAGTGGAAAATGATGATTTATTTTTTTTGATTTTTTTTTCTTACAAAGTCTCATATTCCACTAACTTGTGACAAAAAATAAAAACTTCTATGAACTCACTATGCCCATCAGCGAATACCTTGGGGTGTCTTCTTTCCAAAATGGGGTCACTTGTGGGGTAGTTATACTGCCCTGGCATTCTAGGGGCCCAAATGTGTGGTAAGTAGTTTGAAATCAAAATGTGTAAAAAATGACCGGTGAAATCCGAAAGGTGCTCTTTGGAATGTGGGCCCCTTTGCCCACCTAGGCTGCAAAAAAGTGGCACACATGTGGTATCGCCGTACTCATGAGAAGTTGGGGAATGTGTTTTGGGGTGTCATTTTACATATACCCATGCTGGGTGAGATAAATATCTTGGTCAAATGCCAACTTTGAATAAAAAAATGGGAAAAGTTGTCTTTTACCAAGATATTTCTCTCACCCAGCATGGGTATATGTAAAATGACACCCTAAAACACATTCCCCAACTTCTCCTGAGTACGGAAATACCACATGTGTGACACTTTTTTGCAGCCTAGGTGGGCAAAGGGGCCCATATTCCAAAGAGCACCTTTCGGATTTCACCGGTCATTTTTTACACATTTTGATTTCAAACTTCTTACCACACATTTGGGGCCCTAGAATGCCAGGGCAGTATAACTACCCCACAAGTGACCCCATTTTGGAAAGAAGACACCCCCAGGTATTTCGTGATGGGCATAGTGAGTTCATGGAAGTTTTTATTTTTTGTCACAAGTTAGTGGAATATGAGACTTTGTAAGGAAAAAAAAAAAAAATCATCATTTTCCGCTAACTTGTGACAAAAAATATAAAATTCTAGGAACTCGCCATGCCCCTCACGGAATACCTTGGGGTGTCTTCTTTCCAAAATGGGGTCACTTGTGGGGTAGTTATACTGCCCTGGCATTTTCCAGGGGCCCTAATGTGTGGTAAGTAGGTAAATGACCTGTGAAATCCTAAAGGTGCTCTTTGGAATGTAGGCCCCTTTGCCCACCTAGGCTGCAAAAAAGTGTCACACATGTGGTATCGCCGTATTCAGGAGAAGTTGGGCAATGTGTTTTTGGGTGTCTTTTTACATATACTCATGCTGGGTGAGAGAAATATCTCGGCAAAAGACAACTTTTCCCATTTTTTTATACAAAGTTGGCATTTGACCAAGATATTTATCTCACCCAGCATGGGTATATGTAAAATGACACCCCAAAACACATTGCCCAACTTCTCCTGAGTACGGCGATACCAGATGTGTGACACTTTTTTGCAGCCTAGATGCGCAAAGGGGCCCACATTCCTTTTATGAGGGCATTTTTAGACATTTGGATCCCAGACTTCTTCTCACGCTTTAGGGCCCCTAAAATGCCAGGGCAGTATAAATACCCCACATGTGACCCCATTTTGGAAAGAAGACACCCCAAGGTATTCAATGAGGGGCATCGCGAGTTCATAGAATTTTTTTTTTTTTGGCACAAGTTAGCGGAAATTGATTTTATTTATTTTTTTCTCACAAAGTCTCCCTTTCCGCTAACTTGGGACAAAAATTTCAATCTTTCATGGACTCAATATGCCCCTCACGGAATACCTGGGGGTGTCTTCTTTCCGAAATGGGGTCACATGTGGGGTATTTATACTGCCCTGGCATTCTAGGGGCCCTAAAGCGTGAGAAGAAGTCTGGAATATAAATGTCAAAAAAATTTTACGCATTTGGATTCCGTGAGGGGTATGGTGAGTTCATGTGAGATTTAATTTTTTGACACAAGTTAGTGGAATATGAGACTTTGTAAGAAAAAAATAATAATTTCCGCTAACTTGGGCCAAAGAAAAATGTCTGAATGGAGCCTTACAGAGGGGTGATCAATGACAGGGGGGTGATCAATGACAGGGGGGTGATCAATGACAGGGGGGTGATCAGGGAGTCTATATGGGGTGATCACCCCCCTGTCATTGATCACCCCCCTAAAAGGCTCCATTCAGATGTCCGTATGTGTTTTGCGGATCCGATCCATGTATCCGTGGATCCGTAAAAATCATACGGACATCTGAATGCAGCCTGACAGGGGGGGTGATCAATGACAGGGGGGGGTGATCAATGACAGGGGGGTGATCAGGGAGTCTATATGGGGTGATCACCACAGTCATTGATCACGCCCCTGTAAGGCTCCATTCAGACGTCAGTATGCGTTTTGCGGATCCGATCCATCTATCAGTGGATCCGTAAAAATCATGTGGACATCTGAATGGAGCTTTACAGGGGGGTGATCAATGACAGGGGGGTGATCAGGGAGTCTATATGGGGTGATCACCACAGTCATTGATCACGCCCCTGTAAGGCTCCATTCAGACGTCCGTATGCGTTTTGCGGATCCGATCCATCTATCAGTGGATCCGTAAAAATCATGCGGACATCTGAATGGAGCTTTACAGGGGGGTGATCAATGACAGGGGGGTAATCAATGACAGGGGGGTGATCAGGGAGTCTTTATGGGGTGATCACCACAGTCATTGATCACGCCCCTGTAAGGCTCCATTCAGACGTCCGTATGCGTTTTGCGGATCCGATCCATCTATCAGTGGATCCGTAAAAATCATGCGGACATCTGAATGGAGCTTTACAGGGGGGTGATCAATGACAGGGGGGTAATCAATGACAGGGGGTGATCAGGGAGTCTATATGGGGTGATCAGGGGTGATCAAGGGTGATCAAGGGTGAATAAGGGGTTAATAAGTGACAGGGGGGGTGTAGTGTAGTGGTGCTTGGTGCAACATATTACTGAGCTGCCTGTGTCCTCTGGTGGTTCGATCCAAACAAAGGGGACCACCAGAGGACCAGGTAGCAGGTATATTAGACGCTGTTATCAAAACAGCGTCTAATATACCTGTTAGGGGTTAAAAAAATCACATCTCCAGCCTGCCAGCAAACGATCGCCGCTGGCAGGCTGGAGATCCACTCTCTCACCTTCCGTTCCTGTGAGCGCGCGCCCGTGTGCGCGCGTTCACAGGAAATCTCGGCTCACGCGAGATGACGCGTATATGCGTCGCTGAGCGCAGGGCTGCCACCTCCGGAACGCGAATCTGCGTTAGGCGGTCCGGAGGTGGTTAAGGGGCGGACCACTGTAAATGTCACTGTTAAAGGGGTGGGCCTCTGTGGAGGGGCAAGGCACTTTGGAGGTCACTGTTATGGTCCCCCATGTGGATATCTCTTAACCATACACACAAACATTAAATTAATTAGTCGAAATGTACCTGTGCGAAGCCAGGCCATTCTGCTAGTGTACTATAACTCAGTGAATGACTTTATACACTGCTCAGAAAAATAAAGGGAACACAAAAATAACACATCCTAGATCTGAGTTAATTAAATATTCTTCTGAAATTCTTTGTTCTTTACATAGTTGAATGTGCTGACAACAAAATCACACAAAAATAAAAAAATGGAAATCAAATTTTTTAACCCATGGAGGTCTGGATTTGGAGTCACACTCAAAATTAAAGTGGAAAAACACACTACAGGCTGATCCAACTTTGATGTAATGTCCTTAAAACAAGTCAAAATGAGGCTCAGTAGTGTGTGTGGCCTCCACTTGCCTGTATGACCTCCCTACAACGCCTGTGCATGCTCCTGATGAGGTGGCGGACGGTCTCCTGAGGGATCTCCTCCCAGACCTGGACTAAAGCATCTGCCAACTCCTGGACAGTATGTGGTGCAATGTGACGTTGGTGGATAGAGCGAGACATGATGTCCCAGATGTGCTCAATTGGATTCAGGTCTGGGGAACGGACGGGCAAGTCCATAGCATCAATGCCTTCGTCTTGCAGGAACTGCTGACACACTCCAGCCACATGAGGTCTAGCATTGTCTTGCATTAGGAGGAACCCAGGGCCAACCGCACCAGCATATGGTCTCACAAGGGGTCTGAGTATCTCATCTCGGTACCTAATGGTAGTCAGGCTACCTCTGGCGAGCACATGGAGGGCTGTGCGGCCCTCCAAAGAAATGCCACCCCACACCATTACTGACCCAATGCCAAACCGGTCATGCTGGAGGCTGTTGCAGGCAGCAGAACGTTCTCCACGGCGTCTCCAGACATTGTCACGTCTGTTACATGTGCTCAGTGTGAACCTGCTTTCATCTGTGAAGAGCACAGGGCGTCAGTGGCGAATTTGCCAATCTTGGTGTTCCCTGGCAAATGCCAAACGTCCTGCACGGTGTTGGGCTGTAAGCACAACCCCCACCTGTGGACGTCGGGCCCTCATATCACCCTCATGGAGTCTGTTTCTGACCGTTTGAGCAGACACATGCATATTTGTGGCCTGCTGGAGGTCATTTTTCAGAGCTCTGGCAGTGCTCCTCCTGTTCCTCCTTGCACAAAGGCGGAGGTAGCGGTCCTGCTGCTGGGTTGTTGCCCTCCTACGGCCTCCTCCGCGTCTCCTGATGTACTGGCCTGTCTCCTGGTAGCGCCTCCATGCTCTGGACACTACGCTGACAGACACAGCAAACCTTCTTGCCACAGCTCGCATTGATGTGCCATCCTGGATAAGCTGCACTACCTGAGCCACTTGTGTGGGTTGTAGACTCAGTCTCATGCTACCACTAGAGTGAAAGCACCGGCAGCATTCAAAAGTGACCAAAACATCAGCCAGGAAGCATAGGAACTGCGAAGTGGTCTGTGGTCACCACCTGCAGAACCACTCCTTTATTGGGGGTGTCTTGCTAATTGCCTATAATTTCCACCTGTTGTCTATCCCATTTGCACAACAGCATGTGAAATTGATTGTCACTCAGTGTTGCTTCCTAAGTGGACAGTTTGATTTCACAGAAGTGTGATTGACTTGGAGTTACATTGTGTTGTTTAAGTGTTCCCTTTATTTTTTTGAGCAGTGCATATGTGTGGCATTACTGTAAATATAACACTTAGGCCTCATGCACACGACCGTTGTTGTGTTCCGTAAAATGGAGTTACGTTGTTCCGTGATCCGTTTCCGTTTTTATTTCCGTGTGTCTTCCTTTATTTTTGGAGGATCACCAGACATGAAGGAAAGTAAAAAAAAGTCTAAGTCAAGTTTGCCATGCAAATGATATGTAAAAAACGGACACGGACGCACGGACACGGGTGACAATCTTGTGTGCCTCCGCGTTTTTTCACTGTCCCATTGACTTAAATGGGTCCGCGAACCGTTTTCCGTGAAAAAAAGAGGACAGGTTATATTTTTTTGACGGACTGGAACCACGGATCACGGACGCGGATGACAAACTGTGCATTAGTCGAGTTTTCAACGGACCCATTGAAAGTCAATGGGTCCGCAGAAAATCACGGAAAACGGAACAAAGGACACGGAACACAACAACGGTCGTGTGCATGAGGCCTTATGCTTACATGTGCTTATCACACAATAACAGGTTATTATCAGAAAATGCTCTTTAGCTGGAAACAAATTCCTAGTATCACAACTATTCTACCACTTACCATTTTTGGGATAGGTCGCGATCAATAAATCATCTTCTCTGGCTTCAAAAGTGTCCACTGCTTGAAACATCTCCACACTGCAAAGAACACTTGGATACAGAACCCCATTGTAATTCATCAGCAAGTCTTCAGCTGAAGTTTTGGTAGTTGAATGCCTCAGATCCATCAATATTTGATGATCATTTTTACCTGTTTGCTTAGAATCAGTCATCTTTTACCAGTGTGAGTTCAGGTGAGGACTGGCAGCTCTTTTCTGCTGCACTTTGCTTATGTAGTGTGTACACAATGGGAATAAGTCAGGTGACAAAAAAGCGCATACCCTTTATCAGCGTAAGATAATATCCTAGGGAAACAGTCAACAATTTTAAAGGGACACTGACAGGCCCAATAAGCATATTTAGGTATATATGACAGTACAGGTCTTCTAAAGTGTATTAAAAGCATATAAGTATACCCCCTGTCCACCTTATAAATAAACTAAACTGAAGTTTTATAACCTGGTTGAATCGTCTTCATTCTGCCCAAGGGGCGGCGTTTCATCTCCACTTGCGCCCAGCCAGCCTCGCCCCAACTGCCGTTTGAAGCGCCGCCAAGCTCATCAATATTCACTTCGCTGGGCGGCTACTACTGACCCCGACTTTACAAGATCCGGCGCATGCCCAATACAATCCTATGGGCATCGGCCTCCGTCTCATCTTCAGCGCCGCACTAGTATTAACCCCTTCTGAGGTGTAAGAGAGCAGCGCTCTGAAGCGCTGCTCTGAACAGTGCCCGGCGCATGCGCATAACGCAGAGGCTGTAGCGGCCTCTAAGATGCAGACTGAACGCAGGCGCGATGTGATCCCAGCCAGTGAAGGTGCCGGGCGCATGCGCTGAAGATGAGACGGAGGCTGATGCCCATAGGATTGTTTTGGGCATGCGCCGGATCTTGTGAAGTCGGGGACAGTAGTAGCCGCCCAGCGAAGTGAATATTGATGAGCTGGGCGGCGCTTCAAAACGGCAGTTGGGGGCGGCTGGCTGGGCAGAATTGGAGATGAAACGTCGCCCCTTGGGCTGAATGAAGACGATTCAACCAGGTTATAAAACTTCAGTTTACTGTATTTATAAGGTGGACAGGGGGTATACTTATATGCTTTTAATACACTTTAGAAGACCTGTACTGTCATATATATACCTAAATATGCTTATTGGGCCTGTCAGTGTCCCTTTAAAGTAGTATTTCTATAATCTATACTACCACACACTTATTAAAAGCTATAGACACCTTTGAATGGAAAGGTCCCTGGCTCTGTCGTTTTCTCTGCTCTACCCTCCCATCTGCATTGTGCTGTTATTTTTCTGGGAGATTTATGAATAAATAGTTAACTTGGATGTTATTGAAAAGATGTGTCCATACTAATTGGACAATGTCGGATTTAGGCTACTTTCACACTAGCGTTTTTATTTTCTGGTAATGAGATCCGTCATAGGGTCTAAACACCGGGAGAAAAATGATTCAGTTTTTTCCCTATTCATTGTCAATGGGGCCAAAACGTAACTGAACAGAACGAAATGCTCTAAAATGCATTTTGTTCTGTTTGGTTGCGTTCTCATACCGGAGAGCAAACGGCAATTGTGAACCTAATAAATATTGAACACATGTTTATATACATATCCAAAGTACAATATATATATATATATATATATATATATATTCATGGGAGAGGCTTTAAGGTTACAGACGAGGAGAAGCGCTTACCCCTGACCTAAGCTGGCTGTGTTGTGCCGGGAGCCAGGAGCGAGGGTAAGCCTAGCAGTGGGCATACCCTAAAGGGAGTTTGAAGAAAACAGGGGGGGGGGGGGGACGGGTATGAACAGAAGCGCCCTGAGGAGCTGGGGGCTGGAGCTCAAGAAGGTCAGATGCCCCTCCCACAAATTCAGGCTGACTTTTCAGCCTTCCAACTTGTGGGAGAGGCTTTAAGGTTACAGACGAGGAGAAGCGCTTACCCCTGACTTAAGCTGGCTGTGTTGTGCCGGGAGCCAGGAGCGAGGGTAAGCCTAGCAGTGGGCAAAAAGAGACTAGGAGAGCAGAGTAGTGTCCAAAACATTTAATTTCTCTCAGAGAACGAGGTTACAGAAAGCCTGGGAAATCTCGACGTTCGAGTTTGGAATGTACCTCGTAAAACAAGACGAACGCCAGCGACCCATGCTTTTGATCACGTGCACCGGGACCCCTTTTTTGACGCTGCGGACGCAGCCCCAATCCGGAGCGAGTGCCCAGTGATGGCCAGCGGGTTGTAACCGAGACCTGAAGCCAGCGTTCTGATGTGAGACACGAACTGGATTGAAGTCAGGAAATTCCCATGCAAAGGCAGCAGCGGGCCATCTAGGGGGGTATCTTGTAGCAGAGCTAGCAATTGTCGGACGACCATGACCGCACACCAATCGTTAGAAGTTTTGAAGAACCCGACCTCCGAGGGAGGCCCATGTTGATTGGATTTCGTGGATGGATGCCGGAGGACAAAATGGTCATGGACCCAGGACAATTGCCGCACCTGCAAGCCCTGATGTTTAGAGGAGGTGCTGGTGAACTCGCCTGGCCTAAGGAACCCATAAAACCCGAGGTACATAGCTGCCTTAATAACCAAACTAGGAGAGTGCCCAAAAGGATGTCCATCCAGCGCGGACGAAAATCTCCTAAACATCTCGGACCTCCATATCGATGTTGGCCCAGTTGGTGACAAACTGGAATTGAACCAGGGCAGCAGCCGCCTTAGCCGAGAAGGAGCGGTGGTAGTCATAAAATGACGAGCCACCATACTTGTGCCCCAGGTCGGTGACCAAGTAGAGGTACGCATCTCATTCCTCCCTCCTTCTAGGCTGGGCCGAGCACAGAATATCCCTGAACAGGCTAAACGCCAACACAAATTCCGGGATGGTGAGCTTCCTGTTAAGCCTTGCGTCCTTGGCCTTCAGGACGAGGGAGACGTCACCACAGTTGATGACCCTGTTCTCAGGGAGATCTTGTGAGGCGATAAGGATGGACGCCAGGTTCACATCCTTCTCAGCCAGGATATCTTTTTTAATACCGTCCGGGATGAAATGGGCCGGGGCCACCTGGGGAGTGAAAATAGTAATACCTAGCGAAGACCCCTGAGGAACAACGGACTCAGCCAGAGGGTGGGACGCCTGGGGGGGAGGGGCGGGGCCCGATATTCCAGCACCGACACCCTGGACTAAGCGTCAGCCACCGCACAGACCAGGGAGTCAATGGAGGCTTGTAGGTGTGTCATGAATGTGAATGTCCGTGGTCCCGGGCTGGACACCTTAAGGAACCCGGGGTGGTCATCAATAGTTTGTATAGTTCTGCTTTGCGAGCAGAGGCCGGGTGAGGGATGCCTCTCCTATTAAGTTCAGTGATGAGCCTGGGAATCGTCCAGCTTCTCAGGGACACGGTGCCGGCCTGGCCTGAGACAGACGTTCCAGGGAGTGACATGGTGTCCTCCACATCTGAAGCATGCGACATGCTTAACATGCAAAGAAAGAAATGGTCCCGGATAACTATATGTGATCGGAATGTAGCACGAACGGTGCCCACGAAAAGGCTAGTGTCTGTCTGGGTAACGTACCTGAGATAAATGGCTAATACCTGTGCTGATGTCTTGGGTCACCTGACCTCGGTCAAATGTCGGGTAAGTGAAACTGTCAAGAATATGTTCCTGGAAGAACAAATCCATAAGAGTCGGAAGGGAGAATAGCTGGGGAGGAGGCGATCCAGGAGGCAGAGGTCGGTGCGAGCCTGGGCGATCCAGGAGGCAGAGGTAGGTGCGAGCCTGGGCGATCCAGGAGGCAGAGGTAGGTGCGAGCCTGGGCGATCCAGGAGGCAGAGGTAGGTGCGAGCCTGGGCGATCCAAGAGGCAGAGGTAGGTGCGAGCCTGGGCGATCCAGGAGGCAGAGGTAGGTGCGAGCCTGGGCGATCCAGGAGGCAGAGGCAGGTGCGAGCCTGGGCGATCCAGGAGGCAGAGGCAGGTGCGATCCATTTTTATTTTATTATTTTTTATTTTTTCCTCTTTTTTATAAGCCTGGCCGATCCAGGAGATAGAGGTAGGTATGAGCCTGGGCGATCCAGGAGACAGAGGTAGGTATGAGCCCGGGCGAATCAGCGGGAAACAGGGAAACATAGCATACCAATAAATGAACATACACATACCGAACGGTCCTGCTACCACTACGTATCCGTACAGATGACGGCAGGCAAATGGTCAGAGTGCAGTGACCGCGCATGGAGTTTAGGCTGAGGATGTGTGTCTCCCACCCGGGTGAGTCGTACTCGTGGAAAACACACCCCAGCGTGCGCCCCATCGTAAGGCTTTGGCATTGTATGACCGACTCCTAGCAACACAACAAGGCACAGAGGAAGTTTGGGCAGCAACGACATAGTACCAAACCAAGACACCCTCTGTAATTCACAATACGCACTGTAAAGGGGGAATATTAATCACTATTTATGCAAATATCAATAATTAATATTCATAAATGGGAGGAGCCGTCTATTGATGACTCCGCCCATTTATACCTTTTATATAACAATAACACAATACTTCCGCTATGCTTTACACTAATCACTACGCTAGCTGCATGCGCCTTACTAACTCGCTACCGCTAACAAGTACACGCTACACAAAGGGTACAAATATAACGGTATTTATTAAAACCTAATACACTAAGCACGCAATACACTAACAATACAGCACTAAATATACAGTACTAGACTACACTACACAATCCCAAGTTCCACGCACAAACTATCTATACAATACACACACACGTATTAGCAGCCCACCCGCCTGGCTACTCACTGTCCCTACGGGGTACGACGGGGGTTAATGGTGGTCTTACAGGGGTGTAAGTAAACCACCAATACAATCAGGGGTACAGGATCAGGGAATCAGGGACAAGGGTAAACCAGATCAGGGGTATAAACAAGGATACCAATAAAGGGTTAATCAGGGCCCAGGGTGCACATCAGGGCAAGGGTTAATCAGGGCCCAGGGTGCACATCAGGGACACTAATCATACAAGGGGTGTAGTGCCAAGGGTAATAGGGTTAATAGGGTTACCAGGGGTAACAGGGTTAGGATATATGGGAGGGGGTACAGGGATAGGGGATGTGGATCGTTAGGGGAATAGGGGTTAATAGGGGCGATACTTATGTTATATTGCTCGCGTCCAGGGGTCTGCTCGTTCGTCCAGGGGGGTCCCGATCCTCTCTCCTCCTGGGGAGGGCAGCCTTGAGCGCCGATCGCGCTCTCCTATATGGGGGGGGTCCGGTCGGGCTCTTCAGCTGGAGGAGGGGAGGCCGCGCTGTCCTGAGCACCGATTGCGCTCTCAAGGTGGGGGCCCCGATCCTAACTCTGGAGTGCCAGGGCCGCCGGATATTTATCCCCGGCGGCCCGCACTCCCGCGCGCGCGTGCCCATCATCCACGTGGGCCGGCGCAGTGATATGACGTCACTGCGCCGGGCCGCATCACATCGGGGACGCGCTATGGGCTAACAGGCGGGAGATGCCTTTGATCTCCCGTCTGTAGCCTCTAGCATTCCGGACAGCGAGATGTTAATTTCGCTGCCGGAATGCGCATAACAGAAGGAGGGGAGGCTTCTCCTCTTCTTCTATCTGATATAATTGTCGCCAGCAGCGCTGTGGAATCCGAGTCCTTTGTAGTTATCAGGATGACCGGACCTTAGTCCGGTCATTCTGATGCAATCAACCAGATTGCATCTGTGTGAATGCTTGGGGGACATTCGCACCGATGCATCTGGTTTCAGGTGTAGGGAGGGGGGGGGAATATATATATATATATATATATATATATATATATATATATAATATACATGTGTATTGATGCTTGGGGCACATCCATACACATGTATACATTAATCATACATCATATTATTCTAAGGGGGATTATAGATAGATAGATAGATAGATAGATAGATAGATAGATAGATAGATAGATATAAATCTATCTATATATAGAACAAGGGGCCCCAGTCATACTAAGGGGGCACATCTTCCCCACAGGGGCCACCATGAGCCCCTGGGGATCACCATGGGCAGACGTGCGCAGATGCTGGGCACATCTGCGCACATCACCCCATGATGCGGTGGTTAATGTATGCATATATATACCATACATGCCCGCACGTGTTTGCAGGCATGCATGGATATATATGCATACGTCTCAACCCTTCCTCAACAATCCCCCTGTTGTCGGACTATATAATACGACAATATATTGGGGGAACGGGTTGAGATATATTTGCCCCCCCCTTCAACCCCATCCTTGGTGGAAGTTCAGGAAGAACTGTAACCTACTCCTCCATCCACAGGATGCACCGTCTTCTTCTCGCTGGAACTTTCTTGACATCTTTAGGATACCACACACCCAGTCTCTCGGGAATTGCCGATCTTCAGGTGTTGTCGTCCCCCCCAAATCTGGAGCGGGTTCACTCTCGCAGTCTTTAACTGGCCTTTCTTTAACAGTCTTTTAGTGTCGGCCACCTCCCACTTTGGAGTGGCCACACCCCCACAGTCTCTCTGTATTTCTGCCGATCTTCAGGTATGGCCCACCTCCAAGGAATCTGGAGCGGGTTCACCCTCACAACCTCAGTCCCAACTTTCTTCAATCACCACTTTCGTCCAACATCTGTTTCCATCTTGATGGGTGCGGTTCTCCCGTGGACAGATTAATAGGTCTTTACAAGGCAGGTCAAACTCTTAAGCGGTGATGTCATAGTACCTAAATTCTACTGCGGAGAACACCTCCGTCACACTACACATCCAGCCCTTCCCTTGAAGGGTTTCTGTCACCCCATTAAACCGTTTTGTTTTTTTTTCTTTAATAATAATCCCTATAGTGCGATCTCATGATACATAATCAAATTAATAATTTTGGTTCAGTAGATTTTGCTAAAAAACGATTTTTAAAATATGCTAATTACCTTGCTACCAGCAAGTAGGGCGGCTACTTGCTGGTAGCAGCCGCATCCTCCGATGGTAATGACGCCCCCTCGGCATGCTGATTGACAGGGCCAGGGAAGGTAATCCTTCTCTGCTGGCGCTGTTAGAATTTGAAATCTCGCGCCTGCGCCGTACCTGGCTTCAATCGGCGCAGGCGCACTGAGAGGCGGCCGCTCTGCTCGACCGCTCCATCCTCAATGCGCCTGCGTCGATGACGTCATCGCATACACCCGGAAGAGAAGACGCCGGCCTGCGCCTGCGTCATTACCATCGGAGGATGCGGCTGCTACCAGCAAGTAGCCGCCCTACTTGCTGGTAGCAAGGTAATTAGCATATTTTAAAAATCGTTTTTTAGCTAAATCTACTGAACCAAAATTATTAATTTGATTATGTATCATGAGATCGCACTATAGGAATTATTATTAAAGAAAAAAAACAAAAACGGTTTAATGGGGTGACAGAAACCCTTTAAGAACTTCACCGTTCCAGGGTTCAAGGTGGCAAATGGCAAACAAAGGATGCCTGTCCCTATCGTGACCTAACCTTATCCCCATTCACACAAAATACATGTCACATCCCTCCCAACACCACCAAATTCCATTAAATGTGTGTACCCATAGAGACTCATGCAACCTGGCATATCTCTACACCTCCACAGACACCGGTAGGTCGCTGACCCCCGTATCAATGGGAAACGACTATAGGATGCAAATGTGTACAGTCAAATATAGGCTGTCACACATTTGCACCTAGAGTGTCTATAGGTACGCAATCGACCGACAAACAAAATCAATAAATACAATGTGCTATGGGGTTTCAGGATAGTACAAGTTATACGTTCCTAACCCTCATAGGAAACAAAGTGTGTCCATACAATATTTGGCTACAGGAACAATGTTAGCGTTATGTCCTGAGCCTCCTCCTTCGGTTAGTCTGGTAAAGTTCTGTCTGGTTCTGGTGTGTTTGGTCAATAAGTCCCTTGACCCTCCGATACACAGTCTAATGTAGATGACGATGACCAGAACCAGAAGAAGTTTCACTGGGTGAAGCAAGTGAAAATAAGCCCTTCCACCCGAACGTCTCCAAGTCTTCCTCCAGAGTCTGAGATAACGCTCCCGTTGGATTGTGGCACAGTCTTCCATCTCTAGAACACCTCTAGACAGAGGTCGAATGAGATGGAGGATTGGTCCCAAGAATGGGGAGACCAACTGTCAGCTATCAAAACTCGTAAATTTCAACGATGTGGTTGCCAAAATCCAGTGGGATCCTCTGGAGCTTCACAAGAGTGTCAGGGGGAATAGCTGGCCTCTTCTGTGGCATCTCCTGGGTTTTTCTTCCGCTCCATATAAAATCACACCTATGGCAGAAGAAAATACCAGGCGCTCCCGGGGGAATTTCTCCCATAACAGTGCAATTAAATGTAAAAATTCCCAGCACCAATACCTTTGACCCATGGGTAGAGAAAGGTATTGGGCTGCCCTTTATCTCACAAGACCCCTCGTTATCCCAACACTGGTGTCTGAACACCCTACCTTCAGAGGATCGCGTCCTCTGCTACACATCCCTCTGCGCCAACAGATAAGGATGGCCACCCTACTAGGTTAGGATAACTGGAGTTCTGTGGACAAAGCACCATCTTGTTATTGATGGCACCGTATCCCTGTCCACTCATGTGTACCCAGGCTGATTTCCCCCTGTGATCCCGTCTTGTGGAGGTCCACAGAACCAATGGCATAGTCATGCCCTGGCTCCCCAGGACCCCACAACACAAGAACACAGTCCACACTCTGCTGCCAAACACTCTGCGTCCAATCCCTATCAGAGCTGTGTTACCTGCTCGGACTAGAATTAAGTGCGCAGCACAACATTACACCAATGTTGTCTGTCCGCCCCAGTCCCAAGCGCAACACAGCCCTACCGAAAACCTTGAGCACAACAGTGTTATCTGTATCGATCTGAGACCCTGGTTGCCCAGAACAATATCACATCATCCTTTGTGCAGGATTTCCCGTGTGAAATTATCTGCTCGCGAACCTATACGTTCTCGATCCACAGTATAGCACTGTTCCACTCCAAGGGGACAAAGAATGAAACAAAAACAGCAGACGGGACTTACAACAAACTACATAAATCAGCATGGTAGAACACATCCGTAGACAAGGACTACCACCATCAACATCAAGAAAAACTTACAAACAGATAACAAAAACACACAACATGGAAATACACAGGGAACAAACGGTGTAACAAATAGTACAGGGGTGTCAAATGTTGCCTAGCCTAGCTTGGCCACTCTGACCCCTCAACAGCTGGTGATGCTGCCGAGAGGTAACTCCTTCATGGCCAAGCTGACTAGACCCCACTGCACAATTTGTTACCTGAATCCCATCATTGGAAACATTGCAATTACTTGCACAAGGCCAATTCCTTGCAATGTGTCCTTTGTCCCCACACCTGAAGCACCTGATTGGGCTTACTGTCTTGTGTGTTTTGCAGTGCTTTGCTATATGACCCAAGCCACCAAACGCAAAACATTTGATGTTTGCCCGGCATGGCTTAGGTCCGTCCACACTGCAACCGAGCTCCCTGAATTGTTCCATCCTCAGGGAGGCACTTTTCACGATGTTTCTTTTCCCCAAAGTCAGAGAAAAATCTCTGTTAGTCTGGACAGGCTTGGTCTGGTGATTTGGCCTGTCACAGACTACTCTCCCCCTCTTTGCCCTGCATAGGGCAAAGTTTTGGGAGATTCCGACCCTGACTTTACGGGAAAAGAAAGGGCCGGCACCAACTTGGTGATTACCTGTTGCATGCCAGTCATTATCTGGGAGCTTACAGCAACCTGAGCCTTCAATTTGGCTACCGTCACATCAGTAGAGGCAGTCCGCTCCTTGAAGGCCTTGACTTCAGTATAAGGCCTCTTTCACACTACAGTATGTCGATTTCAGTGTTTTGCGTTCCGTTTTTAACGGATCCGTTGTTCCGTTTTTTGGTTCCGTTGTGTCTCCGTTTCCGTTCCGTATGTCCGCAAAAACCTTTCAGTATGGTTTCCGTATGGTTCCCGTATACGATCCGTTTTTTACGGATCAAAACGGAAGGCAAAAAAATGTGACATCATCATTTTGAACACATCCCCTTTTTCACTCCCCCTATTTAACTCGGTCATGTGATCGTTGTGACTCCATTTTATGCAGCTACTTGCAGCATTGAGAGCGTACTTGGAATCCTGTGTTTGGCAGACATTGGTTTCTGGCGCATCATGGCTGAGGAGGAAATGGTTCTCTTGTGCTGGCTGATTTCTCAGGAACACGGACATCAGACTACTATGGTGAACGTGGAACCGAGGAGGAGGCATTGGGTTCACCCAATTGTCTCTCAGCGGCGCAGGAAGGGTCATTTCCACACGCTGTACATGGACCTGCGACAGCATCCCGAGAAATTTTATGGGTTTTGTCGTATGTCTGTGAGCAGCTTTGACTTGTTGTTAGCGTCTCTGCGCCCTGGCCTCACCTACCAGGACGCACATCTGAGGCGCTGCATTTCTCCAGAGGAACGGCTCATCGTCACGTTGAGGTATGTATATTTATAATTATTTATAAATTTATGTGATAGTGTAGATGCAATGTGATCATGTGCATCTATCGATAAATGTCAAATGTGGGGAGTTACAGTATATGTGTGTTGCATTATGCTTTTTTGGATTGTGTCTTTCAGATTTTTGGCAACTGGGAATTCATTTTCATCTCTGCATTATGAATTCCTGCTGGGAGTCTCAACAATTTCTGGGATCGTTAGTCAAACCAGTGATTTGATTTGGCAGCGATTTCGGGAAGCGGTGATGCCAGAGCCCAAGGCTGAGGATTGGATCCGAATTGCTGAGGGTTTTCATGTCAATGCTCATTTTCCTAACTGTATTGGGGCACTGGATGGCAAACACATACGTGTTAAGAAGCCTCCTCACTCAGGGTCCCGGTACTACAATTATAAACAGTATTTTTCTGTCGTGCTAATGGCCTTGGCTGACAGTACGTACAAGTTTATCATTGTGGATATTGGGGCCTATGGGAGCACTGCAGATGCGCGCATTTTCAGTACTTCTAGAATGTGTGAGAGACTTCGAGACAACCAGCTTGCCCTACCAGAGGCCAGATTGCTGCCAGTTTCTGCGGGACCACCGGCTCCATTTGTTATTGTGGCTGATGAAGGGTTTGCTTTGTCACCACATGTCATGCGGCCTTTCCCCAGACGCAACCTGGATGACAGCAGACGTATATTTAACTATCGGCTGAGTCGAGCACGTCGGTATGTTGAATGTGCATTTGGAATACTCTCACACAAATGGAGAGTATTACTGTCATCCATACAGATGTCGCCGGACAATGCCACCCTGGTTATTAAAGCATGTGTGATCCTGCATAACTTTGTCAGGATTCATGATGCTCCATCAGAAGTTGATGAATTTGCACCTGGTACTTCTTCATCATCTGGAGTGTTGGACCAGACCCTACATGGACGACCTGGAACAGCAGGGCTTGCAGTTCTGGCTCTCTATGAGCAATATTTTTCAAGTTCTGAGGGAGCATTGCCGTGGCAGATGGACGTAGTTCATGGCAGACTATGAAGTGTCTGGACTCTGGTCATCTTAGTATTTCTTGTTTTCTAGTGATTGTTTTAGTTATTTGGGGGGGGGGGGGGTTCTATGTAGATAGTGTAGGGACTCACAAGACAAAGAGGACCCTTGACGTGGGCTTGGGTTAAAATGTAGCCCCATTACAAAAAATTCTCTATGTTGTCAATGAAGTTCAATGATAACATGTTAGTGATCCAATTTTTTTTTTTTGGTGTACTACAATAACCCTCTAATACCTCTAAAATATGTAATGTTGTAATAGGTTTGTAGAGTTATCAGACATGCAATGATATTTTTAGAAATCGTAACACATCTTTTGTTTCTTTACGCAGGCAGAGGATTTCACACCGCTGTCCAAGGTCCTACCATTTCATTTGATGTCCGCACCTTTTTTTACACCAATTGGCTAGCAATCCATGACCCATATGTATGTTTGGATTGCAGCTGAAATGATCACCCTGCGGCCCTCTGGCTGTTTGCAAACTTCATTGCCCAGCATGGCTGCACATCCTACAGTTTAAATTATTACATGCCGGGATGAATAGTTTGTATAGTAAAGTTGTTGGCCATCAGGTTGAGCCTAGATGTCAAAGAATATATGCCCTGTCCTAGTTGTATGTATGTGTATATTCAAATAAAGACTTCGTACAATATTTGCACTGTATGCATGTGATCAAATACATCGAAAGTATAACCTTAGAGATTATAGTGAATGATTGAATAAAAGTCGACACATAGAAGGTATATATTTTTTTTATGGTCATTAAAACATAACCAACAAAAATATGGATTTCGATTCAGCTTTTTAAAACAACAAAATGTATAAATAATAACACAAACAAATTATAGGTTGAAAAGTTCCTGGGTAAAAGGACCTTGCCCCTGGTGATGAGGGGCAGCCACATGACTTTGGGGTGGGTAGGTGACTGGGCCAGGTAAACTTTGTTGGGGCATAAATGGCTGCTCCTGGGAAAAGAGTGGCTGTGAAGCTGAGCTGGGCCTAGCATGTTGAGGGACCATGCTGTGCCCTGGTTGTGGTTGTGGGCATAACCTGAAAGCTCGGTTTTTGAGGTTATCCACACAACACACAACCTCATGTGGATCTAAAGGCGTTTTGAAAATTGTGAAAACCGATGTCATTACATCCACAAAGAGGGTTTGCTTATATGCGGGCAGCTCTTTAAAAAGATGAGCAAGCCCAATTAGCATCCTCTCCTCACTCCCTTCTAAATGTCTCTGCCGCAAATACTCAAGCACCTGAGTCTGTACCTGTGCCTGAGTATTTGCGGCAGAATCAGGGTTCGGAGGTGCCACCCTTCTCCTGCGTGGCTGTCTCCTTTGGGGCTGGGGACTGGATTCGAGGGCTCTAGATGGTCCTTCCAGAGCAGAGGACACCTTCCTCTCTTCATCTGGCAGCTGCTGGACAGGTTCCACCTCCTGCTCCCCAGGACGAGAGGAGTCCTGCCCATACGCTGCCTGGTCCGACCCATTGCTGGTGTTGCCAGTTTCCCTCTGTGGCTCCAGGCTGTCAACAGTGCTGTGGAAAGAGAGATAATTTGAAACAAACCATGCGTATATATGAAGTGTCTAATAATTAGAAAACATATTCCCAGCACTCTCAGCCACAGAGAGCATCCGCTAGTCAGAAGTCTTAGCACCATCACTCATGGCTAGCTGTTCCCTTGACATTTAATATAGACTATTCCTACTAATGTTTATGCACTAGTGGAAGGCTGAAAAGTCAGCCTGAATTTGTGGAGGGGCATCTTACCTTTTTAAGCTCCAACCCCCAGCTCCTCAGGGCGCTTCTGTTCACAGCTGCTGCCGCCTTGTACGTCGCATGTTTCTCCCCAGGGAAGGTATCGTATGCAGGCAGTTTCTTGTTCCCTACACTGGGCTCCCCGAGCAGCGGCACAGGCTCCGGCTTCCGGTCACGAGGTCGGCGTGCGTTCCAGCGTGGAGCGCACGCCAGAATTCACTCTAGTCCTGGCGGTCTCTCCAAGATCAGGCGGCTTAAGGACAGGTAAGCGCGGTCCCCACAAGCTATTACCCCTCCACAGGAGCCCTCCGACCTGGGCCCCCATGTTCCAAGCTTCCGGTCGCGGGTTCGGCGTGCGTTCCAGCGTGGAACGCACACCGATATCAGCTCTCAGACCCGGTCCCCGCTACCCACACACGGCTCGTCCCTCACCATATGTCCTATGCTGATGTCATGTCACTGAGCTCTGGCAACACCTTCTCATTCTGTAGGGGGCGCTGTGAACATCATGTATTGGTGCCCTAGTAGCGATGTCATGCTCTTCAGGCCTGCTTTCTCTGCCATCACCGATACCTACCCCCAACCAACGTGGGTTGTACTAGATTGCCAGATTACTATTTCAATATTTTCCATAAAAAATAAAAATAATAAAAAATAAAAATCTGACATGGTACTGGCAGATGAAACATTTCCATCCTAGATACTACCCAGCCTGCAACATAAAGAGGCTCCAGAGCTGTTCCACAACCTTTCCCTTCACTTTAGGGACGAGGAATATTAAGAGGCTCACGCTGGGTTGGGTTCTGGTCTGGGAACCTTTATTGAAGAGTGAAATATCCCTTGTAGGTTGTAATTGAATCTGAAGGAAGGTAACAAATTTCTTGCAGGTCAGTTCCCTCCACAAGGCTCCCCGGGCAGCGGTCACATGCTTCCGGCGACGGGGTCGGCGTGCGTTCCAGCGTGGAGCGCACGTCGAGACGCGCTCCCGGATCCGGCTATCCCACCACTCTCAGACGGCTTCAGGACCGGTAAGCTCCGTCCAGCAGGTCATCCCCCACACAAGGGTCCCACCGATCCGTTCCCTGATGTCTCCGGGCTTCCGGCCGCGGAGTCGGCGTGCGTTCCAGCGTGGAACGCACGTGGATATCCTCTCCCGGTTTCGGATCTTCCACCGCTCACATGCGGCTCAGGACGGATAAGCTCCGTCCCTCAGTTCACCCCCTCCACAAGGGCCCCACCGATCCATCATCTGATGTTTCTCTGCTAAAAGGAAACATGAGCTCTGCTACATCTGTAATACAGTTATCTCCTCCCGGGGCATCTTGATCTGGTTGCCCTGTAGATTCAGCATTATTTGGGGCGCCAGGAACCCTGATGCCTGAAAGGATAATGGATCATGCTGCGCTCCTGCCACTCACTCTCCTGGTTGTGGGGGCGGCGTGCGTTCCAGCATGAAACGCATGTCGATAACACGCTGCTATGGATAGCATAGGTTGGGGAGTCCAAGCAATCCTGTTCATGCGCTCGGTGGGACGCATGCCTGGTTCATAGGACAATGGGTAGATCTAGTCCGGGCGGCACACGCAATACCACATTTTAGGTCTAGGGGTCACATGCAGATGCATTTATGACAGGGAGTCTTCGTAATGCAACAAGGGGAGATCTGGGGGTCTCGCCAGATGTAGATTAGGGCTTAACCTCATTAACGTTATATGGTTAGTCACACTGCTCAAGGAAATTGTCTCACATGGTAGGTTAGATACTACAGATTAGCCGACGGTACCAAACTCGTTAGGTTTGGTTGACGTAGACAATACCACTCAGGGCTTAGATATAGCTTCTCAGCACAGGTTACTCTGTTTAGCTTGCATACACGGACGCAGCAGATTGTTAGAAAGTCCAATTGCCATGAGCTCGACCCACCGGGTTGGAACCTCGCAGCTTTGGACCAAACTCCATACGCGGTCACTGCTCACTGATCATTTGCCTGCCGTTACCTGTACCGATTTGTAGGGGCGGCAGGACCGTGCGGTATGTGTATGTGCTTTTATTCATGTGCCGCTGTCTTCCGCTGGATCGCCCAGGCTCATGCCTGGCCCTGTCTCCTGGTTCGCCCAGGCTCATACCTGGCCCTGTCTCCTGGTTCACCCAGGCTCATACCTGGCCCTGTCTCCTGGTTCGCCCAGGCTCATACCTGCCTCTGTCTCCTGGTTCTCCCAGGCTCATACCTGCCTCTGTCTCCTGGTTCACCCAGGCTCATACCTGCCTCTGTCTCCTGGTTCGCCCAGGCTCATACCTGCCTCTGTCTCCTGGTTCGCCCAGGCTCATACCTGCCTCTGTCTCCTGGTTCGCCCAGGCTCATACCTGCCTCTGTCTCCTGGTTCGCCCAGGCTCATACCTACCTCTGTCTCCTGGTTCGCCCAGGCTCATACCTGCCTCTGTCTCCTGGTTCGCCCAGGCTCATACCTGCCTCTGTCTCCTGGTTCGCCCAGGCTCATACCTGCCTCTGTCTCCTGGTTCGCCCAGGCTCATACCTGCCTCTGTCTCCTGGTTCGCCCAGGCTCATACCTGCCTCTGTCTCCTGGTTCGCCCAGGCTCATACCTGCCTCTGTCTCCTGGTTCGCACAGGCTCATACCTTCTTCTGCCTCCTGGATCGCCCAGGCACGCACCTACCTCTGCCTCCTGGATCGCCCAGGCACGCACCTACCCCTGTCTCCTGGTTCGTCCAGGCTTATACCTTCCTTCTGCCTCCTGGATCGCCCAGGCACGCACCTACCTCTGCCTCCTGGATCGCCCAGGCACGCACCTACCTCTGTCTCCTGGTTCGTCCAGGCTCATACCTACCTCTGCCTCCTGGATCGCCCAGGCACGCACCTACCTCTGCCTCCTGGATCGCCCAGGCACGCACCTACCTCTGCCTCCTGGATCGCACAGGCACGCACCTACCTCTGCCTCCTGGATCGCCCAGGCTCGCACCTACCTCTGCCTCCTGGATCGCCCAGGCACGCACCTACCTCTGCCTCCTGGATCGCCCAGGCACGCACCTACCTCTGTCTCCTGATTCGCCAGGCTCACACCTACTTCTGTCTCCTGGATCACCCAGGCTCACACCTACTTCTGTCTCCTGGATCACCCAGGCTCACACCTACTTCTGTCTCCTGGATCACCCAGGCTCACACCTACTTCTGTCTCCTGGTTCACCCAGTCCCGTCACCCTCCTCAGTTATGTTCTCTTTTTCCTTCCGGACCTTATGATTTGCCCTCTCAGGAACGTGTCCTGATCATTCACTTATGCGACATTTGGATCAAGGTCAGGTGACCCAACACATCGATACAGGTAGTAACCCCTAAGCCAGGTACATTGCCCAGACCGACTCAAGCCTTCTCGTAGGCACCAGTCGTACTACGTTCCGATCTCATATCCCTCCTTGCTCACGCCAGGAACCTGGTTCAGCACTCCCTCTCCCCCAATACCATCAGGAACTACCAAGCCGGTGTCAGGGTTTACGAAGGTTTCGCCAGGTCCCACCCGCAGGTGGCTTGGACGATGTCTCCTACACCCTGGCGGTTATAGCCCACTGTCACCGCAATCTCAGGCTGTCATTCAACACCATCAAGCTGTACCTAGCGGGGAGACAGCACTGCGCAATGCTTCATAACCCGAATGGAGGTTCCATTTTTTCAGTGCAGGCGGTAAAAGCTGCCCTTAGGGATCCAGAAATGCAGGGATGCCCCTACCGCCCGTAGGCAGCCTGTCTCCGGCGAGATGTTTAGGCGACTCTCGTCCGCGCTGGATGGATTTCCTTTTTGGCCACTCTCCTTGTTTGATTATTAAGGCAGCCATGTATCTCGGGTTTTACGGGTTCCTCAGGCCAGGTGAGTTCACCAGCACCTCCCCTAAACGTCAGGGGTCGCAGGTGCGACAGTTGTCCTGGGCCCATGTCCATTTCGTCCTCTGGCTCCCTTCCACGAAGGTCTATCAGCATGGACCACCCTCGGAGGCCAGGTTTTAAAACCTCCAACGATTGGTGGCCAGTCATGGTCCCCCGTCAATGGCTGGCCCTGTTGCAAGATGCCTCCCCAGAGGCCCCGCGGCTTCCTTGGCGTGGGGGGGCCCCTGTCGTCAATCCAGTTTGTGTCCCACATCAGAACGCTGGCCTCAGGTCTCGGTTATAACCCGCTGGCCATCACAGGACACTCGCTCCGAACCGGAGCCGTGTCCTCAGCATCAAAAACGGGGTCCCGGCGCACGTGATTAAATGCATGGGTAGATGGCGCTCTTCTTGCTTCACGAGATACATCCCGAACCCGCATGTTGAGATTTCCCAGGCATTTTGTAATCTTGCTCTCTGGGTGGTATTAAAGGCTTTTGGTCACTACTCTGCTCTCCTCGTTTATTTTTGCCCACTACTAGGCTTACCCTCGCTCCTGGCTTCCGGCACAACACAGCCAGCTAGGTCACAGTTAAGCCTCTCCCATAAGTGGAAGGCTGAAAAGTCAGCCTGAATTTGTGGGAGGGGCATCTTACCTTTTTAAGCTCCAGCCCCCAGCTCCTCAGGGCGCTTCTGTTCACACCCACCCACCCCCCCTGTTCTCAAACACTCCCTTTAGGGTACGCCCACTACTAGGCTTACCCTCGCTCCTGGCTTCCGGCACAACACAGCCAGCTAGGTCAGGGGAAGCGCTTCACCCACTCATCACAGTTAGGCCTCTCCCATAACTGTTATATGGGCCATTAATGTTTAGTGGAGGATAAAGACATTACATAATTTGAACATGTATTGGTACACGGTTTCCAATAGCCATATGCTGATTTGCATACGTCAAGCTCTGTTTTGGTACTGCCAGTGATGTACTGTCCTTGTCAACAATATGGTAGACAGTGCCTTCCTCTGAGCAATTGTGACCACCTGGCAAATGGACCTACACTTATGGATGCTCCTTTGCGCACTTCTCAGCTGTTTAAAGAATGTCTTCTATTTGTGCAGGTCATGTCAGTATTTTAGCAATGCAAGATGGTAATATTATTGTAGCATGGTGTGGACAAGGGCAGTATAGTACTTTACACATACCAAAGTGTACCAGTCATGTGCAAACCAGGTAAAGTTTCAGCATAGCCTTTTAATTAACAGGTCTTTTCCCATCTCAAACAATGGGGACATTGTCTTATAGGTGTGTGTCCCAATGCTGGGACCTAGACCTATCCAGAGAACAGAGCCCTGAAATTGAACGACAGCACACTGCACATGCGCAGCCACCCTCCATTCATTTCTATGTGTCTGCGCTGGCTCAGCTATTGCCGTCTGCCCAATAGAAATGAATGGGAGCATGAGGCGCACATGGGCGGCACACTCCCATTCAACTTCTATATGGGAGAGGAGGGGATTAGCGCTTGGTGGTAGACGGTGGCCATGAAATCTGGGCTCCTGCATTCCCAGCGCTCCCCGATCCTTATCGATATAGGTGCGGGTCCCAGCGGGGGGGACCCACACCTATCAGACAATGGGGGGCATATCCTTGCGATATGCCCCCATTGTCTAAGATGGGAATACCCCTTTAAAATACATTACTTTCTCGTATGTTCTAAATGTCTAACTAAAATCTAAGCCCGAAGCTAGGTTTAATTTTTTGTTTACAGTATAAATTACAAACATGACAAAATATAAATATACTCATGTCCTCACATCCAGCACTGGCCTCAAGAAGTTCAGTTGCCAGGTGTAGATATAGGGCTTCTTCCGGCGCCCACCCTCGCCACTATGTCCAAGGCCCTGCACGCGTTCCCGCCGGTACTGGTCTCGGCAGGACTGCCAGCGGGTCTTCACACGTTGAACTGTAGAAATATGACATAACAACCTTTCAATAGGATTATATACATACGCAATGATAACGGCACATAGAAAAGACATAATACTAAAACATATATTAGCAATGCATTTGAATATAAAGGGATTTAGGCCAAAAGTCGTTAGGTATCATTTATTAAAGTATGGGACATTCATAAAAACAGTTCTTATAATATCTGTTGTTTAAAATTAATTACGCCATAATCTTGTTACCAACATTTTTTTAAATAGCGTCATACTGTTATTGTCTCAATGGTTACAATAAAACCATACAATCCATCTGCAGTGACAATGCTTGCACAGTACAGGTACAATAGCGGATTTATCCAAGCTATACTGTTACCAGACACATGATCGGGTCGCACGTTTTCACAATACTAACCAAGCATGTGCACTACTGATGTATCGCAGGGTTGGTGTAACCACAGACACGTGACAGGGATTTAAATGTTTAAAAAGTGTTTTATGTTTACATACAGGGACTAAATATATGCAGATATACTGCTGTTTATTAAGAATCTACAACTCAAAGCATGTCCAGACATGATATAGCTACCGACTTACAGCAGGCCATGATGGAAATTATACTATCACTACAGCAGGACATACCACAGTGGTCAAGGCTGCTGTCATCAATCACTAAGTGACCAGTAATAAAGCCTTTTCATTCCATACAGAAAAAAAAGGTTGCTTTATATATGGAAAAAACAGTTATTGCATCAATCATTTACATGTGCTTTTTACAATGCATTAAAATATATCCGTAGTCCCCCAAAAGATTAGTAATAACGCATACAAGGATGGTGATTAAAACCGATTGTTTGAAACTTAAAATACATACTATTACCGTACCTAATTTTCGGCGTTTGGCAGAATTGCCCTTCTTCCACTCTCGGGCCAACATCTCCTGGGTCACCTCATCCCAGCCACGCTCCTTCAACATTTTATCATGGTATTCATCACACCGGGTGTCCCAGAGCTGGGGGCGCTCTTGGATCAAGGCCAGAAGCTTACCAACATCCATCTTTCCTCTTGGTTTGCAGCCAGGCCAGACAGGTTCAAACCGGTTTCAGCACCTGTACTTGTGCTCAGCCAAAGTTTGGCAACAAGAAACACATGGCCACAGTGGGCTGGGCCTAGCATTTGTTAATGACGGATCCGCAAAAAACGGATGACATACGGATGCCTTCTGTTTTTTTGCGGACCCATTGACTTGAATGGAGCCACGGAACGTGATTTGCGGCCAAATATAGGACATGTTCTATTTTTCAACGGAACGGAAAAACGGAAATACGGAAACAGAATGCATACGGAACACATTCCGTTTTTTTTGCGGAACCATTGAAATGAATGGTTCCGTATACGGAACGCAAAAAACAGACCGCAAAACGGAGAAAAAAAACGGTAGTGTGAAGGAGACCTAAGACTGAGTCAGCTTCCTCAATTTCCTCCTTCTGCCTCTGCAGCTCTACTAACTGTGACTCTATCCTAGCCACCTGCGCATCTCGGTCAACAGTAGACTGCACGTTCTCCGCCAGCTGTGCTCGTAATGCCGAAATCTGGTCCGAATTACTAGCACAGCACTGGCAGTGAACGGCCGGTGGAATTGTCTCCGTTGACTGACACACCAGCGCCACTTCCTTTGGCTTACAGATGCTAGCCTCAAACGTATGAACGAGTTTGGCTAGCATCTGAAGCCGTTTGGAGGCCTTGTTCAACACCATCCGTTTGTTCACACAAAGCTTGTCATAACTACAAGCCTGTGCCAACAAATCGGACCACAGCATTTCTGCTGACTTGTATGTGGTGGGGAGGATGGGGTTAAAATGTGCTGTGTCTGCTCAAGTGTTGTAGTGTGGGGAAGTCTATACTCACCGTTTGATGAGCGTCCATCTTCTCCTTGGGGCCGTACCTCTTCGTCCTAGCAGCTGCTTGGAAGAAGTCCATTTTCTCGGATCGCTTCTTCCCGACCAGCCGGACTTGTACGCCGCTCCCACGAAGATGGAACTCCTTCAGTGACGTGTCCTCTTCTCCCTCGCAATCACTTGAGCGATGCAGTGACCGTGCAAAGCAAAAAGCAAAATATTAATTCACAGAATAGATTATAGATTCTCTGCTAAAGATTTTGATCTGCGTTTGGTGCTGTAAGGAAGAGTCGCGTTACCTGTCCGAATTATCAGGTCCTAGATGCTCAGACCGCTGACCGCGTCTCTCTTGCCTGATAATTCACAGGATGACCGACCTCTAACATCCAACACCATAAGGAAGAGTCGCGTCACCTGTCCGAATTATCAGGTCCTGGACGCTCAGACCGCTGACCACGTCTCTCTTGCCTGATAATTCACAGAATGACCGACCTCTAACCTCAAAACCAAACACAAATTTCAAAATCTAAGCAGTGGGCCCGGCTCGCCAATGTAAAGGTGGAATATTAATCACTAATATTTATGCAAATATCAATAATTGATATTCATAAATGGGAGGAGCCGTCTATTGATGACTCCGCCCATTTATACCTTTATATAACAATAACACAATACTTCCGCTATGCTTTACACTAATCACTACGCTAGCTGCATGCGCCTTACTAACTCGCTACCGCTAACAAGTACACGCTACACAAAGGGTACAAATATAACGGTATTTATTAAAACCTAATACACTAAGCACGCAATACACTAACAATACAGCACTAAATATACAGTACTAGACTACACTACACAATCCCAAGTTCCACGCACAAACTATCTATACAATACACACACACGTATTAGCAGCCCACCCGCCTGGCTACTCACTGTCCCTACGGGGTACGACGAGGGTTAACGGTGGTCTTACAGGGGTGTAAGTAAACCACCAATACAATAAGGGGTACAGGATCAGGGAATCAGGGACAAGGGTAAACCAGATCAGGGGTATAAACAAGGATACCAATAAAGGGTTAATCAGGGCCCAGGGTGCACATCAGGGAAAGGGTTAATCAGGGCCCAGGGTGCACATCAGGGACACTAATCATACAAGGGGTGTAGTGCCAAGGGTAATAGGGTTACCAGGGGTAACAGGGTTAGGATATATGGGAGGGGGTACAGGGATAGGGGATGTGGATCGTTGGTGGGATAGGGGAATAGGGGTTAATAGGGGGCGATACTTATGTTATATTGCTCGTGTCCAGGGGTCTGCTCGTTCGTCCAGGGGGGTCCCGATCCTCTCTCCTCCTGGGGAGGGCAGCCTTGAGCGCCGATCGCGCTCTCCTATATGGGGGGGGGTCCGGTCGGGCTCTTCAGCCGGAGGAGGGGGGGGGGGGTTGCGCTCTCAAGGTGGGGGCCCGATCCTAACTCTGGAGTGCCGGGGCCGCCGGATATTTATCCCCGGCGGCCCGCACTCCCGCGCCCTGCCGCCCACCAGGGGGCGCGCGTGCCCATCATCCACGTGGGCCGGCGCAGTGATATGACGTCACTGTGCCGGCCCGCATCACATCGGGGATGCGCTATGGGCTAACAGGCGGGAGATGCCTTTGATCTCCCGTCTGTAGCCTCTAGCATTCCGGACAGCGAGATGTTAATTTCGCTGCCGGAATGCGCATAACAGAAGGAGGGGAGGCTTCTCCTCTTCTTCTATCTGATATAATTGTCGCCAGCAGCGCTGGCGACAATTATATCAAAGTGTTTAGATTCTGTGGAATCCGAGTCCTTTGTAGTTATCAGGATTTGTGAATGCTTGGGGGTCATTCGCACCGATGCATCTGGTTTCAGGTGTAGGGAGGGGGGATTTTATATATATATATATATATATATATATATATATATATAAAATATACATGTGTATTGATGCTTGGGGCACATCCATACACATGTATACATTAATCATACATCATATTATTCTAAGGGGGATTATAGATAGATAGATATATATAAATCTATCTATATATAGAACAAGGGGCCCCAGTCATGCTAAGGGGGCACATCTTCCCCACAGGGGCCACCATGAGCCCCTGGGGATCACCATGGGCAGACGTGCGCAGATGCTGGGCACATCTGCGCACATCACCCCATGATGCGGTGGTTAATGTATGCATATATATACCATACATGCCCGCACGTGTTTGCAGGCATGCATGGATATATATGCATAAGTCTCAACCCTTCCTCAACACGCACGTCCGACTCGATGTTAACACCGATAGAGGTCAATTTCAAAAGGAAAACCGAGCCGAAATACGAGAGGCCGTCTACATCTAGACGTGTCTTCCAGAACTCATACCGCATGTCACACTACATGGACTCAATATCCTAGCCTACCTCTACCCGTGTCCTCCTAATCTCCCCATGTCACGCCGCATGGAATCCCTGACATAGAATACATCCGCCTGTGTCCCCTAGCCCAAATACTAATTGCCCTAGACTAGATCTACCCGTGTCCTCCAGATCGCATAAATCATGGGGCACATGACATGGGGCACAGTGAACAGTTTAACAGCTTAGTAATGAACCATAACATTAAGCCTTTGGTGGACTAAAGCATTAACCCTTTAGCAGTGGACCAGCGGGTCACTGCACCGAAAACGCACATAACAATCAGCACCATTACCCTGCCAGACTGTCAGCAGTACACAGACCATCATTCATGGCTGTCTGTCTGGCTCATTGAGCTATACCACCGCTATATGTGACCTACAGGTCTTAACAAAACACCTTACATGGACACACCGCCCCATACTAGAGCTACCACAGTGTTTCCCGGCATGCGTTCCACGCTGGAACGCACGCCGACCCTGCAACCGGAAGCAGGGAAAAAACCCAGAGGACGGATCGATGGGATCCTGTGGGGGAGGGGGAGGTGCCCTGCAGGACGGATCGTGCTCGTCCCGAAGCAGCATGGGAGTGGTGGGACACACGGGGCCGGGAGCGAGTATCGACGTGCATTCCACGCTGGAACGCACGCCGACCCCGCGACCGGACGCACCAAAGCCCAGAGGATGGGTCGGGTGAGGCCCTGTGGAGGGGGTGACCTGCAGGCCGGATCTTACCCATCCTGACGCCGCATGAGAGTAGTGAGACACTCAGATCCGGGAGCAAATATTGACATGCGTTCCACACTGGAACGCACGACGACCCCGCGATTAGGAAGCCGGAAGCATGTGACTGCTGCTCGGAGGAGCCCTGTTGAGCGGACGGAACAGCGTGCATTAGTTACCTGTCCTGGGGACGCGAACCAGCGATGTATGGGTGGCAAACGTAGCGGTTGTTTGCAGAGCTCACGACGTGCAAGGGTGTAGCACAAGAGCGAGGCGACTCCTTATCCAGATTATGAACAGAAGCGCCCTGGGGAGCTGGGGGCTGGAGCTTAAGAAGGTCAGATGCCCCTCCCACAAATTCAGGCTGACTTTTCAGCCTTCCAACATATTAACAAAAAAAAAAGTGAGTGTATACAAAAAATCTATATATGCAAAATATATAAATAATACACAATAAATCATAAATCATACACCATAGTGTGAACAGTGTGATGAATATAAAGTGAAAAAATACATTATAGGCTTATGCTGGTTATTTACTCTTTGAGTAGTATAAGAGTCCCTGGTTGGGGCATATATTGGGTTTTTTAGCAGCTGAATGTAGTAGTTCTGGTGTCTATGGCAAGTCTCTGCAAGCTTTTTAATTTAAACACTGTCTTTTCAGGAAAAAAAAGCCAGTATTTACATTACTGCCAAGGAACACCTCTAGTGGCCACTCATCATTATTCATGTTTATTACTCTACGACAGGGGTACTTAACTGGCGGACCGAGGTCCAAATACAGACCGCGGCCGCCAGTTGTCCGGACCCCGGCCATCCTTCAGAGCGCTCCTCCTCTCCTGCACACTGTACCGTGCAGGAGGAGGAGCTTACCGGCGCACTTCCTCCTGTCCCAGAGCGCAGTGATAGACGGCTCCCTCCACATGTAGCGCTCCTCCTCTCCTGCACACTCTGGTACGTGCAGGAGGAGGAGCTTACCGGCGCACTTCTTCCTGCCCCAGGGGCGTAATGAGAGACGGCTCCCTCCACATGCAGGCACCAGCGCTTTCATCTGGCACCTGCACGTGGAGGGAGCTTTCTCCCTCAGTGCGCTCACAGGTCCTCCCCTGCAGCAGCGGCAGCACGTAAGGGAGCTTCAAGCTCCAAAGGACACTTACGTGCTGCTGGAGAGGGGAGGAACATCACCACTGCCACCAATGAAATAAATGTCACATTTGGGAAGGAAGGGGGGCGTGGAGATGGCTACAGAGAGGCGGGAACACGTCACTGACTGCAGGAAAGGACTCCAGTCAGTGTCGTGTTCCCATCTCTCCTGGGCCATCTTCTTTAAAATTAAAGGTAACCTGGGGCATTGGATGCGGACCCCTTCGTTTCAATGGAGCGGAAAAAGATGCAGACAGCACACAGTGTGCTGTCTGCATCTCTTGTGGCCCCATTGTAATTAAGGGGTCCGCATCCAATCCCCCAATAATGGTAATTGGATGCGGAACAAAACTATCATATGTCTGTTCTGTGGCTTGGGTTGCCACCCGGCCAGTAGTTCACCAGCAAGGCTGGTATTTTAGTTCCCTTACCGGTGCCAGAATTTTCCTGTAAGGACTGTTAAGGTACTTTCACACTTGCGGCAGGACGTATCCGACAGGCTGTTCACCCTGTCAGATCCGTCCTGCCGCTATTTCACCGGACTGACACTCCCCATTGACTATAGCGGGAGTGGAGCTACAGCGCAGCATGGCAGTGCACGGCGTGAGGCCGCCAGACGAAAAAGTCGGACATGTAGTACTTTTAGTCTGGCGGCCTCTCACCGTGCTGCGCCGTAGCTCTGCCCCCATCCCCATTATAGTCGATGGGCACAGAGCAGCGGCACGGCGAAGTAGTGGCAAGATGGATCTGACGGGGTGAGCAGCCTGTCGGATCCGTCCTGCTGCAAGTGTGAAAGTACCCTTACTAATGAGCGCTTCCATCATGGAACGCCCATTAGTACAGCCTTTTCCTCCACCGCTACTTGTGCTAGTAAAAAAAATAATAAAAATTACGGTACCTCCACCTCCATGGGATTATAGATCATACAAAACCCGCATCCAAACACCTTATCAATACAACTAAATAAATAAATAAGACACGTGGACACCTTTATATGGTGGAAGATTTTGGCCACGACCAGCTTTATTAAAGAACAGCTTAAACCAGATAAACATTAAACCATGTACCAATATAACCTTTATAACCACATAACGGTCCAGCCATAAGCTCGGACCATCCAGCTTAATACCATAGTTTAGACCAGCCATAAGCTCGGCCTAAATACCCAAATAACTAGTCCGCTCACCATTCCAGTGAGCGACTTTACCCCTCCTTCTAATAAAGCAGTCGTGACGATATAGCAAAATTGGGCGGGCGGGCGGGTGCAGCTCCAGACTTGCGGTTTGGCTGACAGCTGGATCACTGACAGCCACCGCAATATATACATAGAGAGACCCCATCCCCATGAATCAACAACCAATGCCCTAACTGTTGCTGGGCATCAACAATTAATCTGCCCAGCAACCATCATCTATAGGTGCCCTAACTAGCCAATCCACCTCCCCCAGTAACACTGGCTAAATTTAGCCACCCTGGCCACCACTTTTGGCGGGAAAATCTCCCGCCAAAACCTCACCTAATGACCTTGCCATGATCATAATCCCATGCGGATCCTTCCATATTAAATTCCAGGATCCTATCATGGGATTATAGATCATACAAAACCCGCATCCAAACACCTTATCAATACAACTAAATAAATAAATAAGACACGTGGACACCTTTATATGGTGGAAGATTTTGGCCACGGCCAGCTTTATTAAAGAACAGCTTAAACCAGATAAACATTAAACCATGTACCAATATAACCTTTATAACCACATAACGGTCCAGCCATAAGCTCGGACCATCCAGCTTAATACCATAGTTTAGACCAGCCATAAGCTCGGCCTAAATACCCAAATAACTAGTCCGCTCACCATTCCAGTGAGCGACTTTACCCACCGGACCAGACCGACTAAGCAGGAGGCATGGGCCCCCCCCCCACCCATAGCTGCTTCTATCATAGCCTGAAAGCCCAAATTAAAAATGTTAAGACCAATGACCGATAGATGAACACCATCAGAGAAATACAGGCCGGGCAAACCTCCCTCCAAGTCCACGTGTCGATATGAGAAACCCCAAACCAAGGGCATAAATTTTGCCATGACTCTGTTGATGCGAATCCTAATCCTGTCCAGATATTTCAGATTCGCACAAGACAGCCATACTAGCCGCGGAACCATCTCTGAAAAAACTAAACGTGACACCGGAAACAATCGCCGCATCCGAACCAAAGTACGCTTCATGCTGAAAGCTAACTCCATGGTCCCAAGCTTCCCCACGTCATTGCCACCAGCATGAAGAATAATAACATCAGGGTCCGGATACAACGAACACATTTCCAAAATTACATCAATAATACCCTCCCAGCGCAGTCCTCTGACACCATTCCAATGGACTCTAACATCATCTGTAGACCAAGACAAGTTATCACCGTACGACCTTCCTGAAGCTCTTCGCTGGGCCCAGTGAACGAAAGAATGGCCGACGATCCATACGGTGATGCCTTGGAAACCTGAGAAGACAAACAACATTAGAGGGCATCGGGAAACGGACGAACATACATCTTAAAGCGATTGGAGGACCATCTCCCAATCCTCTTAATCACAGAAGCGCCCAAACCAAATTGAGCTGCCGTGGATGCGGCCCCGATCCTAAAGGAATGAGATGTAAACCGAAAATCTTCCAACCCCAATACAGTAAGACACTTACACAAAACCCTCCGAAACTGGAACTGTGTTAAAGGGGAAAAATCCTGATGAACAAAAAACAAAGAACCACCGACTGGTCTGCACTCCCAAAAACGCATTAGCATACTCACCGGGCAGAGATCACCTGACCTGACCCTACCCACCCGAATCCAAGAACCTTGTCCAGACTGATCCGTCTTAGTAGTAGGAAGGAAAAATAAAACATAGTTAGCATGAACGTGCACATTAGCTAGCAACAACCCTAAGCCAGACCTGCCGCTCTTTGGCAACAGCTCGCTTATCCTAAAAGCCCAAAAAACATGCACAAAAATACAGTAGAAAAAAGCAGGGGACTCATAATCACTGATACAAACCACAGCTGTAGCTTCACACAAAGCAACCAATAAATCAGGGGAGATAGGACACCTGCTGTCAGAAGAACAATTACCCTTCTTATAACCCTTCAACATCTGCTTCACCATAAAAAATTCCAGAAAAGAAGGAACCCCCAGAATCCTAAGAAAAAATGAAACACCTGACAAGATCCTAACTACCGTGGCATGAGCTAACCTAATCCTAAAGAGAGACAGACAAAATGCTAACGCTGAAACCTCATTACTCACAAAGGGAGACCCACCTCTACCTTCCACAAAACGACACCAACGAATCCACGAACGGACATAGTCTGACCACGTCGCTGGGGCTACTGACGACTGAAGATACGACATCCCTAGGACCAGATCAGACTCCACAGATGTGGAGGGCACACTTCCCCTTCCAAATCGGCCCCCGCCGCCAACGAGCGAAATCTCTGAAACTGAAACCGAGACAAAGCATCAGCAATAGAATTATCTATACCTGGAATATGACGCGCCTTTATCCAAATATTCAACTGCAAACAAAGCAGAACCAAATGGCGTAACAGCTTTACCACTAACGGACACTTTGAGGACAAGCAATTAACCGCAAACAACACCCCTTTATTATCTGTGTGTAGAAAGATCCTTTTATTAGCAAAAAACCTACCCCATAAAACCAGAGCCACAATAACAGGGAACAATTCCAAAACCACTATATTCTTTGTTACCCATTATCCACCCAAGATGAATGCCACGCAGCCGCGCACCAGTGCCCATTCCAGAAGGCGCCAAAACCAGAGGCCCCTGCTGCATCCGTGAATAGCTCCAAAGAGGGGGCAAACACAAACTGATCCTGCCAAAAAGAACGACCATTATAATTCCTAAAAAATTCCAACCAAATTACCAAATCATCCTTACTATCCCTACACAACCGAACATGAAAAACCGGATTCCGAATGCCTGCAATTAAAGCCGCTAGCCGACGACAAAAAACCCGACCCATCGGCATGACTCTAGATGCGAAAGCCAAAAGACCCAATAATGACTGAATCTCCTTGACCGTAGCTTTTCTCCTACTCAACAGATCTGAAATCACAGAACAAATTCTAAATACCTTCTCCTGGGGAAGACGAAACTCACCCTTCACTGAATCAATAGTAATACCTAAATACTCTAAACAATTAACAGGATAAACAGTCTTCTCCGCAGACAAAGGCACACCAAACTCCGAACAAACCTGAAAAAACGAACCCAACAAATCAGAACAAACTGGGGAATCAACTGGACCTATAAACAAAAAATCATCTAGATACAGTAATGCGTCACAGCGCCTTTCATACACCGAACAGACACAACCCATTCAATAAAAGAGGAAAAAGCTTCAAAATAAAAACAAGACACAGAACAACCCATAGGTAAACATCTATCAAAATAAAACAAACCCTGAAACTGAAAACCCAGAGAATTAAAACAAGACGGGTGAACAGGTAATAAGCGAAAAGCCGACTGAATGTCGGCCTTTGCCATTAAAGCGCCCTGACCGAACGAGCGGACCATATCCACTGCAGCGTCAAAGGTTGCATACTTAACGGAACACAAGGCCTTATCGATCTCATCATTTAAAGATGCCCCATAAGGGAAAGATAAATGATGAATCAAGCGAAAGGCACTCGGTTCCTTCTTAGGTACAATACCCAAAGGTGAGAGACGAAAATTAACAAAAGGAGGGGAAGAGAAAGGACCTGAAATCCTATCCGCCTCCAGCTCCTTCATCAATTTCGCACGCACCACGGACGGGAAATGGATAACTGAAGATAGGTTATTAACCCATTCACAACCAGAACCTGAAAATGAAGGTAAAATAAAACCTACAGAAAAACCCTTAAGAAGTAACTCCGCCATCATGCGATTTGGATACTGCTCTAACCACGGACCCATGCTCGCTACCCTTACTGGCGTCCAGGCTCTTTGAAACATATTCCCTTGCGGATGGCTGAGAGGGCAGATTTGCTTTCTTGAAGCAACGCACCATGGGGTGGCTGCCTCCGCAAAATGTACACTCATGCCGATATCTGCATGAGGAAGGCCATCGACACTGCGACTCATTGAACGCAAAGCAAGTGCCCTTCCTTAAAGCAGACGGCTGAGAAACAGTTGAGGACGGCTGCTGCCTAGGAGCGGAAAAGGACGTGCGATGCGGCACCAACAAATTGAGCCACAAACCCACATCCTTTGCCCCCCAACGCATACCAGGGTATACTGACAATTTTTGCCTAACACCCTCATCATAAGAAAACCACCCAACACCTCCAAAACTTTTATAAGCTTCTAAAACATTGTCTAAGTGTTGAAATAATCCAGAACACTTTTGAGGAAATTTCTCCCCAATAACACTACAAAAAATACAATACGCCTGCAACCAATTGTTGAATGACCGAGGAATCGGACGACGCCGATCCTCCTCAGTCTTCTCATCACGCTTATCCAATTTAATTACAAAATCCTTAGACGCAGGCAAAAGAGATAAAATATCAACAAATTCATTACGCCAAATTTTTTCTTTAACAGAGACAGGCAAATGAAAACCTAAGGGGGACATCTCACAAGGGAGAGCCTCCTTATAACAGGTCTCCGCTACCCCCTTCCGCTTACAAAATAACGGAAGAGGGAGGGAACCTTCGCTGTCAGAATTTTGCTCATCCCTCTGCCCGACCGACCGCCAAGCAGACGTAACATCATCCGCAACGGCAGACGGAACGGCAGATAGAGGGACAGCGGGGATAATAGCTTGAAGAGAGGAGAGGACAGAGGACAAGGAGGTAAGTACCGGAGCCAAGCCACCAAGGCACTCACCATCAGACGAAGCCTCAGTCCTGCGAGGAGGGGAAAGCGATGACACTCCTGGTGGCAAAGAGGTATCTTCCTGGCGCGCATCCGCCCGCGGCTCAACACCGGAGTGGAGCCGCAGAGCTGGACGCTGCACCTGCTGTCCGCGAGTCCTGGACCTCTTCCCACTTCTGCGACGAAAAGAAGAAGTTCCTTGAACGTCCACCAGAGGGCACCCAGGAAGCAAATGACCGCCGGAACCATCAGTCCCATCAAAGTTCCCGGGGGACACAGAAGGCTGCTGCACCACCTGAAGTGACATCACGCCCGCGCCGCTACTTCCGGGTCTGGACTCCGATGCCTGCCGCTTCTCTGGACGCCGCCGCTCAGCAGAGGACCTAGATGGAGAAGGTGAAAAACGGGCGCGCTGCCTCCTCTCACGCTGAGAAGAGCGCAGCGCAGGCAAGACAGCAGCAGGGTCCACAGGCTCCGGTCCATCACCGCAAGAGGCTCCTCCAGCTCCAGGCAACTCCGGGAAGGCAGGCGACAGGTCCGACAGGCACGCTTCAAACCAGGCAGACGCTCCTTCCTCCACAGCACGGCTCCGCAGGGCAGCGATGAAACCATCCATCAGGTACGGCTGGCAGGAACACAGGAAGCAGGTGAATCCTCACAGGGGCAGACAGGCAGAGTGCAGCTCCAGACTTGCGGTTTGGCTGACAGCTGGATCACTGACAGCCACCGCAATATATACATAGAGAGACCCCATCCCCATGAATCAACAACCAATGCCCTAACTGTTGCTGGGCATCAACAATTAATCTGCCCAGCAACCATCATCTATAGGTGCCCTAACTAGCCAATCCACCTCCCCCAGTAACACTGGCTAAATTTAGCCACCCTGGCCCCCACTTTTGGCGGGAAAATCTCCCGCCAAAACCTCACCTAATGACCTTGCCATGATCATAATCCCATGCGGATCCTTCCATATTAAATTCCAGGATCCTATCATTTGCTCACGCTGTGGAGAACACTACCTGCTGACTAGAAGCTCAGGACAGGACCTACAAGACGTCATCACGTTGGAGCACCGGTCCTGAGCTTGCAGTCAGCAGCGAATGTTCACCGCAGCCAGGTGAATGCTAATTTTTTTATTTTATTTTTGCAAAAGCAGAGAAGGGGGGCACTTATGGGGGCATTACTCTTACTGGGGGCATTATTCTTACTGGCCACTAATGTGGCCATTACTAATTCTGGGACTTACCCGGGGCGCTCCACTATAACTTCAGAGCGCCCCACGCGCATGGATCACATGATCGCATGGCATCTTTACTGTTGGCGTTCAGCTCGGACCTTCACCTGACTGCAGACCCAGGTATGTGGACCTTTAATAAAACTAGTACCCCTGCTCTACGAGGTGTATGGATTTTGTTTTGTGTGTGTGTGTGTGTTGTGGTGAAGGGTGTGATTGCATGCTAGGGTGTGGGAAGGTGGGATCCAGGGGGCCCAAGTAAATTCTTGCCCAGGGTCCAATCAATATTAAAGATGGCCCTGCCCATAGAGAAAGAGCAGGGGGCAGACAATATGCCCCACCAGCCACATCATTCATTTTGTGGTACTGGCAGGGGCGTAGCTATAGGGGGTGCAGAGGTAGCAGTCGCTACCGGGCCCAAGAGCCTGAGGGGACCCAAAGACCCTTGTGTCACATAAGAAAACACTGGCATTATAGAAAGTGCATGCTGGTCAAGATACACCTCTGGCTGGAGGGAAGCGGTTAGGTCAAGAATTTGGCATGAGAGGGGTTGCCGTTTCAATTTTTGCCTCAGACAGCAAGAAGACAATGTGCTTCCCTGCCCCTGGCCACAAAGCACTGAGGGGAGGGGGGCCCAAGCTGAACTCTTGCACCAGGGCCCATGAGCCTTTAGCTACGCCCCTGGGTACTGGCCCCTATTCTTATGATCTTTTGAGGTCCCAGCAGTCAAACTCCAACCAATCTACTAGTTTTCTCCTGTGCTGTGGATAATGGATAACATAAGAGCTCATGCACACAAACAAACATAGTTTCTTTCTGTGTCCGTTCCGTTTTTTTTTGTGGACCGTATGTGGAACCATTAATTTCAATGGGTCTGCAAAAAAAAAAAAGGAAGTTACTCCTTGTGCGTTCCATTTCCGTATGTCCGTTCCGCAAAAAAATAGAACATGTCCTAATATTATCCGCATTATAGACAAGGATATGACTGTTCTGTTAGAGGCCAGCTGTTTCGTTCCACAAACTACGGAATGCACACGGACGTCATCTGTATTTTTTGCGGATCCGTGTTTTGCGTACCTCAAAATACATACATTTGTGTGCATGAGCCCTAACTGGAACACGCCTGAAATTTGCCTAGAATGTTAATTATTAACTTTATGCTTGTTTATGCAGTTCTAGTATCAGAGGCAAACAGACTGATTTGTTATTGAGCCACTGCCAAGTTGTGAAGGTTGCTTGTGCAGTGCCAATATTAGCTTTGAAAGAACTAGTAGTTGATCACTAAACAGGATAAGGGTAGGTTTATCATGTTGCATATTATTGTACACAGTGTCGGACTGGGGTACCTAGAGCCCACCAGTAAAATGTATTTTGGGGGCCCACCGTACGGATACATTCAAATATAATAAATAATCTAACACGTTTTTTATATGAACATAAACTGGCTGAGGTGCTGTACATTGAATATATGTATGTAGCACAGTAAGTCTAATGTGATATGTGCCACTTGTGCAGGGGGTGGGAGACTAGGGGCCCACCTTGCTCAGGGGCCCACCGGGGGATTCCCCTGCACACCTGTGGGCCAGTCCGAGCCTGATTGTACATGCTCATCTGAAAAATCTCACCCCTCACTCCAGTCAGCCGCACATGTAGTTGGCATGATTTGGAGATGTTAGAACAGTGTGGTTAAAGGGTACCCACTTAGAACAATGTCTACTTATAAGAATGTTTTCTTAGCCAATCACAAATTATTCCCTCGCTTGAGCCGCCAGCATCAACTGTAGTCCGTAGGAAAGTTTGCAAGTACGTTTTCAATTTCCATGCATCTCCACCACAGACAAAGTTAAGCATTTCACAGTGCCCATTCAAATCATCGGGTTACCCATGTAATGTATCACAGGAAAGGTTCTACAGAGTTTTCCCCATTCAACAAGAGATACAGATCTTTAAAGGGAATCTGTCACCTGGTTTGAGCATATTGAAGGGGTTGTCCAAGTTATTTTTTTATTCTTTCTATGTTTCGAACTAGGAAAATGTAACAGCTTTCCAATTAACTCACTTTATCTCCAGTGGCTGGTTTCTCAGTTTTCACTGAGGGTCACATGACCTGTGATGTCAGCTTCTCTCCCTGCTCTGATAATGTATCTACACTAGAAGTCACTGTGCTGGCCACGCCCCCCTGCACTGTCAGCTGCTGCTTATTGCTCTCTCCCAGGATTCTTAACCCCAGCTGCCCAGACTCAGGGCTGAAGTGTTTACTGTGTAGCTGCATGTAGTGAGGAGACAAATGCTGGGGACAGGAGCTGAAAGAGAAGTTCTGCAGAGCATTGCAGGTAGGGGGGAAGATCCTGTGTGTATTAGCAGTGTCATTGTACAGCTAGGACTTGTAGTTCTATACATACAACATGCTGCTGAGTCTCCCAGCAGACAGACATGTCTCTCAGGGCAGTACTTGTATTACCTCCCTTAGCAGTGTCATTATACAGCTGGGACTTGTAGTTTTACACATACAACATGCTGCTGAGTCTCCCAGCAGACAGACATGTCACTCAGGGCAGTACTTGTATTCACTCCCTTAGCAGAGCAGGGGGAGGGGCAGAGATTGTTTTTATTGCAAGTAAACAAAGGGCCAGAAGAGAAGCAGGGAAATAGATATATTTTTTTTGCCTAAAACTTGCTTTGCTTAGTTATATATCGCTGACCATCAGATTTACAGTGCTATATCTTTTTTTTCCATAACTCGGACAACCCCTTTAAGGTGTTACTACTGCCATGTACAATACAATTCCTTATTTCTTGCTGTAGTCTTCATTTTTTGTTTCATGGTTTCATTAGCGATAAAATCAACTTTTTATGTTATGCAAATGAGTGTCCAAGGTGCCCAGAGTGGCATTATTATCCTTCTCTGGAGCCCAATACCTCTCCTGTACAGTGCCCAGCCCGCCTTCTTTTAGAGCCCAAACACGCCTCTTCCAGCATAAGTAACTTCCCACACCCGAACTCTTTGCCGCCGCCCCCCTCCGCTATGTGAAATCTCATGCAGGCACAGTACCGTGGACTGCCTGCGCGATGTAGAAGCTCCTGAGGCCAACAGCTTCAAATGTGTCCCTGGGTATGTGCCGAGCCCAGTGACAAATTTAAAGCTATTGCCCTCAGGAGCTTCTACATCGTGCAGGCGCAGGCAGTCCGCGGTACTGCAACTGCGTGAGATTTCATATAGCGCAGGGGGCGGCAGCAAAGAGTTGGGGTGTAGGCAGTTACTTATGCTGGGAAGAGGCGTGCTTCGGCTCTAAAGGAAGGCGGGCTGGGCACTGTACGGGGGAGTTACTGGGCTCCAGAGAAGGATAATAACACCCCTCTAGGCACCTTGGACATTCATTTGCATAACATAAAGGTGGATTTTATCGCTAATGAAACCATGAAACAAAATATGAAGACTACAGCAAGAAATAAAGTATTTTATTGTACATGGCAGTAGTAACGCCTTAATATGCTCAAACCAGGTGACAGATTCCCTTTAACCGCCTCCGGACCGCCTAACGCAGGACCGCGTTCCGGAGGCGGCAGCCCTGCGCACAGTCACGCATATATGCGTCATCTCGCGAGACGCGAGATTTCCTGTGAACGCGCGCACACAGGCGCACACGTTCACAGGATCGGAAGGTAAGCGAGTGGATCTCCAGCCTGCCAGCGGCGATCGTTCGCTGGCAGGCTGGAGATGCGATTTTTTTAACCCCTAACAGGTATATTAGACGCTGTTTTGATAACAGCGTCTAATATACCTGCTACCTGGTCCTCTGGTGGTCCCTTTTGCTTGGATCGACCACCAGAGGACACAGGCAGCTCAGTAATAAGTAGCACCAAACACCACTACACTACACCCCACCCTGTCACTTATTAACCCCTTGTTAACCCCTGATCACCCCTGATCAACCCATATAGACTCCCTGATCACCCCCCTGTCATTGATCACCCCCCTGTCATTCATCACCCCCTTGTAAGGCTCCATTCAGACGTCCGTATGTTTTTTACGGATCCACTGATACATGGATCGGATCCGCAAAACACATACGGACGTCTGAATGGAGCCTTACAGAGGGGTGATCAATGACGGGGGTGATCACCCCATATAGACTCCTTGATCACCCTCCTGTCATTGATCACCCCCCTGTCATTGATCACCCCCCTGTAAGGCTCCATTCGGACGTCCGTATGTTTTTTACGGATCCACGGATACATGGATCGGATCCGCAAAACACGTACGGACATCTGAATGGAGCCTTACAGGGGGGTGATCAATGACAGAGGGGTGATCACCCCATATAGACTCCCTGATCACTCCCCTGTCATTGATCACCCCCCTGTAAGGCTCCATTCGGACGTCCGTATGTTTTTTACGGATCCACGGATACATGGATCGGATCCGCAAAACACGTACGGACATCTGAATGGAGCCTTACAGGGGGTGATCAATGACAGAGGGGTGATCACCCCATATAGACTCCCTGATCACCCCCCTGTCATTGATCACCCCCCTGTCATTGATCACCCCCCTGTAAGGCTCCATTCAGACGTCCGTATGTTTTTTACGGATCCACGGATACATGGATCGGATCCGCAAAACACGTACGGACATCTGAATGGAGCCTTTCAGGGGGGTGATCAATGACAGAGGGGTGATCAATACATATAGACTCCCTGATCACCCCCCTGTCATTGATCACCCCCCTGTCATTGATCACCCCCCTGTAAGGCTCCATTCGGACGTCCGTATGTTTTTTACGGATCCACGGATACATGGATCGGATCCGCAAAACACGTACGGACATCTGAATGGAGCCTTACAGGGGGGTGATCATGACAGGGGGGTGATCACCCCATATAGACTCCCTGATCACCCCCCTGTCATTGACACCCCCCTGTAAGGCTCCATTCAGACATTTTTTATGGCCCAAGTTAGCGGAAATTTTTTTTCTTTTTTTTTTCTTACAAAGTCTCATATTCCACTAACTTGTGTCAAAAAATAAAATCTCACATGAACTCACCATACCCCTCATGGAATCCAAATGCGTAAAATTTTTTAGATATTTATATTCCAGACTTCTTCTCACGCCTTTGGGCCCCTAAAATGCCAGGGCAGTATAAATACCCCACATGTGACCCCATTTCGGAAAGTAGACACCCCAAGGTATTCGCTGAGGGGCATATTGAGTCCATGAAAGATTGAAATTTTTGTCCCAAGTTAGCGGAAAGGGAGACTTTGTGAGAAAAAACAAAAAAATATCAATTTCCGCTAACTTGTGGCAAAAAATTTTTTTTCTATGAACTCGCCATGCCCCTCATTGAATACCTTGGGGTGTCTTCTTTCCAAAATGGGGTCACATGTGGGGTATTTATACTGCTCTGGCATTTTACGGGCCCTAAAGCGTGAGAAGAAGTCTGGGATCCAAATGTCTAAAAATGCCCTCCTAAAAGGAATGTGGGCCCCTTTGCGCATCTAGGCTGCAAAAAAGTGTCACACATGTGGTATCGCCGTACTCAGGAGAAGTTGGGGAATGTGTTTTGGGGTGTCATTTTACATATACCCATGCTGGGTGAGAGAAATATCTCGGTCAAATGCCAACTTTGTATAAAAAAATGGGAAAAGTTGTCTTTTGCCAAGATATTTCTCTCACCCAGCATGGGTATATGTAAAATGACACCCCAAAACACATTGCCCAACTTCTCCTGAGTACGGCAATACCACATGTGTGACACTTTTTTGCAGCCTAGCTGGGCAAAGGGGCCCACATTCCAAAGAGCACCTTTAGGATTTCACAGTTCATTTTTTACAAATTTTGATTTCAAACTACTTACCACACATTAGGGCCCCTAGAATGCCAGGGCAGTATAACTACCCCACAAGTGACCCCATTTTGGAAAGAAGACATCCCAAGGTATTGCGTGATGGGCATAGTGAGTTCATGGAAGTTTTTATTTTTTGTCACAAGTTAGTGGAATATGAGACTTTGTAAGAAAAAAGAAAAAAAATCATAATTTTCCGCTAACTTGTGACAAAAAATAAAAAATTATAGAAACTCGCCATGCCCCTCACGGAATACCTTGGGGTGTCTTCTTTCCAAAATGGGGTCACTTGTGGGGTAGTTATACTTTTTTTATACAAAGTTGGCATTTGACCAAGATATTTATCTCACCCAGCATGGGTATATGTAAAATGACACCCCAAAACACATTCCCCAACTTCTCCTGAGTACGGTGATACCACATGTGTGACACTTTTTTGCAGCCTAGCTGGGCAAAGGTGCCCAAATTCCTCTTAGGAGGGCTTTTATAGACATTTGGATCCCAGACTTCTTCTCACGCTTTAGGGCCCCTAAAAAGCCAGGGCAGTATAAATACCCCACATGTGACCCCATTTTGGAAAGAAGACACCCCAAGGTATTCAATGAGGGGCACGCCGAGTTCATAGAAAAAAAAATAATTTGGCACAAGTTAGCAGAAATTGATTTTTTCTTTTTTTTTCTCACAAAGTCTCCCTTTCCGCTAACTTGAGACAAAAATTTAAATCTTTCATGGACTCAATATGCCCCTCAGCGAATACCTTGGGGTGTCTTCTTTCCAAAATGGTGTTATTTGTGGGGTGTTTGTACTGCCCTGGCATTTGAGGGTCACCGCAATCATTACATGTATGGCCAGCATTAGGAGTTTCTGCTATTCTCCTTATATTGAGCATACGGGTAATGAGATTTTTTTTCCGTTCAGCCTCTTGGCTGAAAGAAAAAATGAACGGCACAGATTTCTTCATTCGCATCAATTAATGTGGATGAAAAAATCTCTGCCCAAAAAAAAAAGGAGGGAAAAGGCGTCTGCCAGGATATAGGCGCTCCGCCCAACATCCATACCCACAAACTCGATTTCTCCATTCACATCAATCGATGTGGATGAATAAATCATTGCCGGGATTTATATATTTTTTTTATATATACAAATGTAGTGTACGGGGACTGTAATACCCATCACTACCAAAGTGTCACTTGGTGTGCTGTCGTCCCTCCTAATTATGGAGAAGTTGGTATAGGTCAGTTTTATAAAATGTCATGTAATGTAATGCATGTATTTCCCTGTTACTGTGAAACTTGCATGTACAGGCCTGCTAGGGGTGTCATTCCAGCTCTGAGTCACTAGAGGGAGCTAAGGAGTCCTAGTTTATATAAGGCCCAGCCAGGGAAGCAAAGGTCAGTCTAGTGGAGAGCTCAGAAGTTTCTAGAGCCTAAGGAAGCTGAGAGAGACAGAGGCAACGTGCAGAGAAGCAAGAGGTACTAAAAATAACAGAGGAGGTACTTTCTAAAGCTACAACCAAGGATATAAAGCCAGAACTAGGTTATTGGGCCTTGGAGAAGATTTGCTATATTCCAGGATCAGACAGAAATAGAGTGCAAGCTCCTGTACTGCAAGTCCTGTGTTTAACACTCTGTAATCACCTTGCTCAAGCTGTATTGCCTGCATCAACCGTATTGAAAAATCGACTGTATGCAAAGGAACTGCGCTTCCATCAATGTCTCTATATTTATAACTACTAAAGTTGGAGTTCTGCTTTAACATCACGGTGTTCCTCATTTATTCCTGCTATCCGCAAACGGCGTGCCACCGTTTACTTGGCACTGGCATCACGAACAATTTATACCATCACCTGCCCTTGCAGAGAGTCAGCCGTACCAGGTTAGTGTCTATTGCACTACATCACCCAGAAACACCTATTGCACACAACTTGAGTACGCTGCACAAAGTGTTTGCCAAAGCATATGAACACCGCCGCCTCCTCAGCTCATATGACTCGGCAAACGTATCTTTTACTGCAGAGGAGAAATCTCGTCTTGCAGCGCCGCATACACCGACTTTTGTGTAATCTGACAGCAGCGCAATGCTTCTGTCAGAATGCACATCAGTGCTGCAGCTAGTTGATCGGTTGGTCCACCTGGAAGGTAAAAAAAACAAAACAAAAAAGAAAAAACCAGGCCGCAACGCAATAAATTTTATTAACTTTATAATAACTTTTGAACAGAACATATAAACTTTATTTAACTTTTTGAACTGAACGTTAACTCTTTTGCTTACTGGTGTTTTTTTTTTTTTTACCTTTTATAGGACAAACCTCTCCTTCCCCATGGGACAATGTGCAAAGCGCAAATCGCCCAAAGATGTGGCGAAGTACATTATGCACTTTATCCCAGGTGAAAGGAGAGGTTTGCAGCAGCTGTGAGTGAAAGGGCCCTAATAGCCCTGTGTACCTGTCCTGTGAGATGCAATCCCTATGCTAAGTGTACCTGTGTGTGGTACTTCCGGAAACACTCTCCAAAGCATAGGGCAGGGTGGTCAGGGCAGTCAGGACAGAAATAGCGGGTGTCACGCCTTATTCCACTCCTGCTACAGACACAACATCTTTTTCGGGGTGACGGTTGGGTTGAGGTACCGGCAACGACACTGGGGAAATGTCGCTCGTGTAGACGGCTCACTACACTGGTGGATGGGGCCACGGAGGTTCTCGATGATCTCTTCCTGAAATTTGAGGAAGGATCGTGTTCTCCCAGCCTTACTATAGAGAACAAAACTATTATATGCAGCCAATTGAATTAAATATACAGACACCTTCTTATACCAGCGTCTGGTGCGTCGGGAAACTAAATACGGAGACAACATCTGGTCATTGAAGTCCACCCCTCCCATGAGCAAATTATAGTCGTGGACACAGAGGGGCTTTTCAATGACACTGGTTGCTCGCTCAATTTGTCGTGTCTGCATGAATGGAGGAGAGCATGTAAACGTCACGCTTGTCTCTCCATTTCACAGCGAGCAGTTCTTCGTTACACAAGGCAGCCCTCTCCCCCCTTGCAAGACGGGTGGTAACGAGCCGTTGGGGGAAGCCCGCGCGACTAGTTTGCGCGGTGCCACAGCAGCCAATCTGTTCTAGGAACAAATGCCTGAAGAGGGCCACACTTGTGTAGAAATTGTCCACATAAAGATGGTACCCCTTGCCAAATAAGGGTGACACCAAGTCCCAGACTGTCTTCCCACTGCTCCCCAGGTAGTCAGGGCAACCGACCGGCTCCAGGGTCTGATCTTTTCCCTCATAGATCCGAAATTTGTGGGTATAGCCTGTGGCCCTTTCACAGAGCTTATACAATTTGACCCCATACCGGGGTAAAATGTATTAGGGACTCGTCTACGCAGAAGTTTTGCTCAGGGGTATACAAATCTGCAAATTTCTGGTTGAAGTGGTCTATGAGGGGAGCTGGGTGGCCTCTGGGATGGGAGGTGGTGTTGTCACTAAAGTGCAGGAAATGCAGGATGGCCTCAAATCGGGCCCTGGACATAGCAGCAGAGAACATGGGCATGTGATGAATCGGGTTCGTGGACCAATATGACCGCAATTCATGCTTTTTGGTTAGACCCATGTTGAGGAGAATGCCCAGAAAATTGTTTAATTCAGAAACTTGGACTGGTTTCCACCAGAAAGGCTGGGCATAAAAGCTTCCCGGGTTGGCGGATATAAATTGAGTGGCATACCGATTTGTTTCTGCCACAACTAAGTCCAAGAGCTCCGCAGTCAAGAACAGCTCAAAAAATCCCAGGGCCGAACCGATCTGAGCTGTCTCAACCCGAACTCCAGACTGGGAGGTGAAAGGGGGAACTACAGGTGCGGCTGAAGTTGGGGACTGCCAATCAGGTTTGCCAGCACCTCAGGGACTCTAGGGGGTCTACGGGCCTGTCTGTGCGGTGGCTGCGACGGGGTAACTATTGCACATGCCACCGTACCAGCTTCAACTGCCCTTCTGGTGCTCGCCACTTCACCATGTTGTAAGACAGTGCTGGTACTAGTTCCAGGGAGGGCTGCGCTGCTGGTGTATGCCTCACCACGTGATCCGACAGTGCCAGCCCCACTCTGCTGCTCTTGAAGCGGATCCTGCGCAACCTGTGGTCTAGCGACACGGGGCCGGGTACGCCTGGTGCTATCAGGGACCTCAACCTCCTCGTCCGAACTTTGGGTCAGACTGCCACTGCTTTCTACAGGTTCATATTCTGACCCATTAGATTCGTCAGATGAGGGTTCCCATTCCTCATCCGACTGGATCAGAAGCCTGTAGGCCTCTTCAGAAAAATTCCCCCTGTTTGACATTTAGACTACTAAATTTAGGGGTATTCCCTGAGACTAGAAAATTACAAATATATCGTGGCTCACCCGTGTCTGTTAGTGTGGTCAAGGTGCTCTGTTTTTAGGATGTTTCACCTGATCATCCAATAAAACAATATATTACAATTGCATAAATAGAAGTAAAAAATAAAAACAGGCACTCACCAACTGGTATGTCTACAGTAGAGTATTTATAGAATATATAGTAAAATATCGTATCACATAAAATTGTAAAACATATAAAATAGATTCTAAATTGATTACACTGAGATATGTCTATCTGTGATGGACAATGAGGTTCAAATATTGGTTGCTGCCATAAATAAATAAATAAATATATAAACAAATTAAGTAATAATGATAACGTGAAAATTCATATAAGTGAATAAGGTGAAACAAATATATTAGCTGTGTCCATATGAAATTGTGAAACAAATAAACTAGCTGTGTCCATATAAAATTGTGTCCATATAGAATTGTTGCAGCAACTGAATAGTTTCCCTACATAAAGTTCAGTCCAATATATAATAGCGCTATTGTAGCAAAGTGACAGATATGTATCAGCACACAGAGTCCGCACTCCAAGTTTGATAATATAGGTAGTAATCGGGTTATAAGAATGGGGCGTCCCCCTCACTGTAAACCCTCTTACCTTGCCTTTCAGAATGCTTCTCACTGTGTATTTTCTGCTGCCGATGATAATTAAATCCTTTGTACCACTCAATATGAGATCCGCTGTTTAGGATTTCAAATTTCCCGCTTGTAGCTCTCCGGTCTCGGCGTTCCACGTGATGTCAGTGCGTGTCACCTTCCCGGAAGCAGCATGCAGGGATCGCGTATTCTCGCGGTAATTCAACTCAGCTTTTCTTTTGCTGATATCCAGAGACTTATGTTAGCCGATGATTTGCCGATAATCTATGGAACTCTTTCCTTGGGTTCAGGTGGATAGCTAAGCCACTGAGGAAGAGGGAGACCCCTCGAAACGCGTCTGGCTGGCCCTGCGAGTGGACTAGCTATCCACCTGAACCCAAGGAAAGAGTTCCATAGATTATCGGCAAATCATCGGCTAACATAAGTCTCTGGATATCAGCAAAAGAAAAGCTGAGTTGAATTACCGCGAGAATACGCGATCCCTGCATGCTGCTTCCGGGAAGGTGACACGCACTGACATCACGTGGAACGCCGAGACCGGAGAGCTACAAGCGGGAAATTTGAAATCCTAAACAGCGGATCTCATATTGAGTGGTACAAAGGATTTAATTATCATCGGCAGCAGAAAATACACAGTGAGAAGCATTCTGAAAGGCAAGGTAAGAGGGTTTACAGTGAGGGGGACGCCCCATTCTTATAACCCGATTACTACCTATATTATCAAACTTGGAGTGCGGACTCTGTGTGCTGATACATATCTGTCACTTTGCTACAATAGCGCTATTATATATTGGACTGAACTTTATGTAGGGAAACTATTCAGTTGCTGCAACAATTCTATATGGACACAATTTTATATGGACACAGCTAGTTTATTTGTTTCACAATTTCATATGGACACAGCTAATATATTTGTTTCACCTTATTCACTTATATGAATTTTCACGTTATCATTATTACTTAATTTGTTTATATATTTATTTATTTATTTATGGCAGCAACCAATATTTGAACCTCATTGTCCATCACAGATAGACATATCTCAGTGTAATCAATTTAGAATCTATTTTATATGTTTTACAATTTTATGTGATACGATATTTTACTATATATTCTATAAATACTCTACTGTAGACATACCAGTTGGTGAGTGCCTGTTTTTATTTTTTACTTTTAATTCCCTGAGACTACCCAAGAAAAAAAGCAAGCCTGTCTTACAAATGGGAGGCTAGCGAAGTACCGGAGGCCGCTGCGATTGATAAAAAATATCAAAACTGATTGTTTTATCGCCGCAGCGCTTGGAAAGTGATTGTGCAGTGATCCAAAAAATATATATTTTTTGTCACTGCGGCGGGGCGGGCGTGGGTGAACGCACGTGTGGGCGACCGATCAGGCCTGATCGGGCAAACACTGCGTTTTGGGTGGAGGGCGAACTAAGGTGACACTAATACAATTATAGATCTGACTGTGATCAGTTTTGATCACTTACAGATACTATAAAAGTACAAAAGCTGATTAGCGATACGCTCAGGGCCGGCGTCATAACCCGGCATCCCCGGGCAAGTGCCGGGGCCCAATGCTCCTGGGGGGGCCCACTGAGCTGCTATGAGCACTTCCATCAATACAGATGGAAGCTCTCATTGCTGTCATTTCACTTACGCAGTACCCCTTTGGTGGGCCCTCTGAGCTGCAGAGACTCAGGACACGCCCCCTCTACACAGGACATGCTGCCTGAGGAGAGAGACCGCAGCCTGAGGAGAGAGACCGCAGGGCTGGAGCTGGAGCAGAGAAGTGTGGAGACAGTCTGTGAGTGAGTCTGCACTGTGACTGTCTCTTCTCTGTGGGATAGAAGGAAAGGAAGGGGGACTCTTCGATCTGCTGCTTCATTCTATTTAGTGGTTTTACTGTTTCATTAAGCTGTTTGTCTCCATGACAGCTGCCCCCCCCCCCATCCTGTCCTATCTCATCCTCATGGAGCCCCTGCTGTCTCCTTTCCTCCCTCATGTATCCAGAGCTCCTGTTCCACCTTCCTATTTCTGCCCTGCACAGACCTCCTGCCACTACTTCTTGTATGAATCCCCCTCAGAGCCCCTTCAACCTACTTGCTGTGTCCACCCCTCCTGTCCATCCAGGGCCCTTGTCTCACTCCTCTACCTCTCATTATGGTGGCATCTGAACCGCATTCACCATAAGGACCTTCTAACGTCACAGGGTCAAGTGACTGTGCCCCCCACCCTGTACAGTGCCCCCCACCCAGTACTGTGCCCCTCACCCCGTACGGTGCCCCCTTATACCCTGCATTGTGTCCTCCTACCACACCCTGTGCAGTGCCCATAGTCATTCCCTGTACTGTGCCCTCTTATACCCTTTTATCCGGTCACTATATGGCGGTGGTATCCAATAACTGAATGGCTATAACTGTATTCCTTTCCCTGCCCACACCACTTTTTTTAGACCTGGCATGAGTGGGAAAAGATACAGATTGCGGTGTTAAGGACCTTTGCGCCACAATCTGTGTCAGAAATTCGCCTAACATAGACGTATTTCTATATAATAAATGACCCCCTAATTGTATTGTTATTCGGGGGTAGGGCTAATATCTTTATAGTATATATATTCTAGTGTATTATACTGCGCCCTGTATTTCCCAGTAGAAAATGATCCTTGGGAAGCACAGTCCTCACCCCTGACCACCAGGACCAGGTAGCGCTCTGTCAGTACATGGCGGCCTCCCTGAGTTCCGTCACAGGGGCTCTATACCGGAAAAGAACTGATCAGCTTTATCCCCATGCATTCTGAATGGAGAGTAATCCGTTCAGTTTGCATCAGGATGTCTTCAGTTCAGTCGTTTTGACTGATCAGGCAAAAGAGAAAACCGTAGCATGCTACGGTTTTATTTCAGGCTAAAAAAACTGAAGACTTGCCTGAATACATTTTCCCATAGGAATGTATTAGTGCCGGATCCGTCCTTCCGGTATGCGCATGCGCAGACTGAAAAAAAGGTGAAAAAATAAATGCCGGATCCGTTTTTGCCGGATGACACCGGAAAGACGGATCCGGCATTTCAATGCATTTTTTCGACTGATCAGGCATTTTTAAGACTGATCAGGATCCTGATCAGTCTTACTAATGCCATCAGTTAGCATACGTTTTGCCTGATCCGGCAGGCAGTTACGGCGACGGAACTGCCTGCCGGATCTCTCTGCCGCAAGTGTGAAAGTAGCCTTATTCTGACACTAGGGCTGGGTTCACATCCTATTTTTTCCATCCATTTAATGAATACCAAAAATGAATGCGTTAACAGATGCCTCAGACTGATGCCGTACAGTGCCAGTCCATTCACCATACAGTTCCATGGTAAAAAAACATATACCTTAACGTATGCATTTTTTACTTGACTCTGCAGGATACAAAAACATGGAGTGCTGCACATTTGTATACATCAAACCGATAGGAAAAACGTAATGTGAACACACATTGGGGGGGGAGGGGGGCGTACTAAATTTCGCTGTGGGGCCCAGTCAGTTCTAGCTCCATCACTGCACATCTCCTTCTCTCCTCCAGGCCTGGCTCACTGCTGCAGCGGGCCGGAGGAGAGAAGGAGCGCAGGGAGCTGCGGTTAGTGAATGACAGGACCACCAGCTCCCCTGCAATGATAGGTATGTGAGGGGGCCACTGGGGGGTCATTCATCACACTGTGAGGGCCCCTTACACAGTATAATGACTCCCAGTGCCCCCCATTTAGTATAATGATCCCCATTGACCCTCCATTTAGCATAATGACCACCAGAGCCCCCATTAAATATAATAACCCCTTGTGCCCCCTCCATACAGTATAACCCCCAGTGTGGGGGCGACTGGGGGTCATTATTCTGAATGGAGGGTCACTGTGGGGTCATTATACTGTGAGGGCCCTTTACATAGTATAATGACCCTCAGTGTCCCCCATTTAGTATAATGATCACCAATGACCCTCCATTCAGTATAATGACCCCCAGAGCCCCCACCATACAGTATTCCCCCAGTGTGGGGGCTACTGGGGGTCATTATTCTAAATGGGGGCGACTGGGGGTTATTATTCTGAATGCAGGGCCACAGGTGGTCATTATACAGTGGGGGGGGGGGAATTGGGGGTTCATTATACTGTGTGAAGGGCCACTAGTAGTCATTATACTGTGTGAAGGGCCACTAGTAGTCATTATACTGTATAGGGGCCACTGGGGGTCATTATACCGTGTAGGAGCCACAGGGGGACATGTCAATGTAAAAAAATGCCTCATGGGGGCCCACTGGGATTTATCGCCCAATGGCCCACATGAACCTGGAGCCGGCCCTGGATACGCTAATCAGCGAATAAGTGACTGCGGTGCGGTGGGCTGGGCGCTAACCGACGCTAACTGCCTAACCAAGGGGCCTAAACTATCCTAAAACCTAACCGTCAATACTAGTGAAAAAAAAATGTGACAGTTTACACTGATCACTTTTTTCCTTTCACTAGGTGATTGACAGGGGCGATCAAGGGGTGATCAAGGGGTTAATTCGGGTGATGGGGGGTGATCTGGGGCTAAGTGTAGTGTTGGTGGGTACTCACAGTGATGTCTGCTCCTCTGCTGGAACCAACCGACGAAAAGGACCAGCAGAGGAGCCATTTAACACATCATATTTACAAATATAATGTGTTAACTGGCTTCTGATTCATTTTTTTTAAAATCATCAGCTTGCCAGCCACGATCATTGGCTGGCAAGCTGATGACGTGACCCCCCTCTAACTTTTGCCGGCCCGCGATGCGCATGCGCGGGCCGGCTAAGCGTGTCATCTCGCGTCTCACGAGATGACGCATATATGCGTGACTGTGCCTGCAGCTGCCGCCTCCGGAACGCGATCCTGCGTTAGGCGGTCCGGAGGCGGTTAATTCCGTCACTGGAGCGTGATCGTAAGATGCGCGAGTACAAGCGCACGCTGGTAGACGCGCTGCTGGTGGCATTCCCACCTAACAGCGGGGGCACAGTGGAAGCACAAGGTGAAGGCAGAGGACGAGGAAGAGGTCGCCAATGCAGCTGGGGCACCGCCAGCGCCTCAGAAGACAGGGTTAGCATGGCCGACATGTGGAAAAGCTTTGTCAGCACGCCACAACAACCAGCACCACCAGCTGATATGAAATGTCTTAGCAGGAGGCAGCATTTCACCAACATGGTGAAGCAGTATGTGTGCACACGCCTACACGTACTGAATGACGGGTTTGCCCCCTTCAACTTCTGGGTCTCCAAATTGGGCACATGGCCTGAGCTTGCCCTTTACGCCTTGGAGGTGCTGGCCTGCCCTGCAGCCAGTGTATTATCTGAACGTGTGTTTAGCATGGCAGGGGGCGTCATCACAGACAAGCACAGCCGCCTGTCCACAGCCAACGTGGACAAGCTCACGTTCATTAAAATGAACCAGGCTTGGATCCCAGAAGACTTGTCTGTACCTTGTGCAGAATAGACATTTATACCACCATCAAACATACAGTCGTGGCCAAAAGTTTTGAGAATGACAAAAATATTAGTTTTCACAAAGTTTGCTGCTAAACTGCTTTTAGATCTTTATTTCAGTTGTTTCTGTGATGTAGTGAAATATAATTACACGCACTTCATACGTTTCAAAGGCTTTTATCGACAATTACATGACATTTATGCAAAGAGTCAGTATTTGCAGTGTTGGCCCTTCTTTTTCAGGACCTCTGCAATTCGACTGGGCATGCTCTCAATCAACTTCTGGGCCAATTCCTGACTGATAGCAACCCATTCTTTCCTAATCACTTCTTGGAGTTTGTCAGAATTAGTGGGTTTTTGTTTGTCCACCCGCCTCTTGAGGATTGACCACAAGTTCTCAATGGGATTAAGATCTCGGGAGTTTCCAGGCTTTGGACCCAAAATGTCAACGTTTTGGTCCCCGAGCCACTTAGTTATCACTTTTGCCTTATGGCACGGTGCTCTATCGTGCTGGAAAATGCATTGTTCTTCACCAAACTGTTGTTGGATTGTTGGAAGAAGTTGCTGTTGGAGGGTGTTTTGGTACCATTCTTTATTCATGGCTGTGTTTTTAGGCAGGGTTGGTCAGGCCTAATGCTGCTCTACGAATGGTGAGGCTTGAACAAGTACAGGCGATAGTAGATTGGGTTTCTGACAGTGGATACAGTTCCTTCACATTGTCTCCCACCCAGTCTCCTGCTGAAAGACCACAGTTGGCACCTGCAGCCAATGTCTATCAGTCTTTCACCTCACCCCCTTGCAAATTAGCCAAGCAATCTGAGCCCCAAGTCATGCAGCAGTCTCTTCTGCTTTTTGATGACTCTGTTAGCAAGGTTTCCCAGGGCCATCCACCTAGCTCTGCCTCAGAAGTGGAAGAGATTGAGTGCACCGATGCAATGCTGTCATCCCGTCTGGTGGAGACGGATAGTTTTAAAGGCCTTATGGCGGTGGCTGTCCCACAGTACATTGTGCCTAGCCGCCACTACTTTTCATGGCGAGCCATCCATTCCCTTCACAACCAAGTAGGGGACAAAATTAGGTGTGCACTGCGCAGCGCCATCTGTGGCAAGGTGCACCCAGTAAGCACGGTCAGGGCCGTTATATCTCCATAACAGCACACTGGGTAAATGCAGTGGCGGCTGGGCCTGAGGCGGATAGCAGTTTGGCGCATGTCCTTCCACCACCGAGGATTGCAGGGCGCTTCAGTTTGCCTCCTGTTGCTTACTCCTCCTACTCCGCTTCCTCATCCTCTACCAGCTCCTCATCCGGTCAGCGTAACACCTTCACCACCATCTTCAGCACAGCCAGGGGTAAACGAGAGTAGGCTGTTTTAAATCTTATCTGTTTATGGGACAAACCCCATACCGCGCAGGAGCTGTGGATGGGCCTTGAACAACAGACCGATGAGTGGTTTGTGCCAGTCAGCCTCAAGCCCGGCCTGGTGGTGTGCGATAATGGGCAAAATCTTGTAGCAGCTCTGGGACTAGCCGGTTTGACGCACATCCCTTGCCTGGCGCATGTGCTGAATTTTGTGGTGCAGAGATTCCTTAAAAATTACCCCGACATGTCAGAGCTGCTGCATAAATTGTGGGCCGTCTGTGCGCGCTTTCGGCGTTCTCACCCTGCTGCTGTTCGTCTGTCAGCGCTGCAGTGTAACTTCGGCCTTCCCGCTCACCGCCTCATATGCGACGTGCCCACAAGGTGGAACTCCCCCTTGCACATGCTGGCCAGACTGTGCGAGCAGCAGCAGGTGATAGTGGAGTTTCAGCTGCAGCACGCACGGGTGAGTCGCTCTGCGGAACAGCACCACTTCACCACCAATGACTGGGCCTCCATGCGAGACCTGTGTTCCTTGTTGCGCTGTTTCGAGTACTCCACCAACATGGCCAGTGCCGATAACGCAGTTCTCATCGTTACTATCCCACTTCTATGCCTCATTGAAAAAACGCTCCTGGCGATGATGGAAGAGGATGTGGCACAGGAGGAGGAGGAAGAGGGATCATTTCGTAGGGTTTCCGGCCAGTCATTCCCGAGTGGCTCTGAGGGTGGGTTCCTGCACCCACAAACCCAAGGCACACAATTGTCCAGCCAGGGCACAGTTCTGGAGGATGAGGAGGTGGAGGATGAGGAGGAGGAGATGCAGGAAGAGGAACCATGTTCACAGCAGGGTGGCACCCAGACCAGCTCATGGCCATCACTGGTGCGTGGATGGGGGGATACAGAGGACACAGATGATACATCTCCCACAGAGGACAGCTTTTCGTTGCCTCTGGGCAGCCTTGCACACATGAGCGATTACATGCTGCAGTGTCTCTGCAACGACCGCAGAGTTGCCCAACTTGTGCTAATTACTGGGTGGCCACGGTGCTGGATCCCTGTTACAAGGACAACGTACCGTCCTTAATTCCGTCACTGGAGCGTGATCGTAAGATGCGCGAGTACAAGCATGCCACAACAATCAGCACCACCAGCTGATATGAAACGTCTTAGCAGGAGGCAGCATTTCACCAACATGGTGGAGCAGTATGTGTGCACACGCCTACACGTACTGAATGACGGGTTTGCCCCCTTCAACTTCTGGGTCTCCAAATTGGGCACATGGCCTGAGCTTGCCCTTTACGCTTTGGAGGTGCTGGCCTTCCCTGCAGCCAGTGTATTATCTGAACGTGTGTTTAGCACGGCAGGGGGCGTCATCACAGACAAGCGCAGCCGCCTATCCACAGTCAACGTGGACAAGCTCACGTTCATTAAAATGAACCAGGCTTGGATCCCAGAAGACTTGTCTGTACCTTGTGCAGAATAGACATTTATACCACCATCAAACATACAGTCGTGGCCAAAAGTTTTGAGAATGACAAAAATATTAGTTTTCACAAAGTTTGCTGCTAAACTGCTTTTAGATCTTTGTTTCAGTTGTTTCTGTGATGTAGTGAAATATAATTACGCGCACTTCATACATTTCAAAGGCTTTTATCGACAATTACATGTCATTTATGCAAAGAGTCAGTATTTGCAGTATTGGCCCTTCTTTTTCAGGACCTCTGCAATTCGACTGGGCATGCTCTCAATCAACTTCTGGGCCAATTCCTGACTGATAGCAACCCATTCTTTCATAATCACTTCTTGGAGTTTGTCAGAATTAGTGGGTTTTTGTTTGTCCACCCGCCTCTTGAGGATTGACAACAAGAATGCCTTTTTCCAGATGCCCCAAACAATCGGAAAAAGGCTTCATCAGAGAATATGACTTTGCCCTAGTCCTCAGCAGTCCATTCACCATACTTTCTGCAGAAGATCAATCTGTCCCTGATGTTTTTTTTTGGAGAGAAGTGGCTTCTTTGCTGGCCTTCTTGACACCATGCCATCTTCCAAAAGTCTTCTCCTCACTGTGCATGCAGATGCGCTCACACGTGCCTGCTGCCATTCCTGAGCAAGCTCTGCACTGGTGGCACGCCGATCCCGCAGCTGAATCCTCTTTAGGAGACGATCCTGGCGCTTGCTGGACTTTCTTGGACGCCCTGAAGCCTTCTTAACAAGAATTGAACCTCTTTCCTTGAAGTTCTTGATGATCCTATAAATTGTTGATTGAGGTGCAATCTTAGTAGCCACAATATCCTTGCCTGTGAAGCCATTTTTATGCAACGCAATGATGGCTGCACGTATTTCTTTGCAGGTCACCATGGTTAACAATGGAAGAACAATGATTTCAAGCATCACCCTCCTTTTAACATGTCAAGTCTGCCATTTTAACCCAATCAGCCTGACATAAGGATCTCCAGCCTTGTGCTCGTCAACATTCTCACCTGAGTTAACAAGACGATTACTGAAATGATCTCAGCAGGTCCTTTAATGACAGCAATGAAATGCAGTGGAAAGTTTTTTTTTGGGATTAAGTTAATTTTCATGGCAAAGAAGGACTATGCAATTCATCTGATCACTCTTCATAACATTCTGGAGTATATGCAAATTGCTATTATAAAAACTTAAGCAGCAACTTTTCCAATTTCCAATATTTATGTAATTCTCAAAACTTTTGGCCACGACTGTACATTCTTGTACTCAAGTTGTCAGGGATCGAACCGGGAGACTCCGGTGTCCTAGGCTGTAGCCTTGCTCACTAGACCACAGAGCTTCCTGGACAGGTTCTGTTACTTTTTTGAACCACCTCCTTGACCTGAATGTTCCTGCTTTTGGTTTGACCAATCAGATCTGTGTACGCCCTATTTAAGGAAGACCATGTCACTTCCTCCCTTGCCAGATTATTGAGCTATCTCAGCCGTAGTCTTGCTTCAGCCTCTCAGTATTTGTCTGCTAACCTGCTCGTGTACCGAACTCTGCCTCCATCGACTACTCTCCTGCCTCATCCTGAATCCTTGCACCTGCCATCTCGTGTACCGAACTCTGCCTCCATTGACTACTCTCCAGCCTCATCCTGAATCCTTGTACCTGCCATCCCGTGTACCGACCCAGGACTGCCTGACTACTCTCTTGCCTTCCTCGTTCTTCGGCACTCATCTACCACATGCACCTTATCGGGTCCATTGAGCCACCGCCATTCCTGCATATCGGGATCATTCATCCATTCCGTTTCCGCGCTCCTCTGTTCCTGTGTCGCTGCCATTGGACTCCTTCCCCTCTTCGAGTAACCTCTACAAGCAATTGTGCAGGTAACCTTAACACAAGTGCAATGATTCTTTGCTTTCTTTTTTATTTGTCACAATATTTTGGAGGCTACCTACCCCAATAAAAAATAAAAATAAAACATTGTTGGCTACCTCCTCCTCCTAGGAATTAGTGATTAGTGATCTGGGTTCTTTAACCCCTTAAGGACTCAGCCCTATTTCACCTTAAGGACTTGGCCATTTTTTGCAAATCTGACCAGTGTCACTTTAAGTGCTGATAACTTTAAAACGCTTTGACTTATCCAGGCCATTCTGAGATTGTTTTTTCGTCACATATTGTACTTCATGACACTGCTAAAATTTGGTCAAAAAAGTAAATTTTTTTGCATAAAAAATACCATATTTACCAAAAATTTTGAAAAATTAGCAAATTTCAAAGTTTCAGTTTCTCTACTTCTGTAATACATAGCAATACCCCCAAAAATTTTGATGACTTTACATTCCCCATATGTCTACTTCATGTTTGCAGCATTTTGGGAATGATATTTTATTTTTTGGGGATGTTACAAGGCTTAGAAGTTTAGAAGCAAATCTTGAAATTTTTCAGAAATTTACAAAAACCCAATTTTTAGGGACGACTACAGGTCTGAAGTCACTTTGCGAGGCTTACATAATAGAAACCGCCCAAAAATGACCCCATTCTATAAACTACACCCCTCAAGGTATTCAAAACTGATTTTACAAACTTCGTTAACCCTTTAGGTGTTGCACAAGAGTTATTGGCAAATGGGGATGAAATTTGAGAATTTCATTTTTTTGCCTAATTTTCAATTTTAACCCATTTTTTCCACTAACAAAGCAAGGGTTAACAGCCAAACAAGACTGTATCTTTATTTCCCTGACTCTGCCGTTTACATAAACACCCCATATGTGGCCGTAAACTACTGTACGGGCACACAGTAGGGCGTAGAGGGAAAGGTGCGCCGTATGGTTTTTGGAAGCCAGATTTTGCTGGACTGGTTTTTTTGACACCATGTCCCATTTGAAGCCCCCCTGATGCACCCCTAGAGTAGAAACTCCATAAAAGTGACCCCATCTAAGAAACTACACCCCTCAAGGTATTCAAAACTGATTTTACAAACTTTGTTAACCCTTTAGGTGTTGCACAAGATTTAATGGAAAATAGAGATACAATTTCAAAATTTCACTTTTTTGGCAGATTTTCCATTTTAATTTTTTTTTCCCAGTTACAAAGCAAGGGTTAACAGCCAAACAAAACTCATTATTTATGGCCCTGATTCTGTAGTTTACAGAAACACCCCATATGTGGTCGTAAACCGCTGTACGGGCCCACGGCAGGGCGCAGAAGGAAAGGAATGCCATACGGTTTTTGGAAGGCAGATTTTTGCTGGACTGGTTTTTTTGACACCATGTCCCATTTGAAGCCCCCCTGATGCACCCCTAGAGTAGAAACTCCAAAAAAGTGACCCCATTTTGGAAACTACGGGATTGGTTGGCAGTTTTGTTGGTACTAGTTTAGGGTACATATGATTTTTGGTTGCTCTATATTACACTTTTTTGTGCGGCAAGGTAACAAGAAATTGATTTTTTGGCATGTTTTTATTTTTTGTTATTTACATTAATCTGACAGGTTGGATCATGAGGTAATTTTGTAGAGCAGGTTGTCACGGACGTGGCGATACCTAATATGTATACAATTTTTTTTATTTATGTAAGTTTTACACAATGATTTCATTTTTAAAACAAAAAAAATGTTTTAGTGTCTCCATAGTCTAAGAGCCATAGTTTTTTCAGTTTTTTGGCGATTATCTTAAGTAGGGTCTCATTTTTTGCGGGATGAGATGACGGTTTGATTGGCACTATTTTGGGGTGCATATGACTTTTTGATCGCTTGCTATTACACTTTTTGTGACGTAAGATGACAAAAAATTGCTTTTTTTACACCGTTTTTATTTTTATTTTTTTACGGTGGTCATCTGAGGGGTTAGGTCATGTGATATTTTTATAGAGCTGGTCGATACGGATGCGTCGATACCTAATATGTATACTTTTTTTAAATTTATTTAAGTTTTACACAATGATTTCATTTTTGAAACAAAAAAAATCATGTTTTAGTGTTTCCATAGTCTAAGAGCCATAGTTTTTTCAGTTTTTGGGCGATTATCTTGGGTAGGGTATGATTTTTGCGGGATGAGATGACGGTTTGATTGGTACTATTTTGGCGTACATGCGACTTTTTGATCACTTTTATTACCTTTTTTGGGAAGTAAGGTGGGCAAAATTTCAATTTTCTCATAGTTTTTATTTTTTTATTTTTATGACGTTCACCGTGCGGGGAAAGTAAAATGACCGTTTTATAGATCAGGTCGTTACGGACGCGGCGATACCTAATATGTGTAGTGTGTTTTATTTTTATTCAGTGATAAATGTGTTTTTTTTAATCTTAACTTTTTTCACTTTTTTTTACATTTTTTTTGACCCAGACCCACTTGGTTCTTGAAGATCCAGTGGGTCTGATGTCTGTATAATACAGTACAGTACAATATATATTGTACTGTACTGTATTTTACTTACACTTTGTCTGAACAGATCTCTGCCTTTAGCAGAGATCTGTTCAGCACCATGGACAGCAGGATGCCTGAGACGGCGTCCTGTTGCCATGGGAACCTTCCCCGTCTGCTCAGTAGTGTTCAGAACTTCGCAGACGGGGAAGGGTAAGGACGGGGCTGTCGGGGGGCTGTCTGTGGGCTCTCTCCCATCGGGGGGCTGCAAAGGCACAGCAGCCCCCCGATGGGAGAGGGAGGGAGCTCCCTGAGCTGTTAACCTTTTCCATACAGCGGTCCGTACGGACCGCTGTATGGAAAGGGTTAAACGGCTGACATCGCATCACCGATGTCAGCCGTTTATACCAGGGTGCCAGCAATGTTCTGGCACCCTGGTATACCCACTAGAAGCCAACGATTATTCAAGGGGAGGCGGGCGGGGGATCGCGATCCCGCCTGCCGCACCGCCCGCCTCCCGCACCGCCTGCGACACCCCCCCTGCACCACCCGCCCACATAATATCATTCAGGGGTGCAGGGGGGGTTAATAAAACGTAATTTCTGGCATTTTAACGTTTGACCGCGGGGATCAGAATCGGCTAAAAGCGCAGCAAACCGCAGGTCTGAATTGACCTGCGGTTTGCTGCGATCGCCGATACGGGGGGGTCACACGACCCCCCTCGGCATTGTGACAGGATGCCGGCTGAATGATTTCAGCCGAAATCCCGTTCGGATTAACCCCCGGGGCGCTGCAATCTTATTTTAAAATCATGACGTACCGGTACGTCATGGGTCCTTAAGGACTCGGGACCCATGCCGTACCGATACGTCCTAAGTCCTTAAGGGGTTAAGACTTAACTTTTACTTTTTAATATAAAATAGGTGAGATACATCCCTCAAAATAACAATAAGCTGAATACACAAAACCGTTTCCAATGTCCCACAATCAAAAGGGGGGCCTTATGAAAACGGTGACAACTGTGTCCACACTTATTCAGGCAGTGTCGGACACAGGAGGTAACAAGAGCTGATATGCACCAGTAACCGAGATGCACAATAAACCAAGGCGGCAGCAATAGATGTATGCCGGCACCTCATGTGCAGAAAAGGGAGCTGAATACGCAATACCGTTTTCCACTTCCTTAAGGTTAGAGGAGGCTGTGAGAAAATGGTAGCAGCTGTATCCACACTGGAACACTAAAGGGTAAAAGGAGCTGGTATGCACTGATACCCAGAATGCACAAAAAATTAGGCAACAGCAATGATGTGTGCTAGAACCTTATGTGCAGGATACAAACATTTGATGCAGACAAGACATTTCACAGCGTATACATAATGCATAACGACACACAACAAAACAACAGAAAACATATAATGATATGGGTGTCAAATGGAACCGTGCAACATAACATGCACAGTTACACCCATATCATAGGGTGCACGGCGGCACCACTGAAACCCAGTGTCCTACCCTACAGATGGTGGATTCTCCGGACACCTCCGTTTCGATGTTTCTGATCAGGGTGGTCCAGTTCGACCCTCGGGACCCTACGATAACCCTTTGGTCTAACCACGGGGTATCCCACTATTTGGGTCCCCGTCCGGAACCTAACCCTGGAATTACATTCCCTGTTTAGCCCTGAGAAGATCCCAACATGCACGTTTCTGAGGCAAAGAAAAAAACAATCCTCTCATCAGGGGAATACTGCAGGGCCGTTTCTAGGGGCGGGCGGGACGGGCGGCCGCCCGGGGCGCTGTCAGAAGGGGGGCGCCGGCAGGGGCGCCCTGTGTGGTGTAAAAAAATAAAAAATAAAAATTGGTTATATATAATTGCCGGCCGGCGGCGCCCGTCATGCTGCGCCTCCTGAGCGGCTAAGCGCTTGCCGCTCCTCTAAAGAATCTCCTGCCTGCTGTCTCTGCTCTGTGCTCATGTTAATGTAGCGTGGCCGAGCTCTGGTCGGTCCGCGGTACTGGAGCTTCTGTTTCCTGTACCCGGCCGGACTGACAGGAAGTGCTCACTTAGTGTGCACTTCCTTTCAGTCCGGCCGGGTACAGGAAACAAATGCTCCTGTACCGCGGACCGAACAGAGCTCGGCCACGCTACACTAGAGGTGACAATAGAATGGAAATTAGTTACAGGGGGGAGAATGGAAATTAGTTACAGGGGGGGGGGGAGAATGGAAATTAGTTACAGGGGGGGGGGAATGGAAATTAGTTACAGGGGGGAGAATGGAAATTAGTTACAGGGGGGGGGTGGGGGAGAATGGAAATTAGTGACAGGGGGGGGGGGGAGAATGGAAATTAGTTACAGGGGGGAGAATGGAAATTAGTGACAGGGGGGGGGGAGAATGGAAATTAGTGACGGGGGGGGAGAATGGAAATTAGTGACAGGGGGGGGGGGAATGGAAATGAGTGACAAGGGGGGGATGGAAATGAGTGACAAGGGGGGGATGGAAATGAGTGACAAGGGGGGGGGGATGGAAATGAATGACAAGGGGGGGGATGGAAATGAGTGACAAGGGGGGGAATGGAAATGAGTGACAAGGGGGGGGGGGAATGGAAATGAGTGACAAGGGGGGGGATGGAAATGAGTGACAAGGGGGGGGAATGGAAATGAGTGACAAGGGGGGGATGGAAATGAGTGACAAGGGGGGGATGGAAATGAGTGACAAGGGGGGGGGGATGGAAATGAATGACAAGGGGGGGGATGGAAATGAGTGACAAGGGGGGGAATGGAAATGAGTGACAAGGGGGGGGGAATGGAAATGAGTGACAAGGGGGGGGATGGAAATGAGTGACAAGGGGGGGGGGAATGGAAATGAGTGACAAGGGGGGGGATGGAAATGAGTGACAAGGGGGGGGAATGGAAATGAATGACAAGGGGGGGGGATGGAAATGAATGACAAGGGGGGGGGATGGAAATGAATGACAAGGGGGGGGATGGAAATGAATGACAAGGGGGGGGATGGAAATGAGTGACAAGGGGGGGGGATGAAAATGAGTGACAAGGGGGGGGATGGAAATGAGTGACAAGGGGGGGGGATGGAAATGAGTGACAAGGGGGGGGGATGGAAATGAGTGACAAGGGGGGGGGAATGGAAATGAGTGACAAGGGGGGGAAAATGTTAATGAGTGACAAGGGGGGGGGGGGGGTAGAAGAGAGTGACAAGGGAGTCCCCAGAGCCAGACTGCAGCCAGAGACCAGATCATCTTATTGTCCTGGTGGTAAGTAGACAATGCAATATGTTTATTATGTAATTGTTTAGTTATTAATACTACATTGGAAACTAATTTACCTCACATTTAGGGTCCATTCACACGTCCGTATGTGTTTTGCGGATCCACAAAACACGGACAGCGGCAATGTGCGTTCCGCATTTTGCGGACCGCACATTGCCGGCACTAAGAGAATATGCCTATTCTTGTCCGCTATTGTGGACAAGAATAGGACATGTTCTATTTTTTTCAGGATCGGAATTGCGGCCCCATAGAAATGTATGAGTCCGCAATTCCATTCCGCAAAAAGACAGCTACAAGAAGCTGGATTAACCGTAAGGGAAGCATAGCAGTTATTTTAATTTAAAAGCTGAGAAAGGGGTGGAACATATGTGATGTCTGATAAGGGGGGGGGCGGCAATTTTTATCTTGCCTAGGGCGGCAAAAATCCTCGCACCGGCCCTGCCTCCCTCTGACATCTCGCCTGACCTGTGCCCGAGTGCCGAGTCCTCTCACTCTTCAGACAGTGCGGGCGGCACTTACTGACGTCACGCGCCTGCTCCTCCCACTAGGCGGCGCAGGCGTGTGACATACAGTGAGTGAGTGAGCGCCGCACTGCCTGCCTGTTACCGCCCGCCCTGAGCCCCTGAGCAGTGCTGATGCCTGCTGTGAGGCGAGTGATGGTCTGGGGGGGCATTAATTACAATGGGGGGGGGCATTAATTGCAATGGGGGGGCATTAATTACAATGGGGGGGACATTAATTACAATGGGGGGGGAGCACTGTGGGAGACATGAAAATGGGGCCACTGTCACTGTGGGGGACATTACGTTTAATAAGGATCACTATAGACATTATTTAGAATGGAGGCTGCTGTTGGTGTCATTACTCATTATAACTGTATAATGTCAGGCCTAGTCCTGAGCTGAGTTATATCACCCTGCCCATGCCCTGTATAATAATGTACCCATCCCTGATACCCCTTAGTTATATTACCCGGCTGGGGTAATATAACTAAGGGGTATCAGGGTACATTATTATACAGGGCAGGGTAATATAACTCAGGACTAGGCCTATCAGACATTATACAGTTATAATGACACCCACAGCAGCCTCCATTCTAAATAATGTCCATAGTGATCCTTATTAAAAATAATGTCCCCCCACAGGCAGGCAGTGCGGGCGGCGGCGCTCACTCACTGTACGTCACTGACGTACAGTAAGTGCGGTGAGCACCGCCGCCCGCACTGCCTGCCTGTTACCGCCCGCCCGGAGCAGTGCTGAGAAAGAAGCCTGCTGTGAGTGAGAGCCTGAGACTGTGGGACAATGCGTCACTGGGTGCGTCACTGTGACCGTCCGTGCAATGTGGTTCCACATTTTTTACAATGGGGAGACACTTATTTCATCGAGCAGTTTTGAGGGGGGGGGGGGGGGAGTTTTTTTGACACTCGCCCTGAGAGAAATTTTACCTAGAAACTGCACTGGAATACTGTATATATAGAATGGGCCAAAAGATGTAGTTTGCTTGCTGGAGATGATATATATCGCCAAGCCAGATGCTGGGAGTAATAATCACGAGCTAGTACAAAAGCCACCAGGAGCAATAGCTCCCGAGTGGAGTAGAGTGCACAGATAGGTGCACAACATACAGGGAAAAGGAGAAGAGGAACAGATGGAGAACCCCCCCCCCCTCCCTTCTTGCGGTACGCAGGTTGAGGTCACGGGCATTAATGTTACCTGGTCTTTGCAGGAGCCCGCCTCTCTTTAAAAGCGGCGCATCAACATGTGTGTGCGACGCGCGATGTGATGACGTATGTATTCGCGAGGAGTCGAGGCGGCGCATGCGTAAGATAGTCTGCCAGGATCCCAAATACAGCATACATGGGGCGATACTCAATGCACCTTCGCCATAGTTAAAATAGGACACCGCGCAGCCGCGTCACCTCCAATATATATGCTGTAACCTAGGATACACTGCTATGTTACTCGGCATCATAATTCTCACGCTAACATGAATAGCATGCGAACCGGTTTCACAGTATAGACAGTATAGGTGTGGGGGCACTTTCCACCAAATGTACACTGTGGACCCATATGGGACATAAAACGGACACAATATAGATATATACGTAGTGCGTGCATATGGGCATTTGATATATAAGCGCCGTATGGGTGTGCATCTATGGGCAACGGGATATATGTCCATACGATGTGCACCCAGACAACCCTGATATGGGTGTATATTAGTTAGTTAATGGTATTTGTGGTGGTTTGATATTTTAATTTCCTGACCGTGGCTAGAAGAGTGACCCAAAGGAGAATGGTAGGCACCAATAGAGGTGGAGCCCATTCCACCAATTATGACAGGGGGGATTCTTCATTGGGACAGACACTACAAGAAGCAGCCGAAGTGGAGCTGTTCGTTCAGGCCTCTAGGGGATACTGTGTCGAGTTGGAATGTCCAGCGTGCTTCCCGCTGTAGTAGGAGGCGATCCCAATCCCGCCACGTATAAGTGGTTGGATTTTATCAATACCTACAGCTCTAATACAGCTGGGATCCCCGCTGTGGTTGTCATTCACGTGCCGGGCCACTAGTGTATCACGCTCATTCGTGATATCACCCAGATGCTCCCTGAGACGCCTGCGCAGCTCTCTTTTGGTCTTTACAATATATTCAAGTCCGCACACGCATGTGACCACCTCCTCCTCAATTGCTGCCTCCACCTACAACACCTCATTCACCGCCTCCTCAACCTCCGACTCCATATCCACCTCCTTCTCTGAGTTGCAGGTTAATAATTTTGTAATTTTTAGTTATTTTATTTTAAGTTATTTCCCTATCCACATTTGTTTGCAGAGCAGTTGCCATGCTCTTAAGCACATTTTACTGCCTTTTACATTCCTCTAGCCTTTTCAAGGACTATTTTAGCCATTTTAATGCAAAAAAGTGCCAATTTTTGTGCCATAAATTAAAAAAATTCTTCTTTTCAATTGTCGGGTGACATTTTACCATTTTTGGCATATACAAACCCCTGCTGAGCCTGGGTGACATGAAATCCTCTGTTCTATTGCTGGGTGACAAGATCCCCCTTTTGCCGTGAATGAACCCCTGCTGTGCCTGGGTGACAGGGGCCTAAATCTCTCAAAATCCTCTGTTGTATTGCTGGGTGACATGAACCCCCTTTTGCCGTGAATAAACCCCTGCTGTGCGAGGGTGACAGGGGCCTAAATCTCTCAAAATCGTCTGTTGTATTGCTGGGTGACATGAACCCCCTTTTGCCGTGAATAAACCCCTGCTGTGCATGGGTGACAGGGGCCTAAATCTCTCAAAATGCTCTGTTCTATTGCTGGGTGACATGAACCCCCTTTTGCCGTGAATGAACCCCTGCTCTGCATTGCTGACAGGGAACTAAATTTAGTGAAAACATCTGTTACTGATCGGAAGATGCGCGACTACAAGCGCACGCTGATGATAGCATTCCCACCTGACAGCGGGGGCACAGTGGAAGCACAAGGCGAAGGCAGAGGAGGAGGAAGAGGTCGCCAACGCAGCTGGGGCACCGCCAGCACCTTATAAGTCAGGGTTAGCATGGCCAAAATGTGGAAAAGCTTTGTCAGCCTTGGAGGTGCTGACCTGCCCTGCAGCCAGTGTATAGTGTGAACACGTGTTTAGCACGGCAGAGAGCATTATCACAGGCCGTACCTTGTGCAGAATAGACATTTATACCAGCCTCAACCATCCATTCTTGTACTCATGTGCACTTATTCTTTGTTTTATTTTGTTTTATGTCCCAATATTTTGGGGGATACCCCAATTTAAAAATAAAAAATAACACAAATCAGTGTTGGCTAACTATTCCTCCTTTACCGCCGCTTCCACCTACACCACCACGTCAACCTACACCACCACATCCAACCATCCACCGCCTCCTCAACCTCCTACTCCTAGATCCAGATTGTTATTTTTAATCTTTCTGTATTTTATGTTATTTTAAGTCATTTCCCTATCCAAATTTGTTTGCAGAACAGTTGCCATGCTCTTAAAGGGAACCTGTCACCGGGATTTTGTGTATAGAGCTGAGGACATGGGTTGCTAAATGGCCACTAGCACATCCGCAATATCCAGTCCCCATAGCTCTGTGTGCTTTTATTGTGTAAAAAAAACGGTTTGATACATATGCAAATTAACATAAAAGAGTCATATCTTACTTGTGTGACCAGAGAAGAGTCATATTTTCAAGCTCTGACTCATCTCAGGTTAATTTGCATATGTATGAAATCAGTTTTTTTTTTACACAATAAAAGCACACAGAGCTATGGGGACTGGGTATTGCGGATGTGCTAGCGGCCATCTAAAAACCCATGTCCTCAGCTCTATACTCAAAATCCCGGTGACAGGTTCCCTTTAAGCACATTTTGATGCCTTTTGCAGCCCTCTAGCCCTTTCCAGGACTATTTTAGAGCCATTTTAGTGCCTAAAAGTTCGGGTCCCCATTGACTTCAAGGGGGTTTCGGGTTCGGGGTCAAGTTCGGGTCAAGTTCGGCCGAACTCATCGAACCTGAACATCCAGGTGTCTAGTTACAAGTGTTTGAACCACGTGCGCTAAATCAGAGAAGTGTCTGGTCATTAACAGCTTCACAACCGCCCTTTGACTATAAACATCCTTGGGTTGGTTGTTTATCTCTGAATGGACGTTCTGGAACGTCCATTCAGAGATGGCAGCTGCACGCTAATTGTGCAGCTGCCAAGCGGAGGGCCTGCTGCCAGTGACAACAGGGCACCCCAGAGTGAAGGCAGACGACAGTACCCAGGTGTCCCTGCTTTTAGATCGCTCTATACAAAGCGCTCAACGAGCGCTGTGTATACAAATCAGGAAGTGCTATGCGCTTCCTGACCCGACCCAGTGGTCATGTGACCGCTGGGGCCTGGAGAGTGCAGGAGCTGTCGGGTCTTCCATAGACCTCTATCAGCCCTGCACTGAGGCTGCACAGCACAGTATTATGCTGTACAGCCTCTTTGGGGGGTGCATTTCCCCTCTAACTGGCGCTACTATGTCAGCCCCAGTTATAGGAGAAATCAATAGTAAAAAAAAAGTGTAGTTAAATGTCCCTCAGAGGTCTTGTATGACCCTATGGGGGATGCAAAGTGTAAAATAAAAAAATAAAAAAAAGATTTCACATTTAAAAAAATAAAATGTTAAAAATAGAAAAAATAAAATAAAATAGACATATTTGGTATTGCCCCGTCCGTGACTGCAGGCTCTATAAATATTTCACATTATCCACCCTGTCCGATAATCACCATAAAAAAATAAAAATAAAAACTGTTTAAAAAAAAGCCATTTTTGTCACCTCTCAAAGTGCAACACCAAGTGATCAAAAAGGCAAATATCCCACAAAATGGTACCAATTAAGCAGTCACCTCATCTCGCAAAAGATGACTCCCTAAATAAGAAAATCGCTAAAAAAAAACTAAAAAACTATAGCTCTCAGAACATGGAGACATTAAAACATAATTTTTTGTTTAAAAAATGCTATTATTGTGTTAAAGTGAAATAAATAATAAAAAGTATACATATTAGGTATCGCCCCGTCCGTAACAACCAGCTGTATAAAAATACCACATGACCTAACCCCTCAGGTGAACACCGTAAAAAATAAATAAATGAGACGTTGCCAAAAAAGCTATTTTTTGTCACCTTACATCACAAAAATTGCAACATCAAGCGATCAAAAAGGTGTATGCCCCCAAAATAGTACCAATCAAACCATCACCTCATCCCGCAAATAATGAGACCCTAACTAAGACAATCGGTTAAAAAATAAAAAAAGCTATGGTTCTCAGGCTGTGGAGACACTAAAACATAAATGTTTTGGTTTAAAAAATGGTATTATTGTGTAAAACTTAAATAAATAAGAAAAAGTATACATATAGGCAGTGCCACGCCCATAACGATCTGCTCTATAAAAATATCACAGGACCTAACCCCTCAGTTGAACGCTGTAAAAATAAATAAACTGTGCTAAAACAACCAATTTGTTGGTCACCTTTCCCCATAAAGTGTAATAATGAATGATCAATAAATCATGTTGCAAAAAATTGTACCAATTTAAACGTCAACTCTTCCTGCAAAAAACTAGCCCCTGCACAAGACGCTCAGTAGAAAAATAAAAAAAATATGGCGTTCAGAAAATGGAGACACAAAAACATAACTTTCTTTCAAAAATTCTGTATTATGTAAAACTTAAAGAAAGAAACAAAGAAAGTAGACATATTTGATATCATCGTGTCCGTAACAACCTGTTCTATAAAAATAGCCATGATCTACCCTGTCAGATGAATGTTGTAAAAAATAAACCTTATCCCCTAGTTTCCAAAATGAGGTCACTTTTTGGGAGTTTCTACTGTAAGGGTGCATCAGGGGGGTTCAAATGGGACATGGCATCTAAAAACGAGTTCAGCAAAATCTGCCCTCCAAAATACATATGGCGCTCCTTTTTTTCTGTGCCCTGCTGTGTGCCCTTGTGGGGTGTTTATGTAAATTGCAGAATCAGGTTAATAAATATTAAGTTTTGTTTGGCTGTTAACCCTCGATGTGTTAAAGAAAAAAATGGATTAAAATGGAAAATCTGAAAGTGAAATTTAGAAATTTAATCTCCATTTTCCTTTAATTCTTGTGGAACACCTAAAGTGTTAACAAAGTTAGAAAAATCAGTTTTGAGTAATTTGAGGGGTGTAGTTTCTACAATGGGGTTGGCAGGTTTCCACTTTGTAAGCCCTACAAAGTGACTTCAGAACTGAACTGATCCTTAAAAAATTTGACTGGAAATGTTCTTAAAAATTTCAAAAATTTCTCCTAAAATTCTAAACCTTCTAGTGTCCTAATAAAATAAAATTACATTACCAAAATGATGCCAACATAAAGTAGACATATGGGTAATGTTAATTAATGAATAATTTATGAGGCATCACTATCTGACTTAAAAGCAGCGAGATTCAAACTTAGAAAACAGTGAATTTTTTCAAATCTTCGTTCTTTTTTTATAAATAAAGGTAAAACATATTGACTGAAATTTACCATTAACATGAAGTACAATGTGTCACGAGAAAACAATCTCTGGCTTTGATAAGTAAAAGCGTTCCAAAGTTATCACAACTAGAGTTGAGCGAACACCTGGATGTTCGGGTTCGAGAAGTTCGGCCGAACTTCCCGGAAATGTTCGGGTTCGGGATCCGAACCCGACCCGAACTTCGTCCCGAACCCCATTGAAGTCAATGGGGACCTGAACTTTTCGGCACTAAAAAGGCTGTAAAACAGCCCAGGAAAGAGCTAGAGGGCAGCAACATGTAGGTAAATCCCCTGCAAACAAATGTGGATAGGGAAATGAATTAAAATTAAAATAAAATAAATAAAAATTAACCAATATCAATTGGAGAGAGGTCCCATAGCAGAGAATCTGGCTTCACGTCAGCAGAGAATCAGTCTTCATGCCATAGCAGAGAATCTGGCTTCACGTCACCCACCACTGTAACAGTCCATTGTCATATATTTAGGCCCCGGCACCCAGACAGAGGAGAGAGGTCCCGTAACAGAGAATCTGACTTCATGTCAGCACAGAATCAGTCTTCATGTCATAGCAGAGAATCAGGCTTCACGTCACCCACCACTGGAACAGGCCACTGTCACACATTTAGGCCCCGGCACCCAGACAGAGGAGAGAGGTCCCGTAACAGAGAATCTGGCTTCATGTCAGCACAGAATCAGTCTTCATGTCATAGCAGAGAATCAGGCTTCACGTCACCCACCACTGGAACAGGCCACTGTCACACATTTAGGCCCCGGCACCCAGACAGAGGAGAGAGGTCCCGTAACAGAGAATCTGGCTTCATGTCAGCATAGAATCAGTCTTCATGTCATAGCAGAGAATCAGGCTTCACGTCACCCACCACTGGAACAGGCCACTGTCACATATTTAGGCCCCGGCACCCAGACAGAGGAGAGAGGTCCCATAGCAGAGAATCTGGCTTCACGTCAGCAGAGAATCAGTCTTCATGCCATAGCAGAGAATCTGGCTTCACGTCACCCACCACTGTAACAGTCCATTGTCATATATTTAGGCCCCGGCACCCAGACAGAGGAGAGAGGTCCCGTAACAGAGAATCTGGCTTCATGTCAGCACAGAATCAGTCTTCATGTCATAGCAGAGAATCAGGCTTCACGTCACCCACCACTGGAACAGGCCACTGTCACACATTTAGGCCCCGGCACCCAGACAGAGGAGAGAGGTCCCGTAACAGAGAATCTGGCTTCATGTCAGCACAGAATCAGTCTTCATGTCATAGCAGAGAATCAGGCTTCACGTCACCCACCACTGGAACAGGCCACTGTCACACATTTAGGCCCCGGCACCCAGACAGAGGAGAGAGGTCCCGTAACAGAGAATCTGGCTTCATGTCAGCATAGAATCAGTCTTCATGTCATAGCAGAGAATCAGGCTTCACGTCACCCACCACTGGAACAGGCCACTGTCACATATTTAGGCCCCGACACCCAGACAGAGGAGAGAGGTCGCGTAACAAAGAATCTGGCTTCATGTCAGCAGAGAATCAGTCTTCATGTCATAGCAGAGAATCAGGCTTCACGTCACCCACCACTGGAACAGGCCACTGTCACACATTTAGGCCCCGGCACCCAGACAGAGGAGAGAGGTCCCGTAACAGAGAATCTGGCTTCATGTCAGCACAGAATCAGTCTTCATGTCATAGCAGAGAATCAGGCTTCACGTCACCCACCACTGGAACAGGCCACTGTCACACATTTAGGCCCCGGCACCCAGACAGAGGAGAGAGGTCGCGTAACAGAGAATCTGGCTTCATGTCAGCAGAGAATCAGTCTTCATGTCATAGCAGAGAATCAGGCTTCACGTCACCCACCACTGGAACAGGCCACTGTCACACATTTAGGCCCCGGCACCCAGACAGAGGAGAGAGGTCCCGTAACAGAGAATCTGGCTTCATGTCAGCACAGAATCAGTCTTCATGTCATAGCAGAGAATCAGGCTTCACGTCACCCACCACTGGAACAGGCCACTGTCACACATTTAGGCCCCGGCACCCAGGCAGAGGAGAGAGGTCGCGTAACAGAGAATCTGGCTTCATGTCAGCAGAGAATCAGTCTTCATGTCATAGCAGAGAATCAGGCTTCACGTCACCCACCACTGGAACAGGCCACTGTCACATATTTAGGCCCCGGCACCCAGGCAGAGGAGAGAGGTCGCGTAACAGAGAATCTGGCTTCATGTCAGCAGAGAATCAGTCTTCATGTCATAGCAGAGAATCAGGCTTCACGTCACCCACCACTGAAACAGGCCACTGTCACATATTTAGGCCCAGGCAACCAGGCAGAGGAGAGAGGTCCTGTAACAGAGAATCTGGCTTCATGTCAGCAGAGAATCATTCTTCATGTCATAGCAGAGAATCAGGCTTCACGTCACCCACCACTGGAACAGGCCACTGTCACATATTTAGGCCCTGGCACCCAGACAGAGGAGAGGTTCATTCAACTTTAATATAATGGTAAAATGAAAATAAAAATAGGATTGAATGAGGAAGTGCCCTGGAGTACAATAATATATTGTTAAGGGGAGGTAGTTAATGTCTAATCTGCACAAGGGATGGACAGGTCCTGTGGGATCCATGCCTGGTTCATTTTTATGAACGTCTGCTTGTCCACATTGGCTGTAGACAGGCAGCTGCGTTTGTCTGTAATGACGCCCCCTGTCGTGCTGAATACACGTTCAGACAAAACGCTGGCCGCCGGGCAGGCCAGCACCTCCAAGGCATAAAATGCTAGCTCTGGCCACGTGGACAATTTGGAGACCCAGAAGTTGAATGGGGCCGAACCATCAGTCAGTACGTGGAGGGGTGTGCACAGGTACTGTTCCACCATGTTAGTGAAATGTTGCCTCCTGCTAACACGTTCTGTATCAGGTGGTGGTGCAGTTAGCTGTGGCGTGGTGACAAAACTTTTCCACATCTCTGCCATGCTGGCCCAGACACAGCTGCGTTGGCGACCTCTTGCTCCTCCTCTGCCTTCGCCTTGGGCTTCCACTGGTTCCCCTGTGACATTTGGGAATGCTCTCAGTAGAGCGTCTACCAATGTGCGCTTGTACTCGCGCATCTTCCTATCACGCTCCAGTGTAGGAAGTAAGGTGGGCACATTGTCTTTGTACCGGGGATCCAGCAGGGTGGCAACCCAGTAGTCCGCACACGTTAAAATGTGGGCAACTCTGCTGTCGTTGCGCAGGCACTGCAGCATGTAGTCGCTCATGTGTGCCAGGCTGCCCAGAGGTAAGGACAAGCTGTCCTCTGTGGGAGGCGTATCGTCATCGTCCTGTGTTTCCCCCCAGCCACGCACCAGTGATGGGCCCGAGCTGCTTTGGGTGCCACCCCGCTGTGAACATGCTTCATCCTCATCCTCCTCCACATCCTCGTCCTCCTCGTCCTCCAGTAGTGGGCCCTGTCTGGCCACATTTGTACCTGGCCTCTGCTGTTGCAAAAAACCTCCCTCTGAGTCACTTCGAAGAGACTGGCCTGAAAGTGCTAAAAATGATCCCTCTTCCTCCTCTTCCTCCTGGGCCACCTCTTCTTCCATCATCGCCCTAAGTGTTTTCTCAAGGAGACATAGAAGTGGTATTGTAACGCTGATAACGGCGTCATCGCCACTGGCCATGTTGGTGGAGTACTCGAAACAGCGCAACAGGGCACACAAGTCTCGCATGGAGGCCCAGTCATTGGTGGTGAAGTGGTGCTGTTCCGCAGTGCGACTGACCTGTGCGTGCTGCAGCTGAAACTCCACTATGGCCTGCTGCTGCTCGCACAGTCTGTCCAGCATGTGCAAGGTGGAGTTCCACCTGGTGGGCACGTCGCATATGAGGCGGTGAGCGGGAAAGCCGAAGTTACGCTGTAGCGCAGACAGGCGAGCAGCGGCAGGGTGTGAACGCCGGAAGTGCGAACAAACGGCCCGCACTTTATGCAGCAGCTCTGACATGTCGGGGTAGTTGCGAATGAACTTCTGCACCACCAAATTCAGCACATGCGCCAGGCAAGGGATGTGCGTCAAACCGGCTAGTCCCAGAGATTTCGCCCATTATCGCACACCACCAGGCCGGGCTTGAGGCTCACCGGCAGCAACCACTCGTCGGTCTGTTGTTCTATACCCCGCCAGAACTCCTGTGCGGTGTGGGGCCTGTCCCCCAAACATATGAGTTTCAGAACGGCCTGCTGACGTTTACCCCGGACTGTGCTGAAGTTTGTGGTGAAGGTGTGTGGCTGACTGGATGAGCAGGTGGAAGAAGAGGAGGAGGAAGCTGAGTAGGAGGAGGAGGCGACAGGAGGCAAAGAATGTTGCCCTGCGATCCTTGGCGGCGGAAGGACGTGCGCCAAACAGCTCTCCGCCTGGGGCCCAGCCGCCACTACATTTACCCAGTGTGCAGTTAAGGAGATATAGCGTCCCGTATCTGTGGTTAGGTGGACCTTGCCACAGATGGCGTTGCGCAGTGCACACTTGATTTTATCGGATACTTGGTTGTGCAGGGAAGGCACGGCTCTCTTGGAGAAGTAGTGCCGGCTGGGAACAACATACTGTGGGACAGCAAGCGACATGAGCTGTTTGAAGCTGTGTGTGTCCACCAGCCTAAATGACAGCATTTCAGAGGCCAGTAGTTTAGAAATGCTGGCATTCAGGGCCAGGGATCGAGGGTGGCTAGGTGGGAATTTACGCTTTCTCTCAAATGTTTGTGAGATGGAGAGCTGAACGCTGCCGTGTGACATGGTTGAGATGCTTGGTGACGCAGGTGGTGGTGTTGGTGGTACATCCCATGTTTGCTGGGCGGCAGGTGCCAACGTTCCTCCAGAGGCAGAGGAAGAGGCCGAGGCGGCGGCAGCAGCAGCAGAAGAGGCCGAGGCGGCAGCAGAAGAGGCCGAGGCGGCAGCAGCAGAAGAGGTAGCAGGGGGAGCCTGAGTGACTTCCTTGTTTTTAAGGTGTTTACTCCACTGCAGTTCATGCTTTGCATGCAGGTGCCTGGTCATGCAGGTTGTGCTAAGGTTCAGAACGTTAATGCCTCGCTTCAGGCTCTGATGGCACAGCATGCAAACCACTCGGGTCTTGTCATCAGCACATTATGTGAAGAAGTGCCATGCCAGGGAACTCCTTGAAGCTGCCTTTGGTGTGCTCGGTCCCTGGTGACGGTGGCCAGTAGCAGGCAAACTGTTTTGGCGATGGCTGCTCTGTTTTTGCACCCTGCTCCCGCTTTTGCTACGCTGTTGGCTCGGTCTCACCACTGCCTCTTCCTCCGAACTGTGAAAGTCAGTGGCACGACCTTCATTCCTTGTGCGGTCTAGGACCTCATCGTCCCCTGCATCATCTTCCACCCAGTCTTCCTCCCTCACCTCCTTTTCGGTCTGCACACTGCAGAAAGACGCAGCAGTTGGCACCTGTGTTTCGTCTTCATCAGAGACGTGCTGAGGTGGTATTCCCATGTCCTCATCAGGAAACATAAGTGGTTGTGTGTCAGTGCCTTCTATGTCTTCCACCCCTAAGGAAGGGCTAGGTGGATGCCCTTGGGAAACCCTGCCAGCAGAGTCTTCAAACAGCATAAGAGACTGCTGCATGACTTGAGGCTCAGACAGGTTCCCCGATATGCACGGGGGTGATGCAACAAACTGATGGGCATGGGTTTCAGGCGCCACCTGTGCGCTTTCTGCAGAAGACTGGGTGGGAGATAATGTGAAAGTGTTGGATCCACTGTCGGTCACCCAATTGAATCCACACAGATGGTTAGTGGCAATAACTCTATTATCAGCGTAACCATCCCACTGCTGTGTCTACTCAAACGATCTCTGCTCACAAGTAAGGACGACGCTCTGAATGTGGCAGACGTGGGAAATAGGGGACGGCATTACACAGGGTGATAGCCAGACCACTCACAGTTCGTTTTCTCAGCGTGAATTGGACCATGAAGAAGAGGAGGAGGATGAGGAGGAGCTTGAGACAGTTGCCTCTGCCATCTGTTCAGCGTGGATAGGCAGAAGAGGAGGAGGAGGAGATGGAGAGTCATCCTGATGTCAACATCGAAGTCTTGCCTGTTGGTACTCTGGCACACATTGCTGACATAGGCTGCCTTTCCAGCGACCCTCGCGTTATACGCATTTCAGTTAACACGGATTACTGGGTGGTCACCCTTCTCAACCCTCGCTACAAAGAGAACTTCTCATCTCTCATTCCTGTGGTGGAGAGGACGAGTAAAATGGTGCAATACCAGAAGGTACTTGTTGAGAGATTGCTCCAAAATTTTCCATCTGACAACACTGGCGGCAGAGTCCGTACTACCTTAGGCAACCGAGGAAGGGAAACAAGGGTAACACACAGCAGTTCCAACAAAGGTATGGCAACACTCTCCAAGGCATGGGACCCTTTCATGACACCCCGTCAGCAACCTCACCCTGAAGCGCAGCCAAGGAGGGACAAGTTTTGGAAGATGGTGAAGGAATACATAGCAACTACTGGGTGTCCAAGCTGGACACGTGGCACGAACTTGCGCTTCACGCCTCGAGGTGCTGGCCTGCCCTGCCGCCAGCGTTTTATTTGAGTGTGTATTTAGTGCTGCTGGTGGCATTATAACAGATTAGCGTATCCGCTTGTCCACTGGCAATGCTGACAGTTTGACTCAGATAAAAATAAACAAGGCCTGGATTGCCCCTGAATTCTCAACTCCACCAGAGGACAGCTGAGCTGATGATGAACATAAAGGCAATTTCAATCTATCATTTATAATGTACTCAATCTACTGTAGTGTATTTCCATGCTATTTTTCCATCACAAAAAAAGAGTATATGGTTGAATCTTGTTTTCTCCTCTTCCTCCTCCTCATCCAGATTGTATATATTCCCTCCACTGTAATTTTTTTAATAGGGTCAGCTCAACTGCAGGCCCTCGTCCCTATTGTTTTAGAGGGTCAGTTCAGCAGCAGGCCCTCGCCCCTAATGTTTTAGAGGGTCAGCTTAGCAGCAGGCCCTCGCATATAATGTTTTAGAGCGTCATCTCACTAGCAGGCACTCACATATAATGTTTTAAGAGCATCAGCTCACCAGCAGGCACTCGCATATAATGTTTTAGAGTATCGAACTCAGCAGCAGGCCCTCGCCCATAATGTTTGAGGGTCAGTTCAGCAGCAGGCCCTCGCCCCTAATGTTTGAGGGTCAGCTCAGCAGCAGGCCCTCGCATATAATGTTTTAGAGGGTCAGCTCACCAGCAGGCTCTCGCCCCTAATGTTTTAGAGGTCAGCTCAACAGCAGGCCCTCGCATATAATGTTTTATAGGGTCATCTCACCAGCAGACCCGCACCTAAAATCTTTTACAGGGTCAGCTCACCTGCAGGCCCAAACCTAAAATCTTTTATAGGGTCAGCTCACTTGCAGGCCCTCAACTCAATGTGAATGAGGACCTCCTTTATGTGATATACAGGTTGTATCGGAGTGCCCCTTCCTTGTAATTTTTGACAGCACTTGCCTTTTATATAAAAGTAAATATACAGGAAAGAATGTTTTCAATAAATTTTTCCTATAAAATAGATTTTTTTACTTTTGGTTTTGTGCGTAAAACCTTAATTAGATTGTGGGCCTGGTGATCACTTTAAGCCGTTTTAAGCTGCATCAGCAGCAGCATGGTGATAAAAATGAGTGGCAATGTGACATGGTGTGGAGATGGCAGCATGAGGAGGCCACATAGTGGCACAATGACTGAGTCTGGATAAAATACTAAGGCCACAGATTGTTTAGAAAGATGCAGATGGAAACAATCTATTATAGCTTGCTGCTTTTTCAAGGCTGCTAATCTAGTGCTGGTCTAATCAAGTGCTGATCTGCAAGTGCATTGAAGATATTCAGGAGATACTCAGGAGGTAATCTGGAGGTGGATACAATCTAAACAAGTAAGATTTGTTTGTTTAAATAATTCCCCCCCCCCCCCCCTCTTTGCAATGGCAGACCTGGTTCTGTGCAGGAATTGTTGTGCTTTTATTTCAGGTTCCACTCTTCAGAGGTTTGGATACTGTCTGATCTGTAGACAGCTCTCCATAATGCAACAGGAATTTACCTTTTTGAAATATGAGATTTGTAAATTAACCATTAAGCAAACTCAGACTGAGAACATTGCAATGCCACTGCCACAGAGGCCCCCTAGAAATGGAAGATGGGTTACTGTAGGTTCTGGTAGACTGAGAGTTGTAGATAGAAGACATGTCCCACAGTCTGTGGCTCTCCATAATTCATTTGCAGCACTTTCAGAGTGCAAGAGCAACATGGCGGATGGCTCAAGCACAGTGGGTGAGAAACAATCATCTCCCATGCCTAAAGTATGCAAGACTGCAGCCAAAGACAAAAAGGAGAAGGTGAGGACTGATCGTAAGCAGCTGTTGGTGGGCGATTCCATCATAAGAGGTGTGAAGTTTGAGGAGAATGGTGTTGTAAGATGTCTCCCTGGTGCTACCGCTAGCAGGGATAGACGACGGATCCTTAATATTGTTAGGCAAGCAAAACAGGAAAGGGAAGTGAATGTTATTGTCCATCTGGGGACAAACGATCTGGCTTGCAATGAGGTTTCAAAGGTGAAAGAAGCTTTTCACACACTTGGAAAGGATATATGGGAGGTTGCATCAACTGTTTCATTCTCTGCAGTTTTGCCTGTGCATAACCTTCAGCATGACAGGAAGATGCGCATTAAGGAATTCAATGCATGGCTTGGTGAATGGTGTCGGAACCAAGGGTTTTGCTTTGTGTCTCATGTTAGCTCTTGTTGGAATGGAAAAGAACTGTACAAGAAAGATGGTTTGCATCTTTCTCTCAAAGGAACGAATGTCCTCGGTGAACAGTTCCAAGTATTTGCTAAGGAGCATTTAAACTAGGAAAGGGGGGCAAAAGAGTGATAATCCAGCAGTCCGACTGCCCCCCCGGAACAATGCCAGAAGATGCCAGTAGCACAAAGATTAAGAAATGACCAGCTCAGATTCTTATCTACAAATGCTCACAGTTTAGGGAATAAGATCAATGAACTTGAGGCTATAATGGCATCTGAGAATATAGATGTAGTGGCTGTTACTGAGACGTGGTTCAAGGGGAGTAATGACTGGGATATATCAATACCAGGGTTCTCTCTATACAGGAAAGACAGAGAAGGCAAGAAGGGGGGAGGGGTGGCCCTGTATGTGAAAGACAGCATAAAATCTAATTTGATACAAGTTAGCGAGAACAATTTAGAGTCAGTTTGGGTTACCTTTCAGCTTGATAATCATAAGGTAACTCGTGTAGGTGTGATATATAGACCACCTAGCCAAGTCAAAGAATTAGATGATCTACTAGTTGAGGAAATAGCTAAAATGACATTGAAGGTGGAAGTTATCATTATGGGAGACTTCAATCTTCCTGATGTAAACTGGAAAACCAAAATAGCTAGTTCTGCCAGGAGTACAGATATTCTAAATTCCTTACTGGGATTATCTCTACAGCAAGTAGTTGAGGAGCCAACCCGGAAGGAGACCATTTTAGATTTAGTATTCACAAATGGGAATTTGGTATATGATATTACTGTAGGGGAAAGCTTGGGATCTAGTGATCACCAGTCAGTGTGGTTTACTGTAAGTACAGTGACTGAGTCACACCACACAAAAACAAAAGTTTTAGATTTTAGAAAAACTGACTTTTCTAAAATTAGATTAGTGGTATACGAGTCCCTATCAGATTGGAACAGTTTCATTGGAGTCCAGGAGAAATGGGACTACTTAAAAGAGGCACTATTGAAGGCAACAGAAAATTGCATTAGGCTTGTCAGTAAAAGCCAAAAATGGAAAAGACCACTGTGGTACTCAGCAGAAGTGGCCAAAATCATTCAAAACAAAAAGATAGCATTTAGAAATTATATAAAAAAAAAAAAAACGAGGATGACAGGCTAATTTGCAAGATTAGGCAGAGAGAGGCCAAACAAGTTATAAGAGCTTCTAAAGCACAGGCAGAAGAGAAATTAGCTCAGTCAGGAAAAAAAGGCGATAAGGCATTCTTCAGATACATAAATAAAAAAAGGAAACTAAAACAAGGAATTACAAAATTAAAAACAAAAGAAGGAAGGTATATGGAAGAAGATAAAGAACTAGCTTACTGCCTCAATGAATACTTCTGTTCAGTTTTTACGAAGGAAAATGAAGGAAAAGGACCTCAGTTAGGAAAGAAGACTAATGAATCTTTTGATGCATGTGTCTTTACAGAGGAAGAGGTTCTAAGTCAGCTGTCTAAAATCAATACAAATAAGTCACAGGGGCCTGATGGGATACACCCAAAGCTATTAAAAGAGCTCAGCGGTGAACTAGCAAAACCATTAACAGATTTAACCAATCACTGGCAACAGGAGTCGTCCCAGAAGATTGGAAATTAGCAAATGTTGTGCCGATTCACAAGAAAGGTAGTAAGGAGGAATCGGGAAACTATAGGCCAGTAAGCCTGACATCAATAGTGGGGAAATTAATGGCAACCATACTTAAGGAGAGGATTGTGGAACATCTAAAATCCCATGGATTGAAAGATGAAAAACAGCATGGGTTTACTTCAGGGAGATCATGTCAAACTAATCTTATTGATTTTTTTGATTGGGTGACTAAAACAATAGATGGAGGAGGTGCAGTAGACATCGCTTATCTAGACTTCAGTAAGGCTTTCGATACTGTCCCACACAGAAGGCTTATCAATAAATTGCAGTCTTTGGGCTTGGACTCCCATATTGTTGAATGGATTAGGCAGTGGCTGAGGGACAGGCAACAGAGGGTTGTAGTCAATGGAGTATATTCAGACCAAGGTCTTGTTACCAGTGGGGTACCTCAGGGATCTGTTCTGGGACCCATATTGTTTAATATCTTTATTAGCGAAATTGCAGAAGGCCTCGATGGTAAGGTGTGTCTTTTTGCTGATGACACAAAGATTTGTAACAGGGTTGATGTTCCTGGAGGGATACACCAAATGGAAAAGGATTTAGGAAAACTAGAGGAATGGTCAAAAATCTGGCAACTAAAATTTAATGTGGATAAGTGCAAAATAATGCACCTGGGGCGTAAAAACCCAAGAGCAGAATATAAAATCAGTGATACAGTCCTAACCTCAGTATCTGAGGAAAGGGACTTAGGGGTCATTATTTCAGAAGACTTAAAGGTAGGCAGACAATGTCATAGAGCAGCAGGAAATGCTAGCAGAATGCTTGGGTGTATAGGGAGAGGCATTACTAGTAGAAAGAGGGAGGTGCTCATGCGGCTCTACAGAGCACTAGTGAGACCTCAATTGGAGTATTGTGCTCAGTACTGGAGACCATATCTCCAGAAGGATATTGATACTTTGGAGAGAGTTCAGAGAAGAGCTACTAAACTGGTACATGGATTGCAGGATAAAACTTACCAGGAAAGATTAAAGGACCTTAACATGTATAGCTTGGAAGAAAGACGAGACAGAGGGGATATGATAGAAACTTTTAAATGCATAAAGGGAATCAACAAGGTAAAAGAAGAGAGAATATTTAAAAGAAGAAAAACTGCTACAAGAGGACATAGTTTTAAATTAGAGGGGCAAAGGTTTAAAAGTAATATCAGGAAGTATTACTTTACTGAGAGAGTAGTGGATGCATGGAATAGCCTTCCTGCAGAAGTGGTAGCTGAAATGACAGTGAAGAAGTTTAAGCATGCATGGGATAGGCATAAGGCCATCTTTCATATAAGATAGGGCCAGGGGCTATGCATAGTACTCAGTATATTGGGCAGACTAGATGGGCCAAATGGTTCTTATCTGCCGACACATTCTATGTTTCTATAATCTGTGGAGCTGTATCACCGTCACCTGCAGATTAATGCAGACCAGGGCCGTAGCTACAGGGGAAGCAGGGGAAGCTACAGCTTTGGGGCCCTGACCCAAAAGGGGCCCATCCAGGAGGAGGAGGACTAAAGGATTTGGTCAGGGCCCCCTCAACAGTATTACACAATTAAATTATATACAGTGACAGTATAGACAGTGTATAAAAATGATGGAACAGCTGCCGGCCCTGGTCTGAGAGAGCAATCTTTACTAGCCACAGTAATGGGGGCGGCATGAAAGGAAGGGGTCGCTAAAAAATTACTGTGGGATGGAGCCCCATTCAAAAATTTGCTGTGGGGCCCAGTCAATTCTAGCTACGCCACTGATGCAGCTCACAAAAGCAAGTTGGGTTTATCGATTACAAAACCTTAATTAAATTGTGGGCCTGGTGATAAATTTAAGGCCTTTTAAGCAGCATCAGCATGGTGATAGAAATGAGTGGCAAGGTGACATGATGTGGAGATGGCAGCATGAGGAGGCCACATAGTGGCACAATGACTGAGTCTGGATAAAAGACTAAGGCCACAGATTGTTTCCATCTGCATCTTTCTAAACAATCTGTGGAGCTGTATCACGGTCACCTGTAGATTAATGCAGCCATCAAATTCAAGTTGGGTTTGTCGGTTCCACCTCAGCTCACCAGCAGGCCCGCACCTAAAACCTTTTACTGGTTCAGCTCACATGCAGGCCCACAACTCGAATCTTTTACTGGGTCAGCTCATATGCAGGCCCGCGACTTAAATCTTTTACAGGGTCAGCTCACATGCAGGCCCTCGCATAGATCTTTTTAGAGGGTCAGCTCAGCTGCAAGCCCTCGCATATAATGTTTTACAGGGTCAGCTCACCCGCAGGCACTAGCATATAATGTTTAACAGGGTCAGCTCACCAGCAGGCCCGAACCTAAAATCTTTTACAGTGTCGGCTCACCTGTAGGCCCGCAACTCATGCTGCCTTGCTTTGAAGTAGTAGCCATAGCCGTTTATCAGGCTCCCTCTCCGAAATCGAACAATGATTCCCCATTACCGGTGGTCACCATGTTAGGCGCAAAAGAACATCAAAAGTTGATAGGGAAGATATCCAAATGGATCGTGGACGTCACGGGGATGTGCTATCAGGCAGAAGTTATCTAGAGTCAACAAAGCGGCAGCAGGGCCTCTCCTGTATAACGTTTCCTCATCCAAAATACCGCAGTGACATTCCCTGAATTTTTTTATTACTCATTCCAATAACAGGGCATCTTAAGAGTCCTGTGTTGTTATTTATCGTCACTACCACTCTGAGTCGGGAGTGGGTAATTGCCGGGCGCCTCCTGCCTTCCTTTGATTTTTCTGCTTTAATAACTTGACCCACCCTCTCCACCCAATCAGATTTCTTCCATTGACCTCCCTTGGATGTGGTATCCTTTTCTCAAGCTCCCTCTCTGGCATAGTATCCTAATTCCCCGTTACCCGTAATCACCATGGTAAGCGCAGAAAAGAACATCGAAAATTGATAGGGAAGACATCCGAATGGATCGTCGCCATCACGGGGACGTGCAATTGCCCAGAGGCTATCTAAAGTAGAGTCACCAATGTGGCAGCAGGTCCTCACCCCTAAGGTTTTAGATGGTCAGATCAGCAGGCCCTTGCTCCAAATGTTTTTCAGAGTCACCAGCAGGCCATCAATCATAATTTTTCAAGGGTGTGCATGATGCCCTCCTTTATGTGTAACAAAGGGTGTTTTGGTTCCTTGTAATTTTTGGCAGCCCTTTCACTTAGTGCATAGGCTTTATGAGTGTAGGAGTCCCACTACCTGAACAATTGTACCACAATGTGAATGAGGCCTTCCTTTATGTGATATACAGGTTGTATCGGAGTGCCTCTTACTTGTAATTTTATTGCAGCACTTGCACTTTATATACAATTGAATATAAAGGAAAAAATGTTTCCTAACAATTTTTCCTGTAAAATAGATTTTTTGGGGGGTTTTGTGCGTATTTTTGTCAGTCTGTAAAAGTGGCGTACAACTCTGACAACATGGTTCACAGCTGCGACCTGGGAGTCCAAGATGCATCCAGACATCGTCTCCATGGTGTTCCCATTCCATTTCAGTGGTGTTTCTGTCACTTTCTGACCTTTTCCAATGGACCACGCACCCTCCCCTCTTCAGGGCAGGGAGTGCCTGGTTGTCTCTCATTGACTTCCATTATACTCGGGTGCTCGGCCGAGCACACGAATATAGCAATGTGTTTGGGCTGAACAACCGAATACTTTGGTGCTCGATCATCACTATTCATAATGTTTTTTTACAAATCATTTCTGAAAAGATATATCAAACCTGCTGAACCGTCCTTATTACCTCCAGCTCTGGTCTTGGTGGACGATAATCTTGAATTTCAGATTGCCAGCATTGTGAACTCACAAATTCTCAGTCGATCTCTTCAGTATCTCGTGCACTGGAAAGGTTACGGTCCAGAGGAAAGAATGTGGGTTCCTGCAACCAACGTTAATGCTAGTCGCCTTTCAAATTGCGCATCCTGATAAAGTCGGCCCTGGGTGTCCGAAGGTCACCCGTAGAAGGGGAGGGTACTGTCACGGTCCCTCCCATGACAGAGGTGAAAAAATCGGAGGGACTGGTGGCACGTGAAGGTATCTGACAGTCTCTCTTTTTTTTCCTTTCAGTGTTGTGTTTGGTAATGACCACACCCCTTGTCAGGTGCAGCTTGGAGTCATTACTGAGGCCCTATTTAGTTCTGACTCACACTGCTTACCATGCGGTTGATATTTCTTGCTGGAGTTGGTTGAGCTGGTGTGTTGTTCATTTGGATCTCCTGCTCCTCCATTCTGCTTTAAGCTAAGTACATTTTGTCTTGCATTTTGTTGTTTTCTTGTGGGTGTTGTTGTCTAGGCCTCAGGGAGATGCTAGTTCCTTCATCTGGGATGGAACCAGTAGTCTCATTCCCTGCCATCATTCCTAGAGCCTTCCAGAGTCTTCAGGGCCTAGGTTACGGTGTATGAGTATTTACACCTTCAGGGTCTACTCATACTGGCAGGAGCCAGGGAGAGGTCTAGGGATTCCTAGGAGGTCACCATCCCTATACCTTAGCTTTGAGGCCTAGAATCCGGTCTATTCGTTCTGTGTGTAATTTGGTGTTATCCCCTCCCTGTTACTCGTGACACTAGCCCTGACTCCTGTCAGTATGAATAGACCCTGAAGGTGGGAATATTCATACATCGGAAACCTAGGCCTTAGTAACCCTAAAAATCTCTAATGTTAGTGACAGGGTCTAAGACTACTGGTTTCTTACCAGATGAACAAACCAGCGTCTCCCTGAGGCCTAGTAAACAATGAGCAAATGGGAGCAACAAAATACCAAGAGAAGTACACTTATCATCAATAGAAAATGGATGAGCAGGAACTCAGATGAGGACCACACATCAGCTCTTCCAACTCCAGGCAGAGAATATCAACCGCATGGTATGAAGTGTGAGTCCAGACTAAATAGAGGAGCAGTAATTATCACAAGCTACACCTGAGACAAGAGGTGTGGTCATTACCAACAACACTGCTACAAGTGGAAACATATAGGCTGTCAGATGACCTAACGTGCAGCCAGTCTCTCAGATCTTCTAACTTCTGTCACTGGAGGGACCGTGACACCTGCGCAGTTCTACAGTCTATTAGACTTCAGGCCTGGTGGCCTGAGGCCAATGAGGCTGAACGGCGGGGACAGGAGCCATAAGCTCTTGTGTCCTGCTGTAAACTGCTGCTCCCCTCAGAGACAGGCCGGCCGCCACCTGATGTGAGATACTCATCTCGCCTCATGACTGAAGCGGGTCTGATGGGAGAATGTACAGATGATCAAGGGGTCAGGTGAGGAGAGGAGGTGCCTGAGAGCTGCCAGGGGGGATTTTATAGATGATGATGTAATCTTGTAGTTCACAGAAAGTAAGCCACACAGGAGAGACTGACCTGTCTAAACAGGGGAACAAACTTTTTGCTGGTGATCATCAGACTGTAGATCACATGACCCATGGGCCCATAATGAAAGAGTACAAAATGTATGGGTGTCTAAAAGAGTGCTTCTTTAATTTCAGCTCCGTTATAAATTGTAAAACAATTAAACAAGGTAATCATAGCTAAGACAAAATTTCTTTGATTGTCACATTGAGTAATGATCAAATACAACTTTAGTTAAGGGCTACTTCTATCTTCTGAAATTTCTAGAACTTGCAGTACTTGTCATAGTTTATCATCTTTCCCAATTTAGTATCTGCAAGATATTTATCAAACATTGCATCCACCTCTTTGCTCTGATCTTCAGTAAAATAATTCTTCCAGTCTCCAATATCTCCTATTTAGATAAAGAAAGGTGAACAGTGTCATATTGCATGACAACGAGCAAAGCTACTAGGTAATTTATATACACAATAGAATACATTATAGCAAGAGCAAAAAATTAACAGTCATAAAAAAGGCAACTTGTATTATGACTAGTATCCAGATCAAGGGTGAGCAGCTTGACTATTCTCAGAGGGCCCCCAGATTATCCAACAACTGTACAGCAATTCCTGAAGTCATATATTGGTGGATAACTTTTTAACCACTTCAGCCCCCCTAGCTTAAACACCCTTAATGACCAGGCCACTTTTTACACTTCTGACCTACCCTACTTTGACCGTTTATTGCTCGGTCATGCAACTTACCACCCAAATGAATTTTACCTCCTTTTCTTCTCACTAATAGAGCTTTCATTTGGTGGTATTTCATTGCTGCTGACATTTTTACTTTTTTGTTATTAATCGAAATTTAACGATTTTTTTTGCAAAAAAATGACATTTTTCACTTTCAGTTGTAAAATTTTGCAAAAAAAAACGACATCCATATATAAATTTTTCTCTAAATTTATTGTTCTACATGTCTTTGATAAAAAAAAATGTTTGGGTGAAAAAAAAATGGTTTGGGTAAAAGTTATAGCGTTTACAAACTATGGTACAAAAATGTAAATTTCCGCTTTTTGAAGCAGCTCTGACTTTCTGAGCACCTGTCATGTTTCCTGAGGTTCTACAATGGCCAGACAGTACAAACACCCCACAAATGACCCCATTTCAGAAAGTAGACACTCTAAGGTATTCGCTGATGGGCATAGTGAGTTCATTAAACTTTTTATTTTTTGTCACAAGTTAGCGGAAAATGATGATTTTTTTTTTCTTTTTTTTTCTTACAAAGTCTCATATTCCACTAACTTGTGACAAAAAATAAAAACTTCCATGAACTCACTATGCCCATCACGAAATACCTTGGGGTGTCTTCTTTCCAAAATGGGGTCACTTGTGGGGTAGTTATACTGCCCTGGCATTTTAGGGGCCCAAATGCGTGCGAAGTAGTTTGAAATCAAAATCTGTAAAAAATGGCCGGTGAAATCCAAAAGGTGCTCTTTGGAATGTGGGCCCCTTTGCCCACCTAGGCTGCAAAAAAGTGTCACACATGTGGTATTGCCGTACTCAGGAGAAGTTGGGCAATGTGTTTTGGGGTGTCATTTTACATATACCCATGCTGGGTGAGAGAAATATCTTGGCAAAAGACAACTTTTCCCATTTTTTTATACAAAGTTGGCATTTGACCAAGATATTTCTCTCACCCAGCATGGGTATATGTAAAATGACACCCCAAAACACATTGCCCAACTTCTCCTGAGTACGGCGATACCAGATGTGTGACACTTTTTTGCAGCCTAGATGCGCAAAGGGGCCCACATTCCTTTTATGAGGGCATATTTAGACATTTGGATCCCAGACTTCTTCTCACGCTTTAGGGCCCCTAAAATGCCAGGGCAGTATAAATACGCCACATGTGACACCATTTTGGAAAGAAGACACCCCAAGGTATTCAATGAGGGGCATGGCGAGTTCATAGAATTTTTTTGTTTTTGGCACAAGTTAGCGGAAATTGATTTTTATTTTATTTTTTCTCACAAAGTCTCCCTTTCCGCTAACTTGGGACAAAAATTTCAATCTTTCATGGACTCAATATGCCCCTCAGCGAATACCTTGGGGTGTCTTCTTTCTGAAATGGGGTCACATGTGGGGTATTTATACTGCCCTGGCATTCTAGGGGCCCAAAGGCGTGAGAAGAAGTCTGGAATATAAATGTCTAAAAAATTTTACGCATTTGGATTCAGTGAGGGGTATTGTGAGTTGATGTGAGATTTTATTTTTTGACACAAGTTAGTGGAATATGAGATTTTGTAAGAAAAAAAAATATAATTTCCGCTAACTTGGGCCAAAAAATGTCTGAATGGAGCCTTACAGGGGGGTGATCAATGACAGGGGGGTAATCAGGGAGTCTATATGGGGTGATCACCCCCCTGTCATTGATCACCCCCCTGTAAGGCTCCATTCAGACATCCGTATGTGTTTTGCGGATCCGATCCATGTATCAGTGGATCCGTAAAAATCATACGGACGTCTGAATGGAGCCTTACAAGGGGGTGATCAATGACAGGGGGGTGATCAATGACAGGGGGGTGATCAGGGAGTCTATATGGGGTGATCAGGGGTGAATAAGGGGTTAATAAGTGACCGGGGGGGGGTGTAGTGTAGTGTGGTGCTTGGTGCTACTTATTACTAAGCTACCTGTGTCCTCTGGTGGTCGATCCAAACAAAAGGGACCACCAGAGGACCAGGTAGCAGGTATATTAGACGCTGCTATCAAAACAGCGTCTAATATACCTGTTAGGGGTTAAAAAAAATCACATCTCCAGCCTGCCAGCGAACGTTTGCCGCTGGCAGGCTGGAGATCCACTCGCTTACCTTCCGATCCTGTGAACGCGCGCGCCTGTGTGCGTGCGTTCACAGGAAATCTCGCGTCTCGCGAGATGACGCATATATGCGTGGCTTTGCGCAGGGCTGCCGCCTCCGGAACGCGATCCTGCGTTAGGCGGTCCGGAGGCGGTTAATGCTGTATGGAGATCCGTCTCTGTAAAGCATTAAAATGTACGGCCTCCGATGAGGCGAAGTTAATTATTCATGAAGTCTCGTGAAACGTCATTAAATAACTTCGTTATTTGATTTTTAAAGCAGAAAACCACCTAAAAGCATGGATATGAACTCGACTTTGGTTCCAACTGGAAGTGGTTTTCCACTTTAAAAATCAAATACCAAAGTTATTCAACGAAGACTTGCAAGACTTCACAAATAACTACACTGAACAAAAATATAAACGCAACACTTTTGGTTTTGCTCCCATTTTGCATGAGCTGAACTCAAAGATCAGAAACATTTTCTACATACACAAAAGACCCATTACTCTCAAATATTGTTCACAAATCTGTCTAAATCTGTGTTAGTGAGCACTTCTCCTTTGCCGAGATAATCCATCCCACCTTACAGGTGTGGCATATCAAGGTGCTGATTAGACAGCATGAATATTGCACAGGTGTGCCTTAGACTGCCCACAATAAAAGGCCAGTCTGAAATGTTCACAGTTTTGCCTTACTGGGGTGGGGGGGGTCAGTCAAAAAACCAGTCAGTATCTAGTGTGGCCCCCATTTGTCTCACGCAGTGCAACACATCTCCGTCGCATAGAGTTCATCAGGTTGTTGATTGTGGCCTGTGGAATGTTGGTCCACTCCTTTTCAATAGCTGTGCGAAGTTGCAGAATATTGGCAGGAACTGGAACACGCTGTCTTATACGCTGATCCAGAGCATCCCAAACATGCTCAATGGGTGGCATGTCCGGTGAGTATGCTGGCCATGCAAGAACTGGGATGTTTTCAGCTTCCAGGAATTGTGTAAAGATCCTTGCAATATGGGGCCGTGCATTATCATGCTGCAACATGAGGTGATGGTCGTAGATGAATGGCACAACAATGGGCCTCAGGATCTCGTCACGGTATCTCTGTGCATTCAAAATGCCATCAATAAAATGCACCTGTGTTCGGTGTCCATAACATATGCCTGCCAATACCATAACCCCACCGCCACCATGGGCCACTCGATCCACAACGTTGACGTCAGCAAACCGCTCACCCACACGATGCCACAAATGCTCTCTGCCATCTGAGCTGAACATTTAAAATTGGGACTCATCCATGAACAGAATGCCTCTCCAGGTGCCATCAAATGTGAGCATTTGCCCACTCAAGTCGGTTACGACAATGAACTGCAGTCAGGTCCAGACCCCGATGAGGACAACGAGCATGCAGATGAGCTTTCCTGAGATGGTTTCTGACAGTTTGTGCAGAAATTCTTTGGTTATGGAAACCGATTGTTGCTGCAGCTGTCCGGGTGGCTGGTCTCAGACGATCATGGATGTGAACATGCTGGATGTGGAGGTCCTGGGCTGGTGTGGTTACATGTGGTCTGCGGTTGGATATACTGCCAATTTGCCAAATTCTCTGAAACGCCTTTGGAGACGGCTTATGGTAGAGAAATGAACATTCATTGCATGGCAACAGCTCTGGTAGACATTCCTGCAGTCAGCATGCCAATTGCACACTCCATCAAACGTTGCAACAACTGTGGCATTGTGCTGTGTGATCAAACTGCACATTTCAGAGTGGCCTTTTATTGTTGGCAGTCTAAGGCACACCTGTGCAATATTCATGCTGTCTAATCAGCACCTTGATATGCCACACCTGTGAGGTTGGATGGATTATCTTGGCAAAGGAGAAGTGCTCACTAACAGAGATTCAGACAGATTTGTGAATATTTGACAGTAATTGGTCTTTTGTGTATGTAGAAAATGTTTCAGATCTTTGAGTTCAGCTCATGCAAAAAGGGAGCAAAACCGAAAGTGCTGCGTTTATATTTTTGTTCAGTGTAACTTCGTCTTGTCTAACGCTATATATTTTAATGCTGTACAGAGATGGATCTCCGTACAGCATTAATCTAAGGTTTTGAGAGAAGCAACTTCAGATCTAGGATCCAAAGCTCACTTCGCTTGTCACTAGTGATAACATTCTGTCTCCCTTTCCCATAACTGCTGTAGCCAATCAATGGCTGCATTTTAATTTACTGTTGGATGCATTCAGGTCCATATGAGGGTTCCAGTAGACTTTCATGGGTACTATATTAAATATCTTTAAAATTTCAAGATCTTTTAGCTTTTCATATAATTAAATTATTTTTTTATCTTTTTTCACTTTTTGTGTTTCTTACTTACCTTTTCTGAAGAAGGAGTCACCTAGCTTTCCATGAGTATTTTCAGATTTGACTTTCATAGAGTTAAAAGAAGTACGGCTTGCTACCAAATTAATTTGTTCCTCGGTCAATGAAAGTCTAAAGAATTCAGATATTTTTTTCAGTGCTGTTGGATAGTCCTTAATAAAAAAAAAGAACATGTATTGCTTTATATTGCATGTCATTTTAGCAAAAGATACTGGCAATAAAAAAATACTTTATGGCATATATTGTCTGTATATCTGTATTTAATGCTGCTATAAGATTTAACTAGGGCTATGGAGTCAGAGTTGTGGAGTCTGAGTCAAAGCTAGTTTTGGGTGTGGTTGGAGTCTGAGTCTGTAGAAATGTACCAACTCAACAACACATAAAAAAACATTATCTTTTATTAATATTCTGTAATTCATTTATATTAATTAACTTTCATTTAGTTTAAGAAAAGTTTTTAAATGTTAATGATAAGTATATTTTATGTTCTATCAATCTAATGCCCTTATCTATCAAACACAGTGTTAGGTGTTCTAGTGTTCTAGCTCTTACCTCTCCTGTGTTCTCTCCTGTCCCTTATACTTGGTATTTACATGATGTGCCAGGACCCTCAGCTACAGTGCCTGAAACTGTGCTGCACATGCTCAGTAGTATGTTCATCCTCTAAAGACCGGTGGAGAATGTTCACAACTGGGCATGCCTGCAGTTATCTCAGAACTACTAGACAGAACAGGGAGACAACATTAAAGGTGTTGTCCGAGAATAAGCAACTTTTCACAGGTGCTCGTAGCCTGTCCCTGCAATGGAAAGAATCATACCTACCTGCGGCTCTGGTCCTGCATGGCAACTCCTGTGTGTCCATCTTCCGATATACAGATTGTTTAAATCATCCTGTTTACTTCCTCTCCCGCCCAGACATGACTATCTGCTCCGAGCCAGCCAATAACTAGCAGTGATGTGTCTCTTGTATGCCCATCCCGGAGAGGAAGTAAACAAGACATGGACCGGAAGATAGACACACAGGAGCCAATGCACAGGAACATTGCTGCAGGGAGCGGGCAAGTATAAGATTTCCATAGCGGAGGCAGACTCCAGGCTCCTGTGAAAAGTTATTTATTTATTAAGTTATTTTTTTTATTTATTAGTCTTTTTATAGTAAGCACTGAATACAGCAGCTACACTTTTTTTCTACAATTTTATTCCCGCTTTGATTTGCACATGATTCTATGCACTTACAGGATATATATATATATATACTCTTTTTCTAACAAATCCATAGATTTATTAAAGTGATTAACTGTGTAACAGTGTTTTCCAGTTATTAAATGCATAGTACTTTGCATATTCACGTACATGAATTAAGAAAATTGCTGCATGCGCTGTGTTGCAGCAGCGATGATCGCCATGTCGTGGTGCACCAAATTAGAGTACGACCCACTCAAAAGAAGCAACCTTGAGATAGTGAGTAGGCTATGCATTTTGATCAAAACCAATACAATTGGCCTTGTATACAGTTTATGAGTTGTGCTGAAAAGTGATCTATAAGTGATAGAGAATTGATAATAAGAAGCAATAGATCAATGCATAGGACGTGAATGCTCTTTCTGGAATTGTTCTTTTTGGAATTGTACTTTAATAAGATATATTACAATACTATTCATTTCTGAAAACATCATAACTTTATAACTGGAGGTACATTTTAACCACTTAAAGGGATTCTGTCACCAGGTTTCACCCCCTCCAGATAAAAATATGGTTATGTTCATGTAGCTTTCACGATTACTAATGTGGTCTTATAAATGTAATCTGAAGGCTCATTTTGCTAAAAAATCGCTATTACTGAACTGTCAATCAACAGAATAAGGTGCTCAAGGGGATGTAAATGGATCGAAGCTGCCGTCTGCACCCGCCGCCGTTCGTGCCCAGCTCCGCCTTTCCCGACCTCAGCGCCTCCTCATAATCCTGTGTGACGCCTCCGGCTCTCCCTCCCTCCCCCCTCCTTCTGCTCTAACATCTCTCGCGTGCGCACAGGGCTCTGCCAGTGTGCAGGTCATTGAGAGGTTGAGCGAAGGGTCGGCGCATGCGCACTTCGCTCGATAAAGCCGAACGGAGAAGTCCGCACAGGCGCATCAGGCAGAGCCCTGTGCGCACGCGCGAGATGTTAGAGCAGAAGAAGGGGGGAGGGAGGGAGAGCCAGAGGCGTCACACAGGATTATGAGGCGGCGCTGAGGTCGGGAAAGGCGGAGCTGGGCACGAACGGCGGCGGGTGCGGGCGGCAGCTTCGATCCATTTACATCCCCTTGGGCACCTTATTCTGTTGATTGACAGGTCAGTAATAGCGATTTTTGAGCAAAATGAGCCTTCAGATTACATTTATAAGACCACATTAGCAATCGTGAAAGCTACATGAACATAACCATATTTTTATCTGGAGGAGGTGAAACCTGGTGACAGAATCCCTTTAAAGTAATTTTTTTTTCATTTTCACTTCACAAAGCCATAAAAGAGCATATACTTCCTCTGGGTAGATCATCAGTATCTGATTGGTGGGGTAGTGACTGCCAGAACCTCCTGCCATTCAGCTCTTTGAGAAGGCACCAACACTCCTATGAGAGCACAGCCTTCTTGCAGCTTACCAAGTATAGTGCTGGGTCTTTTAATGCCTTAGGGTACTTTCACACTTGCGGCAGAGGATTCCGGCAGGCAGTTCCATAGCCGGAACAGCCCGCCGGATCCGTCAATACGGACACAAACTAATGGCATTTGTCAGACTGATCCGTCTGACAAATGCATTGAATACCGGATCTGTCTATCCGGTGTCATCCGGAAAAACAGATCCGGTATAATTTTTTTTTTTGCATTTTTAAAGGTCTGCGCATGCGCAGACGGGAAAGCTGGATCCGTTTGGTTGCTGGAATACTTAATGCTGGATCCGGCACTAATACACTTAAATGTAAATTAATGCTGGATCCGGCATTCTGGCAAGTGATCAGTATTTAATAATTTTCAGCAACACTGTCCCTAACACATGAGCGCTTTCCACGTCTCTCCCTATGCTCAGCTCACAGGACAATGGCAGAGACTGCGCAGGATGAGGGTTATATAGGACTGTGACATACAGGGGATGGCTATCTGTGAACTGGCTGGTTGCTCGGTATTATGGGTGAACTTGCATTCTCGTCCATTGCATTCCGCTTCAAATGGTTTGTTTTGCTCAACACTACTAAAAATGACGTCCTTATTCTGCTGGTCAATAAAATTACGACAACACCAAATTTGTATTGTTTTTATTTTGTTTTACTACTTAAAAAAAAAAACTTTGATAAAAATTAATATTTTCTTTGCATTGCCATTTTCTGACGGCCATAACTTTTTTTTACAAATCCATTTAGTTTTTCATGGAACAATTTTTGAGGCATTTGTGACTTTTTGTTCGTTGCTATTCAAGGTTTTTGGGGGGACAAGGTGACCGAAAAATGGTGAATCAAGTATTTTGTTTTCCATTACAGTGTTCACTGTGCTTTAATTTTTTTTAAATATTTTAATAGTTCAAACATTTTTGGACTTAGTGACAACTGTTATGTTTATTTTTATATGTAATATTGAGAAAGGGATGAATTCAATTTTTAATATAATTTTTTACACTCTAGAACATGCAATCTTATGATCGCTTGTCCCATTGACCAACCAATTGGCTTTCATTGCGGGGGGCTCAGATTGGAAGGCAGAGGGAGCCCCATTCCTCTGCCTAACCACACAGATGCTATGATCGCTATTGACCTCAACATCTGATAGGTTAAATAATAGGGTTCTGAGTCATAGCCGATCCCATTCATTACAACCGGGTGGCTGCTGTATTATACAGCCAGCAGCCGCCACTTTTGGAGTAAACTCAGTGCATCAGCCCAATCCATACATTACCTTACGCATAATGATATGCATGCAGTGTCGGACTAGGGTATCTAGGGCCCACCAGTGGAAATCATTCTAGGGGCCCACCCTACAGCTACCAAAAATAAATATTACGGGCTCAGTATAGCACACAATACAGTGTGGAAAATAGAACGGTATTGTGCACTGCTTTATATCAGATTGTTTCTCGTTAAGCAGCTCATTGTAGTTGATAACCTGAAATGTTAAGGTCCCTTTACACAGGTCGACAGAGCAGGAGATTGTTGGGAAGGAATCGTTCCTTCCTGACAATTGCCTGCTATTTAATGGAGGAGAACGCTGTATTTACATGCAGTGATCTCCATTGTATGGGGAGCAATGATCACTACTGTCATTGTTCTTTCCCATACTGACTACTTGTTTGCCGGCAGCAGATCATGATTACACAGCACAATCTGCTTTCAGTAAATGATCATTTTTATGTGCGCACAAACGATTGAATTACATTATCCGATGAAAAGGCGTTTTGTTCGTTCATCAGGTAATCAGCCTACACGGCATCCACCGCAGCCAGTACGCCCAAGAGCTACTAAAGCGAGAAATACGGTAACCTCTGTCACATTGAACTTTTATTTATTGCTGCATTTTTTGGTGCATATGAATTTTTGATCGTTCAGTACTGCACTTTTTTGGGGCGAGGGGACAAAAAAAATTCTGTTTTGTTTTTTTAATGGCATTCACCTGAGGGGATAGATCATGTCATATTTTTATAGAACAGGTAGTTACAGACGCAGCGATATACCTAATATGTCTATTTTTTTTATTTCTGTTAAAGGGGTTGTGTCATCTCAGACAATGGGGGCATATCACTAGGATATGCCCCCATTGTCTTATAGGTATGGGTCACACCGCTGGGACCCGCACCTGTATTGAGAACGGAGTACGAAAGTGGTGGAGGGCACACTGTGCATACGCAGCCGCCCTTCATTCATTTTCTATGGGGCCGCCACAAATAGTGAAGTGAATAGGAACGGTGGCCTATCATGCGCAGTACACTCCCATTTACTTCTATTGGGAGACTGCTTGGTGGTGGCCAGACCGGAGTCATCCAGCCATCACCTTGCGGGGTTCCATTACTGATATAGGTGGGACCCACATCTATAAGACAATCCCTTTACAGTATGTTTTACACAGTGAAAACATTTATGAAAAGAAAATATCTTTTTGTGTTAACATTTTCTGAAAGACATATTTTTTTAAATTTTTTGGGCGATTGTCTTATGTAGGAGCTTTTTTTTTGTGCAGGATGTGGTGACGGTATGTTTGGTACCATTTTGGAGTACATACGATTTTTAGATTGCTTTAGACTTTTAGATTGCATTAGACTTTTTGTGCGGCAAGTTGACCCAATTTTTTTTTTATGGCATTCATCTGAGGGGGTAGATCATGTCCTATTTTGCTAGAGCGTCGTTACAGATGCAGCGATACCTAATATATGTCTGGTTTTCTTTTTTTTCTGTTAGTTATAATTTTATATGACTTTATTATGGGAAACCTGTGTTTTTTTTTACTCGAAACCTAGTGTGGTAAAGTGTGTGGAAAAGTCCTGGAAGGGGTGTATATCTCACCCAGGGTCCTCAACTTGGTGAGGTAAGTAAAATCCAGAAAAGCTAAAGTGGTTTCAGTAAAGTGTAGGTTGCTGAGACAGTTTTGTTAAAGTTCAAGGGCTGTATTTTATTTGGACTGGAAAGGTAGGTTTGGTAGTGGGACCTCACCAGTCCACCCCCATTCCAGAGCAGGTTTTCCCCTAGCCTGAGCGATCCCCAGGCTTAGCCAGCTGGGATCGTTAGGGGGAAATAAAAACACATCCAAGGCTGTCAGTCTGAGAGAGTTATGCCTGGAAAAAGTCTAGGAATCTGGCTGCCTTGCTAGCTAGAGACGCCAGATTCTCTGTGTGTGACCTGCACTCAATAGGTGAGTGCAGTGTCCCACTACCCTCGTGGGTACTGCAAAGTTGTTGTATTATGCTTTGCATTTCTTATATAGCCTGTTTTTGTGCTGCAATGCATCTTTATCCATAATCCCTGCTTATAGGTGTATTTAGATTGCATTACACTGAGCCTACCACTAGGGGAGATAACACCTCTCATATATATATATAGCTCAGCTCAGGCCTAGTCAGTAAGTCTAGCAGAGTGTGCAGTCTGGGTGTGTCAGTCTCTAGTAGAGACCAGTTGAGTCCAGTCTGCAGTCTTGAGCTCTCAGCCAGTCATTAGCCCAGAGCTGAAGTGGGCCACATACTCAGCAGTATATTAACTCAGAGAATACTAAAGAAAGAGACCCCCAAAGGGTTACGGCTATTTCTACAAGTGCCTTAGGACCTTTGGATTCAAATGTGAAGGATTCACCAGCCTCCGGCAACCTCATTAATTTGCACTGGGATAACCAGGACCAGCCTAGGAGTCCTCTACCAGCAAGGCTACAAACTTATATCATTTAATAGCTAGAGAGACACTACACCTGTCAGCAGTGGACCTGTAGCAGCGTTACCTCTGCCCATCTTAAAGAGACTGTTATTACTTTGGATGTACTGTTACCAGGATTTATCTTCAGTAAAGTTCCACCCTGGATTTTATCCTTCTTGTCTCAGTCTCAAGTTCCTCAATTAACACTACAGTAAATGGTTGTACCTCCATACAAAAGGTACTGGCGTCACGACTACAAGGGACCTTGCCATGGTCACATTAATACAGACCATCAAGGGCACCTCGAACCACCATCTGGCCTGTGTCCCTTACACCAGAGTGTGCCCCAGAGAATTATTGTGCCGTTCTCCTCTTCACTTATGCGAGCCTGCCCAGGAACGACGTAACAGTGAGTAACTAGAACTGTATTTACCTCGGCCCACCTATTGCTCACACCGTGACCTCATGTGCAATTCCCCTGTTAGGTCTGGCATACCGCATGAGCTAAAAACTAATTTGTATTAGTTAGAGCCCAGATGGTTTATGTTTTGTGGTGCTGGAACCTCACCGTACCTAGTGAGTTATACCTAGGTTTGCCTGTAAATTGTCAGAGTGTCATAAAATAAAGCATCAATTTGGACTTTAATCCTGTTGTCTGCAAAGGAATCTGTCACCGCCTCCCTGCTTGAGAGAGCAATCCCTTACACTAGGTATCCTACAGGTTAATACAAAAAAAATAAAAAATAACTAAAGCACAAAATTAAACCAAAAATACCGTTTGTTTTTTTTACATTTATGTACAGAGCTGTGCGAGGACTCATTTTTTAAGGGCCTGATCTGTACGATACCATATGTTGGAGTGTGTATGACTTTTTTAGCAATATTTATTCAAATTGTTGTAGCATGCAATCATAATTGTGATATAAAACTACAGCATGTTGCAGAAAAACTACAACTCCCAGCAGGTCCTGAATGTTTGCATCTTACAGGGCATGCTAGGAGTTGTAATTTCCAGAGGGGAATGCAGTAAATTATATTTTGATTAAACTATAGATTTACCTATATTATATTATACTGGACAGTACACTGGAGGCTGGACAAAACAGCCACTGATCCAATTTGCCAAGAAGCTAATGGGGTCATGGAACAGAGTATATGCTGCAGAAAGGGTACAGTCTAGGTATGACTGAACCTAGGTGTTCAGGTGGTGCATATCTGTTTGCTGATGTGCATTAGAGATGGCCTTGCGGTTCGCCCGGTGGTCGTTTCGCGGCAAACTTTGCGCGTTCTCCGAACATGCGAACATATGGCGATATTCGCGCCCGCCATATTTTTTTACATTGTGAAGAACTTTGACCCATGACACATCCATCAGGTGGGACAGGACAGCCAATTGAGACGTTACAGCACATGGACATACCCCCCACCTTATAAATAAACCTGATCTGGCCGACATTTTACATTCAGTCTTTTGCCAGTGTAGAGAGAGGTTGCTGTGTGGAGCAGGGACAGACTGTTGGGGACACAAATCGCTAGCTAATAGGGCCACAAAAGTCCTTTTAAGGACTGGTATAGGTGTGCTATCGATAGGTGTGACATACTGAGGGGTGTAATATACTTATAATATACTTTCTAACATAGAAAGTATATTATAGTGCAATTGTATTGTGCAGCAGTTGTGTGCGGTTCTGCTGCACAGAGTGCCAAACGCTATTGGAACAAATAATTTCTACTCGTGTGATTTGCCAGTTGCCCCCCAAAAAACCTGATTGAGGCAGGGGTGTTATATACCAATAATATACTATCTATATAGTGCATTTAGGTAGTGCAGCATTTGTCTGCGGTTTTGCTGCGTTACCTCATCTACACAGAGTGAAAAACACTATTTGAAGAAATAATTTCTACTGGTGTGATTTACCAGTTGCCCCCCAAAAAAACTGATTGAAGCAGGGATTTTATATACCAATAATATACGTTCTATATAGTGCATTTAGGTAGTGCAGCATTTGTCTGCTGTTTTGCTGCGTTACCGCATCTACACCGAGTGACAAACACTTTTGGAACCAAAAATTTCTACTGGTGTGATTTACCAGTTGCCCCCCAAAAAACTGATTGAGGCAGGGGTGTAATATACCTTCTTCCACAAATACTGCTCTTCTATAGGGACTTTTGTCACAGGGTCATTTTGAAAATGACAGGCAGAGGAAGAGGCAGGCCGTTCCGCAGGGGTTGTAGGGGTTGGGCACAAGGCCGCAGCCTAAGTGGGAAGTTGCAGAAGGTGTGTGCGATTACGGAAATATTTCTCCCAGAAGGGCATCCCAGAGCTATATGGTCACGTTCAGCGGCAAGTGAATGTATCTCTGGCACACAGTGTCAGTGCCAAGATACATCTGACCACAGACAAACATGGGCAGGGAAGGTACATAACTTTTATTGCCCACTGGGTGAACATTCTGACGGCTGTCAAGCATGCAACCCATGGCACCCGTGTAGATTTGGTGTTACAGCCACGGATTGCATGGAGACCTGACTCTTCTTCTACTCCTCCCTCTCCTCGTCGGCTGGCTCCTCCTTTTCCGCTGCTACCGTCTCTTCTGCTGCACCCCCCCAAGCTCCCCAGAACCTATTCGACGTGCCAGGTGAGTCACACCAGCCCTGCACTCCTTTAAGCTTTGCGGTCACAGGCCGATCAGTGGCTAACCCTGCTCAATTTGACAGTTGGTAAAGTGGTGTGCGACAATGGTGTCAATCTGCTGAGCGTGCTGAAACAGGGCAAAATGACACACATGCCGTGCATGGCATGCATTTCAGAAGATCTTACACGGCCATGGCTCGTCTTGCTGACATTCAGCGAGACACAACCTGCCCGTCAGAAGTCAGATTTGTGACTGCCCGACGCGATGGAACTCCACCTTGTATATGCTTAATAGGCTGCTCCAGCAGAAACGTGCAGTTAACGACTACCTGTACGAACACTGCGACAGGACAGGTTCTGGGGAGCTTGTTTTTTTTTCACAGCGCCAGTGGCTGTACATGCTGAGATCACCAAACTGGTCAGTCGCAGCCAGGGCGCCATCAGTGACATCATAAGTTACGCCTTCTTTTTGGAGCGTGCATTGCGTCGTGTCATTGATCAAGCCGTCGAGGAGCAGGAGCAGGAAGATGAGGAAGTCGCAATGCTGGAGGAATTCCCGGGGAGGGCTACTCCATCTGAGACAAGTCAACAACAAGAGTCTGAAGAGGAGTCAGAGGAGGATGGTGGCGGGGCGGAGGAGGAGCAAGAAGAGCATGCTTTAAACTTTTCTGGGATCCCTGGTGTTGTCCGTGGCTGGGGAGAGGAGAACGAGGACGACATTATCCTGGATGATGAGCAGGAGCCAGGCCACTCCACCGCTTCCAGTTTAGTGAAAATGGGAGCCTTCATGCTACAGTGTTTGAAGAGGGGCCCCCGTATTAAAAGCATAAAGGGCAAGGACCAGTACTGGGTGGCAACATACTTAGACCCCCGCTACAAACAGAAAATGGCGGAAATGTTACCACCATCACAGAGGGCTGTCAGAATGCAGCACTTCCAGGCCTTGCTTCGAGAAATGCTGCATTCTGCTTTTGCGGGCGCTGGCAGAGGAATTTCCACTCACAGAGAAACAGTTGTGGGTACCAATCAAACAGCGCATGGAAGAAGAGGGCGGTTTGAACTTGTGTTGGTCACTTCAAATATGAGATCATTCTTGGAGCCAACCCATCAACAGCTGTCCTCCGGATCCAGCCTCAGGGAATGCCTAGACCGACAGGTGTCCGACTACATTGGGTTAGCGGCCGATGTGGACGCTCTGAGAAGCGATGAACCCCTGGACTACTGGGTGTGCAGGCTTGATCTGTGGCCAGAGCTGGCACAATTTGCCATGGAACTGTTGGCTTGCCCCTCGTCCAGTGTCCTGTCCAAAAGGACGTTCAGCGCAGCAGGGGGATCATGACTGATAAGCGCACTCGCCTAGCTCACGACTGAATGAATGAGTCATGGATCTCGAAGGAACTCAACACATGTGACGAGTCAACCACGTTTGATTGAATTTCCTCATGACAGCCCACAAATATCCGCCACCACCCAGAACAAATCATGGTCCTTGTCTTAGGTAAATACAGCGGCATAAAAGGCCTTTTATGTCCGTTGAATGCCTAATTTTTGGGGCCTGTACCTCCAGCCACAGAATCCAAAGTTCTTTGCTGTCAGGTAATGCCTATTGCCTAATTTTTGGGGCCTGTACTGGCCGACAGTTACATTTTTATCCTGTGACCGCCTAATGTACCTCCAGCCACAGAATCCAAAGTTCTTTGCAGTCAGGTAATGCCTATTGCCTAATTTTTGGGGCCTGCATTGGCCGACAGTTACATTTTTATCCTGTGACCGCCTATTGTACCTCCAGCCACAGAATGCAAAGTTCTTTGCTGTCAGATGAATGCCTATTGCCTAATTTTTGGGGCCTGTACTGGCCGACAGTTACATTTTTATCCTGTGACCGCCTAATGTACCTCCGCCTAATGTACCTCCATTTACCTGCTGTTATGTGTTGGCCTTATACTACAGCATTACCATTTATCTTCTGCTGCCTGAGGTGTTTAAGTTTATTTTAGGTGTTGGCCCTGGGTTCTGGTAGTGGACCATTCCTAGGAACACATTCCTTCTAAGAACCAGCTGCTGTCTGTTCTTGCAGAGTTTTGTGGAGTTATGTGTAGGCCTTATACTCAACCGTTACCTTTACCTGCTGCTGCTGCTCTCTGTCCTGATCCTGATGAGTTTGCCCTGGACTAAAGGGGCCTTACTGTAACCTTATCATTTAAAATTACACTAAAACATAACAATATTTTAAAAAACAAAAGCACACGTTATAAACGAAAAAACTATTTATGAACAATTTAACAAAAATAACATGCCTTTATGGCAATTTTTAAGTTGGTCCAGCAGGTCTAGCATCTCCTGCATCCCAGTGCGGTTCTGCTCCTCCAACTTTTGCACCTTGTGCAGAAATGTCATGCGCTGCGCCCGCATCTTGTGCTGCAGCTCCTTCATTTTCAGCTCCTGCTCGTCCCGGAGCTCCTTGCTTGATTGTTGGTGCTCCTGCTGCAGCTTTTTTATTTTGCCCTTTAACTTCTTAATTACTGTTAGATAAAAAAATATATAAAAATTGCTTGCAATTCAGATTAAGAGCAAATTAGTGCAGTGTGGAGTATTTTTTATGTTATCCCCCGATTGTTGCCCCTTTTAATGTTTATGTACATATTATGAATAATATTGCTGTGTGCACATATTTACCCTCCTGGTGGAGGCTGGTGACCACCTCCTCCTCATCCTGAGCTGGGGCGGTGCTGGAGGATCCCGCTGTTTCCACCTCCATCTGAACCACTTTGCCAACCTCTGGTGGAGGTGGCACATCGACATGATGGGAGGGTCTGGCCTCCTCTCCCTCCTCCTCCTCCTCGGAGACCTCCACCACCTCCAACTCCTCTGTGGAAGGCCTGCGGCGTACTGAGGGAAGGGGAACATCTGTAATCACACAATGTTCACAATTTAGACTAACAATTCAGAAATCATAACAACTTTAAATATCCAGAAATTTCAATATGGAGGGATCTGCATGGGATTAGGATTATCCCAATGGGGGCTTAGGCTGGTTTTGGCGGTAAATTATCTACCAAAACAAGTGGTAAAGATGGCTAAAAATGGCCTGTTACTAGGTAGGATGAGGTAGCAGGGGATTGGTTAGGAAGGTGTCCCATAGTGTACTGTTGCTGGGTTATTGAAGTTAAGGGGACCCCAGGAACAATTAGGACATTGGATAAGGGGTTATTGGGTGGTGTTATGGTGGGTATATAATTGCAGTGGCCGGCAGCGTTATGCTGTTTGCCAAGTCGTATTTTAAAGATCTGCTGTCCGCCCACCCTCATTTTTTTGTCACGGTCACTTTATTAGAAGGGGTAAAGTCGCTTGCCGATAGGTGGCGAGCGGACTAGATGTTTTTATGGTATTTTTTTTCAAAGCTTATGGCTGGTCTATTCAGTGTTTAATATGTCTTATGGAATTTATTCATTTGTTTAACTATTCTTTAACCCTTTCACCCCCGGAGGGTTATATTCTTTTTTTTTTGCGTTTTCGTTTTGCGCTCCCTGCCTTCCCAGAGCCATAACTTTTTTGTCTGTTCACATAGCCATATGAGGGCTTTATTTCTGTGGGACAAGTTGTACTTTCCAACGCCACTATTTAATATTGCATATGATGTAGTGGGAAGCGGGGAAAAAATCCAAATGGGGTGAAATAAAAAAAAAAAAAATGCAATTCCACCACAGTTTTAAGGGCATTTTATTTATGACGTTTGATGTACGATAAAACTGACCAGTTACTTTATTCTACAGGCCAGTACGAATCCGGCGATACCTTATATGTATCGTTTTTCTTGAGTTTTGATAGTGATAAAAAAATAAAAAAATGGGAAAAAAAATCTGTTTTTTTTTTTGTCGCCATATTTTGACACCTATAACGTTATTGTCATTATGTGTATGGAGCTGTATGGGGGCTAATTCTTTGCGGGGCAACCTGAACTTTTTATTGATACTATTTTGGGGTGTGTATAACTTTTTAATCACTTTTTATTTAATTTTTTGTAGAAAATGAAGCGACCAATATATTTTTATACTATGGGCATTTTTGCACATCGCGACACCCATGATGTGTATTTATTTAATTTTTTTAGTTCTTATATTTTTCTTTTGGGAAAAGGGGTGTTATTGATAAATTGAATATTTTTTTTTTTTTTTTTACTTTCTTAAAAAACTTTTTTATAGTTCCCATAGGGAACTATAACAATCAATCATCTGATTGCCATTATCATAGACTCCAATGCACTTGCATTGGAATCTATGATGATTTTAGTACTTTCCTATGGAGTCCAATTACAGGCAAGGGCTCCATAGGAAATACTATGCAGCAGGCTCCTGTAATTCACTAAAACAGGGGCTGCTGCACACACGCTCCGGCTCCTCCGATTGCCATGCGGGGAGCCGGAGCACAACCGAAAGTGAAAGGTTTTGGTTTTCAGCACGCTCAGATGCCGGGGTCCACGGCATCTGAGGGGTTAAATGTCAGCGATCGGCATTACTGCCGGTTGCGGACATGAGCCGTGGGTTTCTGCTAAAAGAAGCAGATGGCCACCCGCGGCTATGGCAGGAGCGGGCGCCATCTTTAAAGAACCGGCCTGGTCAGAAAGGGGTTAATAACGGTGGCCATGGCCCAATTTATCCATTTACATTATGTGTCCATGTTTCTTATTTTATTATTGGTTAATGAGGTAAAGTTAATGGGGTGTGTGTATATATATATATATATATATATATATATATATATATATATATATATAATCTATAATCCCATGTAAATTAAGTGGGGGATGTACGAAATCAGCCGGTTACATCATAAATCTCTACCTCGCTGTGTGTATAATGGCGAGGTAGAGATGTATGATGTAAATAAGTATTTCATCCCTTTACAAATGATTACTTACTGTATATATACATTACAGAGTGTTGGCGAGAGATACAAAAGTAATGTACGCATTGTCCCTAGGCATTTTCTGTCTCGGATCTCTCTGATCCGCTCTGGAATCCTCCGCTTTAAATTGGACCATTTTTTTTATGATGGCCATTCTGTGGTGCTTAACTTTGAACTTCCGTAACAGCTCGTCGCCTAGTTCACGCACGATCCTCTGTTTTTCGTCATGGGCCTGTGTCAGATGATATCCCCGGCCCAACATGCGCTGCAAGATAAAGATGCAAGCATATAATCCCAATTTTTTTAAATACTAGTATTGAAAATAATGTCCTCAACAAAACAGCAATAAGTATTTAAGTCTTTGAAGGGGAAATATTAGATTTACTGTTACGGTTAGAAGATCAAATTGTATTGCGATTGTATGTGTGTGGGGTCTGAGCAATCGGATATTGTCCAGCTGAGCAGAGATGTACCTGTATATGAAGGGACGGTATGGTATGGGGTTTAAAGCTGGTTCGCCTCCCTGTGGTGCACCCTGGGTAACTCAAAATGAACCAGCAAATACTGGCGGTCTGACAAATAAAGCTTCTCCTGAGTCCTGAACAACAGGACACAAACTATAATCTATAGACTGTGTGTGTGTGTGTGTGTGTGTGTGTCTGGGAGGTATATAGTGTGCAGCAGGAAAATGGATGTGCAATGTGCAAGTGAGAGTGAGATATTTCTCTGCTGTCCATACATACATGCTACAGACATTGTGCTGTGATGTCACAGGTTCTCACAACAATACTTAGTGCACCAATCACTAATATCTCATGAGACCTTATAAAATGTGAAGTTGCGTGTACCGCGAAATAAAAAATCGCATCATTAGGGATTTTCGCAATGGCGCTTTTTTTTAAACACTCGATCTGCATATACAGCGATTGTTATAACATGCATGTGAAATGTGATCAAATACACTGCTTTAATGTCAAATTACTTACAGTGATCAGCAGTTCTTCCTTAACGTCGCAAAAATTGTTGGCAACCATCTTTTCTGATCGCCTCCAACTTCGGTCTGGTGGAAACCAGTTGCTGTAGTAGGCATGCGCATATCCGAAAATTACATTGCCGATATTTCACATTGAAAGAAATTCAACACACGGTTCGCAAACATTTGACCACGAACGCGCATTCGCGAACAGTGTTCGTCCATCACTAATGTGCATCAGGTTGGTGTGACTGTTCCATCATGTTAAGCAAATGATATTGGCTGCTGCTGGTTCTGCTGTGGCTTTTGATACTCATTGTAGATGCACTGACGGAGAAGAACAATGAGGGTTGATTCAGCAGGCTGCATCCTGGTCAAACATGTGGGTGGCAGGCATCTGCTCGGCAAAATCCAGATACAGAACATATCCTGGTAATACAACAATTTTGCCTACTTTTCATGTAAAAAATAACTTTCTCCTTGCTTTTATAGTGAGGGTCTAAATGCAGTAGTCATCAGGACTCAGTTCTTTCAGGTTCCAGCATTGTGAGTCATGGGCAGTGTCATAGTCATCATCATTAGCATGTCTGCTCTAACGAATGTCAGCCTTGCCACCTAGCTGTGCCTGGGAAAACTCAATGTACCCCTGCACCACAAATCCTCCTCCTCCACAAATCCTCCATGTGACTTCATCCGTGCCGGTCCCCAATAAGTGGTGAGCAAGGTGTGGAAGCTGTTCTTTTTCCACCATACCTTGTTACATCAGCTTGTGAATTTTCTCTAAGATAAACATCAGAGGGATGACATTTCTGATGCTGCTATTGTCCCTACTCACAAATTTAGTGGCCTCTTCAAAGGCCCTGAATATACAACAATCACCCCTGATGAGCTGCCTCTGCCTGACCTCAGAATAACACATGCTACCTGCCGTGGTAGTCTGGTGTATGATGTAATTATTCACAGCTTTACGCTTATCATACAGACGCTCCAGGTTTCCAGTGAGTTGGAACATTGCCGATTAAGCAGTACAAATGCAGCCCATGCACAGACAATCTCCTGGACATAGTCAGAATCTTCTGCAAGCCACAATAGTTTTTTTTAATAAGCATCTCAGCACCACATTTGTCATGTGGACCATGCAGGAAGCATGTCTTATATCCCCCAAACAGTGGCGTTCCGCGAATGGCGGCAGACCATGCGATCGCTATGGGGCCCGTGAGGTTGGTGGCCCGGCATGGCTGAATGGCCCTGCCCCCTCACTTTCTAGTCTTACAGCTTACAAAACAGTTTACACAGCAGCAGAGGAAGGGAGCATTAGTGGCGTACTAAGGGGGGGAGTGGGGGGCAATCTGCCCCGGGTGCCGGCTCTCAGGGGAGTGCCAGAAGCAATGAGTGCTTCCATCAATACAGATGGAAGCGCTCATTGCTGGAGCGCAGGGAGCTGGGTCCTGTCACGCACCGCTCAGCAACCTGCGCTTCTACTCTTCTTCAGGCCAGCGGCGCTCTGAATTGTGAAGCAGGAAGACTTCTCCCTGCTCCACCATTCAGCCTGCAGGCACAGATCGCGCTGTGTGGGGGCGGAGCCTGCAGCATGGAAATCTACATAAGCTCAGCCCACACAGTGCTGCAGAGCGATCTGTGCCTGCAGGGAAGAGAGGGTATATGAGCTTCAGGAACAGGACAAGGTGAGTAGTGACTGTGTTTTTTTTGTTTGTTTTTTATACAGAGGGGGCACAGAGGGCTTTATTACTATGGAGGGGGCACAGAGGAATTTATTACTATGGAGGAGACACAGAGGGCATTACTAATGTGAATGGGGCACAATGGGCATTTCATCTATGGAGGGGGCAAAGAGCCAGAGGGCATTACTACAATGAAGGGGGCACAGAGGGCATTATTACTGTGAAGGGGGCACAGAGGGCATTATTACTGTGAAGGGGGCACAGTGGGCATTATTACTGTGAAGGGGGCACAATGGGGATTTCTACTAAGGAGGGGGCACAGAGGGCATTACTAGCATAGTGGGCATTACTACTATTAAGGGGGCACAATGGGGATTATTACTGTGGAGGGGGCACAATGGGGATTATTACTGTAAAGGGGGCACAAAGAGGGCATTACAACTGTGAAAGGGGCACAGAGGGGGCATAACTACTGTGAGGGTGGCACAATGTGGACATAACTACTGTGAGATGGCACAATGTAGGCTTAACTACTGTGAGGGGGCACACATCTGTACAAAACTACAGTGAAGGTTGTACAATGAAGGCAATACTACTGTGAGGGGATACAATTTTTTTTTTTAAGTATTAGGGGGGTGCCAGAGAAAGGACCCACCCCAGGTGCCAAACACTCTAGGCACGCCACTGGGGAGCATCATCCTATCTGAACTCTGGCGCGGCAGGCGTGTGCTTCCTGGTTGCCAGCACCACTGCAGGAATGTGAAGCAGGTGCCAAGAGAAGTTTCTATATTGCCCTCCCAGTGTCTGCCTCTGTGACCACCACTAGAGATGAGCGAATCGAAGCTGCCGAAAATTTGATTCTGAACTAATGCAAATTTCCTCGTGCTTCGTGGTAACAAATCACAATTTTTCCTAACATGGTGGATACAATGGCGGCTAAAATGGTGGCTACACATGTGAGGACATGGGGCAAGGAAGTCTGGGAAGGAGGGATGACCCATAATGCCATGCATGCAGCCAATCAGCAGCCAGCCAGCCCGGTGATGTCACAGCCCTATAAATATAGCGGCCATCTTAGATTCTGCCATTCACCATCGTACTTTGTTCAGGGACAGACAATTATACAGGCGCTAGGGAGAGTGAAAGAAAACCTCATTGTGAAAAAAAAAGCGATTTATAAGTGCACGATAAGGATAGGGAAGAATCATTTCACATCATCTAAGTGCAGGGACAGGTGTTTCCGGCGCTAGGGAGAGTGATAAAGAAAACATCATTGCGGCAAACAAAGCGGTTTATAAGTGCACGATAAGGATAGGGATGAATCATTTTACAGCATCTTAGTGTAGGGACAGACATTTAAGGAGCTAGGGAGAGTCATACAGAAAACATCATTGGGGAAAAAAATACGATTTACAAGTGCAGGGAAAGATTATTTGGGGATCCAAATAGCCATTATACAGCTCTGTCATTCCAGCAATTTGTTGTAGGGGTGCAAGTGTTATGTTTAAAAGCCTTTAGTGGCTTATATCTGTGGAAAAAGAGAAATATATACTCTGTTCATTTCTGCAGCTATATATGGTGAAAGCGTTTAGTGCCCTATTATAGTACAATACGAGAAAAATAGATGCTGTTCACATTTGGTGTTATTTGCACTAAAAACATGTATTGTCAGTTCAGTACAAAACGAGAAAATAGACGCTGTTCACATTTGGTGTTATTTGCTTTAAAAACATCTATTGTCAGTTCAGTACAATACGAGAAAAATAGACGCTGTTGACATTTGGTGTTATTTGCGCTAAAAGCGTTTCTTGTCATATTTCTAGTGAAAAAGTGAAAAATACACGCTGTTCACGTTTGCTGTTATTTGCGCAGAAATAATTTAGTGGCCTATATCAGTACAAAAATAAAAATATATTTGTCACTTTTAGAGGTGTTATAATTTCTGTTTAATTTGTTTAGTTCAGCTACAAGTAGGCAGAGAAGTGCCAGGCCCTGCACAGGGGAGTGGCAGAGGCCTGAATGTTTCTAGTGCAAGCAGAGGTCACAGCAGAGTAAGGGGGCGTGGCAGCAGGAGTCGCAGCGAGAGGCCTCAGCTCCCGGTATCATCTAGCGGTCGTGTCTTGACCAGCAACCCAGTGGTTCTTGATTGGTTAACTCGGTCATCCACGTCATGCCAAGTGACATCAGACACCCCCAGCCAACAGTCGGTGGGTTTGTCAGACACAACCCTTAGTTAGCATGGCCCGGGAGCAGGCCCTGTGCCCTCACCTGTCCTCAACCTGCCTCTGTCCTTTTCAGTTCCCTCACTGCGAGTAATTTTATATGCTGTAGACTCAGCTCCACTTTTCAGCGAGTAAGAGCTACTAGAGAACAGTCAGCAGCTACTGGCCAGCCAAGATCTTGAGGAGACATCCGCCGCTTCCTCCGCTAGGGGGGCAAGTAATGATGAGGAGAGTGGCTCTGATGTGGTGGTCCAGCCTGCCGCAGCTACCGCTACATCACCCAGTGACACGCACCCAGTTTCAGCCAGTCAAGGCTCCACCACCTCAGCGGAAGGGAGCTGTCTGTCAATCCCATCTTCTGCTGGTCCAGAAGCTCCTACTCCTCATCAGTCATTCCGTCAGCAATCAATCACCGAAGCGATTGCCAAGAGATAGCAGTATGCGTGCACGCATCCAACGGCCGCAAAGCTGAACATGCTCCTGTCCAAGTTGCTGGTGCTGCAGTCCCTCCCTTTCCAAGTGGTGGACTCTGCACCTTTCAGAGAACTGATGGCTTGAGCCAAGCCGAGGTGGAGAGTCCCAAGCCGTCATTTCTTTGTGAAAAAGGAAGTACCAGCCCTGCACACACATGTAGAACAGAAGGTGGGCAAGTCCTTGAGCCTGTCGGTGTCTGCCAAAGTGCACGGCAGTGCCGACGTGTGGAGCTGTAACTATGGTCAGCGACAATGCATGACCTTTATGGCCCACTGGGTGAATGTGGTTCCTGTACAGCCACACCAGCAACTTGGTCAGGTCACGCCGCTTCCGCCTCCATGTTGTCACGGCGTTGGTCCTGCGACAATGTCTGCCTCTGCCTCCTATTCCTCCACCATGTCCTCAGCCTCCACTGCAGGGACAAGTCACAGTGCCTCTCCAGCATACCACATGTGCAGGGCTCGGCGGTGTCACGCTGTTCTGCATCTGGTTTGCCTTGGTGAACTGAGTCACACAGGGGAGGAACTGCTCCGCATGATGCATCAAGAAATCGAATCCTGGCTTTCTCTGCGACAACTGAAAATCGGAACCATGCTGACTGACAACGGGAAGAACATGGTGTCGGCGCTGCATCAAGAAAGGCTGAGCCATGTGCCCTGCATGGCACATGTGTTTAATCTGGTTGTCAAGCGGTTCCTCAAGTCTTCCATCCATCTGCAAGACATCCTAAAAATGGCCAGGAAACTTTGCATGCACTTCAGCCACTCATACACCCCAAAACACACCCTCCTTGAACGGCATCCCCCAACATAGGCTGATATGCAATGTTTCCACCCATTGGAATCCCACCCTCCATATGTTGGGCCGACTATACGAACAGAGAAAGGCCATCAACGATTTCTTGATGATGCAAGAATGGATAGGAGTACTCCACTGTGTAACTGTGTAACTTCAATGTCAGCCAGTGGCAGCTCATGCGTCACACCTGCCGTTTGCTCAGGCCCTTTGAGGAGGCCACGTTATTTGTCAGTCGCCAGGACTATGGAATGAACAACTTCATTCCACTGCTTCATGTCCTGGAACAGATGCTGGTAACAATGGCTGGTCAGGAGACAGGAGACGTGGCACCTCGATCTCATGGCCACATAAGCCCTGTGGGGGCTGAATTGGAAGAGGAGGAGGAGTGGGAGGAGGACATTGGAGCACAGGCAATGTGTAGCCAAATGGGTGGTTTTTCTACTCAGCTGACAGGACAGGAGGAGCAGGAGCAGCTAGAGGAGCTGCAGGGCGAGGAGGAAGACAAGACAGAGGACCTGGACACACCGTGGCAGTATGCAGTGGAGATGGAGGCAGGGAGTCCCTCCGAGTCACTTGCACAAATGGCACGATGCATGGTCACTTGCTTGCGTAGTGACAGCTGAATTGTCACCATTTGGCAGAGGGGTGACTTCTGGCTCTCCACCTTGTTAGACCCTCGCTACCGGTCCAGAATGGGGGCCTTTTTTACACCCACCGAGAGGGAGGGCAAACTGAACTACTACAGAGACATCTTATGTAGTCAGTTGGCCGCTGCCTATCTGCGCCATCGCCCATCCTCTCGCAGGTCTGACCGGGGGTCCTCTACGCTAACATTCCATTGCTGGGGAGGGTGGGGTGGCAGGAGCAGTATCCGCTCCATCAGCAGCAGCCTGAGTCTACAGTAGCTGATGAGTAGCTTTTTTCACCCGCATAGTGAAGAATCTACTCACCACCAGAAGCAGTAGCTAGATGTAGAGCAGAATCTGAACCAGCAGGTGGTGGCATACTTGGACAGCACCATGCCACCCCACATTGAAGATCCGCTGGACAACTGGGTAGCCAAACTGGATTTGTGGCCGCAACTGGCAGAGTTTGCCCTGGAAAATCTGTCCTGCCGGCCAGTCGTGTGGCATCAGAGCGGGTGTATAGTGCGGCGGGGGCAATAGTTACCACAAGGAGAAAATGTGGAAAGACTGCCTGCCCTCCTCCCAAAAGAACCCCCCTTGAGATTCTTGGTGGCCTCATAGTGTTCCACCAGGTCCACCATTTCCGGGGAATTTCCAGGAGATACCTGGCCGATCCAGTACTAAAGAGGGGGTGGCAGCACCCTCCAGAATATGTCAGCTAATAGTCTATCCAGCATAGCCGTGGGACTCAGCACATCATGCTGTAGCCACTTTTGCAAAAGGTGGAGTAAGTCATAATACTGGGATCTCGCGGGCTCAGCCAGCTTAAACCCCCACTGATTTTCCCGCTGGGCTCTGACCAACACATTCACCCCCAATCTTGCCAAAATCTCACCCTTTACCTTCAGGTAGTCGGTCGCTTTATTGTCCGGCAAGTCAAAATACACCCGCTGGGACTCTGACGCCAGGAAAGGAGCGACAACCTAAGCCCACTGGTCTCGGAGCAGAGTTTCCCTGGTGGCCACTTTCTCGTACATCGCCAGGTAGGTTTCGATGTCATCTGCGGGTGTCATCTTAGGGATCGCTGCACGGACTTTCCGGGCATCATAGACAATTGGGGTTGCTCCTGCTGTCCGCAAAGCCATCACGTGTTGTAGCAGCAACTGGTTGGTCTCTTGCTGCTGCTTATTAGCCTCCATGAGGGACTTCACAACAGCCTCCATTTTGTCGTGGGGCACGGGTTGAAATACAGTTGGTTTGATGTACAACGGTGCCCAAAAATATATCGGTGTTCACGCCAGCCTCACTGCGTTTGCCCGCATCCTCCACCAATTGTGGGGATTCTCTCTGGTAGTTAGGACTAGCAGATGCAGTACAGAGCCAAAGTACACAGTTCTTGAATCAAACAGCGGTGTTTATTCACACATTGGTATGCAGATAAGCTGTATCACAAAACACAGGTGGCTTGGTGTTTGTTCACACACAAGAAAAGTCCATAAACAATAAAAGTCACCTTTTCTCCTGGGTGTTAATTCACACCCTGTTAGCAGTTCAGCCTCATCAAGTCAATAGGCGGCCTGTTCGCCTTTAGAGGGGCCTGAGTCCTCCAGCCCGGCTCAAACCAAACCTCAAATCCCAGCACAGCCCTCAGTTCAGAGCACACAGACTCCTGAGCTCCATTGTCTTTTTTGCCTGGCAAAACCCGGCCTGGAACATGGGGAATAGTCACCCACCCAGCACTTTGACTACTCCCAGTAAGAGCCGTCACGGATCAGCTATGACAGCCATGCTAACTCTCAAGGTGTCAATTAGCAATAGCTGCTGCTGACACATAAAATACTGACTCTTACTTCACCGAGGCCAGGAACCTCTGTGACACATACCTTATACCCACGATGATTCCAGGTACCTTCTTACAATATATATAAATACGCATACACTAGTACAATTATTGTACTTTATATTTGGGTGCGGGGCCCAGTTATGAGATTCGCTATGGGGCCCCTCGATTTCTATGTACGCCCCTGCCCCCAAATATTGTGCAGCAACAATGTTTAAACTTCCTAATATTTTCATTGACCAAGTTGCTCACTTGTAGTTGGTGGAGAGACATCCAGCAGGAAATTTGCTGTTTGATACAGATTAGCATCTAATCCACTGTGTGTTTTCTCTCACCCAGGCTCATCAGTTCTACAACAGAAAGGCAGCGCTTCAGGGTGGTGGATAATTGCCATGCATTAAGCAAAGAAAACATCTAAGGAGATTGCAGAAACTACTAAAATTGTGTTAAGAACTGTTCAACGCATTATTAAAAACTGGAAGGATAGTGAGAACCCATCGTATTCGAGGAAGAAATGTGGCGAGAAAAAAATTCTGAATGATCGTGATCGGTGATCTCTTTAATAGTGAAAGTAAGAGCATTTCCACACACACAATGCGAAGGGAACTCAAGAGAATGGAACTGAATAGCTGTAGCCGTAAGAAAACCACTAATCAGTGAGGCAAACCAGAAAAAAAGGCTTCAATTTGCTAGGGAGCATAAAGATTGGACTCTGCAGCAATGGAAGAAGGTCTTGTAGTCTGAGTCAAGATTTACCCTGTTCCAGAGTGATGGGCGCATCAGGGTAAGAAGAGAGGCAGATGAAGGGATGCACCCATCATGCCTAGTGCCTACTGTACAAGCCTGTGGGGGCAGTGCTATGATCTGGGGTTGCTGCAGTTGGTCAGGTCTAGGTTCAGCAACAGTATGTACTCCAAGAATGAGGTCAGCTGACTACCTGAACATACTGAATGACCAGGTTATTCCATCAATGGATTTTTTCTTCCCTGATGGCACGGGCATATTCCAAGATGACAATGCCAGGATTCATCGGGGCTCAAATTGTAAAAGAGTGGTTCATGGAGCATGAGACATCATTTGCACACATGGATTGGCCACCACAGAATCCAGACCTTAACCCCATTGAGAATCTTTGGGATGTGCTGGAGAAGGCTTTGCGCAGCAGTCAAACTCTACCATCATCAATGCAAGATCTTGGTGAAAAATTAATGCAACACTGGATGGAAATAAATCATCTGACATTGCAGAAGATTATCGAAACAATGCCACAGTGAATGTGTGCTGTAATCAAAGCTAAACGCGGTCCAACAAAATATTAGAGTGTGTGACCTTTTTTTTTTTTTAGGTGGTGACTTTTGTTTTGGACAGGCAGTGTATTTTATTTTATTTTTTTAAATAATGATGTCTAGGTAACTTCCATTGAGACTGAGCGCATGCCATCAGTTCCCTAAAGGCAATGTAATCCCCTAAGTATTACAGCAGCAACTATATTGCCAACAACTTCGCCAGGTAAGAGTTCAATTTACTCACAAAACAGATTATTGGGCATGCATTGTTTTTTCCTGCCCACTAAAGGCAAGTGAATTGATTCTAAACAAATCGGATTCATTATGAATTTCACAACAGTTAATCTGACAAATTAATCTGAAGCTCTTGTGATTGGGCAAAAACATTATCCAGTATCATTCTATTAGCAGGGAAAACCATGAGGGAGGGAGAAGACGGAGGGTCACATGACAGTGGGAAGAAATGGAGGGGGGAGTTTGACCTGATTGGCTCAGAGGCTGACAGACAATCAGGGTCAAAATTCAGGAGTGTCCTTTGCTGAAGACATGATAGGACACCATTCTGTGTTCAGCTTCTGATCTTGCAGTGTCTGACAAAAAAGCAATTGCAGACGTGAGCCAGTAATCTGCCTGTACTAAGGACATTATAGGGATATAATGGTGTAGATTTCACATCATTTAATCAGGGAAAGCTTTGAGGGATTGAAGGACTAGTAACTGAGTTGTGTGTGGCAGCTAGTTCTGCATTAAAAAGCCAAGAAAAGAAACAAAGAAAAGATACTCATGTTTTGTATATGAACAGACGCTTAAAACAAAAAAAAAAAAAAAAACATGTTTCTATAGTTCATAGGTTTATTGCAAGCACCCCAATATCATTCTACTGCAAACACTGAGCAATTGCACATTTTTTCTTCTAAAAACCATTTCAGTGGATTATACCTGTGTTATTAAACATATTAAATAACATTCCGTTATAGCAAAAGCATTATATGGCAATAACGACATTATTACATTTCATATTACTGAAAGATAATTGGTAGTTATAGCAAAAGCATTTTACTGCAATAACACTAATATTACTACACATACCTGTGTTATTAAATGTGTTGTAACTTTCATATTATTGCAAGATAACGTTTAGCAAAAACACATTACGGCCATAAAGCCCTTATTATAGCCGTGTTCTTAAACATGTTGCATATTATTGCAAGATAGCGTTCATTTAAAGCAAAAGCATTTTATGGCAATAACACCATTACTATACCTTTGTTATAAAAATATTGCATATATTGCATTGCATATTGCTGCAAGATAACGGATAGTGACTGCATAAGAAGTATTGCCATAACACTATTTTTAAACATTTTACCCCAAATATTGCATTGTTACAAGCATGTTAGTGAACTCATAGTTCAAAGACATTTTACCGCAAACAATGCTTTGTTATACATGTCTTAATTAATGAGTTACTTCTTTAGGTGGTGTAGTTCAAATGCATGTTACTTAAAAAATGGCATTGCTATACTTGTATTAGTAAACACATTATTGCAACATTGCGGTCCGCAATGAACGGGCACCGACCGTGGGCCAGCCACATGCGGATCGTGACCCCATTCACTTGAATGGGTTCAACGATCCCTCCGTTTTGCAAAAAGATAGAACAAGAAGACCGAAACAGAACACCACAGAAGCACTCCATAGTGCTTTCGTTCCGTGGTTCCGTTCCGTTCCGCACCGAATTTCCGGATTTGCGGACCTATTCAAGTGAATGGGTTTGCATCCGTGATGTGGAATGCACACGTGTATTGCGGACATACGTATGCGGGCCACAATACGGCCACGGGAGACACACACGGTCATGTGAAAGAGGCCTTATTGAGAACAAAGAAGATGGAGATGGAGCATTGTGGACTGGATGGCTAACTCCTCCTCTCAGTGACAGCAGGATGATGTAAATGTCACTGACACTTTGTAATAAAGCCATGGGTCAAACAATTATTTCTGCTCTTCCTCCTTCCAACCCCAGAGCAGCCTTTCAGTTGCATCCTGTCTGCCTTCTTTTTTTTCCTAAGAAGAGGCAACAAAACTCCATGTGCTAGGGAGGATACTCAAGATACTATGCCTGTTAATGACTTGTGAGAACAGTTAGCATTTAGTCTGCCATGAGGAAGAGGTTCAGGTGGAAGAGGAAAACCCCTTACATAGCTATGTTGGTGGTGTTAGTATTGGCACTTGTAGCCATGGTAGTGGTGGTAGGGGTAGGGGCAGTGGTAGTGACAGTGGCACTCAGGGCAAATACAGAGCAGAGGGAGGGAGGCCAAGGAGCCCACAATATCATATTCTACAGTGGTTTTACTAGCCCAGCATATTCAAAGAAGTGAAAGAATTTTGTAAGTCTTGCTCGACATGCCAGATAACTAGCCCCCAGCCACATTTACGTAGTCCCCTAGTATCTTTCTCGATTATCGAAGTACCGTTTGACCCGAATAGCTATGGACCTCATAGGCCCAGTACCGAAGTCCGCCAGAGGGCATCAACACATCGGTGTCATTCTAGACTAAGCCACTTGGTCCCCGGAGGCGGTGCCATTGCGACATATCTCGGCCAAACTCATAGCTAAGGAATTAATGGAGATGTTTTCCCAAGTAGGACTACCTAAAGAGGTTCTGAACGACCAAGGGACCCCTTTTATGTCCAAGGTGATGAGGGAACTCTGTAAGTTGCTGCACATAAAACAGCTACGGACATCCTTTTACCATCCACAAATGGATGGTCTGGTAGAAAGGTTTAACCAAACATTAAAAAATATGTTGAAAAGGGTGGTAGCTAAAGATGGGAAGGACTGCGACCTCCTTCTGCCCTATCTCATATTCGCAATGCGAGAGGTACCCCAGGCTGGGGGTCTACTGGGTTCTCGCCCTTCGAACTGCTATATGACAGACACCCTCGCGGTCTCTTGGATGTCGCCAAAGAGGCGTGGGAACAACAACCCACTCTTTATAAAAGTGTCATTGATTACGTTACCCAGATGCAATATCGGATAGAGACAGTGTTGCCTCTTGTTAGGGAGCATATGGAGGCAGCTCAGCGAGCCCAGAGTCGGGTATATAATTGGCAGGCTTGGGTCTGGATCTTTAACCCGGGTTCCTGGCTAGGTGGCAGAGGTGCTAGAAGGTACTCGAGAAAATTGGAGATGTAAACTACAAGGTACACCAACCTGTGCGGCAAAAGCCGGAGCAGGTTTACCATGTGAATTTACTCAAACCGTGGAAAGATAGGGAAACCTGTACAGAAAACAGCCCGCGGCTGGGTTTTCTAGGAGAAGAGGTACCGGCCCCTCTGTCTGATGCAAGAGAGGCAGTTGCCACAGTAAAAATTGCTGACAGCCTCTCCTCTAAACAGACTCAGGAGGCCAGGGAGTTTGTTAGTCGGAACACTGATGTGTTCTCAGACCTCCCTGGAAGCACTTCCATAATCCAGCATGACATTGTCACTGAGCCTCCGGCTATAATCCGGTTGAAACCATACCGGGTACCCGAGGCTCGGCGACAAGCCATATTGGAGGTGGTGCAGCTAATGTTGCAGCTAGACGTCATTGAGGAGTCAAAAAGTGAGTGGGCCAGTCCTCTGGTATTGATACCCAAGCTGGACGGGACGTTTCGAAACGACTTTTGGAAATTTAACGAGGTTTCCAAATACGATGCGTATCCCATGCCCAGGGTGGATGAGCTCATCAAGAGGTTAGGACAAGCCAGGTATTTTTCTGTTTTGGACCTCACGAAAGGGTACTAGGAGGTGCCCTTAACGGAGGCTGCCAAAGAGAAAACTGCCTTCATCACTACTGAGGGGCTGTATCAATATAAGGTCTTAGCCTTTGGTCTGCATGGCACCCCCGCAACTTTTCAGCGACTAATGGACATTGTGCTTTGTCCACATTGTCGGTACGCTTCGGCTTACCTGGACGATATTGTCATCCATAGTACTGACTGGGAAAGTTACCTACCCAAAGTGCAGGCTGTAGTGGACTCCCTTCGGAAAGCTGGCCTAACCGCTAACCCCAAAAAATGCATGATAGGTTAGAGGGGACTAAGTACCTTGGTTATGTTATTGGGCAATGAGTCATCGAACCCCAAGTGAACAAAATAGAGGCGATATGGAATTGGCCCCAACCTGTCATTACTAGGCAAATAAAGTCATTCCTGGGAATGGTGGGCTATTAAATTAGATTTGTTCCCCACTTTTCTACTCTAGCCGCACCCTTGACAGGACTCTTAAAGGGACACAAGTCAATGATGGTTCGCTGGGATGATCGGGCGGAAGAGGCTTTCTCTGCTTTGAAGTCGGCCCTGTTCGGGTCCCTGGTTTTGGTGACGCCCAAAGTAAAAAGGCAGTTTATAGTACAGACCGATGGCTCCGAAGTAGGCCTCAGTGCTGTACTGTCTCAGAAAGTCAACGGGGAGGAGCGTCCCATTGTCTTCCTTAGCCGTAAGCTCACCCCAGCCAAGACCCAGTATAGTATAGTGGAGAGAGTGTGCCTGGCTATCAAGTGGGCACTAGAATCTCTCCGCTATTATTTATTGGGTAGAAAATTTCACCTAGTGACTGACCACTCCCCTCTTAAGTGTATGAGGCAGGCCAGGGACAGAAATGCCCGGGTCACCCGATTGTTTGTCTCCCTACAAAAAGTTTTCGGTGGAACACAGGGCAGGCCGGTTACAGTGAAAAGCGGATGCCCTTACCCGGGTACACTGTATGGCATGGGTTCACCCCCTCAGGGTTGAACAAAGGGGAGGGGTATGTGACACAGTGAGAGGTTTTGTCTGGAAAATATGTATTTTCCTCCCAGCATGTGCTGCTGGACTGATTTACAGTCAGGTGAGGTCAAATACCAGACCAGATTTTAAGTGCCGGTCCGGGTTTTAGCAGCACCTGGCTGCTAAATAGGCAGCTGGGCTCAGAAGCCAGGTCTCTATGTTGGGATCTGGGAGCCTTGTGTCTGGATGAAGGCTTCCTAACTGGCGTGAAAACAGGTTTGTGCTGCTATGGTCAAGGACTCTTTGAGGCAGAATTTCTGCATGGTGTGAATTACCACCAACACCGCAAGGTGACTTTTTTGTTTGATTATGACTGCTTGTTTTGTCACTTGCCTAAAGTGTGAATAAAACACTGAACTGTTTGATCCAAAGAACTTGTTGTTGCCTCTATACTGCGACTGCGAAACCCCACAGTAGTGTGATAGATTCTGCTGTCTATACATACATGCTACAGACATAATGCTTTGATGTCACAAGTTCACAACAATACTTAGTCTACCAATCAGTAATATGTTTTTTTTTATTTTTTTTTGTCTATGTAGTATTTGCTTGAGGGAGTGGAACCTTCAAGTGTGAATGCGCACCTATTTTTTCTTGGGAGTAGCATTCCTTTGCACTTTTGCCCTTCCAATTCAATAGAGTGACTTGATTAGGTGGTACATATATGTGTGCTTGCTCCTCCTCCCATCAGTTGCTTGAAACACATGGAGGTGACTAGGAGCAGCACACCATATGTGCGGCATCTGCGCTCCTGAACATAGAAGCCCAATGGCTTAGGTAGGTGTCACGGTTCTGTGCAGCAGCGAGGACGCGTACAGAGTCCTTGTCTCCTAGGTGATAGGGGGCGGGACGGACCGGCCACTCATGTCTCCTCCGCGCGGCTGGCGTCCTCAGTTCCCCCAGCAACCAGGGGAAATCTGAGCACCGAGCTGGGCACTGTCAAAGATGCCAGATTTTGTTGTCTTTTTCCTCCGCCTACCACCCTGAGAGTAATGGGCAGACTGAACGCCTTAATCAGTCTGTGGAACATTTCCTGAGGTCTTATAGAAACATAGAAACATAGAATGTGTCGGCAGATAAGAACCATTTGGCCCATCTAGTCTGCCCAATATACTGAATACTATGGATAGCCCCCGGCCCTATCTTATATGAAGGATGGCCTTATGCCTATCCCATGCATGCTTAAACCCCTTCACTGTATTTGCAGCTACCACTTCTGCAGGAAGGCTATTCCATGCATCCACTACTCTCTCAGTAAAGTAATACTTCCTTATATTACTTTTAAACCTTTGCCCCTCTAATTTAAAACTGTGTCCTCTTGTGGTAGTTTTTCTTCTTTTAAATATGCTCTCTTCCTTTACCGAGTTGATTCCCTTTATGTTGCTGATGACCAGCAATTATGGGTTAAATACCTTCCGTTGGCTGAATTTGCTTTGAATAACCATGTTAATTCTTCTGCTGGTGTCTCCCCTTTCTTTTGTAACCATGGTTTCCATCCCCGTTTTCATTCGGAGTCACCCGTCTCCTCCTCTAACCCTGAGGCCGATAAGCTCTCCTCTGAACTGTGCACAGTTTGGGCTCGGGTTCAATCGAACCTAGAAAAGGCTCAAAGTACTCAGAAACTCAAGGCCAATAGGAGACGTTCTAAGGGGGTGAACTTTCAGGTTGGGGATAAGGTGTGGTTGTCCTCCAAGAATCTCTCTCTCAGGGTTGCTTCTAGAAGATTTGCTCCTCGTTTTATTGGACTGTATAAGATCACGGAGGTGATTAATCCGGTTTCGTTTAGGTTGGAGAGGCCCGAGTCGTTCAACATTCATAATGTGTTTCATAAAACTCTACTTAAAAAATATTTTGAACCTGTGGTACCATCGAAAGTCTCACCTCCGCTGGTTCTTGTTAATGATGCTGTCGAGTATGTGGTGTCTAAAATAGTGGATGTCAGGAGAGTGCGTAATTCCTTACAGTATCTGATTCACTGGAAGGGGTATGGACCCGAAGAGAGATCTTGGATACCTGCTAGGGAGGTTCATGCTCCTATACTGGTTTGAAAAATTCATTTAGAACATCCTGAAAGGCCGTTGCCTGAAGTCTTGGGTCCGGTGGCCCTGCATAAGAGGGGGGGTACTGTCACGGGACGCCGAGGCGCTCGCTCTCCTCAGCACCGTCGGCGCCCCATTTCTGTGCAGGAGCGAGGACAAGCACAGCGTCCTCGTCTCCTAGGTGATAGGGGGCGGGACAGACTGGCCGCGCGGCCGGCGTCCTCAGTTCCCCCAACAACCACGGGAAGGTCTGAGCACTGAGCTGGGCACTCGGTGCTCAGCTGTACTCCCTAGTGTGGGTCATGTGGCGCTGGCCACGTCACATGACCCCAGCTAGTCTGCTGGCCCCAGGTTGCCTGTTAACTAGGTTCTTGGCGATTATTGTTACCTGGCATACTTACCTGTTCCTGTTGTTCCTTGACCATCCTCTGCCAGCTCCTCCTGTACTGCGCTGCTTTCCTGGTATTTGACCCCGGCTTCTCCTGACTATTCTCTGCTTTATCCTTTGTACTGCGTTGCTCTCTTGGTATTGACCCGGTCCATTCACTATCTGTCATTTGTCTTGTCTGTCCTCCCAGCACATATTCTAAACTAGGGATTGCCGTCCAGTTGTTCCCTGTCATTATGACTTGCGAGGCAAGTAGGCAGGGCCAGGGGTGAGGGTGAAGCGCAGTGGTCCCTATCCTCCCCCCTGTGTGTGTGTGCACGTGACCGTTACAGTAGGTTTAGCGTAGGACCTGAGACCACCTTGGTGCTTGGTAGGCGGGCACAGAAGTGTCTCAGATTTTATCATCGTATTTGGACAAAAAAGAGAGAAGGCGCTCATAGGGTAAATAAGTAAAATACTGTTTTCCCTTGTCTAGGGGAGGTAATGTGCTCACCTGTCACAGTTGCACCTAATTGGGTGCAACTACAATGGAGGATGAACAATAGTGGTGATTGTTTGGTGCTGCCGGTCTTGTCCAAACACCCTTTGGTCGGGGCCAAACCGCCAATCGGGTGAGTGTAAGAGCTGAAGGTTTGCTGGACCAAGGAAGTCCAGGAGGAATGGACAAATAGAAGGGCGCAGGATCGCAACCAATGGTCAAAAAAATGATTTATTCAGAGACAACGCGTTTCGGGGTGCATGACCCCTTTATCAAGTCTGGTGGATCACAGAAGAGGCCGTTCGCTCCCCAGCACATGGGGCGTCTGGTACGCTGTGAGTTCCACAGCGTACCAGCGTACCAGACGCCTCACATGCTGGGGAGCGAACGGCCTCTTCTGTGATCCACTAGACTTGATAAAGGGGTCATGCACCCCGAAACGCGTTGTCTCTGAATAAATCAATTTTTTGACCATTGGTTGCGATCCTGTGCCCTTCTATTTGTCCGTTCCTCCTGGACTTCCTTGGTCCAGCAAACCTTCTGCTCTGATTTTATCATATCAGAGTGAGGGCTTTGTCCATATATAATGCCTGCATCTACTTTACTACTTTACTAAGTGCATTGTTATCTTATTTCTGTGATTGTCTTCAATAATATGGCCAGTGACATTCGCTAATTTATATATCATACCGTGCAGGATGTTTTTACCTTAGTTTTTTCTGTTATTTTTTTTAGTTATTTCTTATCAGTAATATGTAGTCAGACCTGCTAAAATGTGAAGTTGCATGTATTGTGCAAAAATATGCGCATCATTAATGGCCGATTTGCGCAATCGCTATTATATTGGAGATCTATATCTGCATATAAAGCTATTGTAATGTTCTGCTGTGCCAACCATTTTCTCCAGTCTCAGGAAACGTCTAGCAGCATGAAAAATGTAGCAACAGTGACCCACACCTGTACTGCGCGCACATTACACGCATATTACATTGCTGATTTTCGCAATCAAGAAAATAATCGCAAATTCTCGTATTTGCGAATATATGATGAATATTCTCCCAAATATTCAAAATATCGCGAATTTGAATACTGCCCCTGCCGTTCATAACTAGTACTGAGACTTCTGGTATACCTGAAGAGAAAAATTTTCCTCTTTGTCATCTTTGTCAACTAATTAAAAAAAAAAAGGGTAACAAGTATAAACCGATGGCTAACAAGAGACGTACTGTATGAGTTGTCCGGACCTGAGAGTGGGTGATTCTGTGTGGCTGTCCACAAGAAACATTAAGTTGAAGGTACAATCATTGCTGAAGAGTAGTGTTGAGCGAACAGTTCGAGCATAGTTCGGGTCCGTACCGAATTTTGGGGTGTTCGTGACACGGACCCGAACCCAAACTTTTTCGTAAAAGTTCGGGTTCGGGTTCGTCGTTCGGCATGTATTTTGGCGCATTTTGAAAGGCTGCAAAGCAGCCAATCAACATGCATCATACTACTTGCCCTAAGATGCCATCGCAGCCATGCCTACTATTGGCAAGGCTGTGATTGGCCAAGTGCAGCATGTGACTCAGCCTCTTTATAAGCTTGTGCGCACGTCGGGACGTGCTCACTCCCGATGTGAATAGAACAGGGATAGACGCAGCTGATGCTAGGGCGAGAATAGGCAGGGATAATTGAATAACTGGAAGCAAATTTCTCTCCTCCACCTGTGATTCATCTGAACAACTGCAGCTGAGCTGCTTTTTTGATAGGGATTGGCTATTTTTAGAGTGGCCAGAGTGATTTTTCCATCCACATGTACCTGGGCTGACCGCCGGCCGCCATTTTGCGACTTGTAGTGCTGCAGCAGAAGCTGCCACAGTGTGCATTCCAAAGCTCCAAACAAGTCAGACATCTACACCTGGGATTCAGACCAATAGCGATTTAGCAGCACAGTCCAAGGCTATTTTTTTTAAAGGTTGTGCAGACCATTTTGTGGCACATGTTACTGGGCTGATAGGCGGCGGCCATCTTGGGACTAGTGCTGCAGCACAATCTCTCCCAACGTCCATTAATCACTTGTAATAGTGGTCTGTGCCATAGAAATCCTACATCAGGGACTTGGGTGTGCTTGTGTCACCCCTACTAATACCAGTCCACCTGTAATCCATACAGTGAAAAGCCATAAAGTATTCCAGTGAGGGAATTTTTTTTTTATTTAAAAAAGGCCAAGTTAGTTTATCTGGCGTTCAATATACTAGATACAGTTAGGCCTGCGTTTCATACATCTGGAATTAGCAAACTAATGTGCTGGGGTTGGGAAAACATATATGTACCCATACTAGAATCTGTCAAAGAAAGCGGTACTCACATATAACAGTCATTCCATCTGTAATCCATACAGTCAAAAGACTGAAAGTATTCCAGTGAGGGAATTTTTTTTATTTAAAAAAGGCCAAGTTAGTTTATCTGGCGTTCAATATACTAGATACAGTTAGGCCTGCGTTTCATACATCTGGAATTAGCAAACTAATGTGCTGGGGTTGGGAAAACATATATGTACCCATACTAGAATCTGTCAAAGAAAGCGGTACTCACATATAACAGTCATTCCATCTGTAATCCATACAGTCAAAAGACTGAAAGTATTCCAGTGAGGGAATTTTTTTTATTTAAAAAAGGCCAAGTTAGTTTATCTGGCGTTCAATATACTAGATACAGTTAGGCCTGCGTTTCATACATCTGGAATTAGCAAACTAATGTGCTGGGGTTGGGAAAACATATATGTACCCATACTAGAATCTGTCAAAGAAAGCGGTACTCACATATAACAGTCATTCCATCTGTAATCCATACAGTCAAAAGACTGAAAGTATTCCAGTGAGGGGATTTTTTTTATTTAAAAAAGGCCAAGTTAGTTTATCTGGCGTTCAATATACTAGATACAGTTAGGCCTGCGTTTCATACATCTGGAATTAGCAAACTAATGTGCTGGGGTTGGGAAAACATATATGTACCCATACTAGAATCTGTCAAAGAAAGCGGTACTCACATATAACAGTCATTCCATCTGTAATCCATACAGTCAAAAGACTGAAAGTATTCCAGTGAGGGAATTTTTTTTATTTAAAAAAGGCCAAGTTAGTTTATCTGGCGTTCAATATACTAGCTACAGTTAGGCCTGCGTTTCATACATCTGGAATTAGCAAACTAATGTGCTGGGGTTGGGAAAACATATATGTACCCATACTAGAATCTGTCAAAGAAAGCGGTACTCACATATAACAGTCATTCCATCTGTAATCCATACAGTGAAAAGCCATAAAGTATTCCAGTGAGGGAATTTTTTTTTTATTTAAAAAAGGCCAAGTTAGTTTATCTGGCGTTCAATATACTAGATACAGTTAGGCCTGCGTTTCATACATCTGGAATTAGCAAACTAATGTGCTGGGGTTGGGAAAACATATATGTACCCATACTAGAATCTGTCAAAGAAAGCGGTACTCACATATAACAGTCATTCCATCTGTAATCCATACAGTCAAAAGACTGAAAGTATTCCAGTGAGGGGATTTTTTTTATTTAAAAAAGGCCAAGTTAGTTTATCTGGCGTTCAATATACTAGATACAGTTAGGCCTGCGTTTCATACATCTGGAATTAGCAAACTAATGTGCTGGGGTTGGGAAAACATATATGTACCCATACTAGAATCTGTCAAAGAAAGCGGTACTCACATATAACAGTCATTCCATCTGTAATCCATACAGTCAAAAGACTGAAAGTATTCCAGTGAGGGAATTTTTTTTATTTAAAAAAGGCCAAGTTAGTTTATCTGGCGTTCAATATACTAGATACAGTTAGGCCTGCGTTTCATACATCTGGAATTAGCAAACTAATGTGCTGGGGTTGGGAAAACATATATGTACCCATACTAGAATCTGTCAAAGAAAGCGGTACTCACATATAACAGTCATTCCATCTGTAATCCATACAGTCAAAAGACTGAAAGTATTCCAGTGAGGGAATTTTTTTTATTTAAAAAAGGCCAAGTTAGTTTATCTGGCGTTCAATATACTAGATACAGTTAGGCCTGCGTTTCATACATCTGGAATTAGCAAACTAATGTGCTGGGGTTGGGAAAACATATATGTACCCATACTAGAATCTGTCAAAGAAAGCGGTACTCACATATAACAGTCATTCCATCTGTAATCCATACAGTCAAAAGACTGAAAGTATTCCAGTGAGGGAATTTTTTTTATTTAAAAAAGGCCAAGTTAGTTTATCTGGCGTTCAATATACTAGATACAGTTAGGCCTGCGTTTCATACATCTGGAATTAGCAAACTAATGTGCTGGGGTTGGGAAAACATATATGTACCCATACTAGAATCTGTCAAAGAAAGCGGTACTCACATATAACAGTCATTCCATCTGTAATCCATACAGTCAAAAGACTGAAAGTATTCCAGTGAGGGAATTTTTTATTTATTTAAAAAAGGCCAAGTTAGTTTATCTGGCGTTCAATATACTAGATACAGTTAGGCCTGCGTTTCATACATCTGGAATTAGCAAACTAATGTGCTGGGGTTGGGAAAACATATATGTACCCATACTAGAATCTGTCAAAGAAAGCGGTACTCACATATAACAGTCATTCCATCTGTAATCCATACAGTCAAAAGACTGAAAGTATTCCAGTGAGGGGATTTTTTTTATTTAAAAAAGGCCAAGTTAGTTTATCTGGCGTTCAATATACTAGCTACAGTTAGGCCTGCGTTTCATACATCTGGAATTAGCAAACTAATGTGCTGGGGTTGGGAAAACATATATGTACCCATACTAGAATCTGTCAAAGAAAGCGGTACTCACATATAACAGTCATTCCATCTGTAATCCATACAGTCAAAAGACTGAAAGTATTCCAGTGAGGGGATTTTTTTTATTTAAAAAAGGCCAAGTTAGTTTATCTGGCGTTCAATATACTAGATACAGTTAGGCCTGCGTTTCATACATCTGGAATTAGCAAACTAATGTGCTGGGGTTGGGAAAACATATATGTACCCATACTAGAATCTGTCAAAGAAAGCGGTACTCACATATAACAGTCATTCCATCTGTAATCCATACAGTCAAAAGACTGAAAGTATTCCAGTGAGGGAATTTTTTTTTTATTTAAAAAAGGCCAAGTTAGTTTATCTGGCGTTCAATATACTAGATACAGTTAGGCCTGCGTTTCATACATCTGGAATTAGCAAACTAATGTGCTGGGGTTGGGAAAACATATATGTACCATACTAGAATCTGTCAAAGAAAGCGGTACTCACATATAACAGTCATTCCATCTGTAATCCATACAGTCAAAAGACTGAAAGTATTCCAGTGAGGGGATTTTGCTTATAAAAAATAATATATTTCATTGTGGTGCGAGTTGAATCGCAACAATGAAGAAAAATACTATTAAGGGACGAGGACGCGGTCGTGGTGGTGTCCGTGGAGCCTCTGTTGCTGGTAGAGGACGTGGCCGTTCGGCCCCAGGCGCACACAGTAGGGAACGAACTCCCTCAACTAGCCGGCAGAATGTACCGCAATATCTCGTGGGGCCCAATGCCGCTCTTAGGATGGTAAGGCCTGAGCAGGTACAGGCATTAATCGATTGGGTGGCCGACAGTGCTTCCAGCACGTTCACCACATGGTCTTCCACCCAGTCTTCTGCGGAAAGCGCACAGGTGGCACCTGAAAACCAAGCCCATCAGTCTGTCACATCACCCCCAAGCATATCAGGGAAACGGTCTGAGCCACAAGTTATGCAGCAGTCTCTTCTTCTGTTTGAAGACTCTGCTTCCAGGGTTTCCCAGGGGCGTCCACCTAGCCCTTCCCCAGTGGAGGAAGACATACCATGCACTGACGCACAACCACTTATGTCTCCAGATGAAGAGGACATGGGAATACCACCACAGCAGAGTCACCGACTCTCTGATGATGACGAAACACAGGTGCCCACTGCCGCGTCTTTTTGCAGTGTGCAGACTGAACAGGAGGAGGTCAGGGAGGGAGACTGGGTGGAAGACGATGCAGAGGACGATGAGGTCTTAGACCCCACATGGACTGAAGGTCGTGGCGATGACTTTCACAGTTCAGAGGAAGAGGTAGTGGTGAGACCGAGACAACAGCGAAGCCAAAGAGGGAGCAGGGGGCCAAAGCAGACGAGCCGCCGCCCCCAGAGTTCGCCTGCTACTGGACATCGCCAACAGGGACCCAGCCCCACAAAGGCAGCTTCAAAGAGTTCCCTGGCATGGCACTTCTTTAAACAATGTCCTACCGACAAGACCCGAGTGACTTGCACGCTCTGCCATCAGAGCCTGAGGCGAGGCATTAACGTTCTGAACCTCAGCACAACCTGCATGACCAGGCATCTACATGCAAAGCATGAACTGCAGTGGGGTACACACCTTAAAAACCAGGCACTCGCTGAGGCTCCCCCTGCTCCCTCTACCGCTGCTGCCTCGGCTTCCGCCTCGAGAGGAATGTTGCCACCTGCCGAGCAGCAAACAGAGGATGTGCCACCGACACCACCACCACCGCCACCGTCAACTAGCGTCTCCACTATATCACACAGCAGCGTTCAGCTCTCAATATCTCAAACCTTAGAGAGGAAGCGCAAATTCCCCCCGAGTCACCCTCGAGCCCTTGGCCTGAACGCCAGCATTTCTAAACTGCTGGCCTTTGAAATGCTGTCATTCCGGCTGGTGGACACAGACAGCTTCAAACAGCTGATGGCCATGGCTGTCCCGCAGTATGTGGTTCCCAGCCGCCACTACTTCTCCAAGACAGCCGTGCCTTCCCTGCACATGCAAGTGTCCGATAAAATCAAGTGTGCACTGCGCAACGCCATTTGTGGCAAGGTCCACCTAACCACAGATACGTGGACCAGTAAGCACGGCCAGGGACGCTATATCTCACTAACTGCACACTGGATAAATGTAGTGGCGGCTGGGCCCCCGGCGGACAGTTCCTTGACGCACGTCCTTCCGCCCCCTAGGATCGCAGGGCATCATTCTCTGCCTCCTGTAGCCTCCTCCTCCTACTCGGCTTCCTCCTCCACTGCTTCCACCAGCTCATCCGGTCAGCCACACACCTTCACCACCAACTTCAGCACAGCCCGGGGTAAACGTCAGCAGGCCATTCTGAAACTCATATGTTTGGGGGACAGGCCCCACAGCGCAAAGGAGTTGTGGCGGGGTATTGAACAACAGACCGACGAGTGGTTTCTGCCGGTGGGCCTCAAGCCAGGCCTGGTGGTATGCGATAATGGGCGAAATCTCGTGGCAGCTCTGGGACTAGCCGGTTTGACGCACATCCCTTGCCTGGCGCATGTGCTGAACTTGGTGGTGCAGAGGTTCATTCACCACTACCCCAACATGTCAGAGCTGCTGCATAAAGTGCGGGCCGTCTGTGCGCGCATCCGCCGTTCACATCCTGCCGCTGCTCGCCTGTCTGCGCTACAGCGGAACTTCGGCCTTCCCGCTCACCGCCTCATATGCGACGTGCCCACCTGGTGGAACTCCACCTTGCACATGCTGGAGAGACTGTGCGAGCAGCAGCAGGCCATAGTGGAGTTTCAGCTGCAGCACGCTCGCGTCAGTCGTACTGCCGAACAGCACCACTTCACCACCAATGATTGGGCCTCCATGCGAGACCTGTGTGCCCTGCTGCGCTGTTTCGAGTACTCCACCAACATGGCCAGTGGCGATGACACTGTTATCAGCGTTACAATACCACTTCTATGTCTCCTTGAGAAAACACTTAGGGCAATGATGTTAGAGGAGGTGGCCCAGGTGGAGGAGGAGGAGGAGGATGAGGGCTCGTTTCTAACACTTTCGGGCCAGTCTGTTCGAAGTGGCTCAGAGGGAGGTTTGTTTAAGCAGCAGAGGACAGGTTCACAAGTCGCCAGCCAAGGCACTGTACTGGAGGACGAGGAGGATGAGGAGGAGGAGGTGGAGGGGGACGAGGATGACGCAAGTTCACAGCGGGGTGGCAGCCCAGGCCCATCACTGGTGCGTGGCTGGGGGGATACGGTGGACGATGACGATACGCCTCCCACAGAGGACAGCTTGTCCTTACCCATGGGTAGCCTGGCCCACATGAGCGAATATATGCTCCAATGCCTGCGCAACGACAGCAGAGTTGCCCACGTTTTAACGTGTGCAGACTACTGGGTGGCCACCCTGCTGGATCCCCGGTATAAAGACAATGTGCCCACTTTAATTCCTGAACTGGAGCGCGACCGTAAGATGCGCGAGTACAAGCGCACGCTGATAGAGGCGCTCTTGAGAGCATTCCCACATGTCACAGGGGAACAGGTGGAAGGTGAAGGCAGAGGAGTGGCAAGAGGTCGCCAACGCAGCTGTGTCACGGCCAGCTCATCTGAGGGCAGGGTTAGCATGGCAGAAATGTGGAAAAGTTTTGTCTCCACGCCACAGCTATCTGCACCGACACCTGATACGGAACGTGTTAGCAGGAGGCAGCATTTCACTAACATGGTTGAACAGTATGTCTGCACACCCCTCCACATCCTGACGGATGGTTCGGCCCCATTCAACTACTGGGTTTCGAAATTGTCCACGTGGCCAGAGTTAGCATGTTATGCCTTGGAGGTGCTTTCCTGCCCGGCGGCCAGCGTTTTATCTGAACGCGTATTCAGCACGGCAGGGGGCGTCATTACTGACAAGCGCAGCCGCCTGTCCACAGCCAACGTGGACAAGCTGACCTTCATAAAGATGAACCAGGCATGGATCCCACAGGACCTGTCCCTCCCTTGTGCAGAGTAGTCCTTATTAACTGCCTAAAACATGTCTTGTTGTGCTACGGGCCACTTCTTTATTTGATACAAATTTTATGAAACCCACAGTTGAATGAAACTCTTCTCTGTCTGGGCGCCGGGGCCTAACCAGATGAAAGTGGCCGGTTAAACTAACGGGTGACATGAAGCCATAACCTCTGCCATGCTACCTCTGTCTTCTGTCTGGGTGCTGAGGCCTAAGTCAAATAAAGCGGTCTTCTGCTGTGCTGGGGGATATGAAGCTAATCTCTGACCTCTCTCCTCTGTCTGGGTCCAAAGGCCTAAATCACTGAAAGAGGCCTTCTCCTGTGGTGTGTGATATGATGCCAGAATATGTGCTGTGGGGCCTCTCTCCTCTTCCTGGGTGCAGGGGTCAAATAAACTAAATTGTGGCCTACTCCTGTGGTGGTTGATATGATGCCTGATTCTCTGATGTGGAACCTCTCTCCTCTGTTTGGGTGAAGGGGTCAAAGTAACTAAATGGTGGCTTCTCCTGTGGTGGCTGATATGATGCCAGAATATGTGCTGTGGTGCCTCTCTCCTCTTCCTGGGTGCAGGGGTCAAAGTAACTAAATGGTGGCTTCTCCTGTGGTGGCTGATATGATGCCAGAATATGTGCTGTGGGGCCTCTCTCCTCTTCCTGGGTGCAGGGGTCAAAGTAACTCAATGGTGGCTTCTCCTGTGGTGGCTGATATGATGCCAGAATATGTGCTGTGGTGCCTCTCTCCTCTGTCTGGGTCCAAAGGCCTAAATCACTGAAAGAGGCCTTCTCCTGTGGTGTGTGATATGATGCCTGAATATGTGCTGTGGTGCCTCTCTCCTCTTCCTGGGTGCGGGGGTCAAAGTAACTCAATGGTGGCTTCTCCTGTGGTGGCTGATATGATGCCAGAATATGTGCTGTGGTGCCTCTCTCCTCTTCCTGGGTGCGGGGGTCAAAGTAACTCAATGGTGGCTTCTCCTGTGGTGGCTGATATGATGCCAGAATATGTGCTGTGGGGCCTCTCTCCTCTTCCTGGGTGCAGGGGTCAAAGTAACTCAATGGTGGCTTCTCCTGTGGTGGTTAGTATGATGCCAGAATATGTGCTGTGGGGCCTCTCTCCTCTTCCTGGGTGCAGGGGTCAAAGTAACTCAATGGTGGCTTCTCCTGTGGTGGCTGAGTATGATGCCAGAATATGTGCTGTGGGGCCTCTCTCCTCTTCCTGGGTGCAGGGGGTCAAAGTAACTCAATGGTGGCTTCTCCTGTGGTGGCTGATATGATGCCAGAATATGTGCTGTGGGGCCTCTCTCCTCTTCCTGGGTGCAGGGGTCAAAGTAACTCAATGGTGGCTTCTCCTGTGGTGGCTGAGTATGATGCCAGAATATGTGCTGTGGGGCCTCTCTCCTCTTCCTGGGTGCAGGGGTCAAAGTAACTCAATGGTGGCTTCTCCTGTGGTGGTTAGTATGATGCCAGAATATGTGCTGTGGGGCCTCTCTCCTCTTCCTGGGTGCAGGGGTCAAAGTAACTCAATGGTGGCTTCTCCTGTGGTGGCTGATATGATGCCAGAATATGTGCTGTGGTGCCTCTCTCCTCTTCCTGGGTGCGGGGGTCAAAGTAACTCAATGGTGGCTTCTCCTGTGGTGGCTGATATGATGCCAGAATATGTGCTGTGGGGCCTCTCTCCTCTTCCTGGGTGCGGGGGTCAAAGTAACTCAATGGTGGCTTCTCCTGTGGTGGCTGATATGATGCCAGAATATGTGCTGTGGGGCCTCTCTCCTCTTCCTGGGTGCAGGGGTCAAAGTAACTCAATGGTGGCTTCTCCTGTGCTGATTGATATAAAGCTGATGGTTGTGCCATCTGACATGGTTGCCAGGGTCTGATTCAATGGGGGCCTACTCCTGTGGTGGGTGATCTAAATGCCTGATTCTCTGCTGTGAAACCTCTCTCCTCCGTCTGGGTGTAGGGGTCAAAGTCTTTCAAAGTCGCCTTCTCCTGTGCTGATTGATATGAAGCTGATGGTTGTGCCATCTGACATGGTTGCCGGGGTCCCATTAAATTGTGGCCTACTCCTGTGGTGGTTGATATGATGCCTGATTCTCTGATGTGGAACCTCTCTCCTCTGTTTGGGTGAAGGGGTCAAAGTAACTAAATGGTGGCTTCTCCTGTGGTGGCTGATATGATGCCAGAATATGTGCTGTGGGGCCTCTCTCCTCTTCCTGGGTGCAGGGGTCAAAGTAACTCAATGGTGGCTTCTCCTGTGGTGGCTGATATGATGCCAGAATATGTGCTGTGGTGCCTCTCTCCTCTTCCTGGGTGCGGGGGTCAAAGTAACTCAATGGTGGCTTCTCCTGTGGTGGCTGATATGATGCCAGAATATGTGCTGTGGTGCCTCTCTCCTCTTCCTGGGTGCAGGGGTCAAAGTAACTAAATGGTGGCTTCTCCTGTGGTGGTTGATATGATGCCTGATTCTCTGCTGTGAACCTCTCTCCTCCATCTGGGTGTAGGGGTCAAAGTCTTTCAAGTCGCCTTCTCCTGTGCTGATTGATATAAAGCTGATGGTTGTGCCATCTGACATGGTTGCCAGGGTCTGATTCAATGGGGGCCTACTCCTGTGGTGGGTGATCTAAATGCCTGATTCTCTGCTGTGAAACCTCTCTCCTCCGTCTGGGTGTAGGGGTCAAAGTCTTTCAAAGTCGCCTTCTCCTGTGCTGATTGATATGAAGCTGATGGTTGTGCCATCTGACATGGTTGCCGGGGTCCCATTAAATTGGGGCCTACTCCTGTGGTGGGTGATCTAAATGCCTGATTCTCTGCTTTGAAACCTCTCTCCTCCGTCCGGGTGTAGGGGTCAAAGTCTGTCAAAGTCGCCTTCTCCTGTGCTGATTGATATAAAGCTTATGCTTGTGCCATCTGACATGGTTGCCGGGGTCTGATTCAATGGTGGCCTACTCCTGTGGTGGGTGATCTAAATGCCTGATTCTCTGCTGTGTAACCTCTCTCCTCCGTCTGGGTGTAGGGGTCAAAGTAACTAAATGGTGGCCTTCTCCTGTGGTGGGTGATATGATGCCTGGTTCTCTGCTGTGGGACCTCTCTCCTTTGTCTGGGTGCTGTGGTCAAAATAATAGTAAGTGACCTTCTCCATTGGTGGGTGACTTGAAGCCTGATTCTGTGCTATGGGACCTCACTCCAATTAATATTGTTTAATTTTTATTTATTTTATGTTAACTCATCATTTCCCTATCTACATTTGTTTGCAGGGGATTTAACTACATTTTGCTGCCTTTTGCAGCCCTCTAGCCCTTTCCGGGTGTGTTTTACAGCCTTTTTAGTGCCCAAAAGTTCGGGTCCCCATTGACTTCTATGGGGTTCGGCTTCGGGATGAAGTTCGGGTCGAGTTCGGATCCCGAACCCGAACATTTTTCGAAAGTTCGGCCGAACTCGTCGAACCCGAACATCCAGGTGTTCGCTCAACTCTACTGAAGAGATATGTCGAACCTGCTGAACCATCCTCCTTGCTGCCCTCTCCTGTCATGGTGGACGGTAATCTTGAATTTCAAATCGGCAGGATAGTGGACTCACAAATTCTCTGTAGATCCCTCATTTTCCTTCTGTTGTCATTCTGGTGTTCCTCCCCTCCCCCCACTTTGTGACATTATCAACCGCCATTTTGTTTGTGTCAGTGCAGTGATATACGATTTCTGCACTGGAGGTAGCTGACCTCCCCACGACCATCTCACACATCCAGACACCACAGGCGGCTGGTGCTGGCAGCGGGAACCAGGCCTGTGCTGAACCTAAGGTCGCTCTCCCGGATAGATTTTCCGGGGGAAGTGACAATTTTATTCGGTTCAGGGAGTCATGCAAATTATATTTTAAACTATGTCCTAACTAGTTCGGGTAAAGTTCGAGTTTGTACCGAAGATTTTTTTGTATGATTTTTGGATCCCAAACTTTTCAGTAAAAGTTCGGGTTCGGTGTTCGGCGAGTTAATGGCGCTTTTTGAAAGGCTGCAGAGCAGCCAATCAACAAGCGTTTAACTGGTGTGCCCTTAGAAGCCATAACAGCCATGCCTACTAATGGCATAGCTGTGATTGGCCAGTGCAGCATGTGACCCAGCCTCTATATAACCTGGAGTCACGTAGCGCTGCACATCACTCTGCTGTGCTTAGTGTAGGGATAGGATGCTGCTGCTGTGAGGGAGAGAATAGGAAAGAATCTTTTATCAGAAGTGCTTGTTAACTCAGCGATCTACAGCGATTTTGTTTTGTGGGTGCAGTGCACAATTTTTTTTACCCTGCCCTGAGCCCAGTGACACAGAAAAATAACTTTTATCCGTCTGTTAGTTAGGTGGGTGTCGGCGGCCATTTTATGCAAGTTCAGTGCACCAGCACAGCATAAGTGCATTTGTGACAGTCGAGTACAAGCTTGAATTACTGCAATTATATTCTGGGTTTAAAAAAAATCACCCATTTTTGGCAATACCCTACATCTGGGGCCTTTGCTGCATTTGTCACATTGAAATACAAGCTTGAAATACTGCAATAATATTCTGGGTTTAAAAAAACACCCATTTTTTGGCCATACCCTACATCTGGGGCCTTTGCTGCATTTGTCACAGTGAAATACAAGCGTTAGATAGTGCTGATATATTCTGGTATTAAAAAAAACAACCATTCTGGGAAAGATAATAAATTTGCGGCCTTTGTTGCATTTGTTACAGTGAAATACAAGCTTAAAATACTGCAATAATATTCTGGGTTTAAAAAAACACCAATTATTTGCAAGACCCTGCATCTGGGGCCTTTGCTGCATTTGTCACAGTCAAATACAACCAGTCAATACTGCTGTTATTGTAAAAAATTCGCCTGTCACACTGTTGTGTGACCTCAAGAAATTTTTCTTGCACGAGCTGCAGTGGAGTAGACAACTCAAAAACAAAGAAAGGTCTCTGGCTCCTCCTGCTTCCTCTTCTGCTGTAGTCTCGGCCTCTTCATCCACCTCTGGAGTGACAGAGGCACCTGCCACCCCGCAAACAGAGGATCTGCCAACAACGCCACCACCTGAGTCACCAAGCATCTCCACAATGTCCCATGGAAGCGTTCAACTCTCTATCTCCTAAACACTGGATTGAAAGAGGAAGTACTCCCCCTAACCACCCGTGATCCCTAGCCCTGAATGCCAGAATTTCAAAATTACTGGCCTTTGAAATGATGTTATTCCGTCTGGTGGAGTCGAAGAGTTTAAAAGCCTTATGACGGCCAGAGGTAAACGACAGCAGGCAGTTTTAAAACTTATCTGTTTGGGGGACAAACCCCACACCGCGCAGGAGCTGTGGACGGGCATGGAACAATAGACCGATGAGAGTGAGCCTCAAGCCCGGCCTGGTGGTGTGCAATAATGGGCGAAAACTCATAGCAGCTCTGAGACTAGCCGGTTTGACGCACATCCCTTGCCTGGCGCATGTGCTGAATTTGGTGGTGCAGAGGTTCCTTAAAAATTACCCCGATATGTCAGAGCTGGTGCAGAAAGTGCGGGCCATCTGTGCGTGCTTTCTGCGTTCTCACCCTGCTGCTGCTCGCCTGTCAGCTCTGCAGAGTAAATTCAGCTGCCCCGCTCACCGCCTCACATGCAACGTGACCACAAGGTGGAACTCCACCTTGCACATGCTGGCCAGACTGTGCAAGCAGCAGCAGGTGACAGTGGAGTTTCAGCTGCAGCACTCACGGGTGAGTCGCTCTGTGGAACAGCACCACTTCACCACTTCACCACCAATGACTGGGCCTCGATGCGAGACCTGTGTGCCTTGTTGCACTGTTTTGAGTACTCCACCAACATGACCAGTGCCGATAATGCCGTTCTCAGCATTACTATCCCACTTCTATGCCTCCTTGAAAAAACGCTTCGGGCGATGATGGAAAAGGATGTGGCACAGGAGGAGGAAGAGGGATCATTTCATAGGGTTTCAGGCCAGTCATTCACAAGTGGCTCCGAGGGTGGGTTCCTGCACCCACAAATGCCAGGTACACAATTGTCCAGCTAGGGCACAGTTCTGGAGGATGATGAGGTGGAGGAGGAGATGGAGGAGGAGGAACCGTGTTCACTGCAGGTTGGCACCCAAACCAGCTCATGGCCATCACTTGTGCGTGGCTGGGGGGATACAGAGGACACAGACGATACACCTCCCACAGAGGACAGCTTTTCGTTTCCTCTGGGCAGCCTGGCACACATGAGCGCATACATGCTGCAGTGTCTCCGCAACGACCGCCGAGTTGCCCACATTCTAACTTGTGCTAATTACTGGGTGGCCATGCTGCTGGATCCCCGTTACAAGGACAACGTACCGTCCTTAATTCTGTCACTGGAGCGTGATCGTAAGATGCGCGAGTACAAGCGCACGCTAGTAGACGCGCTGCTGGTGGCATTCCCACCTGACAGCAGGGGCACAGTGGAAGCACAAGGCGAAGGCAGAGAAGGAGGAAGAGGTCGCCAACGCAGCTGGGGCACCGCCAGCACCTCAGAAGACATGGTTAGCATGGACGAAATGTGGAAAAACTTTGTCAGCACGCCACAACAACCAGCACCACCAGCTGATATGGAACGTCGTAGCAGGAGGCAGCATTTCAGCAACATGGTGGAGCAATATGTGTGCACATGCCTACACGTACTGGATGATGGGTCTGCCCCCTTCAACTTCTGGGTCTCCAAACAAATTGTTCAGTCATTGATTTCAACCTTGTAACATCACTTGGTATATTGGTCCCCTGATGATTTGGCGCATGTCAAGGAAACGCTTTGGGACTTTCTTGTTAAAGCTGTTTATATTTTCCCCCTTTCCTTATATATCTTGATGAAGCTCTTTTCTATCTAATATATCCCGGTGCTCTGTTGTATTCTTGCGACAGATTTGTATATTGTGGTATTCTTGTCAAAGTTGGCATTCTCCCATGTATACCTGGTTTACTGTAGGTTACATCCTGTGTGGGACGGCTGAATCTTGTTACCTTATTTGACACTTTTAAATTTGGCTCATATTTTTAGCAATTTATACATTAAATGTTAAGGTTTAATGTTTGTAACCTACACCATGTGAATTGTTCTGTTTATTTTGGTCACCGTTGTAATTATAAGGCTTAAGACTATAGCAATTTAGTTGTGTAATACTTTCTTATCTACGATGACCCAGATCAGATCTCCCTGGCCGAGACCAAGTTGCGTGGCTTACGGCAGGGAGAGCGTTCTGCAGAGACCTATTGCTCTGAATTTAGGAGATGGGCTATACATATGGAGTGGAATGATCCAGCTCTCAATAGTCAATTCTGTCAAGGGTTATCCGAGAGCCTGAAGGACGCTTTGGCGTTTCACAAATATCCTGAGTCATTGGAAGTCGCCATGTCTCTTGCTGTATGTATTGATAGACGCCTGAGAGAGAGATCTAAGGTTCCTCACTCTCAGGACGTCCTATCATATAAGGTGGCGGCCTCCTCTGACACTTTGGGTAGAGAGACACTTGAGTCTGGTGATAAGCCAATGCAGTTGGTGTGAGCTACACCTGGACCTGTGATAAGAACTTTAGGCTTAAGAAAGGACATTTTGTTGACATTTTGTTTGTCCTTATGTTCAGCGTCAAGGTGAAAACAAAAGAAAAATGTTTAATCCTCATCGCATTCTTGGTGGTGTGGGTGGGGAATCTGAGAATTTACTTTTATCATTTACCAGTAGTACCCGATTTCTCCTGTCTGCTGAGGTGGCGCTAGATTCCACAACTGTGGGAATTGAAGTGTTTATTGACAGTGGGGCAGGGGTTAACCTAGTTGATGGTCAGTTCATCTGTATGCAGTGATTGACAACAAGTGCATGAGACAAAAATATTTCGGTGTTTGCAATTGATTCCCCTCCACTCACACAAAAATGTTTGTTACAAATGGTGCAGGACATCCGTTTAAAAGTGGGTAATTTTCATCAAGAATCCATTTTGTGTTTTGTGCTAGAGGGTCTGCCTGCTCCCTTGGTGATAGGTTTACCATGGTTAAGCAAACATAATCCTACTATAGATTGGCAAGCGAGACAGATTCTTGATTGGAGTGATTATTGCATAGACAACTGTCTTAGCATGTCGTTTTCTGTTGCAACCACTAAAGTTGTACCTTCGTTTATTTCTGATTTTTCTAATGTATTCTCTGAAAGTGGAGACCAGGAGTGTCCTCCACATTGGGAATATGATTGCCCCATCAACCTTATTCCTGAAGCTTAAAGTTGCCCAAGTCTCGGTTGTATAATATTTCTGAACCTGAAAGAGCAGCCATGCGAGAATATATCAGCGAGAGTTTGGCTAAAGGTCATATTAGACCATCCAAATCTCCAGTGGATGCAGAATTCTTCTTTGTTAAGAAAAAGGATGGAACTCTTAGGCCATGTTTGGACTTCCGTAAGCTTAATCGCATTATTGTCCGTGATTCTTACCCCCTTCCTTCGATCCCGGATTTGTTCAATCAGATTGTCGGTGCCAGGGTGTTCTCTAAGTTGGCTTTAAGGGGGGCATATAATCTGGTAAGGATCAAGGAGGGGGACGAATGGAAGACTACCTTTAATACCCCTGAAAGTCAATTTGAGAATATGGTCATGCCTTTTGGGTTAACCAATGCCCCTGCAGTTTTTCAACATTTCATCAATGACCTCTTTCATCATCTGGTGGGCAGGTTTGTGCTGGTGTATCTGGATGATATTTTAATTTATTCTCCTGACATGGAGACAGATCAAGATCACGTGAGACAAGTGTTACAGATCCTAAGAGTATGCTAAGATAGAGAAATGTGTATTTGCAGTTCCAGAAGTGCAATACCTGGGTTACCTACTCTCATCTTCAGGTTTTTTGTCTCACTAGGATCAACTCGAAAATCTAAAAGCGCTTATGCAATTTTTGGGGTTCACTAACTATTACCATAAATTTATTTTGAACTAGTCGACTGTGGTCAAACCTTTGACGGACATGACTAAGAATGGTTCTGATGTCTCTGTCTGGTCTGATGCCGCATTACAAGCCTTTTCTGCAGTGAAGGAGTGTTTTGCTTCTGCTCCTATACTGGTGCAACCTGATGTGTCACAACCATTCATTGTGGAAGTTGACGCATCCGAGGTAGGGGTAGGAGCAGTTTTGTCACAGGGTCCTTCACCTAGTAAATGGCGCCCATGTGCTTTCCTTTCTAAGAAACTCTCGGCTGCAGAGAGGAATTATGACGTGGGTAATAGATAGTTGCTGGCCATTAAATGGAATCTGTCACCTAGTTTTACCCTATAGAGCTGCGGACATGCACAGATAGCTCTCCGCTAGCATGTCCGCAATATACCTGTCCCATAGCTCTGTGTTGTTATATTTCGTTAAAAAAATTATTTTATAGATATGTAAATTAACCAAGTAAGGTGCCCAAGGCGTGGTTAATTACGGTTAAGGAGCCCAGCCACGCCTCCTGTGAAGAAGCCCAGCACCGCCTGCATTCAGGAATCTCCTCCTTGCCCCCAAAGTTACAGTGCCTAGCGCATGCGCAGTTCGTTCACTGAGGCTGAAGCCAGCAAAGGGAACGAACACTTTGCCGGCACTGTGCATTCGCTAGCTTGCACATTGCGGGATTACAGCACTTTAACTTTGTGAGCAAGGATGAGATTCCTGGATGCAGGCAGTGCTGGGCTCCTTCACAGGGGGCATGTCCGCAGCTCTATAGGGTAAAACTAGGTGACAGATTCCCTTTAAGTTAGCTTTTGAGGAGTGGCGTCATTGGTTGAAAGGAGCGATTCATCCAATTGCGATGATTACTGATCACAAATATCTGGCTTACCTGGAGTCGGCTAAACATCTGAACCCAAGCCAGGCCAGATGGTCGTTGTTTTTCACCAGATTTAATTTCGTTGTCACCTATCGCCCTGGGATTAAGAACGTCAAGGCAGATGCTTTGTCACGTAGCTTTCCTGGGAGGGGGGTGATTCGGAAGATCCTGGTCCAATTTTGCCTCAAGAGGTGGTAATATCTACCCTTTATCCCGACCTTGAGGCAGGGTTGTGGGAGGCCCAGGGAGATGCACTGGATTCCTGTCCTCCAGGGAAGTTGTTTGTTCCTTCTGAATTACGACACAAGGTGTTCGAGGAATATCACTTTACAGTTCTTACAGGACACCCTGGGAGCAGATCCACAGTCAATATCATTTCTCATAGATTCTGGTGTCCAGAGTTGCGTAAATGTGTTGAGGGTTATGTGTCAGCTTGCGGTACTTGTGCACGTGCTAAGGTAACACATACTCGGCCTACTAGATCTCTACTTCTGTTGTCCATCCCGTCCCGACCTTGAACTCATTTATCCATGGACTTTATCACAGATCTGCCGAATTCCTCAGGAAAAATTGTGATTTTGGTTGTTGTTGATCACTTCAGCAAGATGTTGCACTTTATAGCATTATCAGGTCTACCTAATACTAAAATTCTCGCACACGTGTTTGTCGATAACATCGTTAAGCTACATGGTATTCCCTCTGATGTGGTGTCTGATAGGGGGACTCAGTTTGTTTCCAGATTCTGGAAGGCGTTCTGTACTCGCCTGGGGTTACAATTGTTCTTCTTTTCGGTCTTTCATCCTCAGTTAAACGGACAGACTGAATGCACTAACTAGAATCTGGAGACTTATTTGAGATGTTTTGTCTCAGAGAATCAGGAGGAGTGGTCTTCATTTTTGTCTTTGATCGAGTTTGCCATAAATACCGTAGGCAAGAGTCCACTGATATGTCGCAGTTTTTTGGGGCATATGGGTTCCAACCGCAGTTTTGCACATTTTCTAGTACTGAGACTTCTGGTATACCTGAAGAGGAAAGATTTTCCTCTTCTTTGTCATCTATTTGGCGGAAAAAAATAAAATAAAATGGGCAACAAGTATAAACGGATGGCTGACAAGAGACGTATGAGTGGTCCGGACCTGAGAGTGGCTGATTCTGTGTGGCTGTCCACAAGAAACATTAAGTTGAAGGTACCTTCTTGGAAGTTGGGTTCAAGGTTTATTGGTCCATATAAGATCTCTGCCATTATTAACCCGGTAGCCTTTCATCTTGAACTTCCGCAGGCTTTAAAAATTCATAAATGTTTTCCACAAATCATTGCTGAAGAGATATGTCGAACCTGCTGAACCATCCTCCTTGCTGCCCGCTCCTGTCATGGTGGATGGTAATCTTGAATTTCAAATCGGCAGGATAGTGGACTCCTTCCAGTATCTCGTTCAGTCCAGAGAAGAAAATGTGGGTTCCAGAGGCCGACGTTAATGCCAGTCGCCTTGTGAAAGCGTTTCAAAGGACTTATCCAGATAATGTCTGTCATGGGTGTCCAGGGGTCACCCATAGAAGGGGGGTACTGTCACGGTCCCTCCTGTAACAGAGGTTAGAAGATCTAAGAGACTGGCTGCATGTTAGGTTATCTGACAGCTTATCTGTTTTTACTTGTTGCAGTGTTGTTGTTGGTAATGACCACACCTCTTGTCTCAGGTGTAGCTTGTGGTCATTACTGCTCCTTTATTTAGTCGAGACTCACACTTCATACCATGCGGTTGATATTATCTCCTTGGAGTAGAAAGAGCTGGTGTGAGTTGCTCATCTGTGTTCCTGCCCATCCATTTTCTATTGAAGATAAGTGTACTTCCCTTTATATTTTGTAGTTCCCATTTGCTCGTTGTTTACTAGGCCTCAGGGAGATGCTGGTTCGTTCATCTGGGAAGGAACCAGTGGTCTCAGACCCAGTCACTACTCCTAGGGATTTCCAGGGATATTCCCACCTTCAGGGTCTATTCATACTGACACGAGTCAGGGCTAGCTTTAGGGTTTCCTAGGTGGTGACCTCTTCCTTTTCCCTAGCCGTGAGGCCTAGTTTCTGGTCATTTTCCTTATGTTGTCATTCTAGTATTCCTCCCCTCCCCCTACTTTGTGACACCACTGCATTTTGAAGGGAATTATAGATGTTGGATAACCCCTTTAAAGGCTATGTACAACTTTAGAGACTATTTTTTATGATTGCATGTTACTCATTTTTGGCTAAAAATCTTTTTTTCAATTGGCCTTTATTAAAAATATTGAGCTGTTCTGTCACAAAGGGGTAGCTTTTTTTCTACCTGTGTGACTGATACTTTCACTTTGTGCGGGTCAACTAATAAACCTTATCTCTAAACTACTGAGACATCATAAACACTTATTTAAGCCCCATTCTTATCAATAAGATAAGAACTGAGCTATAATTAGTGATAGAGGTCAGAGATAAGAAGACCGTCTTCTCCTGGTCTGACGGAAAAGACAGAAAACCCAAAGGGTGGTACTAGAGTGTGTCAGCTCTGTACAGAAAAAAGGACTTTATATTTTTTATAAAAACCAATTAAAAAATATATTTTTAGCTCAAAATGATTACAAAAAATTGCCCCAAAAGTTGTACATAGCCTTTAAAACATGCCAGATCTAATCTAAGCATGGCCCCCTCTAGCTCTGTACAACGTGTGCTAGTATCCCCCATCTAGCAGTTTTTCTCCATAGTGCCAGAAGACAAAAGCATTGTAGCAGGATTATGTAGGCTGTGGGGATTCAAACACAAACGTAGGCACCAGAGCTCTGTTGCAGTACATGATGTGTTGTCAGCAGTTACTATTGGAAAATAGAAATGGCCGCTAGGTAGCGCAACAAGAGTGTCCTCTTTCTCCCACTCCGTTTCTCAGCCATGCCGCTTCCATGTGCAGTACAGTGCCCATGTCATCATCATCATCACTAGTTACTGTTTCTCCCACTCAGACTATGCCTCCACTACTCCATCATCAGCCATCGATACATCGATAACAGAATGCATGGCCAGAAAACAATTCTACATGGTCGTGTGTGGGGGCAAGGGGGGTTTTCGAAGTTGAAACTAATCGGGTCCTCAGACACGCTGGCAAGAATGGCACGCTGTATGCTTGCTTGCACAATTACAGGTATATCCTTACCATCAAACAATCTGATGATTACTGGATACCCATGCTTTTAGACCCTCACTATCAAAGCAAAATTGGGGTATGTTTTCCTATTGCCAAAAGGGACACCAAAATTACTTTATTACCAGGATAAATTGTGTACACAGCTTGTCTAATTTTTTGGTGAGCAGACTCCTGCAGCCTACTTGTCTGTTCAGGAGGCCCATCACTGTCCCCCTGTGACGGCTGTGTCTCGGTCTCTGTGTTGTTTGCCGTGCATGCTGGTTGCCTGGGGCAACATGTAGTTTATGCAGCATGTGTGTACACTACTCCTTTAAGGTTTGTTTGCCTTCCCTGTCTGGTGCTTGTGGGGTTAACTACTTGGCTGGGTGTGGTCACTAGGTGCTTATATTGCCTGTGGCTGGTAGGCTGGAGTTATTTGTCCTCCAGCCTTTGTTGGTGCTGGAACTATGCTCCTGTCCTGGGTTTTCCACCTGCCCAGTCCATGAGGGCCACCTTGTGAGACATCAATGTCTCCTCATTGTCACCTTCCCTTCCTTTCCCTATTCTATGTGTGGTGTGGTATGTTCAGGGTGTGTGTTGTATGTCTAGTTGTTGTTCCATGTATGGTCTGTTTTTGGTGTGTATGGTCCTGCTTGGATGCTAGACATTCCCCTGTCTGTCTGTGCCTTCGGTGAGAGGGCTCCTGGGTTCCCCGGAGGGGGAACATAAAGTCAGTGAACAGCTCTGCCTGGGAGCGCCATGCATCTTGTCCAAATGGGGGTCCCGGCAGTTACTGGTGTGCTGGATTCTGTGTTTGTTTGTACTGTGTCCTGTTTGGTGTTTTTGGTTCCAGCACATATTCATGGTTTCCAGTTGTGGTGGTGTGGACTGCTGGTGTTCCTTCTAGCAGCCGCAGCAGGTAAGTGACTATGGTTTCCGGTATCCTTGATCCAGTGGGTATTATTTGCCACTGTGTTCTTACCTGCCCATCCAATTGCTTTTCACTGTCTTTCCCTTTCCTTGCATCTAGGCTGGTGGGAGACTCCTGTTCATCCATATCTTGGATGAACAGGTCGTCTCCAGTTCCTGACATTATTTCCAGGGATCATCATTGCAACTGAGGGTCCGAGGTTCCTGTGTATGAGCCCTACTACCATCTGGGTCCGCTCATACGGTTAGGAGTCAGGGCTAGGATTAGGGTGGCAGTAGGAGATGCCCTGCTCCCTTTCCCTATTGAGCAATTTAGACAGCACTCCAAAATTTGCTTAGTTGATTTTTATTTGTTTAGCCGGACATGGTGGTTCATTAAACAACGTTTCGGGCAGAGAGAATGCTCTTCATCAGGCTAGTAGGTACACATGGGGGTGCAGACGATCCCTAGACACCAATCCCTGGTGTCTAGACCTAGTTTCTTGCCCCGCTTCTCTTCAGTGTTTGGTGGGGAGTTTCCCCCCACTCCCCACAGTGACACCCACATGGAGTCACCGATCTCCCTTTGTCTCTGCTACCACAAGCAGCAAAAGTTGCAGCAGAAACCAGTTCAGTAACATTAACATGATGGAGACATTTTTCCATGTGATGGACAGGATAACACAAATTTGTGTGTGTATAAACAGGGGCACGGATCAACCCCTGGTATATTAAGATAGGGACCAGTGTTTAGTAGGAGAGATTCTGCCAGTCTGCAGATAACAAGCAGTGTTTAGTAGAAAAGACTCTGCCAGACTGCATGAGTGACCATAAGATGGTGCAATGGAAATGTTGAGCCACAGATCCTGGGTCACCAGCCCTGTGACTAGGGGCACAGCCAAACCATTCAGCCACAGAACCTGGGCCACCAGCCTTTGGTCAGGGTACCATCCCTCTGAGACAGAGAGGAACAGCTAGCTCAAGCCTTTCCTCATTACAAAACCTTCTTCTGCCAGGGAGGAGACTGGAGAAGCCAGCTCAGTGCCTTGCCTGTATTTTTTTGTACTTCCTTCAGTAAAGAAGCACACTGGTTTACTGCAAACCCTCAGCCCTCTGGACTTATTTTCTATTGGGGTGCACCATGCCTTACCATCCCCTTCGGACAGCAGCAACACGTGGTAACACCTGAATGGTGTCCAGGGGACTCAGAAGTTCTAGGTACATCACTGTGCATGTTACAGTATTTGGTGATGTGCTTGGATTCAGTACCTTGCTGCTGCAGCCGATTAATAGCCTCAGCAGGAGACCACCAGGAGAAAATGGTTATCTTCAGCGATCACTTGCCATATCCAGACATGTCATCGCTGTTGTTTTCAAGAAAATTTTCAAACCATCTTTTTTAAGGACCAATTCAGTTCTGAAGTGACTTTAAGGCTACATGCATCCGCAAACCGCGCATCTGCAAAAAACGGAAGCCGCCCGTGTGCCTTCTGCAATTTGCGGAACGGAACGGGCGGCCATTGATATAACTGCCTATTCTTGTCCGTTTTGCGGACAAGAATAGGACATGTTATATTTTTTTTGTGGGGCCGCGGAACGGAGCAACAGATGCGGACAGCACACGGAGTGCTGTCCGCATCTTTTGCGGCCCCATTGAAGTGAATGGGTCCGCATCCGAGCCGCCAAAACGGTGGCTCGGATGCAGACCCAAACAATGGCCGTGTACATGAGACCTAAGGGGATTACATAATAGAAACCACCCATAAATTACCCCATTTTAGAAACTACACTCCTCAAATTATTCAAATCCTAAAAGTTGTCAACCGTTTAGGTATTCAACAGGGAAAAAAAATCAAATAAAGGTGAAATTTAAAAATTTAATTTTTTGTGTGTGCATATTTTCCAATTTAATAAATTTTTCATTTGGCACAGACAAGGTTAACAGCAAAAAAGAACTCTCAGTATTTATAATCCTGATTCTGCAGTTTACAGAAACACCTCATATGGTTGTAAATCTCTTCCTGGGCACACAGCACTGCTCAGAAGAAATGGAGTGCAATATTGTTTTTGGAGGGCAGGTTTTGCTAGAATGGTTTTTGGGTGCCATGTCTCATTTGAGGTAGTCTTGGGTGCTAATATTCGAATCACGAATATTAATCGCGAATATCGGCACTTCGAGAATTTGCAAATATTTAGAATATAGTGATATATATTCATAATTTCGAATATTATAGATTTTTTTTCATCAGTAACATCCCTTCTTGCTTGTGGGCCAATGAGAAGGCTGCAATGTCTTTGTCTGAGCTTAGCAACATCCCTAGCAACCTATAGGAAAGTTGCCTACCCATTACTATAAAAGAACATCCCCAGCAACCATTTTCTACCGTTTTTTAAAGTTCTGAGAGAGACAGCAGTGTCATTGCTGTGCTCTGTGCTTTCCACACTACATTAGATAGATAGTTAGATAGCTTATATATATATATAATACAGATAGTTATTGGGAGATAGTCAGTGTAGGTTATATCCTGATATAGTGTAGCTGTTGCAGTGCAGTGTGTTAGGTAGTGTGATAGGTTCTGCTGTCCATACATACATGCAGACCTGCTAAAATGTGAAGTTTCACGTATTGTGGCCAAAATATTTGCATCATTAGTGGCAATTAGCGCAATTGCGAATATATTGGAGCACTCTAACTGCAAATAAAGCCATTTTTAATATTCTGACATGCCAACCATTTTCTCCAATCTCAGGAAACTTCTAGCAGCTTGGAAAATGTAGCAAAAGTGACCCACGACTGTATTTCACATGCATTACGCGAATATTACATTGATGATTTTTCATAATTAAGAAAATCTCATTCGCGAATATATGACGAATATTCACCCAAATATTCGTGAAATATCGCAAATTCGGATATAGCCCCTGCCGCTCATCACTAATTTGAAGAGATCAAGAGGAGAAGTGAATGCTTTGACCCAAAAAGCATTTCATAGAGTTTAGAAACACTTAGCAGTGAAAATGAAAAATGACATTTAGAGATAAGCGATTAAAAAAAAAATATTTGATTCAACCGGTTCGCCAAATTAAAAAAAAATAATTGGTTTGATCCGAATTTATTTGCGGCGAACCACATTAAAAGGCTGCAGAGAGCCTTTATAGAGGTGTAGAACACTGCCTTGCATTAACACACATAGGGAGTGTGCTCTGGTAGTAAAATAATAGTCAGTATGATATTCAAATGACAGGCGTCACTCTTAGAATCACTGCACACTTCACTTATTTGGGCAGTCAAGGGGCCAAAACTGACCAAATAACTGAAGTATCAACTCAGCCTTACAGTTCGATGTTAGCGCCAAGAAGAAGTGCACTCCTTATACACTGTCATCATCTGATTTTACATAGATGTCTACAGAACCTGTTCTATTAAACGCTTATACAAGTAAAGCCCCTCGACAGAGTGGAGAGGGTGTCAGCAGTAAGTTTGTGTCGACATCACTGATTATTTTGCCCTTCCTCTGATACGTCAGAACAATAACCCCAAAAAAATGGATCCGGTCTGTTGAGCATCCGCCTTCACTCGGTCAGCATTTGGTCAGTAATCCATCAGTATTGCTAATGCCCAAAAAATCTAATAAGTAAATTAAAAGGAAATTAAAACACCCCAAAAAAGTCTGTAATACATTCAGCGGTAACGCAGCTAAACTGCAAACAAATGCTGCACTACCTAAATGCACTATATAGAAAGTATATTATTGGTATATAACACCCCTGCTTCAATCAGTTTTTTTTGGGGGGCAACTGGTATTTCACACCAGTATAAATTATTTGTTCCAATAACTTTTGTCACTCTGTGTAGATGAAGTAACTCAGAAGAACCGCAAACAAATGCTGCACTACCCAAATGCACTATATAGAAAGTATATAATTGGTATATAACACCCCTGCTTCAATCAGTTTTTTTTGGGGGGCAACTGGTACCGTATATCACACCAGTAGAATTTTTTTTTTCCAATAGCGTTTAGCACGCTGTGTAGCTGCAGTATCGCAGCAGAACCGCACACAACTTCTGCACAATACAAATGCACTATAATATACTTTCTATGTTAGAAAGTATATTATAAGTATATTACACCCCTCAGTATGTCACACCTATCGATAGCACACCTATACCAGTCCTTAAAAGGACTTTTGTGGCCCTATAAGCTAGCGTTTGGTGTCCCTAACAGTCTGTCCCTGCTCCACACAGCAACCTCTCCCTACACTGACAAAAGACTGAATGTAAAATGGCGGCCAGATCAGGTTTATTTATAAGGTAGGGGGTATGTCCATGTGCTGAAACGTCTCAATTGCCTGTCCTGTATCACCTGATGGATGTGTCATGGGTCAAAGTTCTTCACAATGTAAAAGAATATGGCTCCGGCGGACATCGCAATATGTTCGCCCATTCGGCGACCCGCACCCCAATAACAAGAATGGTTTGTTGGAATTACAGAGCTGTATAATAGCTATTTGGATCCCCAGTCAGTGCAGAAAGGTGTAAGAGGATTGTTCCTATTACCCAAGCTGTAACCTCCCCTACTGAACACTGTTCAACATAAATGCTGTAGAATGATTCCTCCCTATCCTTTCCCTACACCTTGAATAATCTTTCCTTGCACTTGTAAATCTTTTTGTTTAGCACAATGAAGTTTTTTCTAGTACTGTCCTTTGCGCCTGCTGATGTCTCTCCCTGCACTAAGTACACTGGACAATGTGTAACATCCCAGAGTTATGTTGCTAAACTCTTTTTTCCCGCTACTATTTGTTGGTAACATGTGCCTTGTCATCTAATGTGATTTTATTTAATAGTGCATTTTCTAAGACTGTTACATGTATTTGCTGTAATTTCCATGTACACCAGCAGGTGGCAGCAATGTGTCAGCAGGGCCTTAGTAACAGTTTAGCATATCTAGACTGGAATAGTACATTCCAGTTTAGCTTCAACCTCTTTGAGCAGAGTGGGCTGGCCCATGTCCTGCCTCATGGGGAGGAAAGGAAGTTAGTGTGAGTGTGCCAGCCACCCCGGCTAGGGGAAGGCTGTGCTGGAAGGAGCTCCCAGTTCTAGGGATCCCAACCCAGGATCGTGTCTCGGCTGAGACAAAAGATCTTCATTCTCAGTCTGAGCCCTTCAGCCTCAACTGGTGACAAGCAAGCAGCCACCTCCAGAACTCCAGGAAGAACCATTCCCTGTGAGCTAACTGTGAGTACCATCCAGAGACCAGGAGAAGCCAAATTTCTCCTCAGCTAGTCAGTCCCATACACAGCAGAAGATAGACAGAGCAGAAGACAGATTCCTGCCATATTCTCCAGGCACATGATAGGAGCAGAAGAGATATTGATCCCTGCCACATATTGCCAATACCTGCTGGGACCCAAGACTATTGCTGCATCTCATATGGATTAATGCTGCCTCCAGTAAAGACAAGTTGAATTATATCCCAAGTCTGGATCTCAATTATTGCTATCAAAACCCTCAATTACTCCTACTAGCAACAGACTCATTTATTGCAAGTGAGCCAGGATCCAGGAGTCCAGCCATACCAAGGTAGGAGACACCGTTGACACTATTACTACTGCTACACAGAGACATTACACCACTCTGGCATTCCTAACCTGGTACGTGAGATGCAAAACCTTAAAGGGCCCAGAGACTGTACCCTGCGCACGCTGCAATTGGCGTCACAAACAAAAACTTTTAACTATCATTTACACCTGACCCAGTCAGTGCATAATATTGCGCCAGTGTGCATTTGTCCAATCCGGCTTACTGCAAATGGCAGAATCCAAGATGACTGAGACTATTTATAGGGCTGCGACATCACAAGGCTGGCTGGCTGCTGATTGGCTACATGCATGGCATTATGGGTGATCCCGCCTTCCCAGAGTTCCTTGCTTCATGTCCTCACACGTGCAGCAGCCATTTTAGGAAAAAATGTGAATTCGTTACCACGAAGCATGAGGAAATTCAGATTCGGTGTGAATCGAATAATTCCTGAAATTCAGAACGAATTCCACTTCGTAAGCTTCGATTTGCTCATCTCTAATGACATTTTATTTCCAATAACATGTTGCTTTAGCCCCAAATTTTTTATATTTTACAAGGAGTAACAGAAGAAAAAGCAACCCACAATTTGTTATCCATTTTTACTGAATACAGCAACTCTCCATATGTGGTCATAAAAACTGCTGTTTGGGGACATACTGTAGCAGTGTTCAGAAGGGAAGGAGCAAGATATGGAGTTTCTAACATGGAATTTGCTGAAATATTTTTTTAGGGACCATAACATTTTTATTTTTTTGTTCACTGAGCTGTGTGAGGGCTTGTTTCTTGCTGGACAAACTGTAGTTTTTTTTCCTTTTTTGGTACCATTTTGGGGTACAAATGATTTTTTGATCGCTTGTTTTAACTTTTTTTCAGGGGGTAAGGTGGGCAAAAATGGTAACTCTGTCAGAGTTTTTATTTTTAAATTTTTTATGGGATTCCACATGCGGTACATCATATGATCACATGATATCATATGATAATTTTGTTCTGTGGGTCGATACGGTTATGGTGATACTAAATGTACACTGTTTTTTCATGTTTTACTACATTTGCAGCATAAAATCCTTTATTAAAAATAATTTATATTTTGCCAAATACGAACATCTATAATATTTTTATTTTTACACCAACATAGCTGTGTGAGTGTTTATGGGATGGTCTGTAGTTTTTATACGTACCATTTTGAGATACATATTTATTTTTGATCAATGTTTATAAAAAAATTTTTTGGCAGGTGAGGTAATGAAAACAGAAATTTCATCATTGTTTTCAAATTTTTTCTCAGCGTTCACCACGTGGGATTAGTAATATTATCCTTTTATAGATCAGGTTGTTACGAACACAGCAATACTAATTATGTGTAGACATGGGGATATGACCTCCAGAGTGCGGTCCGGATGCCGGAAGTGAGCCTCTGGCGTCCGGACGTCAGGCCTGGGAAAACGCTGTGATTAAATAAATGGCGCCACAACGGCCAGAGCCAGTTTGGCCCAAGCAGCTTGGTTCTTGTGGGGATTCCATCACTTGTCCAAATGTAAGTAGGACCCGGTTTTCTTGTTCAGATGTACCTTACTAGATACTTTCCTTGCAGGACATGGGCCTTTTACTGATTGTGTGTATATATTCCCTTTAGGTATCATTAGTGGGACAGCCCTATTTCTGGTGGTCCACAAAACCTGTTGTTTGCATCTGGCTTGGAGCTAAGTATCATATTCTGTATATTATTTGGCATATCCTTCTTGGTATTGAGATCACCCCCTGATGAGCCTGGAAAGTTCTAGGCGAAACGCGTCGGGATTTTGTGTTTTTTCTTGTTTAGAGAGTGGCAGTGGTATCCATTTACTAGGATAACCATTTATATTCTATATGTTAATTATCCTTTCCCTTATTAGGATCTATTAGGGACCGGATAGCATTAGGTTCAGGGACAGGGAACCTCCACCATCAGGGGGTCGCCCTGGGCTAAGCAGTCTGTAGGGCAACTAGGGTAAGTTTCTCTGCCCTGCTCTCTCTATAAGACCTTGGTCCCTCCCCCGGAACCTCTTCTTCTATCCTATCACTATGAATGTTTTCTCTTAGGGGTTACTACTCCCCTGTAAAGTAATCTTGGCAATTGTAGTGCACAACTTATTGGTATTTACATACCTATACCCTTTCTATTATAAATAAAGGTATTTTAAAAGTCACGTTCTTTACTCCATTAAATTCCCTTTGAAATCAATGTGACAGAGTATCTAAGCAACAAAATCCTAATGCATGGTGGTATTTTTCTATTTAAGTATGGACAGTTTCTTAATAGGCACTTTATTTACTGAAGATCTAATCAATGAAGTAAAAGATATTTTTTTGGACAGGGAAGTACCAGGTTTGACCTCATCTGCAAGCTGTAAAATAGTCTTTAAAGATTTGTATCAGGGCTATAAGGACAACATAAAGTCTTGGTGGGAAATCAAGTCATTTGAGAACTACTTAGAACATAAAATTATTCCAAAAGGCTTACGTATCCCCCTAAGACCGGCAGAACGTATCCAGTCTCCTGAGTTCATAACCAAATGGGAGCAGGAGATTACCTGTAGTTCATTAAAGTTGATGGCACTCCTCCTTGATGAGGAAAAAAGAGTCTTTGAAAATACATCAGACAAACTAAAGGGACTTATAGAATTGCCCTTAAACTCAAAACTGACCCAGACTTTGACAAGAGGGAATCTTACCTACAAACGGCTGTGGAGAGATTTCAAAACCTCATCAAGGAGAGAAAACACAGGCAATTTATTAAGGATTTGGGGGAATTCTGAGAAAATAGGGCTTACACCTTTGTAAGGAGTAACAATTCACAGACTGAATCGGAAGTAACCTCGTCTGAACCTGATTTCTCCGATTCCGAGGGCCTGGGTATTCCTAAAACTAGAGGAGCAGTTAGGGGAGGCCGATATTCAAGAGGACGTAGAGCGGGCCAAAGATGGCGGGGATCAAGGGGACAGAGAGGCAACTACTGGGGGGGGACAAGGGGGCGGACAGTCAGGTCCCATGCCGTCAGGTCCCCAGAGTCGTACCCAAACAGACAGTACACTACAGAAATCACCACCGCTAACGTTAGCCACCGCTGTGTCTTTGCCTGCCTCAAACTCTACTTTATCTTCCTATTTGGGAGAAAGCTAAAATGGCATACATTTATTAGAAATTGTACAAACCGGATTCCAAAAAAGTTGGGACACTAAACAAATTGTGAATAAAAACTGAATGCAATGATGTGGAGATGGCAAATGTCAATATTTTATTTGTAATAGAACGTAGATGACATATCAAACGTTTAATCCGAGTAAATGTATCATTTTAAAGGAAAAATATGTTGATTCCATTTTTCACGGTGTCAACAAATCCCCAAAAAGTTGGGACAAGTAGCAATAAGAGGCTGGAAAAAGTAAATTTGAGCATAACGAAGAGCTGGAAGACCAATTAACACTAATTAGGTCAATTGGCAACATGATTGGGTATAAAAAGAGCTTCTCAGAGTGGCAGTGTCTCTCAGAAGCCAAGATGGGTAGAGGATCACCAATTCCCACAATGTTGCGCAGAAAGATAGTGGAGCAATATCAGAAAGGTGTTACCCAGTGAAAAATTGCAAAGACTTTGCATCTTATCATCATCAACTGTGCATAACATCATCCGAAGATTCAGAGAATCTGGAACAATCTCTGTGCGTAAGGGTCAAGGCCGTAAAACCAAACTGGATGCCCGTGACACTGCACCACAAACAGGAATGCTACTGTAAAGGAAATCACACGATGGGCTCAGGAATACTTTTAGAAACCATTGTCAGTGAACACAATCCACTGTGCCATCCGCCGTTGCCAGCTGAAACTCTACAGTGCAAAGAAGAAGCCATTTCTAAGCAAGATCCACAAGCTCAGGCATTTTCACTGGGCCAGGGATCATTTAAAATGGAGTGTGGCAAAATGGAAGACTGTTCTGTGGTCAAACGAGTCATGATAAAGAGGAAGGTGCAACAAAGAGTGCCCAATATTTTTTTTACGCTTGGTAACTTCAGACATTGCACAGTTACAAACAAATGATTTTCTTCATCCGAATCTGTCTGAGTCTGAGTTCCAAGCCTTAAGAAACTTAGAGAATAACAAAAATCTGATTATTAAACAATCTGACAAGGGTGGCAATTTGGTACTCCTGGATCACCCTAAGTATCAACAAATGTGTTTGACATTATTAAATGACAAAAATAGCTATAAAAAAAATCCCCTCAGATCCCACTGAGAATTTCCTTACAGACCTGACCAGAATCTTGGTTCAGGGCTTACAACAAGGTATCATTAATAAAACTGAATTTGAGTATTTACTTCCCAAAGCCCCTCAAACCCCAACCTTTTATTGTCTACCCAAGATACATAAGGAGGTACATCCCCTTAGGGGTCGTCCAATCGTATCAGGTATTGATTCCCTGACACATCATAGTGAAATCTATCTAGACAAGGTACTTCGTGACTTTGTCTGGACTTTACAACCTTTTACTAGGGATACGATGGACTTTTCTTCGTAAAATAGAAACCTTAACTGTTAACCCCAACAGTATCTTGGCTAGCATAGATGTAGAATCGCTCTATACGTCTATTCCACATGATCGAGGAATCGGAGCTGTTACTTACTTTTTAAATACCAGAGGGACTCATTTTTTCCAACACAATGAATTTATCTTACGTCTCCTGGAATACATTTTAACCCATAACTTCTTTCTATTTAACGGCTCTTTTTACCACCAGCTCAGGGGGACGGCGATGGGGAATTCTTGTGCCCCGACATACGCTAACCTCCTCCTGGGCTGGTGGGAAGATAAATACATCTTCCTAGATCAGCACCAATGGTGGAATGACAATATCACCTTTTGGACTCGTTACATTGACGACGTGTTTCTGATCTGGGAGGGTAGTATTTCCGCTCTTCATAAGTTCATCAATATCTTAAACCAGAACGATATCGGCCTGAGCTCCACCTTTGAAACTCAGACCGAACAAATTACGTTCCTTGACGTTGTGGTGAGAAAAACTGAGGGGACCCTCAGTACGTCGGTACATCGAAAACCGACGGCTACTAACAGTATCCTTCATTGGGATAGTCACCATCCCACTGCCGTGAAGAGGGGGATCCCTAGGGGACAGTACCTGCGGGTTCGCAGGAACTGTTCCTCGGGAAGTAACTTTTACTCAGTCAGAATCCAAAAAATAATAAAACAGATTGACACAGAGAGGCTATCCACTGAGTCCTTCAAATTTGCAGAGTCCAAGAGAAGGGAGGACCTCCTGATGCCAAGGCCTAGGGACAAGTCGGACGAGGGTCTGATACGCCTGGTTTTCACCTTCGACTCTGGCAACAAGGAGGGGGTATTCATTCTGAGAAGACACTGGCCAATACTCAAGATGGACCCAGATCTAACACAGGTGATTAAGGAATATCCCCAAGTTACCTACCGGAAAGGAAGGAGCTTACGGGATCGACTAGTTCATAGTCACTATGAGGGTCCCAAAAAAGAGGGCACTTGGCTAGACCGCAAGTCTTTGGGCGTCTTTAAATGCGGATCTTGTAAAGCCTGCAATTTCATCAACACCTCAAAGACAGTAATCTGTTCCATCACACAACGTCCCTTTGCTATCCGGGACTTTGCAAACTGTAAAACGAAAGGCGTTATATATGTTTGCCAATGTATATGTCCTATGGACTACATTGGCAAAACAAAAAGAGAATTTCGAAGAAGGGTCTGCGAGCATATTAACGATATTAAAAAATTAAAAGATACACCTGTAGCTCATCATTTTAACAACTACCATATGGGTGATGTAGGCTCTGCTCGTTTCTCTGTCCTTGAGGTGGTCCCCCTCTCTGAAAGAAAAGGCGATTGGGACAAGAAGATCCTCAAAAAAGAAACAGCATGGATCTACTGTTTTCAGTCCTAGTCCCCCCTTGGGCTTAATGAAAGATAAAATTTCACATGTTTCATCTGAATTCCCTGTCCATTTAATACACACCTTTCTTCAGTAATAATTTAAGAAACCTTGTATGTGGCCCTTTTACTGGATTTATGCGAGAAGCATCTTACTATTGGTGAACAAATATCAGTTCAGCATATCTTTATGAATTTGGTGTCCTCCCCCTTCCTATATTGTCATTAGGGAGATGACCCAAGTGATTGTTATCCCTTTATTGTATATCTATTACTATTTTGGAGACATTTGTATGTGATGGTCCCATCATGTCTCTGGCCTTCTTTGTGGGTGCCATTTTTTTCACAAAAAAAGCATTGAGTCCATTGGTCTTTCTTATCTAATCTATGGTCTCATGCTTTACCGATTTGTTATTCTGCAGTTATTTTATCTCCGGCACTCCTGGAGAGATTTTGCGTCTCTTGATGCGTTCCATGAAGAAGCCGGAAATGATGTTTGAGAATTTCCGGTCTTGGCATTGAACCATATGCGGTTCACGATGCGTGTCACGTCACCAGAAGTACCTTAATAGATACTTTCTTTGCAGGACATGGGCCTTTTACTGATTGTGTGTATATATTCCCTTTAGGTATCATTAGTGGGACAGCCCTATTTCTGGTGGTCCACAAAACCTGTTGTTTGCATCTGGCTTGGAGCTAAGTATCATATTCTGTATATCATTTGGCATATCCTTCTTGGTATTGAGATCACCCCCTGATGAGCCTGGAAAGTCCTAGGCGAAACGCGTCGGGATTTTTGTGTTTTTTCTCGTTTAGAGAGTGGCAGTGGTATCCATTTACTAGGATAACGATTTACATTCTATATGTTAATTATCCTTTCCCTTATTAGGATCTATTAGGGACCGGATAGCATTAGGTTCAGGGACAGGGAACCTCCAACATCAGGGGGTCGCCCTGGGCTAAGCAGTCTGTAGGGCAACTAGGGTAAGTTTCTCTGCCCTGCCCTCTCTATAAGACCTTGGTCCCTCCCCCGGAACCTCTTCTTCTATCCTGTCACTATGAATGTTTTCTCTTAGGGGTTACTACTCCCCTGTAAAGTAATCTTGGTAATTGTAGTGCACAACTTATTGGTATTTACATACCTATACCCTTTCTATTATAAATAAAGGTATTTTAAAAGTCACGTTCTTTACTCCATTAAATTCCCTTTGAAATCAATGTGACAGAGTATCTAAGCAACAAAATTCTAATGCATGGTGGTATTTTTCTATTTATGTGTAGTTTATTTATTTTTTCATTTTTATAATTGATTGTAAATGAGCGGATATGGGAAAAAGTAAATTTTTTCATTATATTTTTTAAATTTTTTTAATATTTTGTTTGCTATTTTCATACTTTTTTTTAACAAGCCCCACTTGGTCCCTGAAGATCCAGTGGTCCTGATGTCATCCATTGCAGTCTACAGTACTGTCAGTTTTACGCTGATATTCAGCCTTATAAAACCTTGCCTCTGGCAGACTTCGGTACGTGACAAGCCTGGAGGCCCTTGTAAGGTCTCTGGCTGCCATGGCAACCATCAGGACACTGCCATCACAGCAGCTCAGCATCAGCATTCTCTACTGACCGCTGCATGTAAAGGATTAAATGACTGTTGCAGCAGAGTGTCAGCTGTAAGTTACAACTGACACTTGCTGCTGATGGTGGCGGCTCAGTTCCTCTGCCGCTGCCATCTTCACACATGGAGAACAGGGGGGGCATCAGGGGGCACAGGGGCTATTAGGGGCTCAAAGGAAGCATCAGGTGCACAAGGGGGGCACCATGGGCATACCTGATTTCAGGCTCTGTTCTCCACAATCACGAACTTTGGAGATCAAAGCCTGAAACCATAACTATTGAAGCAACTACACTCTGATTGGTTAGTCTGTACAGACTAACCAATCAGAGCAATCGCTCACAAGGGACCACTCTAATTAGTCCCTTACTGGCTGCTCCAGTGTCTCTGCTGTCCGTTACAGTGGAAACTCCTGGGATCTGACGCTTTATAGTGTCACGGCCCTGGTCAACATTTACATTCATTACATGCGGTAAATTACATGTAATCTGGACATACAGTTATGTCCATTTGCGACAAAGGGTTAAAGGACAGAATGTATCACTTACCATTTTCATTTCTTCAAATGTAATTGCCATCATAGTCTTGTTATTGAAGTGTTTCTCCCAAGTTTCCAAATAATCAAAATACTGCCCAAAAACCACTAAAAGAGAAATATCAAAAAGTATGTTATTCCTGAGTTTTAAAGCACAGAAAATAAAAAAATATTAATTTGCTATCTGCACTCAAGACTGATTAAGACGATTAACAATACAGTTGGAATATTTTATTAAAAGCAACTCTCAAATCAGAAAATCATATTTTTTTAAATGACAGGCTCAATATATGGTATTTAGATATGACACATTGGGCCAAAGTTACTAATGTTAGTGCACCTAGAAACAGCAAATTGGCACAATCTGGCACATTTATGGCAAAGTTTGGCACATGGACCTCAAGGGCATTATAGATGATGGGAGTAGTCATACTCATAGTGGCAGCTCTCGTTCTAACACTCACTGGACCATGCATTGAAGGGAGGGGTGCACATAAATAAAAAATAAAATAAATAATAAAACCCTTCTTTGACTCAGGGCATGATCTGTTTTTGGGGCCCTCTGTCTTGTGACAGTGGATCTGCCCCTCGTGTTAGTAAATTTTGGCAGTGCAAAGCAGAAGTTACTTGAACGGGTCTCTGGAGGCAATGATGAGAAAGCTTGCGTGCAACAGGTTGACTGTACTTTACTGCAGCAGCTCAGCAGATGGTTCACACAGGCCCTGAATACATTAACGACAATCTGCATCACTTTTGTCATATACAGTTTCCCCATGTGTATGTAGGGCAGAATGCACAATAGAAGTTCCCTTTAAGATTTTTCTATATACTGTAGTCTGGATAGTTGTTGCTGGATAGTTGGTGCTGCTACTATCAAAATTCTGGCTCAGGGTCTTCTGTAGCCTGGACATTTTTGGGCCTCTCAGATGTTGTGAACTACCCTGTGTATTGGTATAGTAAACACGTATATATGTTGCTAGTTTAACCCCTTCTACCCCGAGCCAGTTTTCACCCTCCTGCCCAGGCCATTTTTTGCAAATCTGACATGTGTCACTTTATGTGGTAATAACTTTGGAACACTTTTACTTATCCAAGCCATTCTGAAATTGTCTGCTCGTGACACATTGTACTTCATATATTGAAGATAAGGGTCGGCACTGCCTTGTGATGGCTGCGGTGCACGTGTCAAGAGGTCGGCGTCCCAGCAAACAATGTAAAGAAGAGGACCGGCACTCGCAAATGGAATTTTCACTGCTGTGGTTTATTCAGTCACTCTTAAAGACATAGTGACGCGTTTCAGCACATAGAAAGTGCTTTCATCAGACCATACAACACACTACTATCATTGTGTCTTATATACATTCAAAAGGTAAAGGGACTGACGTCATGAGATGTAAGGCTCCTCCCACATGGAGGCCGATACAGGTTCAGTTGTGTGCATACCATAGACCATGGGAATCAATGTAAAGCGGTGGAAAAATTCAAGTCCGCTGAAAATCAAACATAAATCAAAGTATAAGCATTATGCATATTATGCAAACATGATCAAGCATTAGATAAAGCCAGAAATATTGTAATCCCTGTTGAGGCCTCTTGGTTCCACCGTTTGAAGTCGGTGGATCCAGTACGCCTCTCTCTTTAGGAGCATTTTATTCCTATCGCCACCGCGGCGGGGTAATGGTACATTTTCGATCACTTGAAATCGCAGTTGGGATATTGCATGTCTTTTCTCATGAAAATGGTGCGGTAAAGGAAGCAGTAAATTCTCGGTGCGAATAGTGGACTTGTGTTTGCTTAATCTGTCTTTGATGCGCATAGAGGTTTCACCCACATAGAGCAAACCACAGGGACATTTGAGGATGTATATGACGTGTTTGCTGTCACATGTGAACATGCCCTTAATTGGGATCTGTTCACCAGAATGGGGATGTGTAAGATAGGCGCCTTTAATGACACTGGAGCAGTTGTTACAGTTCAGGCATGGGAATGTGCCCTGACGTGGAGTGGTCAGTGTGGTCTGTCGCAGACTGGGTTTAATGGTGCCTATGTCGGCTCGAATAATTTTATCCCGGATATTATCTGATCTTTTGAAGCACATCATGGGCGGAGTCTGGAATGCCTCTATCTGGGGGTATGACCTCGAGACTACGTGCCAGTGTTTATTAATAATGCCTCTGATCTTCTGTGTCCATGGGTGATATTTCACCACTAATGGGATGCGGGGTGGTTTATTTGTTTTCTCTTCCTGCGGTTGATCGAGTTTTTTCTTTTGGGTTTCTAGTAGATGTCTGGGATAGCCTCTATTGAGAAATTTATTGGTCATCTCTTTCATCCTTGTTTGACAGGTGTCAGGATCCGTGACGATCCTTTTTACACGTTGGTACTGTGAAAAGGGGATACCTTTTTTAATTGCTGGGGGATGACTACTTGCGAAGGTAAGCAAACTATTGCGATCCGTTTCTTTAGTGAATAGATCGGTACACACCGTGCCATCATCACTGCGTATTACCCACGTATCCAAAAAAGATATTTTCCGATGATCAAAGTGCATGGTGAACTGTAGTTCACTCCAAATGGAGTTAAGGTAGAAATTGAACTCCGTGAGGGATCGAACGTCGCCTCGCCACACGCAAAACACGTCATCAATAAATCTACGCCAAAATGTACAATGTTTCAAGAATAAAGGATTAGAATAGACAAATTCGCTTTCAAATGATGACATGTAGCTATTTGCATAGGGCGGCGCGACGTTCGATCCCATCGCGGTCCCGCGACACTGTTGGAAAAACGTATCTTGAAATAAAAAATAATTTCTTTCTAGTATGAATTTTAGAAGGGTCAGAAAAAATTCTTTTTGGGGTGCTGTGTGATGGCTGGTGTTGAGCAATCTGGACGCTGCTTCCAGACCTTTGTCATGAGTGATGGAGGTGTAGAGGCTGCACACGTCAAACGTGACGAGTATGCAGTCTCCATCCATTTTAAGGAGGCGGACCTCACTCAGAAAATGTCCTGTGTCGCGTATATAGGAAGGTGATTGTATAGTCAAAGGTGTGAGGATTTTCTCAAGAAAAATAGCAGGGGGGGAGAGAATTGAATCGGATGAAGCCACTATGGGGCGTCCAGGTGGTCTTGTCATGGATTTGTGAATTTTAGGAAGGGTGTAAAATACTGGCGTGATTGGGTGCTGATTTATTAAAAATTCACATAATTTATTATCAATAAGACCTTCTTCTCTGGCCCCTGTCACTATTTTCTGCAGTGTATCTTTTATAGAGTATACTGGGTCCGACTGTAAGGTTTTATATGTGTCAGTGTCATTTAATTGACCTAGGATCTCGGATATATAATACTCTTTATCAAGAATGACCAGGGCCCCCCCCTTATCTGCTGGTTTAAATACAAGGGATTTATCATCAAGTAGATGGTTCAATGCATGTTTCTCTTCTGAAGTTAAGTTGTGTCTTATATGTAAATGACCCTGTCTACAATGTTGCAACAAAGTATTAACATCACGTTGAACTAAACTGGCAAAGGTTTCCACAGGGTGATATATTTTTGGTGGTGAGAAATGACTTTTTACTCTCAATGCAAATTGTTTCAGGGTTAGTTGATCACAATGTTCCTCAATACCGATGCGGTCATCATTAGTGTCATTGTCATCTTTGCAAAAATGCGCTTTAAGGCGCAGATTGCGAAAAAAAACGCTGAAGGTCTATGTCTAAAGCAAAGGTGTCCAGCGTCCCAGTGGGGCTGAAGGACAATCCCTTCTTTAGTAAGTTCAGTTGTGCAGGGCTCACGGTTTTACTGGATAAATTAACAACTAAGTTCTCTGCTGTACCTGCGATCGTGTCATCCTCGGTGCCTCTGCTTCTCCTATGATGGCGGCCGGCTCTCCTGGTGTTGCTCTTCTTTTGCCGCGGCGCTTGGCTAAAAAATGAGTTGATGCTCCACCCGAGGTGTCGCTGCCAGAACCGGAGGACGCAGAACCTGCTCTGAGGAGCAGGTTCTGCGTCCTCCGGTTCTGGCAGCGACACCTCGGGTGGAGCATCAACTCATTTTTTAGCCAAGCGCCGCGGCAAAAGAAGAGCAACACCAGGAGAGCCGGCCGCCATCATAGGAGAAGCAGAGGCACCGAGGATGACACGATCGCAGGTACAGCAGAGAACTTAGTTGTTAATTTATCCAGTAAAACCGTGAGCCCTGCACAACTGAACTTACTAAAGAAGGGATTGTCCTTCAGCCCCACTGGGACGCTGGACACCTTTGCTTTAGACATAGACCTTCAGCGTTTTTTTCGCAATCTGCGCCTTAAAGCGCATTTTTGCAAAGATGACAATGACACTAATGATGACCGCATCGGTATTGAGGAACATTGTGATCAACTAACCCTGAAACAATTTGCATTGAGAGTAAAAAGTCATTTCTCACCACCAAAAATATATCACCCTGTGGAAACCTTTGCCAGTTTAGTTCAACGTGATGTTAATACTTTGTTGCAACATTGTAGACAGGGTCATTTACATATAAGACACAACTTAACTTCAGAAGAGAAACATGCATTGAACCATCTACTTGATGATAAATCCCTTGTATTTAAACCAGCAGATAAGGGGGGGGCCCTGGTCATTCTTGATAAAGAGTATTATATATCCGAGATCCTAGGTCAATTAAATGACACTGACACATATAAAACCTTACAGTCGGACCCAGTATACTCTATAAAAGATACACTGCAGAAAATAGTGACAGGGGCCAGAGAAGAAGGTCTTATTGATAATAAATTATGTGAATTTTTAATAAATCAGCACCCAATCACGCCAGTATTTTACACCCTTCCTAAAATTCACAAATCCATGACAAGACCACCTGGACGCCCCATAGTGGCTTCATCCGATTCAATTCTCTCCCCCCCTGCTATTTTTCTTGAGAAAATCCTCACACCTTTGACTATACAATCACCTTCCTATATACGCGACACAGGACATTTTCTGAGTGAGGTCCGCCTCCTTAAAATGGATGGAGACTGCATACTCGTCACGTTTGACGTGTGCAGCCTCTACACCTCCATCACTCATGACAAAGGTCTGGAAGCAGCGTCCAGATTGCTCAACACCAGCCATCACACAGCACCCCAAAAAGAATTTTTTCTGACCCTTCTAAAATTCATACTAGAAAGAAATTATTTTTTATTTCAAGATACGTTTTTCCAACAGTGTCGCGGGACCGCGATGGGATCGAACGTCGCGCCGCCCTATGCAAATAGCTACATGTCATCATTTGAAAGCGAATTTGTCTATTCTAATCCTTTATTCTTGAAACATTGTACATTTTGGCGTAGATTTATTGATGACGTGTTTTGCGTGTGGCGAGGCGACGTTCGATCCCTCACGGAGTTCAATTTCTACCTTAACTCCATTTGGAGTGAACTACAGTTCACCATGCACTTTGATCATCGGAAAATATCTTTTTTGGATACGTGGGTAATACGCAGTGATGATGGCACGGTGTGTACCGATCTATTCACTAAAGAAACGGATCGCAATAGTTTGCTTACCTTCGCAAGTAGTCATCCCCCAGCAATTAAAAAAGGTATCCCCTTTTCACAGTACCAACGTGTAAAAAGGATCGTCACGGATCCTGACACCTGTCAAACAAGGATGAAAGAGATGACCAATAAATTTCTCAATAGAGGCTATCCCAGACATCTACTAGAAACCCAAAAGAAAAAACTCGATCAACCGCAGGAAGAGAAAACAAATAAACCACCCCGCATCCCATTAGTGGTGAAATATCACCCATGGACACAGAAGATCAGAGGCATTATTAATAAACACTGGCACGTAGTCTCGAGGTCATACCCCCAGATAGAGGCATTCCAGACTCCGCCCATGATGTGCTTCAAAAGATCAGATAATATCCGGGATAAAATTATTCGAGCCGACATAGGCACCATTAAACCCAGTCTGCGACAGACCACACTGACCACTCCACGTCAGGGCACATTCCCATGCCTGAACTGTAACAACTGCTCCAGTGTCATTAAAGGCGCCTATCTTACACATCCCCATTCCGGTGAACAGATCCCAATTAAGGGCATGTTCACATGTGACAGCAAACACGTCATATACATCCTCAAATGTCCCTGTGGTTTGCTCTATGTGGGTGAAACCTCTATGCGCATCAAAGACAGATTAAGCAAACACAAGTCCACTATTCGCACCGAGAATTTACTGCTTCCTTTACCGCACCATTTTCATGAGAAAAGACATGCAATATCCCAACTGCGATTTCAAGTGATCGAAAATGTACCATTACCCCGCCGCGGTGGCGATAGGAATAAAATGCTCCTAAAGAGAGAGGCGTACTGGATCCACCGACTTCAAACGGTGGAACCAAGAGGCCTCAACAGGGATTACAATATTTCTGGCTTTATCTAATGCTTGATCATGTTTGCATAATATGCATAATGCTTATACTTTGATTTATGTTTGATTTTCAGCGGACTTGAATTTTTCCACCGCTTTACATTGATTCCCATGGTCTATGGTATGCACACAACTGAACCTGTATCGGCCTCCATGTGGGAGGAGCCTTACATCTCATGACGTCAGTCCCTTTACCTTTTGAATGTATATAAGACACAATGATAGTAGTGTGTTGTATGGTCTGATGAAAGCACTTTCTATGTGCTGAAACGCGTCACTATGTCTTTAAGAGTGACTGAATAAACCACAGCAGTGAAAATTCCATTTGCGAGTGCCGGTCCTCTTCTTTACAACATTGTACTTCATGACAGTCATAAACTTGAGTCAATATACAGGTATTTCACCATTATTTATGAAAAAATCCCAAATTTCCAAAACCCACTTTTTAAGGTCTGAAGTCACTTTGATGGGGCTTACATAGTAGAAACCCCCCATAAAGAACCCAATTGTAGAAACTACACCCCTCAAGTTATTCAAAACTGATTTTATAAACTTTGTTAACCCTTCAGGTATTCCACAAGAATTAAAGGAAAATGTAGATGAAATTTCAGTATTTCACTTTTTTGGCAGATTTTCAATTTTAATCAATTTTTTTCTTTAACAAATCAAGGGTTAACAGCCAAACAAAACTCAATATTTATTACACTGATTCTGCAGTTTACAGAAATGCCTCATATGTGGTCGTAAACTGATGTAAGGGCACATGGCCGGGCACAAAAGGAAAGGAGCGCCTTATGGTTTTTTGAAGGCAGATTTTGCTGGACTGGTTTTTAGACACCATGTCCCATTTGAAGCCCACCTGATGCACCCTACAGTATAAACTTCCGAAAATGGACCCCATTGTGGAAAATACAGGATAAGGTGATGGTTTTATTGGTATTATTTTGGGTTACATATGATTTTTAATCGCTCTATATTAAAAAAAATTGTGAGGCAAGGTAACGAAAAAATGGTTGTTATGGCACAGTTTTCATTTTTTGTTTATGTGACAGTTTAGATCATGTGCTATTTTTATAGAGCAGGTTGTTACGGACGTGATTATATTAAATATGTATACTTTGTTTCAGTTTTACATAATATGTTTTTGTGTCTCCATTTTCTGAACGTCATATTTTTTATATTTTTCTGCTGATCGTCTTGTGCAGGGCCTCATTTTTTGCAGGAAGAGTTTACTTTTTTTTATTGGTACCATTTTTGATAATTCATTATTACACTTTATGGGGCAAGGTGACCAAAAAATTGGTTGTTTTGGCACAGTTTTAATTTATTTATTTTTACAACGTTCACCTGAGGGATTAGGTCATGTGATATTTTTATAGAGCAGGTCGTTACGGACGTGGCAATACCTAACATGTATAGAAAAAAAGGGGGTCAGTCAACACATCCCAGTGCACAGGCGCACATTGCCATGGCTGAAAACACAACATAGAACATAACATAAAATGCAACAGCAAACTGCAAACCAAATAAAGTACAAAAATTAATTATATTGCTTATGCTATGCTTATAAATTAGAGATGCTTGGCAAATAATTTTGTTCAAAATTAATTGAGCCCGTCTGCCGCACGTCAAGGCGATCTCTGTAAGACGGGAACCTAACACTAAGTTCAACCTGTTAAGTGCCATGACAGCGACCATGAAGTTCAGGGGGTGTAGGTTCCGCCTGCATGCTGGACTACAAGTACCAACATGCATGCTGAGCAAACAAAAGCTTTATACTCTAACCTATACCTAACATGTATACTTTTTCCAATTTTTTTTTTTAAGTTTTACACAATAATAGCATTTTTGAAACAAAAAAAATGTTTTAGTGTCTCCCTAGTAGAGACGTCGCTTTTTTTTAATTTTTGGCCGATCTCATTTTTTGTGGGATCAGGTGATTGTTTGATTCGTACTATTTTGGGGTGCACACGCCTTTTTGATCACTTGGTGTTGCACTTTTTGTAATGTTAGGTGACAAAAAGTGGCTTTTGGGCACTATTTTAATTTTTTTACGGTGTTCACCTGAGGGGTTAGGTCATGGGATATTTTTATAGAGCTGGTTGTTATGGATGTGGCGATACCTAATATGTCTACTTTTTTTATTTATTTCACTTTAACACAATAATAGCATTTTTGAAACAAAAAAAATGTTTTAGTGTCTTCATTTTCTGAGAGCTATAGTTTTTTTAAATTTTTGTCTTATGAAGGGGCTCATTTTTGATGAGGTGACAGTTTGGTACCATTTTAGGGGCATACAACTTTTTGATCGCTTGGTGTTGCACTTTTTGTGATGTAAGGTGACAAAAATGGCTTTTTTGACACAGTTCTTTTTTTTTTACGGTGTTTATCGGACCATGGATCATGTGATATATTTATAGAGCCGGTTGTTACGGATGTGGTGATACCTAATATGTGTGTTTTTTTTTCTTTTTCTATTTTTATAATAAAATCAGCAGAAAGGGGCATTTTTTAATCTTTTTTTACTTGAAACAAATTTTTTTATTAAAAACACTTTTTTAACTTTTTTTTAAACTTTATTTCTGTCTCACTCTTGGACTTCAACTATGGGGGGTCTGATCCCCTCTGCAATGCATTACAATACATCTGTATTGTAATGCATTGCCTGTTAGTGTATTACAACAGGTGTATTACAACAGGTTGCTTCAGGTATCTGGCTGCTTTCTCACCCATCAGGTGCCCACCACAGCAGCGCGGGGACCCGATGGGATCCCTAACTTGCCGCAAATACTTTCTATGCCACGGTCAGTGCAGACTGCTGCATAGAAGGCGTTAATCCGCTGGCATCGACTTTTACAGCGATACAGCACTGGCTATCAGGGACTGCAAGGCCACTACAGTGATCGGGCGCTCACCGCTCCGGGCGCACACCACCAGGCACGGCAGGGGGCGTTATCACAGAAAAGCGCAGCCGCCTGTCCACAGCCAATGTGGACAAGCTCACGTTGATTAAAATGAAACAGGCATGGATCCCACAGGACTTGTCCGTACCTTGTGCAGAATAGACATGTATACCGGCCTTAACCAGCCATTGTTATACTACAGCGCAATTGCTTATTCTTGTATTTTGGATATTTCACACTCTTTTAGAGTGTACCCTAATAAAAAAAATGTAAAATAAAAATAAAACCAAAAACCAGCATTGGCTACCTTGTCCTCCTCCACTGCTGCTTCCACTTCCGCTACGTCCACCGCCTCCTCAAATTCCTACTCCATATGGACCTCCACCTCCTAAATGAAGTTTATTTATTTTTTTATTTGTTCGTATTTTATTTTATTTTATGTCATTTCACTAATTTGTCTGTTACATTTTCGGGTGAAATTCATCAATTTTTGGGTGTGATATACCACTGCTCTACCTAGTAAACAGGTAAAAAAAAATCACTAATTTGTCTGTTACATTTTCGGTTTAAATTCAGCAATTTTTGGGTGTGATATACCACTGCTATACCTAGTAGACAGGTAAAATAAAAATCACTTATTTGTCTGTTACATTTTCGGGTGACATTCAACAATTTTTGGCTGTGATAGACCCCTGCTCTACCTAGTAGACAGGTTAATAAATTTCACTAATTTTTCTGTTACATTCTTGGGTGATATATTACAATTTTTGCCATGAATAAACTCCTGCTCTGCATAGGTGACAGGGACCGAATTTTTTTAAAATAATCTGTTCCTTTGGTGGGTGACATTAACCCATTTCTGGCAATGAAAAACCCCTGCTCTGCATAGGTAACAGGGACTTAAATTTCTAAAATTCATCTTTAATTGGCCCTTTCATTCGATCCTTCTTGTTTAATAACTTGTCCCACATTTTAGCTTCATCCCATTGCAGCCATTGACCTCCCTTGCATGAGGTCTCCCTTTCTCACGCTCCATCTCCGACGTGGAACCCTGATTCGCCGATAACCGTTATCAACATGGTAGGCTCATTGAAAGTTCATAGAGATGATATCCAAATGGATGGTGGACGTCACAGGGACGTGCGATCAGGAAGAAATTATCTAGAGTCAACAAAGCGGCAGCAGGGCCTCTCCTGGCTAACGTTTCCAAATCCAAAATACCCCAGTGACAATCCCTATAATTTTTATTAATCATTCAAAAACAGGGCATCTTAAGAGTCCTGTATTGTTATTGATCGTCACTACCTCCCCGAGTCAGGAGTGGGTAATTGCCGCGCGCCCCCTCCTTTCCTTCAATTCTTCCTTTTTAATAGCTTCTCCCACATTTCCGCTCGATCACAATTAAATTTCATCCTTTGATCTCCCTTGGATGTGGTCTCTCTTTCTCACTCTCCCTCTTTGGTGTGGAACCCTGATTCGCCGCTAACCGTGATCAACATGGTAGGTGCAGAAAAGAACACCGAAAGTTGATAGAGCAGATATCCAATTGGATCGTGAACATCACGGGGATGTGCGACATGGTGGGGCAGTATGTTTGCACATGCCTACACAAACTGACTGATGGTTCTGCCCCCTGCAACTTTTGGGTCTCCAAATTGGGCACATGGTCTGAGCTTGCCCTTTACGCCTTGGAGGTGCTGGCCTGCCCTGCAGCCAGTGTATTGTCTGAACGTATGTTTAGCATGACTGGAGGTTATCACAGGTTATATTTCCCAATGATTTGTGGTGTACTCTATTAAAAAAAAATATATATATACATTTAAAACCATTTAGGCTACCTCCTCCTCCACCGCCGCTTCCACCTACACCGCCACATCCACCGCCTCCTCAACCTCCTACTCCACATGGACCTCGTCCTCCTAGATCAAGATTTTTTTTAACGTATTTTATGTTATTTAAAGTCATTTCCCTATCCACATGTGTTTGCAGAGCACTTGCCATGCTCTTAACCACGTTTTACTGGCATTTGCCGCCCTCTAGCCCTTTCCATGACATTTTTACAGCCATTTTAGTGCTCAAGAGTTCGGGACCTGAACTTGACCCCAAACCCAAACACCATTGAAGTCAATAGGGACTTTTTTGTGAAGTTCAGCCGAACCCGTCGAAACCTAATATCCAGGTGTCCGCTCAACTCTACTCATGATTTATGAGACGTGTTATCTAAACTAACTGGGTTAAGCAAACACCTTCAATTTCTTTTCAATGGCTTTTATCTCAAGATAACGCCATGAGTTAAGAAATTTGAGTTAAGATCTTGAGTGCTAACCCTGCTACATCTTGTAGATTGATGTCCTATCCTTTGTCTTGTGGTAATTACATATATGTTCTGGTTTAATTAAATTTAGAAATCGCCCAAATTTTTTTGCAACCTTGTGAAATTTGAATTAATTGAAACTGACAATTGAGGCTTAACGCTCAATTTTAGACAAAATAACAAAATAACAAAATAACATGGTCATAAAAGGCAGAAAGATGCTCAAAACCCCATATGCAGTTGCACATATATAACCGGGGGAGCAAATCTTGCACATGTGATCCGTTGCTAACAGCAATCCCCAGCAATAATGCATACAATGGAGGATGCCGGCAGCGGACCACATGTACCACATAATCATCCTACACAGGGGAGCCAAATGTGTGGATGTAATTGGCTATATAAAGCAAACATTTACAAAGAAAAAATGGTGCACTACAATGGAAAATGCAATTGACAATATATGGCTAAACACTCACACTGATATTAAAATGAGACTTTCGCTAATATATTCTTATATCAAGAACATACCGGAGCCCGCGTACACCGTCAAGGTATCTCAAATGGACACGGGACCTAACGCTAACCTACCTGTGCCGTATGGACAATTACAGGGGCCTAAGGTCCGACACACAAAGAACAACTCCCAGTTGCTGTCACGGAACCATGAACCAGACGTACAACAAGAGATAAATGAAAATAAGAAGGCTTTATTGAAAATAAAGCTGTAAAGCAAAAGTCCAAACGGATGGTGAAACCGAGCAGAGTCTTTGCGAAGCCAGAGGTCAGGAACCAGAAGGGTAGTCAGACGAAGCCAGGATCAGGAACCAGCAGGGTAGTCAGACGAAGCCAGGATCAGGAACCAGCAGGGTAGTCAGACGAAGCCAGGATCAGGAACCAGCAGGGTAGTCAGACGAAGCCAGGATCAGGAACCAGAAGCAGCAGCAGTCTTAGAAGCATGTGAACACAAGAGGACCAAGCAAGGAACTGAAGCCACAGACCTCCTATATATATGAGCTAGGCATCCAGCTCCTCCCAGGGGAAGGAGGAGCCGCAGGGTGGAAGGCTACAAGAAACCCAGGACCCAAGATGGCCGCCAGCACATGTCAAACGAAGGAGAGCAGCAAGCAGGTAAGACCATGACAGTACCTCCCCCTCAAGGGCCCCTCCACCGCGGAGCACAAAACGGTTTCTGAGGGAAGCGTGCGTGGAAGGCTCGGAGCAAGGCAGGAGCATGGACATCTGCGGAGGGAACCCAGGAACGCTCCTCTGGACCATAACCACGCCAATGGACCAAAAACTGCAACCGACCGCGGACCAGGCGTGAGTCCAGGATATTGCTCACCTCATATTCCTCACGATTGCCCACTTGGACCGGACGAGGCCGAGGAACCGAGGAAGTGAAACGATTACACACCAGTGGCTTCAACAGGGAGACATGAAACACGTTGGAGATCCGCATGCCAGGAGGAAGCGCAAGGGCATAGGCTACCGGGTTTACCCTGCGAAGCACTCGGAAGGGACCAACAAAGCGAGGCGCCAGCTTGGGAGTGGGCACTCGAAGGTTGAGGTTGCGGGTGGACAACCATACACGGTCTCCGACCTGGTAGGAAGGAGCAGGCGCTCGTCTGCGATCAGCCTGGAATCTCTGGCGCTGCGCAGAGACCTCAAGGGACTTCTGGATCTGTACCCAAGAAGCACGTAGGACGGAAAGGTGATCCTCCACAGCCGGAATATCCTGGTGAGAGAATACCTCCGGTAACACGGCAGGTTGGAACCCATAATTGGCCATGAAGGGAGACGTCCCAGAGGAAGAGTTCACCGCCGTGTTCCTGGCAAACTCAGCCCAAGGCAGGAGGTCAACCCAATTGTCTTGGTGATCGGAGACATAGCAACGAAGGAATTGCTCCAAGGCCTGATTGGATCGTTCTGCGGCCCCATTGGACTGAGGGTGGTAGGCCGAGGAGAAGGAGAGATGAATCCCCAACTGGGAGCAAAAGGCGCGCCAGAACCTGGACACAAACTGACTCCCCCGATCCGACACAATCTCCTTAGGCAAACCGTGCAACCGGAAGACCTCCCTGGCAAAAATCGTGGCCAACTCTTGTGCAGAGGGTAACTTCTTGAGAGGAACACAGTGGCACATTTTGGAAAACCGATCCACAATCATGAGAATGACCGTATGGCCTCGGGATGCAGGGAGGTCCACAATGAAATCCATCCCCAGGTGTGACCATGGGCGCTCCCCGGTGGCTATGGGTTGCAGAAGGCCCAACGGAAGGTGCCGAGGGGACTTACTCTGGGCACAAATGGAGCATGCCGCTACATATGCGGCGATGTCGGAACGTAGGGAAGGCCACCAGAACAGACGTGAAACAGCCCAGGACAGCTGATTCTTTCCAGGATGCCCCGCGGTCTTGGAGTTATGGTAGGTTCGCAACAACCGAGTGCGCAACTCCTCAGGCACAAAACATCTGCCGTTGGGTCTCCCAGAGGGAGCACCAGATTGAGCCGCCAAAATCTGCTCACCCAGGGGAGAGGTCAGGCTGGTGCGAATGGCGGCCAGGATCTGATTCGGAGGTATGACCGAAGTCGGAATCGACTCCTCCCTGGACAGCTCGGAGTACTGCCGTGATAAGGCATCCGCCCTGATGTTCTTGGAACCGGGTAGGTAGGAGACCACGTAATTAAAACGTGACAAGAACAGAGCCCATCTGGCCTGACGTGGTGTCAATCTCTTGGCCTCAGAAAGGTAGGTCAGATTCTTGTGGTCCGTCAGGATGAGAACCGGAACCACCGAACCCTCGAGCAAGTGCCTCCATTCTTTAAGGGCCTGCACGATGGCCAATAACTCCCTGTCACCAATCTGATAGTTGCACTCCGCGGAAGACAGTTTCCGGGAGTAAAACCCACAAGGAAGCAGAGGACCCTCTGGTGTTCTACGCTGAGACAGAAGGGCGCCTACTCCCGTCTCAGACGCGTCCACCTCGAGGACAAAGGGCAACCCAGGGTTGGGATGCGACAGAATCGGAGCCGACACAAAGGCGGACTTTAGGGCCTCAAAAGCTCGGATGGCCTCGAGCGGCCAGACCTGGGAATTACTGCCCTTCCTGGTCAGATCCGTGAGAGGCTTGGCCAGCATGGAAAAGTCCCTGATGAACTTCCGATAATAATTGGCGAAGCCCAAAAAGCGCTGCAGGGAACGAAGACCACTGGGCTGGGGCCACTGTAAGACAGCCGAAACCTACTCAGGATCCATGGAGAACCCCTCAGCGGAAATGATGTAACCTAAGAAGGTTACCTGGGATCGGTGAAATTCGCATTTCTCAAGCTTACCGAACAGCTTGTTCTCTCGTAACCGTTGCAACACTCGTCTGACATCCAGAATGTGGGCCTCCATGGATTCAGAATATACCAAGATGTCATCCAAATAGACTACCACACACTGCTGCAACAGGTCACGGAAAACATCGTTGATGAATTCCTGAAAGACTGCGGGCGCATTGCACAACCCAAAGGGCATAACCAAGGATTCGTAATGACCGGTCCTGGTGTTAAACGCGGTCTTCCACTCATCGCCCGCCTTGATCCTTACCAGGTTATATGCCGCCCTCAGGTCGAGTTTGGTAAAGACCGTGGCCCCTTTAAGGCGATCGAACAGCTCGGAAATCAAGGGTATCGGGTAAGCGTTCTTGATCGTGATGCGATTGAGACCCCTGTAATCGATGCAAGGCCTCAACTCACCGCCCTTCTTTTTCACAAAGAAAAATCCAGCCCCTGCCGGGGACGAAGATTTGCGAATGTGTCCGCGTGAAAGCGCCTCCCTCACGTACTCCTCCATGGCCTCATTCTCCGCTACCGACAGTGGATAGACTTTGCCACGAGGAGGAACGGCACCAGATTGTAACTCTATGGCACAATCGTATGGGCGGTGCGGAGGTAGGGCAACCGCGCGCACCTTATCGAATACATCCCGGTACTCCTCGTATTCAGGAGGCAACAGAGAGTCCGAGGAAGTACACAGCAACTTGACAGACCCATGGATGCAACTAGCCCCACACTGCGGTGACCACGAGAGGATCTCGACCGATCTCCAATCGAAAGTCGGATTATGCTTCTGGAGCCAGGGGTACCCCAAGACCACCGAGTAGTGTGGAGACGAAATAACCTGGAGGCAGACCGACTCTCTGTGAACGGCACCAATGGCTATCCCCACTGGAAGGGTCTCATGAGTCACGTGTGGCGGCAGAAGGGGTCTGCCGTCTATCGCCTCAAGAGCCAGTGGGGAACCTCGAGCCTGCAGAGGAATGGAATTGGCGGCAGCGAACACACTATCAATGAACAAACCACCAGCACCAGAGTCCACCAACGCCTGGGTCGTCACCGAGCCCCCGACCCAGGAGAGGACAACAGTGATCAGTGGTTTGTCAACACGGGAAACCGGGGACGAGGAGACTCCACCCAAGATCTGCCCCCGACAGGATCTCAGGGTACGAGCGTTTCCCGGACGGTTCGGACATGCCAACCGAAAATGCCCACCGAGACCACAGTACATGCATCGGCCCTCGCGTCTCCGGAGTGCCCTCTCCCCCTCTGACAGGCGAGCAAACCCCAGCTGCATGGGTTCACCCCCAGACAAGTCATCCCCAGGAGGCGTGGGAGGAGAGGGAGGCACGGGTGGGACAGCAAACGTAGGCACCAATGTGTTAGAAGACCACCGCAGGTTCTCCTTAAAGGAAGGTCTCTCCCTGAGTCTGGTGTCAATCAAAATCAGGAAAGAAATAAGAGACTCGAGCTCAACTGGTAGGTCCTTAGCTGCAACCTCATCCTTCAAGGCATCCGAGAGACCATGAGAGAAAGCAGCGACCAGAGCCTCATTATTCCAGCCCACCTCTGCTGCCAGGGTACGAAACTCAATGGCGTATTCAGCTACGGATCGTGAACCCTGTCTGATGGACATAAGGAGCTTCGCAGCAGAGGCAGCACGAGCCGGCACATCGAATACCTTCCGAAGAGAAGCAACAAAACCGGAAAACTCGGCAACCACCGGATTGTTGTTCTCCCATAAAGGGCTGGCCCAGGCCAAGGCCTTGTCCGAGAGCAGCGAGATCAAGAAGCCCACCTTTGATCTCTCAGTAGGAAAGGCATGTGGCAGCAACTCGAAATAAATGCCCACCTGGTTAAGGAAACCTCGGCACTGAGTTGGCTCTCCCCCAAAGCGCTGTGGAAGAGGGGCAGAACCGGTCATACCCCGAAACACCGCAGGCGCAACAACAGGTGTCGGGGTAGACTCTGGCGCAACAACCGGAGCGGCAGTAGGAGCGAGCCCAGGAGCGACAACTGACCCATCGGCAACGGGAGCGAAATGAGCCGTGCGTTCAAGCAGGGTTTGCAATGCCACAGCGAACCGACCCAACAGGTGATCCTGCTGATCAAGTCTGGCAACCAGCGTGGGTAGCGAGGATGGCCCTGTACCGTCAGAATTCATGGCTTGGTCCTAATGTCACGGAACCATGAACCAGACGTACAACAAGAGATAAATGAAAATAAGAAGGCTTTATTGAAAATAAAGCTGTAAAGCAAAAGTCCAAACGGATGGTGAAACCGAGCAGAGTCTTTGCGAAGCCAGAGGTCAGGAACCAGAAGGGTAGTCAGACGAAGCCAGGATCAGGAACCAGCAGGGTAGTCAGACGAAGCCAGGATCAGGAACCAGCAGGGTAGTCAGACGAAGCCAGGATCAGGAACCAGCAGGGTAGTCAGACGAAGCCAGGATCAGGAACCAGAAGCAGCAGCAGTCTTAGAAGCATGTGAACACAAGAGGACCAAGCAAGGAACTGAAGCCACAGACCTCCTATATATATGAGCTAGGCATCCAGCTCCTCCCAGGGGAAGGAGGAGCCGCAGGGTGGAAGGCTACAAGAAACCCAGGACCCAAGATGGCCGCCAGCACATGTCAAACGAAGGAGAGCAGCAAGCAGGTAAGACCATGACAGTTGCCTCCAGTGTGAAATCACACATACAATGTGTGGAGGGAGGAGGCTGTGAGTCCCACCTATCACTGACTCAGGTGACGCAGGCCGCACACGTGCAACTGAATGTTACCATGGTGTCAAAGACCCCAAGCTGGTATCCACCTTAAATGCTAAAACACTTAAATAATTAACCACACTTAAAGTATTAAATATGTTTTTTCTTATTGGAATATAATTGGCCATGGTGAATAATAATAAATATATTTAAGTAAAGCACATTAATAAATTACCAACATAACTAAATACCGAATAAATAACTACCAACTAGTCCACTCAGCGAGTGACTATTACCCCAACTGCCATAGAGCGAAGCTAAATGGCTACCAAGCACCGCAGCATATTTCTATCATATTCTGTAATCCTACATTGAATATGTCAAAATCAATATCAGATAATGATTGTTTCTAATGATTGTATAACCCTGCAATAAATCCTTCCAACTCTATATGTCTGTAAGACGTTTCTTGGATACTAGCCATAAATTTCTCAATTCTCTTGTTTTATTTGAATTCAAATTTTTTTCATGAAGAACAAGGTATTTGACCTCCATTCCCATCTGGGTACTATTTCTGAAAATGCATTTCATAATCTTAGTTTGTGCAAAATGAGTATGTTCTTCTAACATAGTGTTAATTAATTTTTTTTATTAAATCATGTGTACAAATTCTACCCATATCAGAGGAAACATGTAAAATTATAATATTAGGTACCGCCCATACTTTAGAGGCTGATAAACATTCAGTATGAATGTTTTTCAAACGTAGATCAACAATACCTCTCCAATAAATGGATACCTTATTTCGTAAGCCTAAATTCCACCATAGCAGCAAAGAAAAATCCATTAGAATAATACCATAACAACAGGCCCCTCCCCATGACAAGCCAGTATATATAGCCCATGTTTCCTCATAATCCTCCTCTTTCTTTGCTGCTGCCCCCTCCTCCTCCTCTTCCTCGTTTGCCTCTTCCCAACCCCAGGTCCCTTTTTTATCCAACAACCAGAGTCCCTATCAACTAAGAGATCGTACGAAGGGTGGGGACAATCGCCCATAACTGACAGTCTCCAAATTATCAATCTTTCTTCCGGTATTTTGACAAATATTGAGACAGATGTTTTACAGAGAGGTCTCTCTTTTGTACCCACAATTAAATTCAATGTTTTCACATGGATTAAGGATTTGAATCTGTTTTGTAAACGACTTAAATGGCACAAGTTTTATTTTAATACCAATAAACAAACATGTACTGAACTAGGAATTAATGTTGATGATTTCCCAGATTTGCAGACCCTGATGGACTTATGTGAAGAACCAGGTGAGGGCCCTTTTACCAACTTACGCCTAACAAGCACTAGGCTACCACCTCCGATGAATTCGGAACATATAGATATTTTTTTTACAGTTAGTAGGTACTGCATTGGAGCAACTTACTAGAAATAAATCAATACATCACAATTTATCTCAATGTGAGTCAAAAGCTCTCAGGAGCCTTGAAATTGACAATACTATCGTAATAAAACCATCAGACAAAGGTGGCAATCTGGTCATACTTGACCATCCACAATATCAGAAAATGTGCTTAGATTTATTAAAAGACATCCATCCTTTAGGAAGGTCTTGTAAAAGAAGTCATTAATAAAAACAGAATACCTATTCCTTTTTGCCGAAGTCTCCACAATTGGCAACTTTTTACTGACTCCCTAAAGTGCATAAGGGACTGCATGTCCTTAAGGGTCGACCCATTTTGTCGGGTGTAGACTCCCTTACACATCATTGTGGACTGTATCTAGACAGAGTTCTGAGGGACTTTGTGCTGTCTTTGCTGTCATACACGAGAGACACTATGGATTTTTTACGCAAGGTTGAAGCGATTTCCATCGACTCTAACTGCTTTCTTGCCAGTATAGATGTAAAATCTTTATACACATCTATACCCCATGATAGAGGTATGGCGGCAACAGCACACTATCTCATGACCAGAGGCACTTACTGTGAGAATCATAACCAATTTGTCATGCGCCTTCTAGAATACACTCTCACTCATAACTTATTTTTGTTTAATGGACTGTTTTACCACTAGCTCAGGGGGACAGCTAGGGGGAGTCCATACGCCCCGACATATGCTAATCTCCTCCTGGGTAGAGATGTCGCGAACATAAAATTTTCCGTTCGCGAACGGTGAACACGAATTTCCGCAAATGTTCACGAACGGGCGAACCGCCATAGACTTCAATAGGCAGGCGAATTTTAAAACCCACAGGGACTCTTTCTGGCCACAATAGTGATGGAAAAGTTGTTTCAAGGGGACTAGCACCTGGACTGTGACATGCCGGAGGGGGATCTATGGCAAAACTCCCATGGAAAATTACGTAGTTGACGCAGAGTGTGGTCAGTTGAATTCGCAATGCGATTAATATAACCTGCATTAATCACATTGCGAATTCAACTTAGAGCTAAGTTCCTAATGGTTGTATTGCTAGAATTGACGAATATAACGAATATAGCACTACACTGCGTGCAGAATTATTAGGCAAATGAGTATTTTGACCACATCATCCTCTTTATGCATGTTGTCTTACTCCAAGCTGTATAAGCTCGAAAGCCTACTACCAATTAAGCATATTAGGTGATGTGCATCTCTGTAATGAGAAGGGGTGTGGTCTAATGACATCAACACCCTATATTAGGTGTGCATAATTATTAGGCAACTTCCTTTCCTTTGGCTAAATGGGTCAAAAGAAGGACTTGACAGGCTCAGAAAAGTCAAAAATAGTGAGATATCTTGCAGAGGGATGCAGCACTCTTAAAATTGCAAAGCTTCTGAAGCGTGATCATCGAACAATCAAGCGTTTCATTCAAAATAGTCAACAGGGTCGCAAGAAGCGTGTGGAAAAACCAAGGCGCAAAATAACTGCCCATGAACTGAGAAAAGTCAAGCGTGCAGCTGCCAAGATGCCACTTGCCACCAGTTTGGCCATATTTCAGAGCTGCAACATCACTGGAGTGCCCAAAAGCACAAGGTGTGCAATACTCAGAGACATGGCCAAGGTAAGAAAGGCTGAAAGACGACCACCACTGAACAAGACACACAAGCTGAAACGTCAAGACTGGGCCAAGAAATATCTCAAGACTGATTTTTCTAAGGTTTTATGGACTGATGAAATGAGAGTGAGTCTTGATGGGCCAGATGGATGGGCCCGTGGCTGGATTGGTAAAGGGCAGAGAGCTCCAGTCCGACTCAGACGCCAGCAAGGTGGAGGTGGAGTACTGGTTTGGGCTGGTATCATCAAAGATGAGCTTGTGGGGCCTTTTCGGGTTGAGGATGGAGTCAAGCTCAACTCCCAGTCCTACTGCCAGTTTCTGGAAGACACCTTCTTCAAGCAGTGGTACAGGAAGAAGTCTGCATCCTTCAAGAAAAACATGATTTTCATGCAGGACAATGCTCCATCACACGCGTCCAAGTACTCCACAGCGTGGCTGGCAAGAAAGGGTATAAAAGAAGAAAATCTAATGACATGGCCTCCTTGTTCACCTGATCTGAACCCCATTGAGAACCTGTGGTCCATCATCAAATGTGAGATTTACAAGGAGGGAAAACAGTACACCTCACTGAAAAGTGTCAGGGAGGCTGTGGTTGCTGCTGTACGCAATGTTGATGGTGAACAGATCAAAACACTGACAGAATCCATGGATGGCAGGCTTTTGAGTGTCCTTGCAAAGAAAGGTGGCTATATTGGTCACTGATTTGTTTTTGTTTTGTTTTTGAATGTCAGAAATGTATATTTGTGAATGTTGAGATGTTATATTGGTTTCACTGGTAAAAATAAATAATTGAAATGGGTATATATTTGTTTTTTGTTAAGTTGCCTAATAATTATGCACAGTAATAGTCACCTGCACACACAGATATCCCCCTAAAATAGCTAAAACTAAAAACAAACTAAAAACATCTTCCAAAAATATTCAGCTTTGATATTAATGAGTTTTTTGGGTTCATTGAGAACATGGTTGTTGTTCAATAATAAAATTAATCCTCAAAAATACAACTTGCCTAATAATTCTGCACTCGCTGTATATTCTCAATCTTAGTTATATTCTAGCAATACAACCATTAGGAACCCAGCTCTAAGTTGAATTCGCAATGCGATTAATATAACCTGTATTAATCGCCTTGCGGTTAAAACTTAGATCTGAGTTCCTAATGGTTGTATTGCTAGAATTGACGAATATAACGAATATAGCACTATATTCTCAATCTTCGTTAAATCCTAGCAATACAACCATTAGGAACCCAGCTCTAAGTTGAATTCACAATGCGATTAATATAACCTGTATTAATCGCATTGCGATTACAACTTAGTCAAATTTGTGACACTGCAGCTTCAGAATGAATCTAAGATGGATGCTGTCCTTGCTTTTTGATAGGAGGTGGGAGGGCATGCTGATTGGCTGGAATGTGTCTGCTGACTGTGAGGTACAGGGTCAAAGTTTGCTCAACAATGATGTATAGGGGGCGGACCGAACATCGCATATGTTCGCCTGCCGCGGCGAACGCGAAAAAGCTATGTTCGCCGGGAACTGTTCGCCAGCGAATAGTTCGGGACATCTCTACTCCTGGGCTGGTGGGAAGACAAATACGTCTTCCCAGGCCATCATGTCTGGTGGAGTGATAAGATTATTTTCTGGACGCGCTACATCGATGACGTCTTTCTCATTTGGGGAGGGATCAGGGAAGAATTCATTAATCTTATCGCCTTACTTAACAACATTGACATTGGCCTTAGTTTCACGTATGAAATACAACCTTAATGTATCACTTTTGTTGATGAGGAGGTTAGACCTGTCTCAGGTAGTCTGACAACTTCAGTATTTCGTAAACCTACAGCTATGAATAGTATCTTACACTGGAGTAGTCATCATCCAGTTACAGTGAAGAGAGGTATCCCCAAGGGGCAATACCTTCGCATACGTAGAAGCTGCTCGAACAATGAGAAATTCTATTGCAAGACCAAAAAACTCAAAAATAGACTTTCTCAGAGAGGCTACCCTGATTCTACCCTAAAAGATGCCTTTCGGGGCGTGGCTTGGCCGTCCGGCAAGATGGCTGTGTGAGTGAGGAGCTCCGCTGCCCAGCCACCATATAAAAGCTTCACAAGCACGGTGCCCGGGTCCCATGGGGAAATCCTTACCTTCTAGAAGAGCGAGAGGAAGCCCGGCACCCCTCTTGAGGACTCAGGACATTGCAGTCTTCCTAGATCGCCGTGCTGCCGTTCCGTCTGCTCCAGGAGGCCTGTGGCGCGAATCCGAGGCGGGAACCATTGCTGGAGGAGAAGGAAGTGAAGCTCTCCTAGCACAGCGCGCTGCCCGTAGCGGCCCCCTAACAGTGAGTGCCTCTCCTCTATCCCCACTAGCGGAGGAATTCGCATATGAGCCGAGAGGTCAGAGGGAGTCAGAAAGCACAGGGGGACAGCCGCAAAGGGTGAATCACCTAACAAACATGCCGCCTAAAATGGCGCCGAAGCGCAATAACCCCCCAGCTACCCCAACGCAGCGCAGAAGGGATTGGGCAGAGGCCTCAGAGGACCATGATCACATTCATAACAAGGAGAAAAATATGGGGGAGGATGTACCCTGGGACTCACAGTCGGACATAAATGAAGACCTTGAAGATGGCGCCCCGCAATTGTCGCAGGCCTCAGCTTCCTTAAGGCAGTCACTACAGCACCTCCCTACTAAAGAGGACTTTAAAAACTTAATAGTAGAAGTGAGGGACACATTTAAGGCTGAAATCTCGTCCTTACGTCAGGACTTTCAACAAGTTACAGCCAGGGTGGACTCCTTAGAAATTGAGCATGACACTACGCGAAAATATATTGCTCATCTCAAATCTACTGTAGAGAAATGTACCCAAGTGGTCCGAGATAATACAAGACACTTGGAGGACCTGGATAATAGAGGTCGCAGACATAATATTAGAGTGAGGGGCCTGCCTGAACCAGAATCAGAGGAGAATCTCCATGAGGTCCTGACTGGGTTATTTAACTCCATCTTAGAGGCTCCGGCGACTCATATTATCAAAATGGACCGTGCTCACAGGGCATTGCGACCCAAAAATATGTCTGCGCAGCCCCGGGATGTCATTTGCCGTGTCACAGACTTCCAGGTGAAAGAAGCCATAATGGCTAAGGCTCGGGCATTATGGGTTATTGATTTTCAAGGGGTGCAAGTGCAACTATATCAAGATTTATCGTGGCTTACTCTGCAAAAAAGACGCCATCTTCAGCCCCTATTGCTGTCCATGAGGCAGAAGAAAATTCCATATCACTGGGGTTATCCGTTTGCACTTATTGCTAACAAAAATGGGAAAGCTGTGCCAATGCGTGCTCATGCAGATTTACCCTCTTTTTGTGCTACCTTGGGGGTTCTGGAGCCTCCAATCGACGACTGGGAGGTCCCGGATCCGCAGATGCCACCCCTTCCAATTTGGAGTCAAGTGAAAAACAAGAACCGCTGGTCCCAGACAAGAGAAGAATCCAGGGGACTGAATATGAGAGATGAACTGACCTGACTTGCTGTGTCCTGAGTCATAAAATGACGCTTGCTTCCTGCAATCTACGTCGCTATATTGGGCGGCTGTTGTTCCTCATATATTTCTAGTACCTAATTGTTCAAGAAACACATATTGTTGGGCTTTCAAGGAGCTCGGTTGTTTCGCATATTGTTTAAACAATGTTTGGCTTTCCATGTCGGACGTGCCCAACCATGTTACCACAGGGGGTAGTGTTACTGCTGGCCCTCTTCCCTTTCTCAGCTCTCTATAGAGTAGGAGAGAAGAGAATGGGCTATATTATGTGTTTTATGCCTTCTTTGATTGCCCCCATCTGGACGTCAAAGTCCAATGTTTGGATACTTCCTGTTCATATCTCTTATATGTACTCGTCTTTTGTGTTCCCTTACACCCCTGTGTGTCACGTGTCATATTATCTGTGTTATCTGTTTAGTGTATCTAACGACATTGATGATGATTTATTCCAGATTCTCATTTGGAAGGGTCGGGATGTGATCTCCTGGAGGAATGATACCTTCTGCCTAAATAGCAAGTATATGGCGCAGCCAGTATTTCCACTATGATCAAATGTATGTCCTTGAACGTTAAAGGCCTGAACTCCAATGTAAAACGGAGACTGGCCTTGATGGAATGTCGTGCTCAGAGAGCGGATATAGTCTTCCTCCAGGAGACGCACTTTGATAACACCGGAACGTTTAAGTTTGCTATGGGACAGTTCCCAAGGGCCTACTCAGCCTCTAGTGGACGAAAGAAAGCAGGGGTAGCGATCCTTCTATCCGCTAACTGCCGCTCCAAGTGATCAACCAGATCTCTGATCCTCAGGGGCGTTTTGTAATACTGCAGGCCACCATACATGGCACTCCTATAGTATTATGTAATCTTTACGCTCCAAATACCAAGCAGATACCCTTTATTACCAAGGTGTTTACTAAAATATCTCATTTACTACCGGCAGCACTCATTGTGGGAGGTGACTTTAATGTCTCTTTCTCTGAAACGCTGGATAGACAGACATTGTCAGGGAAACCCCCCTCCAGAGAGCAAGCTAGGCTTTCGCGCCTTTTTAGGCGCCTGGTGAGATGATTTGGGTTGTTTGATTTATGGAGAGTGAACTATCCTACATCTAAAACATACAAGTTTTACTCACATTCTCATAGTATGCATTCTCGCATTGATTATTTCTTAGGTAATGTTCCTACAATGCGTTTAATGGTAGATGCTGATATAGGTTCTATCTCATGGTCAGACCATGCGCCAATTTTTTTGAAGTTAAGTACTAAACACCCGATTACTAAGATCTGTCATTGGAGGTTGAATGAAAGTCTGCTTTCTAATCCTCTAACTAAACAGGAGCTACGAGAGGGTCTATCGGAATATTTTTGTATCAACCAGCAATCGGTTTCCAAAGTATCCACTCTATGGGAGGCACAAAAAGCTGTCTTTAGGGGTAGTTGCATAGCCATTGGTTCCAAATTATAAAGAGACAGGAATTTACAATATTGCTCAATCAAAAAGGATTTGGAAAGTCTGGAGAGTCAATTGGGATCTCGTAGTTCCCGCCATCTTCTAAGGCGTATAGTTCTGTTGAGAGCCAAGTTGAGAGACCTGGCATTGGTAAAAGCGGATAAATTACTGTTATACTCCAGACAGCGTTATTATGCCTGGGGGAATAAGTCGCACACACTTTTGGCAAAACAACTACGGGATTCCACTTTAGTGAACACCCCGGCGGCCATGAGACAGGCTGATGCCACTATTACCTATGACCCAAATAAAATAACGGTCCTGTTCCAAAAATATTATGAAAATTTGTACTCTCTTCCCTTACAGGTAGCGAGGGATCCTATACAGCAACGTGACCAGTTCTCTACTTTTTAAAAAAAATGTAAGCTACCTAAACTGTCTAGTGATCTAGCAGCTACCCTTAATATTCAAATTACAGAGGAAGAAATAACTGAAGTGATTAATAATTTGCCAAACCGTAAGTCCCCCGGACCGGATGGTCTATCGTATCTTTATTATAAGACGTATATAGATATTCTGCTTCCTCACATGGTTAAGGTCTTTAACTCCTTCTTGGGGGGTTCCCCTATACCTGACACGATGCTGCAGTCTTTTATTACTCTCATACCTAAACCAAACAAAGATCATATGGACTGTGTGAACTATCGTCCTATAGCCCTCCTTAATTCGAACCTAAAAATATTTACAAAGCTATTGGCAAACAGACTTGTTAGTCCGCTTCCGAGTTTGATACACAAAGATCAGGTTGGCTTTGTGTTACATCGTCAAGGAGGAGATAATACAAGGAGGACTATAGATTTGATAGATGTTCTTACTAAAAGGAAACAGCAAGCATTAGTGCTAGGTCTGGACGCAGAAAAGGCCTTTGATCGCCTGAGTTGGCCATTCATGTTCTCGACGCTGCGGTGTTTTGGTATAGGGGGGCCCTTCCTGAATGCTATACAAGCCCTTTATACCTGTCCCACGGCCTATGTAAAAATGACACACGCTCAGTCAAAGATGATACCCATCCACAACAGCACGAGGCAGGGTTGCCCGTTATCTCCATTACTCTTTGTATTATGCATTGAGCCGCTGGCAGCGCTAATAAGGGCCCACCCTGACGTCCAAGGGGTTGAAGTGAACAGAGTAGCCTTTAAATTGTCACTCTTTGCAGATAACATTCTTCTAACGCTAACCAATTTACATATCTCGCTACCAAATTTATTTCAGGTCATAGGGGAATATGGGAAGTTATCTGGATACAAGATAAATAAGGCAAAAACAGAGGCACTACCTATTAATCTCCCTCCAGACATCTTGAATAACTTACAAAATAATTATCACTTTAAGTGGAATGACACCACCCTTAAATATTTAGGAGTGAAACTAACAAAAACGTATGGTACCTTGTATACTCACAATTTTGTCCCACTTTTTCAAGAACTTAATACACTTATGGCTAAGTGGATGCCCTTGCCTATCTCTTTGCTGGGTCGTATTGCGGCGGTCAAAATGACCATACTACCCAAGCTACTATATGTAATGGAGACTATTCCAGTCCTGATACCTAAAAAAGATCTGAGAGCATTACAATCTTCTATCCTTCGGTTTGTCTGGAATGGGAAGAGACATAGAATTGCATGCAACACCCTAACTGCTCTTAAAACGCAGGGTGGTTTGGGGCTCCCTGACATAACAAAATATTACTGGGTGACGCATCTGCGTCGGATCCCGGCGTGGTCCTCTCTGCAGGCATTTTCTAGATGGATGGAGATTGAAAAGCTCTGGCTAGCCCCCATTCATCCCAATGCCCTCCTGTGGTCTCCTCTACCAAATGATTGCTCTGTCCAGTTGCTTGGTCCTATGAAGCAAACACATATACCATTTGGAAATGTTGTAAACGTAAATTTCCATTGGTTTCCGATAGACCCTCTCTGACCTCATTTTTATTCAACCCTGTGTTCACAATAGGAATGCAGGGTACGCTCTTTAAGCCATGGTTCTCTAATAAACTATTTAGATTTGCTGATATAGTGGATTATAGAACTCTGGAGATTATATCTTTTGATTTGCTTAAGGAGAGATATAACCTCCCCGAGTCCTCTAGATGGCAGCACTTGCAAATAAAACATCTGCTTAGCTCTATGTTTCGAGATACGAAAGTGTCTACTCCGACACAGTTTGAAAAATTGTCCTCCTCTCAACCCCGGAACCACCTCAGGTCCTACGACATGCGTATATGTCTAAATGGGAGAGATACCTTTAACGAGACATCTCGCCAAATGAGTGGCAGCTTATCTGGCGTAGGGCTGCAATGTCATCCACCTGTGTGACCTTCAGGGAGAATTCATATAAAACATTAATGTTTTGGTATCATACCCCCCAGATGCTTAGACATTTGAACCCTACGGTTTCTGGTACTTGTTGGAGGTGTGATTCTGGTCTAGGGTCTCTATTTCACATCTTTTGGGACTGTCCAGTCATCTTCCCATTGTGGAAAGAAGTCCAGCACCTTTTATTGCAGCTTTTTAATATCACGTTTTCATTGGACCCTTACATGTTTCTATTGAACATGCCTCCAACAATGCTAAAGAAGCCAGTGCTTTGTTTAGTACTTCATGTCTTGTCAGCGGCGATACGCCTTATTGCTCAGTTTTGGAAGAGGCAGGACATACCTACTAAATTAGATTTGTTCACCAGTATTGCGGAAATTAGAAGAATGGAGTATCTGACAGCAGTTATTAATAATACGGTAGATAAGTTTAATAAGGTTTGGCAACCTTGGGATACTTTCTTTGATGAAAGCGATTAATACCCTCTTCCCCTTTTTGTATGTCTATCCTTTTGTGTCTTGTCTTGTCTCCTATTTTCGTCTTTATAGTATATAATATCATATTAGAGTGTGGGTATTATTTACCCGACTATCGGGACTTATTATGACATGATGAAATCTGATTGAGATTGATAGGAGTTATAATTTGATGATGTATCTGTATTGTCATTCCTGCTACTTTTTCCATTTAAAATGTTTGATCGTCAAATGTTTACATGGAAAATTTGTAAATGTACACTTTTATTATTGTACTTTTTCTTCAATAAAAAGACAATTATACAAAAAAAAAAAGATGCCTTTCAGGTAGCAGAAGGAAGTAGGAGTGACTTCCTTATACCGAGGGTCAGAAAAGATGACGATCTGATCCGATTGATTGGGACATTTTATGTTGCCAATAAGGAAGTTGTTAACATTCTAAAAACCTACTGGCCAATTTTGACCATGGATAAGGACCTCTCTAAAGCCATTGTACCCTTTCCACAGATTACTTATCGTAAGGGCAGAAGCCTGAAAGACCGGTTGGTACACAGTCATTATACCAGCCCAAAACATGAGGGTACCTGGCTTGATAGAAGACCAATAGGAGTTTTCAAATGTGGCACATGCAAGGCCTGTAATTTTGTAAGAACATCTAAAACTGTGACGTGTTCTGTCACCAATTATGTCCATACGATTAGAGATTTCATTAACTGTAAGATGAAGGGAGTCATGTACATATGCCAAGGGATTACATTGGGAAGACGTTTAGAGAATTCAGACAGAGAATGTGTGAACACATTAAAGGGAGTCTGTCACCTCCCTATGGTCATATACAGTGCTTACATGGCTCTGTAGCACACCTATACAGGATTGTAATGGTACCTTTGTTCTTTTCTTTAGACTTGCACCAGCAGGAAAAACAAAGTTTAATTGATATGCAAATGAGCACTCGCAAGTGCCCAGCGGCGGCGTTCAGTGTGTAGGTGCCCAGGCTGCTCTGCCTTCTCTTCACTTTACTCCTCCCCAGCCTCTGCCTTTGCCCGCCCTCCAAGTCTCTTGCCTCATCGATAGGGCAAAGGAATAGGCTGGGGAGGAGTAAAGTGAAAAGAAGGCAGAGCAGACTGGGCTCCTACACACTGAATGCCGCCCCTGGGCACTTGCGAGTGCTCATTTGCATATGAATTTAACTTTGTTTTTCCTGCTGGTGCAAGTCTAAAGAAAAGAACAAAGGTACCGTTACAATCCTGTATAGGTGTGCTACAGAGACATGTAAGCACTGTATATGACCATATGGAGGTGACAGAGTCCCTTTAACGATATTGCGAAACATAAGGATACCCCCATTGCTAATCACGTAAATCAACATCATGGGGGGAACCTGAATTCTATTACTTTTTCAGCATTGGAGGTCGTTCCACTGTCTCCAAGAAGAGGTGACTGGGATTGGAAGATTCTCCAGAAAGAAACTGAGTGGATGTATCGCTTCCGATCCCAGTCACACATGGTCTTAATGAGAGACTGACTTTTGCGTGCTTCATTTAGATGGTCTCCCCTGTTCTATAGGCTCTGCCTTCAGTAATTTTGTCAATGTCCCTATTTGGACTAATTTGGAGCGAGAAGTACCTACACTCACCTAAAGAATTATTAGGAACACCATACTAATACGGTGTTGGACCCCCCTTTTGCCTTCAGAACTGCCTTAATTCTACGTGGCATTGATTCAACAAGGTGCTGATAGCATTCTTTAGAAATGTTGGCCCATATTGATAGGATAGCATCTTGCAGTTGATGGACATTTGAGGGATGCACATCCAGGGCACGAAGCTCCCGTTCCACCACATCCCAAAGATGCTCTATTGGGTTGAGATCTGGTGACTGTGGGGGCCATTTTAGTACAGTGAACTCATTGTCATGTTCAAGAAACCAATTTGAAATGATTCGAGCTTTGTGACATGGTGCATTATCCTGCTGGAAGTAGCCATCAGAGGATGGATACATGTTCTCATTCTGTTTACGCCAAATTCAGACTCTACCATTTGAATGTCTCAACAGAAATCGAGACTCATCAGACCAGGCAACATTTTTCCAGTCTTCAACAGTCCAATTTTGGTGAGCTCGTGCAAATTGTAGCCTCTTTTTCCTATTTGTAGTGGAGAGGAGTGGTACCCGGTGGGGTCTTCTGCTGTTGTAGCCCATCCGCCTCAAGGTTGTGCGTGTTGTGGCTTCACAAATGCTTTGCTGCATACCTCGGTTGTAACGAGTGGTTATTTCAGTCAACGTTGCTCTTCTATCAGCTTGAATCAGTCGGCCCATTCTCCTCTGACCTCTAGCATCCACAAGGCATTTTTGCCCACAGGACTGCCGCATACTGGATGTTTTTCCCTTTTCACACCATTCTTTGTAAACCCTAGAAATGGTTGTGCGTGAAAATCTCAGTAACTGAGCAGATTGTGAAATACTCAGACCGGCCCGTCTGGCACCAACAACCATGCCACGCTCAAAATTGCTTAAATCACCTTTCTTTCCCATTCTGACATTCAGTTTGGAGTTCAGGAGATTGTCTTGACCAGGACCACACCCCTAAATGCATTGAAGCAACTGCCATGTGATTGGTTGACTAGATAATTGCATCAATGAGAAATAGAACAGGTGTTCCTAATAATTCTTTAGGTGAGTGTAGGTTCTAAAGCATTTTTTGGCTTGTATTAGTGGGAAAAAATGGCTTATTAGCCATTGTGTGGTGAAGTGCGAAAATTACAGCCCTTTTTATCTTGTATTAGTGTCAAAAGTAAAATATATTTGCCGCTCAGCGGTAAACTTATCTCATCTAAAGTCCTTTTTTGCGTGTATTAGTGGAAAAAGGAAAAAATATCTTTGCCGCTAAGCTGTGCACTTATCTGTTTTAAAGCCCTTTTTTGCGTGTATTAGTGGAAAAAGAAAAAATATCTTTGCCGCTCAGATATCTGTTTCAATGCCCTTTATTGCGTGTATTAGTGGAAAAAGGAAAAATATCTATGCCGCCTAGCGGTGCAGTTATCTGTTTTTAAAGCCATTTTTTTTGTGTATTAGTGGAAAAAGGAAAAATATCTTTGCCGCTCAGCGGTGCAGTGAGATATTTTACAGCCCAATTTGCTTTGTATTACTGCCGAAATACAAAGATATTCGCCTTTCATTGTTGCACTTATCTGTAGAAAAGGCTTTTGTGTAAAAATAGAAAAAAACTTGGGCCTAATTGCCATTCAGCGGAGCGGTGAGATATTTTAAAGCCCAGTTTGCCGTGTATTACTGGCGAAATACAAATATATTCACCTTTCATTGTTGCACTTATCTGTTGAAAAGCCTTTTGTGCAAAAATGGAAAAAAATTAGGGCCTATTTGCCGTTCAGCGTTGCAGTGAGATATTTTACAGCCCAGTTTGCCGTGTATTACTGGCGAAAAACAATTATATTCGCCTTTCATCATTGGACTTATCTGTTGAAAACCCTTTTGTGTAAAAATAGAAAAAAATGTGGGCCTAATTGCCGTTCAGCGTTGCAGTGAGATATTTTACAGCCCAGTTTGCTGTATATTACTTGCGAAATACAAATATATTCACCTTTTATTGTTGCACTTATCTGTTGAAAAGCCTTTTGTGTAAAAATAGAAAAAAATTTGGGCATAATTGCCGTTCAGCGGTGCAGTGTGTAGGAAGGCGCAAGGGTCTGCCATTGACGGAAAGTATGTGTCACGAGGTTCCTGGCCTCGGTGAGGTAAGAGCCAGTAGTTTCAAGTGTCAGCAGCAGCTAGTGCTGATTGACACTGTTTGCTGTTTAGTATGGCTGCAAAGCCGATCCGGGATGGCTCTTACTGGAAGTAGCCAAAGTGCTGGGTGGGTAGCTACTCCCCACGCTCCAGGCCGGGTCTTGGTGTGATATATAAAAGCACAGGCAGCACTGTCAGGTGGTGTGGATTATCCTCCATCTGAGAGGGAAGCTGGAGAGTCTCTGTGTTTTGAGATCTAAGGATGTGTGCCGTGCTAAAGTGCTTAGAGCTGCATTGCTGGGAAGCAAGCCCCTAAAGCCTGCTGTGGAATGCTGCTGACAAAACCGCTGACAAGGTGAATGTTTTTTGTTCTGTGGACTTGCCATAGTGGTAATGAACACCAAGACGGCGAACTGTCATTTTGTCTATGTGTGAATAAACACTGAACTGTTTAAGTTAAAGACTTTGTTTTTGCCTCTGTACTGCGTCCGCTAATTTGCCTACAAGAGCGAATCCCCACAAGTGAGATATTTTACAGCCCAGTTTGCCGGGTATTACTGGCGAAATACAAATATATTCGCCTTTCATTGTTGCACTTATCTGTTGAAAATCCTTTTGTGTAAAAATAGAAAAAAAATTGAGCCTAATTGCCGTTCACTCGTGCAGTGTGATATTTTACAGCCCAGTTTGCCGGGTATTACTGGCGAAATACAAATATATTCAGATTTTATTGTTGCACTTATCTGTTGAAAAGTCTTTTGTGTGAAAATAGAATAAAATGTGGAGATAATTGCTGTTCAGCGGTGCAGTGTGTAGGAAGGCGCAAGGGTCCGTCATTGACGGAAGGTATGTGTCACCGAGGTTCCTGGCCTCGGTGAGCCGGTAGTTTCAAGTGTCAGCGGCAGCTAGTGCTGATTGACACGGTTTGCCATTTAGTGTGGCTGCAATCCCAATCCGGGACGGCTCTTACTGGGAGTAGCCAAAGTGCTGGGTGGGTGGCTGCTCCCCACGCTCCAGGCCAGGTCTTGATGTGGTATATAAAAGCACAGGCAACACTGTCAGGTGGTGTGGATTATCCTCCATCTGACAGGGAAGCTGGAGAGTCTCTGTGTTTTGAGATCTAAGGATATGTGCCGTGCTAAAGGGCTGAGAGCAGCATTGCTGGGAAGCAGGCCCCTAAAGCCTGTTGTGGAATTCTGCTGACAAAACCGCTGACAAGGTGAATGTTTTTTGTTCTGTGGACTTGCCATGGTGTGAATGAACACCAAGACGGCGAACTGTCATTTTGTTTATGTGTGAATAAACACTGAACTGTTTAAGTTAAAGACTTTGTTTTTGCCTCTGTACTGCATCCGCTAATCTGCCTACCAGAGCGAATCCCCACAAGTGAGATATTTTACAGCCCAGTTTGCCGTGTATAACCGGCGAAATACAAATATATTCGCCTTTCATTGTTGCAGTTATCTGTTGAAAAGCCTTTTGTGTAACATAAGAAAAAAAATTGGGCCTAATTCCCGTTCAGTGGTGCAGTGATATATTTTACAGCCCAGTTTGCCGTGTATTACTGGCGAAATACAAATATATTTGCCTTTCATTGTTGCAGTTATTTGTTGAAAAGCCTTTTGTGTAAAAATAGAAAACAATTAAGGCTTATTTGCCATTAAGCGGTGTAGTGATATTTTCTAAAGCCCTGTTTGTTGTGTATTAGTGGTGAAATAAAAAAAATATTTGATCTAACATTTAGTTATTTGATCTAACAGTATGTCAGGCAGAGAAGTGCCAGGCCCTGCACAGGGGAGTGGCAGAGGCCTAAATGTTTCTGGCGCAGGCAGAGGTCACAGCAGAGTAAGGGGCCGTGACAGCAGGGATCACTTCGAGAGGCCTGAGCTTCCAGTGTCAGCTAGCGATCGTGTCGTGACCAGCAAATCAGCGGTTCTTGAATAGTTGACTCGATCTTCGACTTCGTAGCAACTTACATCAGATAGCCCCAGCCAAGAGTCAGTGGGTTCGTCAGACACAACCTTTAGTTTCGCATGGCCCAGGAGCAGGGCCTGTGCCCTCGCCTGTTCTCAATCTGCCTCTGTACTTTTCTGTTCCCTCACTGCGAGAAGTATTTTATGCTATAGGCTCTGCTCCACTTTTCAGTGAGGAAGAGGTACTAGAGGACAGTCAGCAGCTACTGCCCAGCCAAGATGTGGAGGAGACATCCGTCACTTCCTCCGCTAGGCGGGCAAGTAGTGATAAGGAGAGTGACGTGGGATCTAGTGTTGAGAGCAGTCACGCTCCTGACCCAGAGACGGTTGAGGAGGACATCGGTGACATGCAGACACTACTCGATGATAATGATGTAGCCGATCGCACTTGGGAGCCGGATGACGACGGGGCTTCATCATCATAGGGAGAAGAGGGTGGCAGCTTGCCCGCGAGCCAGCAAGTCGCTAGCGTGGCCGGTAGTCAGTAGGGTGGCAGCAGTGGGAGATTGGGATCCAAACGAGCCAGGGGTATACCACCCGCTTCGCAGGAGACTACCTGCCCGGGAAGTAGCGGTGCAGGGGCTCAAGTAGGCAGCGGTGGTAGCAGTCAGTCAGTACATAGTGATGGGGGTAAAATCACCTACTGAGCGGTGTGGTAATTTGTTTTTCAAGCCACCAGAGGAGGTGAACGTGGCTGTATGTAGAATCTGCGGGCAGAGGGTGAAGAGTGGCCAGGGTACCAATGTTGCCACTACGATCCTGTGTCAACCTTTGCAGCGTCGCCATAAAGTGGCCTGGGAGAACTGTGGCTCTGATGTGGTGGTCCAGCCTTCCGCAGCAACCACTGCATCACCGACTGGCATGCACCCAGTTTATGGAAGTCAAGGCTCCACCACCTCAGCCAAAGGGAGCTGTCTGTCCTTCCCATCATCTGCCGGTCCTGATGCTCCTGCTCCTCCTCGTCAAGCTTTCCGTCAGCAATCGATCACCGAAGCGATTGCCAAGAGACAACAGTATGTGTGCACTCATTCAACGGCGCAGAAGCTGAATGTGCTCCTATCCAAGTTGCTGGTGCTGCAGTCCCTCCTTTACCAAGTGGTTGACTCTGTACCTTTCAGAGAACTGATGGCTTGTGCAGAGCCAAGGTGGAGAGTCCCAAGCCGTCATTTCTTTGCCAAAAAGGCAGTACCAGCCCTGCACACACATGTAGAACAGTAGATGGGCCAGTCCTTGAGCCTGTCCGTGTGTGCCAAAGTGCACGGCAGCGCCGACGTGTGGAGCTGTAACTACGGTCAGGGACAATATATATCCTTTACGGCCCACTGGATGAATGTGGTTCCTGCAAAGCCACACCAACAGGTGACACTGCTTCCGCCTCCACATTGCCACGCCGTTGGTCCAGCGACAATGTCCGCCTCTGCCTCCTCATCCTCCACCCTGTTTTCAGCCTACACTGCAGGGACAATACACATTGCCTCTCCAGCATACCCCATGTGCAGGGCACGACGGTGTCATGCTGTTCTGCACCTCATTTGCCTGGGCGAACAGAGTCACACAGGGGAGGAACTGATCCATGTCCTTCAACAAGAAATCGCATCCTGGCTTTCTCCGCGACAACTGAAAATCTGAACCATGGTGACCGACAACAGGAAGAACATTGTGTCGGCACTGCATCAAGGAGAGCTGAGCCATGCGCCCTGCATGGCACACGTGTTCAAACTGGTTGTCAAGCAGTTCCTGAAGTCTTCCACCCATCTGCAAGACATCCTAAAAATGGCCAGGAAACTTTGCATACACTCGTACACTGCAAAACCTCAACCGCATTGAGCTGCAGTGGCAGAACACCTGGGGTATCCCTTGCCCTTTGGGAGGTTTCTACGAAATATGTCCCTATTGTAGAGAAAGTAATCGTGACGCCAGCTGCCGTTAAGCAGCGAGGACTTGAAGTCCCCTTTGTAGATGGTAGTGTTGGTACCCAGGATTGGATTGCCAGAGTGGTGCAGGGATGGCTTATGGTCTCTGTAGATGTTATATACACGTGTCATGGTGTTCCTACCTGGATATCCTTGGATCCCAGACGTGGTGTTGTCCAAAGCAGTGCAAAAAGGGGTAGGTGAACTTGGATGATGAATAAGTAGAATAAATGGAGTCCAGACTTGTAGTAACATTGAACAGTTGGCATAAATGGTGATCCAAACAGTTTCCAAATGGTATCTTGGCCATCAGCAGGTATTGGCATAATCTGTCAGGCAAACACTTCTGCAACAATCTCAGCTCTGCTTGACTGGGTAAATAGGAAACTCTTCCTCTTCTGCTGGAACTTAGTTTAGCTGTAGTCTGTCTCTTACTTTAATCCTAGGAACTTCTTGTCCTGGCTTTGGAGTACCTCAAGCTCACTTATGCTTGGGTGTGCACAACCTCCAGTGATAAGGCTGGCATAGGACTAACAGTACCTGTCCAGACAGGGCCAGGCCTGCTGCTTCCCCTAGCTGGGGTTAAGTCAGACGAACTCCTCACACAACCTCTCTCCACGAGGGGGTAGGGTAGACTGACCTACCGACTAACTAAACTCCTCCCTCTCTAGAGAGGGCTGGAATGGAACTAGGAGGTTCCTCTACAGGGAAACTAACCTTGCCAATGTTGCTGCCATCTGCTGGTAGACCAGGCAATTAAATGAACATAACCAGTTTCATGAACATAAATATGCACATTATGAGAAGATGACATGAAGCACATTAGCTGATATAAATTAGCACATAGGAGAAAGTAGCAAGGCACCAAAAGGAGTGGTAATGGCACTCCGGCACATTACAAACGGCATCCTCCAACATAGGGTGATATTCAACGTTTCCACCTGTTGGAATTCCACCCTCCATATGTTGGACCGACTATACGAACAGAGAAAGGCCCATTTCCTGATGATCCAAGCGGACAGGAGTACTCCCCTGTGTAACTTCGATGTCAGCCAGTGGCAGCTCATGCATGACACCTACCGTTTGCTGAGGCCCTTTGAGGAGGCTACGTTATTTGTCAGTCACCAGGACTACGGGATGAATGATGTCATTCCACTGCTTCATGTCCTGAAACAGATGCTGGTAAATATGGCTGGTCAGGGGACTGGAGACGTGGCACCTAGATCTCACGGCCACATGAGCCCTGTGGTGGCTTAACTGGAGGAGGAGGACATTGGAGTACAAGCAATGTCTAGCGGAATGCGTGGTTTTGCTACACAGGTGACAGGGGAGGAGGAGCAGGAGAAGCAAGAGGGAGATGAGGAAGATGAGGCGGATGACCCAGACCATCGTGGCAGTAGTGATGAGCGGCAGGGGTCATATTCGAATTCGCAATATTTCGCGAATATTTTGTAGAATATTCGTCGAAAATTCGCAAATTCGAAAATTCACGATTTTTTTTTTACAAAAAAATCAGAAAGGTAATGATTGTGTAATATTCGGATTCTATTTTTTTATTGCGATTTTTTCAACTTGCAACTATTAGACAAAGAAGATTATATCACTATATTAGCTAAATTGCTCTATTCGATTTTTTTAGAATATTCTCTATATTGCTATAACTTTGTTTTTTTGAATATTCGTAATATTCTAAAACAAGAATATATAGCAATATAGCGAATATTCAAAAAAAACGAATATAGAGCAAAATTCGCAAACACTACTACTCCTAAAGTCAAGTATATTGCAGCCTTCTTATTGGCCCACAAGCTAGAAGCAGTGAGGGATCATGTGTACTGATAAAAAAAAAAAAACGGAAAAAATTAGAATATTCAAAATTTTGAATATATATAACTATATTCGAAATTTCCGCGAATTTTCGAAGTACCTATATTCGCGACAAAAATTCGAAATTCGAATATTCGTGATCAACACTACGTGGCAGTATGCAGTGGAGATGGAGGTAGGGAGTCCTTCCGAGTCACTTGCGCAAATGGCCCGCTGCATGTTCACTTGCTTGCATAGTGACTGCTGAATTGTCACCGTTCGGCAGATGGATGACTTCTGGCTCTCTACCTTGTTGGACCCTCGCTACCGGTCCAAAATGCGGGCCTTTTTTACACCCGCTGAGAGGGAGGACAAACTGAATTACTATAGAGACATCCTATGTAGTCAGTTGGATTATGCCTATCTGCGCCATCGTCCATCCTCTCGCAGGTCTAACCGGGGGGACCCTCTGAGCTCACGTTCCACTGCCATGGCTGTTGGGGAGGGGTGGGGTACAGAAGCAGTACCAGCTCCATCATCAGCAGCCTGAGTCATCATTCGCTGATGAGCAGCTTTCTTTACCCACATTGTGAAGAAACGACTCACCAGCAGCTAGACGTAGAGCAGAACCTGAACCAGTAGGAGTTCACCCTGCCAGCCGACCTTGAAGATAGGCTGGACTACTGGGCAGCCAAACTGGATTTGTGGCCGCAACTGGCCAAGTTTGCCCTGGAAAAGCTGTCCTGCCCGGCCAGTAGTGTGGCATCAGAGCTGGTGTTTAGTGTGGCGGGGGTTATAGTTACCCCAAGAAGAACTCGCCTGTCCACCCAAAATGTCCACCCAAAACCTTTTTTAAGATGAATCAAGCGTGGATCAGCCAGGATTTCCACCCACCAATTCCTGATGCATCAGACTAGATCATCCATGGTGCCACACCAACACTTTGACAAAAGAGACTGGTTTCTGCTGGCTACCTGCCTCAGCTACTATTCTGATGCTGCCACCCGCCTGATGCCAAGTGCTCCTTCTTTCACCCACCATCTTCAGCAGGTACCCACCTCCACACTATGTCACCTTGCCACTCTGTGGTCTCCTGATGCTGCCGCCACCTCCACACTCTGTCATTGTGCCACTCTGTGGCCTCCCGATGCTGCCGCCACCTCCACACTCTGTCATTGTGCCACTCTGTGGCCTCCCGATGCTGCTGCCACCTCCACACTCTGTAATTGGGCCACTCTGTGGTTTTCTCATGCTGCTTTCACCTCACCACTATGTCACCTTGCCACTCTGTGGTCTTCTCATGCTGCCGCCACCGTCACACTCTGTCATTGTGCCACTCTGTGGCCTCCCAATGCTGCCGCCACCTCCAGAATCTGTGATTGGGCCACTCTGTGGTCTCCTCATGTTGCTGCTACCTCCACACTATGTCACCTTGCCACTCTGTGGCCTCCTGATGCTGCCGCTACCTATAGACTCTGTGATTGGGCCACTCTGTGGACTCCTCATGCTGCTTTCACCTCACCACTATGTCACCTTGCCACTCTGTGGTCTTTTTATGCTGCCGCCACCTCCACACTCTGTCATTATGCCACTCTGTGGCTTCCTGATGCTGCTCCTACCTCCACTCTGTCACCTAGCCACTCTGTGTCCTCCTGATGCTGCTGCCACCTCCACACTATGTCGCCTAGCTACTCTGTGGCCTCCTGATGCTGCCACCACCACCACACTATGTCACCTAGCCACTCAGTGGCCTCCTGATGCTGCCGCCACCACCACACTATGTCACCTAGTCACTCTGTGGTCTCCTGATACTGCCGTCACCACCACACTACGTCACCTAGCCAATCTATGGCCTCCTGATGCTGCCACCACCACAACACTATGTCACCTAGCCACTCTGTGGCCTCCTGATGCTGCCGCCACCTCCAGACTTTGTCATTGGGCCACTCTTTGGTCTCCTCATGCTGCTTTCACCTCACCACAATGTCATAGGGCCACTCTGTGAACTTCTTATGCTGTTCCCACCCTCCCTACTTCATTGCTGGGCCACTATTTAGCCTTTTTGGCTTGGCTGACATCATCATTTATTTGTGGTAAAAAGATGGCGGCTCACCTGGGAGACCCCTATGGATATGATGCACTCCTCTGGGATCACCCAAATCCAAGAAGTGATAAAAAAATAAGTAGTAATAGAGGGGCACTCAAATATCAGGGAGCCCTGGACAACAAAATTGGCTAAAAGTGTAGCATTTAATAAACATTAATAATACATAAATCAGATAACACGTAAACATAAAATAAATAGGTAGCTGTATAGCAATGTTGCGTTGTGGTGTACCAGTGTTAGAGCTCCATTATACAGCCATTAAAAACGCTCTGGTAGAGATAGATGACTGATATGTCCCTATGGAGCGGGTTATGAAACGTACCACCTGGTCAAGGGGATGCTGAAGACATATGTCCCATATAAGAATCAGATCCATTCTACCACAGATCCATGGTTATATGGGACATATGTCTTCAGCGTCCCCATACCAGGTGGTACTTTCATAACCCGCTCCATAGGGACATATCAGTCATCTATCTCTACCAGAGCGTTTTAAATGGCTGTATAATGGAGCTCTAACACTGGTGCACCACAGCACAACATTGCTATACAGCTACCTATTTTTTTATGTTTACGTGTTATCTGATTTATGTATTATGAATGTTTATTAAATGCTACACTTTTAGCCAATTTTGTTGTCCAGGGCTCCCTGATATTTGAGTGCCCCTCTATTACTAATTTTTTTTTATCATCATTTATTTGACCCTTCCTCTGATCTTTCAGAAGGAAGGTACAGTGCCTTGCAAAAGTATTCACCCCCTTGACTTTATTTTGTTTCATTCCAACCTTAAGTTCAATGTTTTGTTAATCTGAATTTTATTTTATGATTTTATGTGATGGATAAAAACACAATAGTCTAAATTGGTGAAGTGAAATGAGAAAAATATATAAATAAAACTATTATTTAGAAATAGAAAACAGAAAATTTGCATGTGCGTATGTATTCACCCCCTTTGTTAGGAAACCCATAAAAAGCTCTGGTGCTACAAATTACCTTCAGAAGTCACATAATTAGTGAAATGATGTCCACCTGTGTGAAATGTGTCACATGATCTGTCATTACATATACACACCTTTTTTGAAAGGCCGCAGAGGCTGCAACACCTAAGCAAGAGGTATCACTAACCAAACACTGCCATGAAGACCAAGGAACTCTCCAAACAAGTAAGGTACAATGTTGTTCAGAAGTACAAGTCCGAGTTAGGTTATAAAAAAATATCCAAATCTTTGATGATCCCCAGGAGCACCATCAAATCTATCATAACTAAATGGAAAGAACATGGCACAACAGCAAACCTGCCAAAAGACGACCGCCCACCAAAACTCACAGACCGGGCAAGGAGAGCATTAATCAGAGAGGCAGCAGAGAGACCTAAGGTAACCCTGGAGGAGCTGCGAAGTTCCATAGCAGAGACTGGAGTATCTGTACATAGGACGACAATAAGCCGTATGCTCCATAGAGTTGGGCTTTATGGCAGAGTGGCCAGAAGAAAGCCATTACTTTCAGCTAAAAACAAAAAGGCACGTTGTGAGTTTGCAAAAAAGCATAAACTTTTCCGCCATCAAAGAAAACGCTATGTCTGGCGCAAACCCAACACATTACATCACCCAAAGAACACCACTCCCACAGTGAAACATAGTGGTGGCAGCATCATGCTGTCGCAATGTTTTTCAGCAGCTGGGACTGGGAAACTGGTCAGAGTTGAGGGAAAGATGGATGGTACTAAATACAGGGATATTCTTGAGCAAAACCTGTACCACTCTGTGCGTGATTTGAGGCTAGGACGGAGGTTCACCTTCCAGCAGGACAATGACCCTAAACACACTGCTAAAGCAACACTTAAGTGGTTTAAGGGGAAACGTGTAAATGTGTTGGAATGGCCTAGTCAAAGCCCAGATCTCAATCCAATATAAAATCTGTGGTCAGACTTAAAGATTGCTGTTCACAAGTGCAAACCATCCAACTTGAAGGAGCTGGAGCAGTTTTGCAAGGAGGAATGGGCAAAAATCCCAAAAGTAAGATGTGGAAAGCTCATAGAGACTTATCCAAAGCGACTTGGAGCTGTGATAGCCGCAAAAGGTGGCTCTACAAAGCATTGACTTTAGGGGGGTGAATAGTTATGCACATTAACAGTTTCTGTTATTTTGTCCTATCCTATTTTCAAAGTTGTGGGCATGTTCTGTAAATTAAAGGATGCATATTCTCAAACAATCCATGTTAATTCCAGGTTGTGAGGCACCAAAACACAAAAAAAGTCAAAAGGGGTGAATACTTTTGCAAGGCACTGCAAAAATGGTAAAATGTCACCCGAGAATGTAACAGATGATTTTTAGAAATTTAGGTCCCTGTCAACTATGCAGAGCAGGGGTTTATTCATGGCAAAACTGGGTTCATGTCACCCACGAATGGAACAGACAATTTTACAAAATTGAGGTCCCTGTCACCTATGCAGAGCATGGGTTTGTATACGGCAAAAATGGTAAAATGTCACCCGAGAATGTAACAGACGATTTTTAGAAATTTAGGTCCCTGTCACCGATGCATAGCAAGGGTTTATTCACGGCATAAATGGTAAAATGTCACCCAAGAATGTAACAGACGCTTTTGCACTCTGCTCCCTCTTTTGCTGTGCTGGTGCCTCTGTGCGACCACCGCCTCTTCCTCCAAACTGCACACGTCACTCGCATGACCTTGATTCCATGTGGGGTCTAGTACCTCATCATCCTCCACATCATCTTCCACCCACTCTTTACCCCTGCCCTCCTTGTCGGTCTGCAGAAAGCCGCAGCACCTGTGTTTCGTCATCATCAGAGACGTGCTGCGGTGGTCTTCCCATGTCCTCATCCTGAAACATAAGTGGTTGGGCATCGGTGCACTCAATCTCTTCGACTTTTGGGGCAGGGCTATGTGGATGGCCCTGGAAAAACCCTGCCAGCAGAGTCATCAAAAAGCATAAGAGACTTCTGCATGACTTGGGGCTTAGACTGCTTGGCTGATTTGCAATGGGGTGAGGTGAAAGACTGATGGCCATGGGCTGCAGGTGCCAACTCTGATCTTTCAGCAGGGGACTAGGTGGAAGACAATGTGAAGGGACTGGAGGCACTGTCAGCCACACAATCTACTATTGCCTGTACTTGTTCTGGCCTCACCAATCGTAGAGCCGCATTCGGCCCTACTAAAACACTGAAGGTTCTGTCGCCTACTCGCACCTGAGGAAGGTGTTTCACTTGAGCGTGTAGCTGGCACAGATCGACCACGTCCTCTCCCTGCAACAAGAGCTCCACCAACACCAGCAGCACCACGACCAGGGCCTCGTATCTTGTTTGATGCTCTCCTCATTTTTTGCGGTCACCCACCGAAGTAACAGAAGTTTTTACTAAATTAAGTTCCTTGTGAACAATGCAGAACAGTGTTTTTTTTGGCGGCTAAAATGGGTTAATGTCACCCAACAATGGAACAGACGAATTTTAGAAATTTAGGTCCCTGTCACCTAGGCAGAGCAGGGGTTTCTGAACGGGAAAAATGGGTTAATGTCACCCAACAATGGAACAGACAAGTTTTTTAAACTTATTGCCCGGTCTGCTATGCAGTGCAGGCAGCAAAAATACTTTATTGCCAAAAAAAAGTTTTTTTTCCCCTCACACACAATGAAACAGATGGATTTAACTGTATTTCTTTAACTACCAAAAATGCAGCACAGGGCAAAAAGGTACTTTATTGCTCCCCAAAAAATTTTTTTTAACCCTAAATGAAACAGATAGATTTAACTGAGATTATATTTCACTCTCACGGATGAAGCACAGGGCTTTTTAACATAAAAAATGGTGGATATGTCATTCCTACAGTATATGGCGGTTTTATTGGACTGTCAGAAATGCAGCACAGGGCAAAAAGGTACTTTATTGCCCAAAAAAAGAGTTTCTTTAACCCTAAATTAAACAGATGGATTTAACTGAGATTATATTTCACTCTCACAGATGAAGCACAGGGGTTTTTACATACAAAATGGTGGATATGTCACCCCTACAATGGAACAGATGGATTTGCTGAATTTATGTGCCTGCCTGTCAGATGTGCAGGCCTCAGAGGTACTTTACACCCAAAAATGGGAAATTGAAGCCCAAAAATCTAACAGCTGTATTTTATGGTTTTATTTGACTGACAGGAACCCAGCGTAGGCCGCAAATGTACTTTATAGCAACAAAAATTAGAATTTTTCACCAAAAAATTTAACTGCAGTATTTGGCGGTTTTATTGGACTGTCAGAAATGCAGCACAGGGCAAAAAGGTACTTTATTGCCCCCCAAAAAAGGTTTCTTTAACCCTAAATGAAACAGATGGATTTAACTGATTATATTTCATGCTCAGAAATGCTGCGCAGGGGTACTTTACAGAAAAAAATGGGGATATGTCACCCCCTGGGTCCCTTAACTCACAGACGGTATTATTTTCCCTTCCCCTGTCACATATGCAGTGCAGGTGCACTTTAAAAATGGGTATATGTCGGCCACTGAACTACAAGAACAGGATTAAATGATTGTCCCTGGCACATATGCAGTGCTGGTGCACTGCTGTTGCACAAAATGGCCGCCAACGCCCACCTAACAGACGGATTAAAAGTTTTTTTTCAGTCTCATTGGGCTCAGGGCAGGGTACAAAAATGTTGCATTACAACCCCAAAAATAAAAACGCTGTACATCGCTGACTTCACACCAAGTGCAGATATCAGAGTCTTTCCTAATCTCTCCCTCACAGCAGCATCCTATCCCTACAACTAGTAAGAACAGAGTGACGTGCGGCGCTATGTGACTCCAGCTTATATAGAGGCTGGGTCACATGCTGCACTTGGCCAATCGCAGCCATGCCATTAGTAAACATGGCTGTGATGGCTTCTAAGGGCACACTAGTTAAACGCTTGTTGAAGCACCATTAAATCGCTGAACACCGAACTTTTATGAAAATGTTCGGGTTCGGTTATGGGTCCGAGTAAAAAAAAACAGTTCGGGTTTGCTCAACCTTATTCTACACCACTATAAAGGCTCTAAGCAGACAGGAAATAGCATTTTTTTTTAACATAATTCACCGCAAATTTATTCAGATCGAACCAAATTTTTCAAAAAAATTTGGTGAACCGGCAAATCGAATTTTTGAAAAATTCACTCATCTCTAGTTATATGCTATGCTGCTTTCGCTGCCACTACTATTGCTGACACGTACCTTTTAATTACTCTACCCTTTCCACATCCACACGATACTGCTGCTGTAATCATTTAAAAATTGAGACGTTTTCTAGGCTCGTTCAAAACTAGCCACTTTTTCTTCTGACAATTAACACTTGTGCATGTTATATGGGCAGGCATGTTGACTCCATGAAGGCATAATATTGGACGATTGATTCCCCAACAATCCAGTTTTTTTTTTTTTTCATCCATCTGCACCCGATAAAGGACAATTTTTGGAAGCTTTGGAATAAAAAAAGCATAACACATGTGACAGCCATATTTTCTTCTGACAATTAACACTGTGCATGTTGCATGGGCAGGCATTCTGATTCCATCAAGGCACAGTTTTTTGTTTGTTTTTTCATACCATAACACTGCGTGTGTTTAAACACCATCTGCTCCCAATAATGGACCCTTTTTGGTAGCTTAGGAAAATAAAAAAGCATAACACATATGACAACAAGTGTGTTTTTAAACACACTGCTCATTAACGCTGTCAAACATACATTTACCCATAGCTATGTATGTCACATGTAGACATGATTTACTATTGCTGTTATTGCGATTAAGAGCTTACGGTGGGGGAAAAGTGGGGGGACAACTAAAATTCATAAAACATTAACCAACAGAGATACTGTAACATGTTTTTCTAAAAAAATAATCGGAGTCCTAGAAGACGAGAGGGTGTTATATAACAATTTACAGGGCAATTGTAGTTTCTTTGGTGTGGCTGAATGAATTCAGGTCTGAACTGAACTTTTTTTTAAATTTGGAGAATCGGAACCAATCTGAATCTTGATAGATTTGCTCATCTCTAGTCTGACTGGACATGTTGGGGGAAATTTATGGAGACAGGCGCTTCTAACACCAGCCTTGATCTTGTTTGCAGTGGCGTGTGAAATGTGCCAAAATGATTAGGAAGCAAACATGACCTTTTAATAATTTTGGCACAACTTAGCAGGTCTGTGTGCCAAGAGTTACAAAAAGTGGACATTCTTAGTGTAGGAACACCATAGCAAGTATGAATCAGCAGTGTCTGGGAAGAGTATTTACTTATTCCAATTATGTATTGTATCCTACAGGGAAGCTGGGCCATTCCTCCCCCACTTCTTTATGACCAGACATGTTTTCATTCTATTTAGCAAGTGTGGCTTTAAAAGCCAGGACTTTTTGATTAGTAATTTTAATGTTTTTTTGTGAGACATGGGGCTTTTTAACAGTTTTATTTTAGTATGTTTTGTTTTAAGTTTTTTAGAGATGGGAAAATGTAAAAAATAAAAAGGACAAAACTCTCACATTTTGTTTTTTAACTTTTTTTTGTGGCACGAAGGGCAACTGAAATACATTTTTGTATTCTCTTTCCATTATGGGCATTTTGATATAGGAGATATATAGTCGTTGGGGTGGGGCTAGAAGCTGGGGTTTGGCTACTAGTGGTGTTCTTTTTATTACTATTTTATTTTGTTTTGGCTTTATTTATTTACTTACATACATGCAAGACATACATGACCTTTGTGGATACATTTAACATCACTTTTTTTTTTATTCAGATTTTTTTTATTCTGTAACTATAATTGACATATTAGCCTCAGTTACAGGGGAAATATAGCCGATGTAGCTGAATCAGCTTCTGCAGTTAGCGCGGACCGACGATCACATAATTGGACTAGAGCAGGAACTGCCATGCCTGGGGTGATGAGGAAGGCAGGGACAGTATTGAGTTTAGAAGAACACAACCACAACTACAGAGTATGTGTACAGTTAGAGCTTTATCATTTATTGTTTTATCAAGTGCAGTATAAATACCTTTTCCATTTGTAAAATCCTTAAAAAACGAGTCCCAAGAGTTATAGGATGGAAGAGCAGGCAGTTTATTATGAAAATTATAATAGGAGACAGCCGTGTCTTTTGGGTTTCGAACAAGCAGCAATATCTGTCAAAATAGCAAAACATTAAACATTACAATTTTGTTGTCAAATGTTGTTATAGCATATTTCATGAGCGCTTGTCATGACAATGTCATTTTGCTTAGTTCTGAAATGTTGGAAATATAATGTATGTCTGTGCTTTACAGTGCACTTCTAACATCTAGCACCATCGGCAGCCTTCCCCTCGTATGTCCCTGGATGTCCCACTTTAGGCGGAGTGCCAGGGCCTCTTTCTAGACCAGTGATGCCACATTCATCAGTCACATGGTCTGGGCACAGCTCAGTACTATTTAAAAGGGGTTGTCCACTTTTTAATATTGATGATCCATCCTCAGGATAGGTCATCATTATCAGATCGGCGATTCTCAGCTCCCCTGCCGATCAGCTGCTTGAAGAGTATGATCGCTACCTTCTCTTCTCTGTTTACCTGCTCGCCATCACAACTGCAGTCGTGAGCAGGTGTAATTACAAAGTTACTGTTACTGTGAGCAGTTAAGCAAGTTGAAAATTAAATGATCTCCAAAAGGCATAAAGTTAAAAGTGACACATTCCCCCAAATTTTTTTTTTATTTTCAGCTTTTACATTTTCAAAATAACAAAAAAAGAAAAGGGTCTAAAGCAAAAGTTTGGGCACTCTGCATGGTTAGTACCTAGTAGCATCCCCTTTGGCAAGTATCATAACTTGTAAACCAGCCAAGAGTCTTTCAATTCTTGTTTGAGGGATTTTCATCCATTATTCCTTGTAAAAGTCTTTCAGTTTTGGGAAATGCCTGGGCCGCCTTGCATGCACTCCTCTTTTGAGGTCTGTCTACAGATTTTCAATGACATTTAGATCAGGGGACTGTGACCTTCAGAAGACTGGATTAAAATCCCTCATTTAAGAATTGAAAGACTCCTGGAAAAAGCAAATACAAGCTGTGATACTTGCCAAAGGGGATGCTACTAGGTACTAGCCATGCTCAAATCTTTGCTTTGGCCACTTTTCCTTTTTATTTTATTTTTGTTATTTAAAAAAAAGAAAATATGAAACAAAAAAAAATGATTTTGCTTAAAATACAAAGGGAATGTGTCATCTTTAACTCTATGCCTTTTGGAGATCTTTTGATCTTCATCTTACCTGTTCACAGTAACAGTAATTGTGACCAGGGGTGCCTAAACTTTTGCATGCCACTGTAATTACATCTGCTCACCACTGCAGTTGTGACGGGAGCAGGTAGACAGTTAAAGGGAGTCTGTCACCACTATATGACCTTATACAGCACTTACATGGCGCTGTAGCACACCTATACATGATTCTAATGGTACCTTTGTTATTTTCTTTGGACATCCAGAAGCAGGAAAAACAACGTTTATTTCATATGCAAATGAGCACTCGCAAGTGCCCAGGGGCGGTGTTCAGTGTGTAGGTGCCCAGGCTGTTCTGCCTTTTTAACCGTTAATTCTCCCCCAGCCTCGCCTCTTCCTTTACCCGCCCTCCTATACCCTTGTATAATCCCTAGGTCCGGCCGAGATCCCGCACCTGCGCACTGCTTCGCCGGCTGGCGCAGGCACGCTAGTTGAATTGATGCCGTACCCAAAATGGGCATTGCAGTGTGCATGCCCCGGCCCGGCGAAGCAGTGCGCAGGAGTGGGATCTCGGCCGGACCTAGGGATCATACAAGGGAATAGGAGGGTGGGCAAAGGAAGAGGCTGGGGGAGGAGTAACGGTTAAAAAGGCAGAGCAGCCTGGACACCTACACACTGAACACCGCCCCTGGGCACTTGCGATTGCTCATTTGCATATGAAATAAACATTGTTTTTCCTGCTTCTGGATGTCTAAAGAAAATAACAAAGGTACCATTAAAATCATGTATAGGTGTGCTACAGCGTCATGTAAGTGCTGTATATGGTCAGATAGTGGTGACAGACTCCCTTTAAGAGAGAGAGTTGAGAGTTGCACAAGTGCTGCATTATCTTCATACAGCTGATCGAGGAAAGGTCATCAATGTTAAAGAGCAGACAACCTCTTTACGTGAATGGGGCTGCAATAACAAGCACATTAGCTATCCAATGCCCCCCCCATCAATGAGCTACTGATGATCTATCCTCTATCCGAAGGATAGGTTATCATATCAGACTTATTCTAGGAAAATCTATTTAACACTTCCCATCACTTTCCACTCTGCCTTCTCTTTGACAAACTTCATCCTCATTCACTTCAGATAATGTTATGAAACATAACATAAATTCCAAAGATTTGATAATGAATAAGCTTACTCAGGCTAAGTAATTAAATATAAGATGACACAAACACATCACATACTGAACAATAAAAAGTAAATACATCACTAGCCTAAATGTGGTGGAGACTCCATCGATCATGCTATAACACATGTGTGCTGTCCCAACATTTATTTCTTCCATTTAAGATAAATTGCTGTATTTGTGTTATCATATCATTACCATGTTATGTAATGCTGCCATCCTATGGTCAATCTTGTTATAGGTTTCCTAAATGTATTATGTAAATCCTATTTTCCCTTTACTCTCTATCTATTTTCCCTTTGCTCTCCCTTTCGGTGACATCATATCCTGTTTGTTCAGTTCCTGTGTGCTTCTTCTTCTGCAGCAGACTCGGAGCTGGCGAGAGCATTTCATTTTGACCTCTAATATCCTCTAATATCCTCTAATGTCCTCTATATGTCTTTGCTCAAGGTAAATTCAATAAATTACCAAAGCATCTCCATTGTATTCTCCTCACTGGATTTTCACATACAACTGGTACCACGACCTAGTGATATTAGTGAGTTCAGCTGTCTACCATTGATTATACAGAGATTACCACTCACAACCAGTCAGAGACTTCTCTAACGTACATCTGTGGCAGAATAACATGGCTGTATACCACATTATAACACCTGACCAACACCCCAGGGTGTACAAGAGATAGGGCAAATCAATACTTACATCCTACCTAGGATGAAGTTATTTGTACACTGCGTGCAGAATTATTAGGCAAATGAGTATTTTGACCACATCATCCTCTTTATGCATGTTGTCTTACTCCAAGCTGTATAGGCTCGAAAGCCTACTACCAATTAAGCATATTAGGTGATGTGCATCTCTGTATTGAGAAGGGGTGTGGTCTAATGACATCAACACCCTATATTAGGTGTGCATAATTATTAGGCAACTTCCTTTCCTTTGGCAAAATAGGTCAAAATAAGGACTTGACAGGCTCAGAAAAGTCAAAAATAGTGAGATATCTTGCAGAGGGATGCAGCACTCTTAAAATTGCAAAGCTTCTGAAGCGTGATCATCGAACAATCAAGCGTTTCATTCAAACTAGTCAACAGGGTCGCAAGAAGCCTGTGGAAAAATTAAGGCGCAAAATAACTGCCCATGAACTGAGAAAAGTAAAGCGTGCAGCTGCCAAGATGCCACTTGACACCAGTTTGGCCATATTTCAGAGCTGCAACATCACTGGAGTGCCCAAAAGCACAAGGTGTGCAATACTCAGAGACATGGCCAAGGTAAGAAAGGCTGAAAGACGACCACCACTGAACAAGACACACAAGCTGAAACGTCAAGACTGGGCCAAGAAATATCTCAAGACTGATTTTTCTAAGGTTTTATGGACTGATGAAATGAGAGTGAGTCTTGATGGGCCAGATGGATGGGCCCGTGGCTGGATTGGTAAAGGGCAGAGAGCTCCAGTCCGACTCAGACGCCAGCAAGGTGGAGGTGGAGTACTGGTTTGGGCTGGTATCATCAAAGATGAGCTTGTGGGGCCTTTTCGGGTTGAGGATGGAGTCAAGCTCAACTCCCAGTCCTACTGCCAGTTTCTGGAAGACACCTTCTTCAAGCAGTGGTACAGGAAGAAGTCTACATCCTTCAAGAAAAACATGATTTTCATGCAGGACAATGCTCCATCACACGCGTCCAAGTACTCCACAGCGTGGCTGGCAAGAAAGGGTATAAAAGAAGAAAATCTAATGACATGGCCTCCTTGTTCACCTGATCTGAACCCCATTGAGAACCTGTGGTCCATCATCAAATGTGAGATTTACAAGGAGGGAAAACAGTACACCTCTCTGAACAGTGTCTGGGAGGCTGTGGTTGCTGCTGCACGCAATGTTGATGGTGAACAGATCAAAACACTGACAGAATCCATGGATGGCAGGCTTTTGAGTGTCCTTGCAAAGAAAGGTGGCTATATTGGTCACTGATTTGTTTTTGTTTTGTTTTTGAATGTCAGAAATGTATATTTGTGAATGTTGAGATGTTATATTGGTTTCACTGGTAAAAATAAATAATTGAAATGGGTATATATTTGTTTTTTGTTAAGTTGCCTAATAATTATGCACAGTAATAGTCACCTGCACACACAGATATCCCCCTAAAATAGCTAAAACTAAAAACAAACTAAAAACTACTTCCGAAAATATTCAGCTTTGATATTAATGAGTTTTTTGGGTTCATTGAGAACATGGTTGTTGTTCAATAATAAAATTAATCCTCAAAAATACAACTTGCCTAATAATTCTGCACTCCCTGTAGATTCCCAATTAATTGTTAGTGCAGACCACAGTTATTCCCATCAGCCCCTCCTCCAGTGTGCATCACGCATGTATCTGAGATCACTCAGAAATGTATTCTTATCAGCACAATTTGGGATGGGTACTATCTATAACCCACTTTATTACAAGAAAAACTTTATTACACAGAGTATTAAACATAATATAAAAGAGGACAGAATTGAAGGGGACAGAATGAATCAGGACTTAAAAATATCTTTACAATAGAGTTAAATAGAAGGTGCTACCATTTATTTACTCTTTAATTTACTCTTTCATGAAATACAAAGCACACCTCTCAGAATGAATGGAACAGACATGCATTACCAAATCTGCAGTTTTATACTTAATAAATCCTCTGGCCATAGGAGTAGTATACTCCCAGGATATCGGAATCAGTTCAGGTAACCTAAGTAATTTGAGAGCCAAAGCAATCACACAATAAAAATTAACAAAGCTAGCTGCAGCCCCTGAATCCACAAAAGCTAAGCCACAAACCTAACTCCCTTGTGAAGAGAGATTTACAGGCAATACACCCTGTCAAGTTGAGTTAACACTCAAACTCTTAACTCTCATTTCTTAACTCATCGTGTTATCTAGAAACAAAAGCCATTGAAAAGCAATTGAAAGTGTTTGCTTAACACAATTAGTTTAGATAGCACACCTAATAAAGTATGTGTGCTAATTCTACTACATCAGTACCTCTGTGGCCCCTCAAACTTTTCTGCCTCCAGCCTAGTTGGACAGGATCACAGTAGATGTGCAGGACTGCCACAGTAGCAGCAAAAACCATTCTTGAAGCGGTGTTCCTTTCCTTTGCAGCACTCTTAAAATTGCAAAGCTTCTGAAGCGTGATCATCGAACAATCAAGCGTTTCATTCAAACTAGTCAACAGGGTCGCAAGAAGCCTGTGGAAAAATTAAGGCGCAAAATAACTGCCCATGAACTGAGAAAAGTAAAGCGTGCAGCTGCCAAGATGCCACTTGACACCAGTTTGGCCATATTTCAGAGCTGCAACATCACTGGAGTGCCCAAAAGCACAAGGTGTGCAATACTCAGAGACATGGCCAAGGTAAGAAAGGCTGAAAGACGACCACCACTGAACAAGACACACAAGCTGAAACGTCAAGACTGGGCCAAGAAATATCTCAAGACTGATTTTTCTAAGGTTTTATGGACTGATGAAATGAGAGTGAGTCTTGATGGGCCAGATGGATGGGCCCGTGGCTGGATTGGTAAAGGGCAGAGAGCTCCAGTCCGACTCAGACGCCAGCAAGGTGGAGGTGGAGTACTGGTTTGGGCTGGTATCATCAAAGATGAGCTTGTGGGGCCTTTTCGGGTTGAGGATGGAGTCAAGCTCAACTCCCAGTCCTACTGCCAGTTTCTGGAAGACACCTTCTTCAAGCAGTGGTACAGGAAGAAGTCTACATCCTTCAAGAAAAACATGATTTTCATGCAGGACAATGCTCCATCACACGCGTCCAAGTACTCCACAGCGTGGCTGGCAAGAAAGGGTATAAAAGAAGAAAATCTAATGACATGGCCTCCTTGTTCACCTGATCTGAACCCCATTGAGAACCTGTGGTCCATCATCAAATGTGAGATTTACAAGGAGGGAAAACAGTACACCTCTCTGAACAGTGTCTGGGAGGCTGTGGTTGCTGCTGCACGCAATGTTGATGGTGAACAGATCAAAACACTGACAGAATCCATGGATGGCAGGCTTTTGAGTGTCCTTGCAAAGAAAGGTGGCTATATTGGTCACTGATTTGTTTTTGTTTTGTTTTTGAATGTCAGAAATGTATATTTGTGAATGTTGAGATGTTATATTGGTTTCACTGGTAAAAATAAATAATTGAAATGGGTATATATTTGTTTTTTGTTAAGTTGCCTAATAATTATGCACAGTAATAGTCACCTGCACACACAGATATCCCCCTAAAATAGCTAAAACTAAAAACAAACTAAAAACTACTTCCGAAAATATTCAGCTTTGATATTAATGAGTTTTTTGGGTTCATTGAGAACATGGTTGTTGTTCAATAATAAAATTAATCCTCAAAAATACAACTTGCCTAATAATTCTGCACTCCCTGTAGATTCCCAATTAATTGTTAGTGCAGACCACAGTTATTCCCATCAGCCCCTCCTCCAGTGTGCATCACGCATGTATCTGAGATCACTCAGAAATGTATTCTTATCAGCACAATTTGGGATGGGTACTATCTATAACCCACTTTATTACAAGAAAAACTTTATTACACAGAGTATTAAACATAATATAAAAGAGGACAGAATTGAAGGGGACAGAATGAATCAGGACTTAAAAATATCTTTACAATAGAGTTAAATAGAAGGTGCTACCATTTATTTACTCTTTAATTTACTCTTTCATGAAATACAAAGCACACCTCTCAGAATGAATGGAACAGACATGCATTACCAAATCTGCAGTTTTATACTTAATAAATCCTCTGGCCATAGGAGTAGTATACTCCCAGGATATCGGAATCAGTTCAGGTAACCTAAGTAATTTGAGAGCCAAAGCAATCACACAATAAAAATTAACAAAGCTAGCTGCAGCCCCTGAATCCACAAAAGCTAAGCCACAAACCTAACTCCCTTGTGAAGAGAGATTTACAGGCAATACACCCTGTCAAGTTGAGTTAACACTCAAACTCTCATTTCTTAACTCATCGTGTTATCTAGAAACAAAAGCCATTGAAAAGCAATTGAAAGTGTTTGCTTAACACAATTAGTTTAGATAGCACACCTAATAAAGTATGTGTGCTAATTCTACTACATCAGTACCTCTGTGGCCCCTCAAACTTTTCTGCCTCCAGCCTAGTTGGACAGGATCACAGTAGATGTGCAGGACTGCCACAGTAGCAGCAAAAACCATTCTTGAAGCGGTGTTCCTTCCTTTGCTGAGAAGAAATGGTACTATAGAGGACTAATAGCTGGCGGTCTAAGGACCCTGGGGTTGGATGAATAACTAACAGATCCCTCAGAGTATCTGATAGGCCCAGTCTGAACTGTTATCTAAGGGCCGGATCATTCCAGCCAGATGCAGTACACCACCTGTGAAACTCAGAGCAATACTCCTCAACAAGCCACCTACCAACAAGAGGCTGCCCTGTCAGGCTCATCATACAGAAGACCCAGGGCAGAAAAAAAACAGTCTACAGAATACCGCTCAGGGTAATTAGGCTGAATTGAAAATGCCCACTCCTGGGGGTCACCTTGCAACAGAGACATGATGATACCTACTCTTTGTGCCTCCCGAAGAGTGAGGTCTGAACCGAATATACAGTTTGCAACTTTCCCTAAAAGTTGCAAAACCCTTACAGTCACCAGAGAAGCAAACAGGGAGCTTCATCTTAGGCTCCATCGGTGACAGAGTTGTGGAAGCAGGGGGGCTGGTCTGATGACATTCCTGCTGTAGGACCCTTTCAGCTATATCCTGCACCAACTGAGAAATGCCCTCCATCCTTGAGGCTAAAGCTGCCATGGCGTCCATAGTGGTGCAGGTACTAAGTCTTTTTTGGGCCAGTGATAATGTTCCGACTGTAGGTAAGGACAGTGAGATCTAAGGCTAGAACCCAGCCCGCTTTCCCTACCTATTTGCAGTACAAGCCCTAGATAGCTAGACCACAACTGGTCGACGGTCCCTACACTATTTAATTGCAGAGATGGACTAACAAATAAAGACATATAAACACAATACCAGAGTCGTACACAAATGGGTCAGAATCAGACAAGCTATGCAGTACCAAATGAGAGACAGAGACTGGTCAAAAGACAAGCCAAGATCAAAACTAGATGGACATCGCATTACCAAACGAGAGACAGAGAGTGGTCAGAAGACAAGTTGTAGTCAGAGGAACAAGCAATCCAATAAGCACAGGAACATGGTTAGTGAGTCAGAGACTATCACTGGCCCTGATGCATGGCCAGTAAAGGGTTAAAATAGAGCACTGAGTCACTGGATCAGAACCTGATAGGTCCATGACTCAGCACTCCATTAGTCAGAAACACTAGCACACAAAAATAGAGCAGCGACGTTTCCACTCGTTGGAATTACACCCTCCATATGTTGGACCGACTATACGAACAGAGAAAGTCCATCAACAATTTCTTGATCATCCAAGAGGACAGAAGTAGTCCCCTGTGTAACTTCGATGTCAGCCAGTGTCAGCTCATGCCTGACACCTGCCGTTTGCCCTTTGAGGAGGCCACGTTATTTGTCAGTCGCCAGGACTACGGGATGAACGATGTCATTCCACTGCTTCATGTCCTGGAACAGATGCTGGTAAATCTGGCTGGTCAGGGGACTGGAGATGTGGTGCCTAGAAAGATGGCGGCAGAGTTTGATACATTTGTCTGTCAAGCTCTTTGTTTATAGTCAGTGAATGGGAACATAATTTATCGCAAGGATATGAAAACACCAACCAATGGGGTGTTAACCCCTAGAAGTAGGTCATCGGCACGAAGGAGCATTCATTTTCACAGCTCGCAGTATCCTCCCGGAAGCTTGACCTCTGCACGTCGACGATTTGCATTGCGAAGCTTGGCTAAAAGAAAAATCCTGCAGTGCACCCCCTTGTAGGAAACTCTTGATCCGGCACAGGCTGCTTTGCTCCTTCAAAAACAATGGACTCTGTACAGCGTGACACTGATGTATCATTTCTCATACACCAGACTGAAAGAGTATTTCAAGCACCTGTTTGCCCACATAACTGCCAAGAAACAGAAGTGTCTTGCCATTGAAGTTGGCTCAGAGCTGAACCTAAATGCAAAATTTTCCTGTTTACCTGGACTCAAAGGAAATGACAGAGATCCACTGGCTGTGCTCATACAGATTTCATCCAAGCCTCCACTCGCCAAGGCAACCACAGAGGACCGGATTGTGTGGACAGGTTGGTTCTGTGAGATGTACACAGACGACGATCTTTTGGAGGTGTTACCAAAGACATTTACTTTACTCCCACTCTTCCTGTATAACGGCTCCGAGGCGCTTACTTCTATCGTAGGGACGTGGTTCCAAAGAAACTTTGACTGTTGTTTCGGTAAGCTGGTGATCAGTTCTCAGGACCTACGTGACTAGCAGGGATGTGGTCCGGGTGTGACGTGTCTGGATCAGTGTCGGCCACAGAGCATGTTTTCTCTGTGCCTGTCGAACCTCGCATGGACATTTCTTATGCCATCCACACAGAGGTCTTCAAGGCTTTATGGAATGATATTCATAAATCAAAAGACAAGGTCACGTTGGAGTAAGTGGACTATTTATTCCAATGTCTTTACTCGCAGTTCTTCAGGCACTTTAGAATCCACTTATTAGCAACCCAGCTCGTCAAGGTGACGGCAACTATGGCATCAGCGCATTGTGAAGTTCCTCAGTAAGGTCTACCTAATCCGAGTGCTGGGATTCATTACAGAGCTGGCCATCAATAACATCCAGTATTGAACACATGGACAACTCTCATCTTGGACCTTGTCCACAATGTTCAGGACCCCCTGAACTTCTTACATATCTTAGACATGATCCCTGCAGTGCTTACTACATGTTATACCGCTTCTTACTGTTCTGTTACAGTGGCTGTGAGACCTGCACATACTAAGGGTTATTTATGAATATTTTTGGGTGTTGCCTGTGCCGACCAGTTACCTTCCAGCTGTGATTGTGTAGCCTGCACTGTGGGAATGAGCTGGAGTTGGCGTGTTTGCTGGACTAGCCTCTAGTTATCAGCCATAACCCTATACATTTAATGATCAATATGCATTATCATCGTGGTCACCCCGACACTGATCGTCAATCCATTCTTGTTGATGAAGCACTTTTTTTATTTTATTTTTTATTTTTTTTTAAGTTTCTCATTAAAATCTTGTGGTTTTGCCCCTTCTGTTTTGTATTTTATGGGTGTTAAATTATTTATTTATTTGTTAAATTATTTATTTATTTGTTAAATAAACGTTGTTTTTTCTCCCCCGTTCAAAAAAAAATAAAAAATTGCCAAAAGCATGAGTGGGTACAAAACACAGAAGACATGCAAATATTCCGTTCACGTATAATCTCTGTGTTGGATCCACTCCTGTTTTTTTTTGCATTAGCATTTAGCAATACTGATGGATTACTGACCAAATGCTGACCGAGTGAAGGCGGATGCTCCACAGACAGGATGTGTTTTTTGTGACGGATCAGAAGAAGGGCAAAATTATTAGTTACGTCAACACAAACTTACTGCTGACATCCTCTCCACTCGGGGGGCTCTACTAGTATAAGCATTTAATAGAACAGGTTCTGTAGACAACTATGTGGCATCAGCTGACGAGGGTGTAAAAGGAGTGCGCTTCTTCTTGGCGCCAACATCAACCTGTAAGGCTAAGTTCATACTTGAGTTATTTGGTCAGTTTTGGCCCAGTGACTGCCCAAATAAGTGAAGTGTGCAGTGATTCTAAGAGCGACGCATGTCATCTGCATGTCATATGGACTCACAGTATTATTTCACTACCAAAGCAGACTCCCTATCCGTGTTACTGCAAGGCACAGTGTTCTACACCACTATAAAGGCTTTGTGCAGCCAGGAAATAGCCTTTTTTAAAGTAATTTGCCGCAAATATATTCGGATCGAACCAAATTTTTCCCCAAAAATTCGGCGAAACCGCAAATCAATTTTTTTTTTAATTTGCTCATCTCTTACTCTAACTAACTAGACTCCTCCTCTCCTTATAGAGAGGGCTTAGAATGGCAAGAAGGGTTCCATTCTCTGCAAAGTAGCACTGCCATGTTTGCTGCCACTTATGGTAAACCAGGCACATTACATTTGAACATAACAGTTTCAAGAAATAGATATGCACATTGTGACGGACCTGAAATAAATACACAGATGACATGGAATTAGACCATGGGAGACAGTAGCGGGGTGCGGGAGTGGTTATGGCACTCCGGGTCATTACATACACACTTAGGCCTTATGCACACAAACTCATTTTCGGTTTGGATTTTTTACGGATCGAAAACGGACCCATTAATTTCTATGGGGCCGCAATAAAAATGTGGACAGCACATGAATGTTATATGTGTGCTGTCCGCATCCATTTATCATGTAGAGAAAGTTAAAGTGTAACTGTCATTTTTGTTTTACATTTTTGTGATGTATAGGGTCAGTGATACTGACCATTTTTGTAATATACTTTAATTACTGTAATTGTACATGCCTATTAGAAAAATAGCTCTAAAGTGGCCCATTTTGAGCCTTATTAATGCTCCTCTATCTTATGTTTACATATGTGTGGAGATCTGCTCAACACTGACTGTGTTATGTAAACAGAAGACAGAGGAGCGTTGCTAAGGCCCAAAATCGGCCACTTCAGAGCTATTTTTTTTTATAGAAATGTACGATTTCAGTAATTAAAGTATATTACAATAATGATCGGTATCACTGCCCCTACACATTTCAAAAATAAAAAAAAGAATGACAGTTACACTTCAATAGTGTACAAGCACCGCCATGCTGCTGGACTGCATGGTGGTCGTAACCATTGAAACTTTCTCTGTATAATAAATGCTATTTTAATATATGCTGAAGTGGCAAAACCCCTTTAATTTATAGCTGAAGTCTACACTAGCCTGTAGCTGGTGTAGACTTTATTATCTGGCACACGGCCAGATGTGCCTAATTTATTAAGAGGTATCTGCTTCTTTATAAATTAGGTGTATCTGATGCCAATGCAAAGAGATCAAGACTGGCATATGGGTGGGATGGCGTATTGAAGAACGTCCCTCAGTGTGCTGACTGCAACAGTTTTCTTCATGGTATTTTTTCCCTATAAAGAAACTACTGTCGAAACACCTGGAAAAAACACCAAGAGTCACAGCATGCTGTGTTTCTGAACAGAAACATGAAGGACAAAAAAGGCACCTAAGGAAATGACAGTAGCAAAAAACGCTTGTTTATCCTGCTTTTCAAATTTCCTATAGACCTTTAGCTAGCATCTAGAGGTGGAGTTTTTACAGCAAAAAATGCTGTCAAAAATGCTGGTGCAAAAAATGCAACAAAGAAGTGCAGAAAAATGCCAGTAAACCACCTATGCATAAAAGCATCCTTAACAATGTGCCGAATGGCTATGCTAGGCTTACACAGGGGACTACTCCTGTCCTCTTGGATCATCAAGAAATTGTTAAAGAGGACCTTTCACTAGAATAGAAAATCAGAACTAAGTATACAGACATGGAGAGCGGCGCCCAGGGATCTCCCTGCACTTACTGTTATACATGGGCGTCACTCCGTTCTCCCGGTATAGCCTCCGGTAGCTTCATATGTTCGGCTCCACCCAGTTGAGCCTGCCGGCGTCTCTTTCTCCCATGCTGTAGCGCTGGCCAATTGCAGCGCTCAGCTCATAGCCTGAGAGAAGAAAAAAACTCTCAGGCTATGAGCTGAGCGCTGCGATTGGCCAGCGCTACAGCATGGGAGAAAGAGACGCCGGCAGGCTCAACTGGGTGGAGCCGAACATATGAAGATACCAGAGGCTATACCGGGAGAACGGAGCGGCGCCAGGTATAACAGTCAGTGCAGGAAGATCCCTGGGCGCCGCTCTCCATGTCTGTATACTTAGTTTAGATTTTCTATTCTAGTGAAAGGTCCTCTTTAATGGCCTTTCTCTGTTCGTATAGTCGATATAACATATGGAGGGTGGAATTCCAACGGTGGAAACATCGCATATAAGCCTATGTTGGGGGATGCCATTCTGCTACTGCAGCTTAAGGAGGGTGTGCTTTGCGGTGTACGAGTGGCTGAAGTGCATGCAAAGTTTCCTGGCCATTGTTAGGATGTCTTGCAGATGGGTTGAAGACTTTAGGAACCGCTTGACAACCAGATTGAACACGTGTGCCATGCAAGGCGCATGGCTCAGCCCTCCTTGACGCAGAGCCGACACAATGTTCTTCCCGTTGTCGGTTACCATGGTTCAGATTTTTAGTTGTCGCAGAGAAAGCCAGGATTCGATTTCTTGCTGAAGGACACGGAGCAGTTTCTCCCCTGTGTGACTCTGTTCCCCAGGCAAACCAGGTGCAGAACAGCGTGAGAGTGATGAGAGTGGTCGCACATGACTTGCATACAGTACATGCCTCCAACATAATTCTTGGATCTCTACATGAAAATAATGTATTTGTGTCAAATCGCGTGAGGGGGCATTGACTTCACAAGAGATACAGAGCAGCGGAGTTTGCTTTGAAATAAAAAATTTCCCCACAGGGTAATTTGGCCCATATAGCAAAAGGAGGTGTACAGTCACCCATCAATTTTCCCCAAAAAAGCCAGTTCACATAACAAATTTCACCACTACGTAATTCGGCTCATACCGCAAAAAGAGGTGTACAATACATTTTCCCCAAAAAAGCCAGTGTCACATAAAAAAATTTCACCAATAAGTAATTTGTTCCATACCGCAAAGGAGGTACATACAATAACCCATACATTTTCCCAAAGAAAGCCTGTTTTACATAAAGAATTTCATCACTGCGTAATTCGTTCCATACCGAAAAAGGAGGTGTACAATAACCAATACATTTTCCGAAAAAAAGTCTGTCACATAAAGAATTTCATCACTGCGTAATTCGGCCCATACAGCAAAAGGAGGTGTACAGTCACCCATACATTTTCCGGAAAAAAAAGCTAGTATCACATAACAAATTTCACCAATAAGTAATTAGTTCCATACCGGAAAAGGAGGTGTACAATCACCCATAAATTTTCCCGAAAAAAACATGTTTGAAATAAAAAATTTCACCAATGAAAGGATAATGGAATTCAGTTCATACAGAAGAAAGTCTACAAGTCTTCACACAGAAGAAAGTCTACAATCAACCATCAATTTTCCTCAAAAAAAGCCTGTTTCATATAAAAAATTTCACCACTACGTAATTCGGTCCATACCGCAAAAAGAGCTTCACCACATATAACTGCACCGCTGAACGGCAATTAGGCCCTAATTTTTTGACTACTTTTACACTACACAAAAGAGTTTTCACCAGATAAGTGCAACGCTGGACGGAGAATATATTTTTAATTTGCCACTAATACACAGCAAACAGGGCTGTAGAATATATCACTGCACCGCACAAGGGCAATTAGGCCCTAATTTTTTTCTACTTTTACACAGCACAAAAGGCTTTTCAACAGATAAGTGAAAATCTGGACGGCTTATATATTTTTATTTTGCCAGTAATACACGGCAAACTGGGCTTTAGAATATTTTACTGCACCGCAGAATGGCAATTAGGCTCTAATTTTGATCTACTTTTATACAGCACAAAAGCTATTCAACAGATAAGTGCAATGCTGAACGGCAAATATATCTTTATTTCGCCAGTAATACATGGCAAACTGGGCTGTAGAATATATCACTGCACCGCTGTTCTGCCTCTCCAATCTAAGCATTGAAAGTGTGATCTCTGTAACTTACAGTTGTGCTGACTGCTGAGATAGCTGTAACCATCAATCTTAGTTGAATTGGTTGACAGTGACTCGATCCAAACGACACCTTGCAGATCGTGAAGAAGTTTATTCCAAACTGTGCAGATCATACACCGATGAACAAATGGATAGGTCAAAAAATCATGGTGTGAGCAGCTAATAGGATACATGTGGCTGAGATGAAGAGTGAAACCAGAATGCAAGGGAGAGAGGGGAGGAGACTTTACAGAGAGCACAGCAGGAGGGGAAGAGAGAAGGGACACACAGAATAATAAGGCAAACCATGCATGTGTAACATGACACTCCCCGTCAAAATCTATAATAAACTTTAGATAAGTCCATGAATAATAGATGTTTCTTCTTCTGGAAAATATGCAAAATGAAAAGGAACAACAAAAATTGAACAAGGAAAACATTACTACAATACTTTGTAGACGTGCTCCTTAAAGTGTTGACAGCGTTAGGAGGAAGATAGATCCATGAGTCCATCTTCAGAGGGGAATGCAGCAAAATGCACCAGTCTTTCTTACCTCCTTTTAATCAAGTTGACTCGAAGGGCTGTCTTAAGAGGGGAAGGCAGCAACATGCACCAGTCCTTCTTACCTCTCTTTGCATCAGGTCTGTGTGAGGAGTTCATCTTCTTGTTTAGGCAGAAGCAGTACCAGCTCGTTTATGGGTCTGAAGTAGTGTCTTGCAGAACCTTCTTTCATTACTTTAACTTTAACCCATAGGCCAATTGTTGCGATGAGCATCCCTTTCTTTCAGCAGAACTATGTCCCCGACTTGCAGGTCGGGTTTGCTGACTTGCCATTTTCTACGACTTTGAAGGTTGCAAAGGTACTCCATCTTCCAACGGCTCCAAAACTCATTAGCAAGAAGTTGGACCCATTTCCATTGGTGTTTGTAAACATTTGAACAATCAAAGTCCTGAGGAGGAATAGTGGCTATTCCGATCTTTTGAGTTAGAAGGGTTGCTGGAGTTAGCAATACTGGAGACTCTGGGACTGAGGAAACAGGAACAAGTGGTCTCGCATTGATTATGGCAGACACTTCAGCAAGGAAGGTGACCAAGACTTCATGTGTGAGCTGGGAAGATTTGTGATCCAGCAGCATAGAGTCTAGGATTTTTCTTTAAATCCCAATCATGTATTCCCAAGAGCCTCCCATATGTGAGTATTGTGGCGGGTTGAATTCCCATTTACACTTGTTGGCTTTGAAGAAGTTCTCTATCTTCTCTGCTCCTGTAAAATTTGTCCCGCAGTCGGATCTAAGTAACTTTACAGGTCCGCGTATGGAAACAAATCTTCTGAAGGCGTTAATGAAGCAAGAAGAGTCCATTGATTCTATAACTTAGATTTGCACTGCACAAATGCTCAAACAAATGAATAGCGCGGCCCAGCGCTTGTTGTTAACGACTCCGCCACAAGTCTTATGTGTAACAACGGTCCAGGGGCCGAAAGTGTCTATGCAGACATTGGTAAAGGGTGGTTCAGTGCTTAATCTGTCTGTTGGAAGCTCTGCCATCTGTTGATTTAGATGTTTTCCTCTTAGTCTTTGGCACTTGACGCATTTATGAAGTATGGAGGATATACATATTTTCATCCCGACTATCCAGAAACCTGCAGACCTTACTGCTCCCTCTGTGAAGTGATGGCCTTGGTGTTGCACTTGCTCATGGTAATGTCTGACTAGCAGAGCAGTAATGTGGTCCTGGAATGATGAGGGGATTTTGCTCTTCACTCATAACATTAGACCTTGCTGTTGAGTGAACACCTGGATGTTCAGGTTCGGCCGAACTTCACAAAAAAGTTCGAGTTCGAGACCCGAACTTGACCCCGAACCCCATTGAAGTCAATGGGGACCCAAATGTCATGGCGGGGAGTGGGGGAAATCCCCCACCGTGCGGTATCAAAGGGTAAAGGGGATCAGCCTGGCCAAAAGGAGTAATAAGGGAGCAGGTCACCTCCTACCGCGTCCCTAATCCTCTCCCTGACTCCTCACTATATGAGCAGACCCCGATAGTAGGACAACTCATACTCAGGATTCCTAGAAGCCCTAAGTCGCTCTGGTAATCCCTCACTTAGGAGCAGGGGAGAGACAACCTGTTTATCCCAGTCATGGAGGAACAGGAGTCTCTATCTGAGGCCAGGCTGCAAGGAGAGGGGAACACATACAGCTATACAGATGGCAGGTAAGCGAGACTAGTAACACACATACCTGCCACAGACACACTGATTGGAACCCGTGCACAAGTGCTGGTGTCCACACCAACATTAAAAGGACACAGTACACACCACAACCACACAGGAAACCAGGACATCCATAGCTGCAATAAATGTGAGACACCATAAAAACATCAATACATCTATGACCACAAGGGTGGCCCTCACTGGACAGATGGAATATGAAGACCAGGAGGATAGCTCCAGCATACACCATGGCTGGAGTACCCCTCAGCTTCAGGCATCCAGCAGAGGCTAAATAGCCCAAGCAGCCACACCCACACACACATAAACCCAGTGTTAACAAAACACTAGGAAGGGAGTTAACCCTTCCAACACCAGACAAGGGAAGAAAGCCACTTAAAGGGGAAGTGCACACACGAGCATAGAAAGCTACACGTTGCCGCAGGCAACAACATGCGTGGCAACCATGTCACGGCAATCACCCAGAAGGCCGAGACACTGCCACCGCATGCTCACACAGCAACACGTTGCCGCGGGCAACCGCAAGTGTAGCAACAGTGTTACAGCGCACACCATAGGCCGTGACACCAAACTTTTGAGCACTATAATGGCTCTAAAAAAGTCATGGAAAGGGCTAGAGGGCTGAAAATGGCAGCAAAATGTGGTTAAGAACATGGCAAGTGCTCTGAAAACAAATGTGCATAGGGAAATGACTTCAAATAACATAAAATACGTAAAAATAAAAAATAATAATCTTGATCTTGAAGGACGAGGTCCATATGAAGTAGGAGGTTGAGGATGCGGTGGATGTGCCAGAGTAGGTAGAAGCGGCGGTGGAGGATGAGGAGGTAGCCTACACTGCTTTTTGGTTTTATTTTTTATTATTTTTATTTTTTTGTTTAAATTAGGGTTCACCCCGAAACATTGGGAAATATAACCTGTGATAACCCCCTCCAGCCGTGCTAAACAAACGTTCAGACAATACACTGGCTGCAGGGCAGTCCAGAACCTCCAAGGCATAAAGGGCAAGCTCAGGCCATATGCCCAATTTGGAGACCCAGAAGTTGAAGTGGGCACACCCATCACACAGTACATGTAAGCATGTGCACACATACTGCTCCACCATGTTGCACGTTCCCGTGATGTCCACGATCCAATTGGATATATGCTCTATCAACTTTCGAAGTTATTTTATGCGCCTACCATTTTGATCATGGTTAGCAGCGAATCAGGGTTCCACGCCGGAGAGGGAGAGTGAGAAAGGGAGACCAAATCCAAGGGAGGTCAATGGCTGCAATGTGATCAAGCTGAAATGTGTAATAAATTATTGAAGCCGAAGCTTCCAAGTAAAGGAGGTGGCGCGCGGCAATTATCCACTCCCGACTCGGGGAGGTAGTGACGATAAATAACAATACAGGACTGTTAAGATACCCTGTTATTGGAATGATTAATAAAAAATTATAAGGAATGTCACTGGGGTATTTTGGTTTGGAAACGTTGGACAGGAGAGGCCCTAGATTACTTCTGCCTGATCGCACGTCTCCGTGACGTCCACGATCCATTTGGATATCTTCTCTATCAACTTTCGATGTTCTTTTCTGCGCCTACCATGTTGATCACGGTTAACGGCGAATCAGGGTTCCACACCGGAGAGGGAGGGTGAGAAAGAGAAACCACATCCAAGGGAGGTCAATGGCTCCAATGTGATCGAGCGGAAAGGTGGGACAAGTTGTTAAAGTTGAAGCATTGAATGAAAGGAGGGGGCGCACGTCAATTAAAAATGAATGTTAGAAATTTAATTCCCTGTCACCTATGCAGAGCAGGGGTTTTTCATCGCCAGAAATGGGTTAATGTCACCCACCAATGGAACAGATGATTTTTAAAAATTTCGGGCCCTGTCACCTTCACGGCAAAAATGGTAAAATGTCACCCAGACGAATTAGTAAAATGTATTTCCTTGTCCACTAGGTAGAGCAGGGGTATATCACAGCCAAAAATTGATGAATGTCACCCGACAATGTAACAGAAAATTTTGTTACATTTGTTTACCTGTCTACTAGGTAGAGCAGGGGTATATCACAGCCAAAAATTTGTGAATTTCACCCGAAAATGTAACAGACAAATTAGTGAAATGACATAAAATAAAATAAAATATGTATAAATTAAAAAAATTATCTTGATGTATGAGGTGGAGGTCCATATAGAGTAGGAGGTTGAGGAGGCCGTGGACGTAGCAGTGTAGGTGGAAGCAGCGGTGGAGGAGGACGATGTAGCCAACACTGGTTTTTGGTTTAAAATATATATATTTTTTAATTAGGGTACACCCTAAAAGAGTGGGAAATATCAAAAATACAACAATGAGCAATTGCACTGTAGTATAACAATGGCTGGGTAAGGCCGATATACATGTCTATTCTGCACAAGGTACGGACAAGTCCTGTGGGATCCATGCCTGGTTCATTTTAATGAATGTGAGCTTGCCCACATTTGCTGTGGACAGGCGGCTGCGCTTGTCTGTGATAAAGCCCCCTTCTGTGCTAAACACACGTTCAGACAATACACTGGCTGAAAGGCAGGCCAGCACCTCCAAGGCGTAAAGGGCAAGCTCAGGCCATGTGCCCAATTTGGAGACCCAGAAGTTGAAGGGGGCAGACCCCTCATTCAGTACGTGTAGGCGTGTGCACACATATTGCTCCACCATGTTGCTGAAATGCTGCCTCCTTCTAAGACGTTCCATATCAGCTAGTGGTGCTGGTTTTTGTGGCGTGCTGACAAAGCTTTTCCACATTTCCAGCAGCATGGCCACCTAGTTATCAGCACAAGTTAGAATGTTGCTAACTCGGCGGTAGTTGCGGAGACCCTGCAGCATGTAATCACTCATGTGTGCCAGGCTACCCAGAGGCAAAGACAAGCTGTCCTCTGTGGGAGGTGTATCGTCTGTGTCCTCTGTATCCCCCCAGCCACGCACCAGTGATGCCCATGAGCTGGTTTGGGTGCCCTGCTGTGAACACGGTTCCTTCTCCTCCATCTCTTCCTCCTCATCCTCCACCTCGTCATCCTCCAGAACTGTGCCCTTGCTGGATAATTGTGTACCTAGCGTATGTTGGTGCAGGAACTTACCCTCTGAGCCACCTGTGAATGACTGGCCTGAAACCATTGTAAATTATCCCTCTTCCTCCTCCTCCTGTGCCACATCCTCTTCCATCATCGCCCGAAGCGTTTTTTCAAGGAGGCATAAAAGTGGGGTAATAACGCTGAGAACGGCGTCATCGGCACTGGCCATGTTGGTGGAGTACGCGAAACAGCGCAACAAAGGCACACAGGTCTCGCATGGAGGCCAACTCATGGGTGGTGAAGTGGTGCTGTTCCGCAGAGCGACTCTCCCGTGCGTGCTGCAGCTGAAACTCCACTATCGCCTGCTGCTGCTCGCACAGTCAGGCCAGCATGTGCAAGGTGGAGTTCCATCTTGTAGGCACGTCACATATGAGGCGGTGAGCGGGAAGGCCGAAGTTACACTGCAGCGCTGGCAGGCGAGCAGCAGCAGGGTGAGAACGCCAAAAGCGCGCACAGACAGCCTGCACTTTCTGCAGCAGCTCTGACATATTGGGGAAATTTTTCAGGAATTTCTGCCCCACCAAATTCACCACATACGCCTGGCAAGGGATGTGCGTCAAACCGGCTAGGCCCAGAGCTGCTATGAGATTTCGCCCATTATGGCACACCACCAGGCCGGGCTTGAGGCGCACTGGCACCAACCACTCATCGGTCTGTTGTTCCATGCCCGTCCACAGCTCCTGCGCGGTGTGGGGTTTGTCCCCCAAACAGATAAGTTTTAAAACTGCCTGCTGTCGTTTACCCCTGGCTGTGCTGAAGTTGGTGGTAAAGGTGTTACGCTGACCGGATGAGGAGGCGGTAGAGGATGAGGAAGCGGAGTAGGAGGAAGAAGCAACAGGAGGCAAAGAGAAACTCCCTGCAATCCTTGGTGGTGGAAGGACCTGTGCCAAACTGCTATCCGCCTCAGGCCCAGCCGCCACTGCATTTACCCAGTGTGCTATTATGGAGATATAACATCCCTGACCATGCTTACTGGTCCACGTATCCGTAGCTAGGTGTGCCTGGACACAGATGGCGTTGCGCAGTGCACACGTGATTTTGTCCCCCACTTGGTTGTGCAGGGAAGGGATGGCTCGCCTGGAAAAGTAGCGGCGGCTGGGAACGATGTACTGTGCGACAGCCACCGCCATAAGGTTTTTAAAACTCTTCGTTTCCAGCAAACCGAATGACAGGATTTCAAATGCCAGAAATTTTGAAATGCTGGCATTCAGGGCCAGGGATCGCGGGTGTGTAGGGGGGTACTTCCTCATTCTCTCCAGTTTGGGAGATAGACAGCTGAACTCTTCTGTGGGACATTGTAGAGATGCTTGGTGACCCAGGTGGTGACGTTGCTGGCACATACTCTGTTTGCGGGGTGGCAGGTGCCACTGTCACTCCAGAGGGAGATGAAGAGGCCGAGACTGCAGCAGAAGAGGAAGAAGGAGGAGCCAGAGACCTTTCTTGGTTTTTGAGTGTCTACTCCACTGCAGCTCGTGCTTTGCACTTAGATGCCTGGTCATGCAGGTTGTGCTCAGGTTTAGAACGTTTATGCCTTGCTTCAGGCTCTGATTGCACAGCGTGCAAACCACTTGTGTCTTGTCGTCAGCACATTGTCTGAGGAACTGCCACTCAAGGGAACTCCTTGGAGTTGGCTTTGGTGTGCTGGGTCCCTTGGTGCGGTGGGCAGTAGCAGGCGTACTGTCTAGGGGATGGCCACTGCGCTTTTGCACCCTGCTCCCTCTTTTGCTGTGCTGGTGGCTCTGTGCGACCACCGCCTCTTCCTCCGAACTACACAGGTCACTCGCATGACCTTGATTCCATGTGGGGTCGAGGACCTCATCGTCCTCCACATCATCTTCCACCCAGTCTTCACCCCTGCCCTCCTTGTCGGTCTGCACACTGCAGAACGCCACAGCAGTTGGCACCTGTGTTTCGTCATGATCCGAGACGTGCTGTGGTGGTCCTCCCAAGTACTCATCCTGAAACATAAGTAGTTGGGCATCGGTGCACTCAATTTCTTCCACTTCTGGGGCAGGGCAATGTAGATGGCCCTGGGAAACCCTCCTAGCAGATTCATCAAAAAGCAGAAGAGACTGCTGCATAACTTGATGCTCAGACTGCTTGGCTGAATATGCAAGGGGGTGAGGTGAAGGACTGATGGCCATGGGCTGCAGGTTCCAACTCTGATCTTTCAGCAGGGGACTGGGTGGGAGACAATGTGAAGGAACTGGAGGCACTGTCAGCCATCCAATTTACTATCGCCTGTATTTGTTCTGGCCTCACCATTCGTAGAGCCGCATTCGGCCCTACCAAATAACGCTGAAGGTTCTGTCGCCTACTCGCACCTGAGGAAGGTGTTATACTTGTGCGTGTAGCTGGCACACATCGACCACGTCCTCTCCCTGCAAAAGAAGCTTCACCAACACCAGCAGCACCACGTCCAGGGCCTCCTCCCTTATTTGACACTCTCCTCATTTTTTGCGGTAACCCACCGAAGTAACAGACGTTTTACTAAATTAAGTTCCTTGTGAACAATGCAGAGCAGGGTTTTTTTGACGGACAAAATGGGTTAATGTCACCCAACAATTGAACAGATGAATTTTAGAAATTTATGTCCCTGTCACCTAGGCAGAGCAGGGTTTTTTTGATAGGAAAAATGGGTTAATGTCACCCAACAATGGAACAGATGAATTTTTTAAACTTATTGCCCGGTCTGCTATGCAGTGCAGGCAGCAAAGGTACTTTATTGGCCAAAATTTTTTTTTTTTCACTCACACAATGAAACAGATGGATTTAACTGTATTTCTTTAACTACCAGAAATGCAGCACAGCCCAAAAATGTAACAGCGGTATTTAATGGTTTTATTTGACTGACAGGAACGCAGTGTAGGCCGCAAATGTATTTGGCGGTTTTATTGGACTGTTATAAATGCAGCACAGGGCAAAAAGGTATTGCTTTATTAACCCTAAATGAAACAGATGGATTTAACTGTGATCATATTTCATTCCCACAAATGAAGCACAGGGGTTTTTAACATAAAAAATGGTGGATATGTCACCCCTACAATGGAACAGATGGATTTGCTGAATTTATATGCCTGCCTGTCACATATGCAGTGCAGGCCTCAGAGGAACTTTACAACAAAAAATGTAAATGTATCACCCCACAATGGAACAGATGGATTTAAATGATTATATTTCACTCTCATAAATGCTGCACAGTGGTACTTTACAGAAAAAAATGGGGATATGTCACCCTCTGGGTCCCTGAACTCACAGACGGTATTATTTTCCCTTCCTCTGGCACATATGCAGTGCAGGTGTACTTTAAAAATGGGTATATGTCAGCCACTGAACTACAAGAACAGGATTAAATGATTGTCCCTGGCACATATGCAGTGCTTGTGCACTGCTGTTGCACAAAATGGCCGCTGACGACCACCTAACTAACAGATGGATTAAAACTTTATTTTCAGTTTCACTGGGCTCAGGGCAGGGTACAAAAATGTTGCATTGCACCCCCAAAACAAAAAACACTGTAGATTGCTGACTTCACTCCAAGTGCAGATATCAGAGTCTTTCCTTATCTCTCCCTCACAGCAGCAGCATCCTATCCCTACAACTAGTAAGAGCAGAGTGACATGTGGCGCTACGTGACTCCAGCTTATATAGAGTCTGGGTCACATGCTGCACTTGGCCAATCATAGCCATGTAGGCATGGCTGTGATGGCTTCTAAGGGCACACTAGTTAAACGCTTGTTGATTGGCTGCCCTGCGGCCTTTCAAAAAGCGTCATTAAATCGCCGAACACCGAACCCGAACTTTACAGTTCGGGTTCGCTCAATCCAAAATATGTATCTATTTGGGGTTTATTCAAGAGGGGGGATTTTGTTAGCCATGTTTTTAATCAAATTTTATATTTTTAGTTCTTTTAAACATTTGTATTTGATATTTATTTGTACTGACCTGCAGTAAAATTGATATCCAATGACTGTCTAATATACCTCCAGCCACATAATCTTGATGTTTTCTGTCGGGTAAATGCCTAATGTTTGGGGCCTGTACTCCCATGGGGCCTAAAATAAAATTTTCCTAGGCTCCAGCAGGCCACATTTTTGATAGTTTCCCTTTAAGGTGAAGATAAAAATGGCCCCTGATTAAAATACATATTCTTTGTGGGAATTTTTGTCATTGATCCCCCTCTGGTATGTCACTGTCCATGTTGTGGGACGATTTATGCACTTCTTGTAAGTATTGGGTGGCTGCAATAATGACCTGAAGGTTTTTCAGGTTCGCCTGGCATTAAAGTGAATGGGGCCCTCCGCAAACTTGTGGTTCGCGAAAATTTGATCGCATTCGCGAATCGTCCCGACCGATGTTCGTTCATCACTACTGGCAGACCTCAATGTCTCCGGAGATCATTTTGGTACTGCACAGGGACCCAACAATCCTGTCCCGAGCCTGGGAAAATGTATTAATAGTAGATGGTGAACCACAACAAGCTGGGGCAGTGTCACACCCGTGACAGGTGTTAGAAGGTCTGAAAGACTGACTGCACATGAATGATCTGACAGCCTCTTTTGGTTTCACTTTGTCTGTGTGTTGCTGGTATATCTACACCTCCTGTTCAGGTGTGGATCATGTGACCTTTACCTCTCCCTATTTAGTCTGACTTTACCCATCACTCCTTGCTCTGGAGAGCTTCATTTGGTTTTGGAAGAGCTGGAGTGTGATTCTTGTTGAAGTCCTGTTCATCCATCATCCTCAGAAGTTAAGTGTTCCGCTTGTTGTTTTTTGTATTTACTTCCCCCTCCTGGTTGTTTACTAGGCCTCAGCGAGACGCTGGTTCCTTCACCAGGGAAGGAACGGGTTATCTCTGCCCTATCATTGCCGTTAGGGCATCCGAGGGTTACCAGGGTTTTCCAGTTTCCTGTGTATGGGCATCTCTACCATCGAGAGGTGCCCATACGGATAGGAGTTAGGGACGGGAGCAGGGTTTTATAGGTGGTGACCCTAGCGGTGAGGCCTAGTGTCTTTCCTCTTCCTTCTTGTTGTCTTTTGGTTTTCTCCCCTACTACATCCGTGACAGGCAGAGTCGGTGTTCCCCCGTTTTGTGGTTCATCTGGATATGTTGTATCGGGTAAACCAGCTGCGATGTGAACCCATTGAACGGTTGGTGGTGCCCCAGGCTTATCGCAAACTCGTGTTAGAGTTAGCCCACATGTTCGAGAGTCATCTGGGAATGCAGAAAACACAGGACCGGATATTACAATGGTTTTACTGGCCTAGTGTGTTTAGAGAGGTAGACGAATTCTGTAAGTCCTGCCCGACCTGCCAGGCAACTAGCCCCCCCAGCACCTTTTTCGCAGTCTTTTGGTACCTCGATGATCTTTGAGAAAATCGCTATGGATCTCATAGGCCCAGTACCGAAGTCCGCTAGAGGGCACCAACACATCTTGGTCGTCCTAGACTATGCCACTCGGTACCCGGAGGTGGTGCCACTGCGACATACATCAGCTAAACTTATAGCTAAGGAGCTAATGGAAATGTTCTCCCAAGTGGGGCTACCTAAAAAGGTTCTGACTGACCAGGGGACCCCTTTTATGTCCAAGGTCATGAGGGAACTCTGTAAGTTTCTTTATATCAAACAGTTACTGATGTCCGTTTACCATCCGCAAACGGACAGACTCGTTGAGAAGTTTAACAAAACAATAAAAACCATGTTAAAAAGGGTGGTGTCTAAAGATGGGAAGGACTGGGACCTTCTTCTGCCACTACTGGGTTCTCGCCCTTCGAAATGCTATATGGCAGATATCCTTGCAGTTTTTTGGACGTAACTAAAGAGGCATGGGAACAGCAACCCACTCTGCATAAAAGTGTCTTTGAGTACATTACCATGGTGCAACAGCGGATAGAGACCATGTTGACTCTTGTCAGGGAGCATATGGAGGCCGCTCACTGAGCCCAGAGTCAGTTTTGGTTCTGGTGCTGACCGTGGACAGTAATTTCCTGGCCAGATGGCAGGGGCCCTATGAGGTACTTGAGAAAAATGAGAGGTAAACTGCAAGGTACACTAGCCAGGGAGGCGAAAGCCAGAGCAGGTGTACTATGTGAATTTACTCAAACCGGGAAAAGATAGGAAAACCTGTACTGAAGACAACCCGTGGCCAGGTTTTCTAGGGAAAGTGGTTTCGGCTCCTCTGTCTGAAGCAAGCGAAGCGGCTGCCACAATAAGAATTGCTGACAGCCTCTCCTCTAAACAGGCTCAAGAGGCCCGGGAGTTTATTAGCCAGAACACGGATGTGTTGTCGGACCTCCCTGGACGCACTTCCACAATTCAGTGTCACGGGTAGTACGGGGAAGGAAATACAACCAAAGGGAACCACAACAAAACATCAACAGACTAGGCCCCAAACCTAGGGAACAAAGAGGTAACCTCCTAGCAATCCCTGATTCTCTCCCTAAGCTGCTAACAACATGTGCAAATCTCAAAGGTAGAAATGCACATGCACAGGAACCTGAGACTGCTGAAACACTGCACCAAACCCTCAGCTTAGGGAAAAGGGAAAGAGGCAACCGGCTCCTTCCAAACTGAATGAGCTAGTGTCTCCCTGAGGCCTAGTCAGAACAGACAACAGGAGAAGGGAAAAGGACTTAGCTTGAGAAGCAACTGGAACAGGAGAACCACCACACAAGCAGAGCACTCCACAGAAGAACTATCAGCTGCAGGGAAACAAGTGAGAGGCGGAACATATAAAGAGCCACCTGACTGATAATGAGCAGCATCTGCGAAGGGGTGGAAACCTGTCAGAAACAATGAAAATAAGAGATCTGTCAGATAGACTCCTGAGCTCTTTGTCTATTTGAACTTCTAAGATCTCTCCCAGGGCCAGCAGTGACAGTACCCCCCCCCCCCCTTCAACGGGTGACCTCCGGGCACCCAGGACCAACTTTATCAGGGTGGGCTCTGTGAAAGGCCTTCAGAAGCCGACTGTCATTCACATCAGTCGCCGGTCCCACATTCTCTCCTCCGGACCGTAACCCTTCCAATGAACGAGGTATTGAAGGGAACCCCGAAGGACATGAGAGTCAACAACTCTGGAAATTTGAAACTCCAGATTCCCGTCAACCATGACAGGTGGAGGTGGCAAGGAAGATGGTACAGCAGGTTCCACATAACTCTTTAACAAAGATTTGTTATTATGGATCTTCCAAGCTTGCGGAAGTTCAAGGCGAAAAGAAAATCGGATTAATAATTGCAGAGATCTTGTATGGACCAATAAATCTTGGACCTAACTTGCAGGATGGCACCTTCAACTTAATGTTCTTAGTGGACAACCACACCAAATCACCCACATTCAGGTCCGGACCAGACACACGTTTCTTTTCAGCCATACGTTTATACCTATCGCCCATCTTTTTTAAATTGATTTGAATTTTCCGCCAGATAGATGACAAGGAAGAAGCAAATCTCTCCTCATCAGGTATACCAGAGGAACTATTCCCAGAGAACGTACCAAACTGAGGGTGAAACCCATATGCACCAAAAAATTTTGACTTATCAGTGGACTCCTGATGACGATTATCCAAAGCAAATTCAGCCAAAGACAAAAATTAGGACCACTCCTCCTGATTTTCAGTGACAAAACACCTCAAATATGTCTCCAGATTTTGGTTAGTGCGTTCAGTTTGTCCGTTCGACTGAAGGTGAAAAGCCAAAGAAAAGGACAAACGAATCCCTAGGCGAGTACAGAAAGCCTTCCAGAATCTGGACACAAGTTGAGTCCCTCTATCAGACACCACATCAGAGGGAATGCCGTGTAATTTCACAATGTTATCAACAAATGTCCGTGTTTTGGCATTGAGTAAACCAGAAAATGGAATAAAGTGTGCCATCTTACTGAAGCGGTCGACCACCACCAAAATCACCTTTATCCCCGAAGAACTGGGCAAATCGGTGATAAAGTCCATGGACAAGTGCGTCCAGGGACGGGATGGGATGGACAAAGGAAGAAGAGATCCTGAGGGCCGAATATGAGTCACCTTGGCACGTGCACAGGTCTCACAAGCTGCCACATGGCCCTCAACACTCTTATATAAACCCGGCAACCAGAATCTCCGAGCAATAAGATCAACAGTGGATCTTCTCCCAGGGTGTCCAGCAAGGACTGTATCATGATGTTCCTTAAACACCTTGTGACGAAGCTCAGAAGGAACAAACAACCTCCCTGGGGGACAGGAATCAGGTGCTTCTCCTTGAACTTTCAACACCTCTGCCTCCAGTTCAGGATAGAGGGCGGATACAACCACCCCATCAGCAAAAATCGGACCAGAATCTTCAGTATCACCCTCCCCAGGGAAGCTACGCGACAAGGCATCCGCCTTGACATTCTTGACCCCAGGGCGAAAAGTGACAATGAAATTAAATCTGGTAAAAAAACAAAGACCATCTGGCTTGCCTTGGGTTCAAACGTTTAGCCGACTCCAGGTAAGCCAGATTTTCATGATCGGTAAACACAGTAATGGGATGAATCGCTCCTTCTAACCAATGACGCCATTCCTCAAAGGCCAAGTTAATGGCCAGCAACTATTTATTGCCAACATCATAATTTCTCTCGGCAGAAGAGAGTTTTTAAAAAAAAAAAAGCACAAGGGTGCCATTTGCCAGGAGAAGGACTCTGCGACAGAACTGCACCAACTCCTACTTCAGATGCGTCCACCTCAACAATAAATGGCTGAGACACATCAGGCTGCACCAAAATGGGAGCAGAAGAAAAACATTTCTTTATAGTGGAAAAAGCTTCCAACCAGACAGGGAAATCCACCCCTTTCTTAGTCATGTCAGTCAGAGGTTTGACAACAGTGGAATAATTCAAAATACATTTTCTGTAATAATTTGTAAACCCCAAAAACCTCATAAGCGCTTTCTGATTTTCGGGCAGATCCCATTCCAAGACCGCACTGACTTTTTCGGGATCCATGCGAAAGCCCAAAGTGGAAAGCAGGTAACCCAGAAAAGGAATCTCTTTAACAGCAAACACACATTTTTCTAACTTGGCATATAACTTATTTTCCGGAGGATCACCAAGAGTTGTCTCAAAGGATCCTGATGACTCTTCATCTCGGGAGAGTGAATCAATATGTCATCAAGGTATACGACAACAAACCTTCCCACTAAATGATGAAAAATGTCATTGATGAAATGCTGAAATACTGCCGGGGCATTGGTCAAACCAAAAGGCATGACCAAGTTCTCAAAATGACCCAATAGGAATATTAAAAGCTGTCTTCCATTCATCCCCCTTTCTGATTCTTACCAGATTATATGTCCCTCTTTGGTCTAATTTAGAAAACGCCTTAGCTCCAACAATCTGGTTGAACAAATCTGGGATGAGGGGAAGGGGATAAGGATCACGGATAGTGATGCGATTCAACTCTCTGAAATCTAGACACGGTCTCAATGTCCCATCTTTTTTCTTTACAAAAAAGAACCCCACCGCCATAGGTGACTTAGATGGTCTGATGTGTCCCTTTGCCAAACTCTCAGTAATATACTTTTGCATAGCAACTCTTTCGGGTTCATGGGGGTAACATCTTAGTGGATATCCCAGCAAGAGATGTGACGAGACAGTTGTCCATACAGTAATCACTCCAGCCCTTGATCTGTCTCGCTTGCCAATCAATGGTAGGGTTATGTTTGGTCAACCATGGCAACCCTAGCACCAGAGGAGCCGGCAGACCCTTTATTATAAAACAAGAAATACCCTCAACATGAGAATCCCCCACTCTTAAATGGATATCTTGTACCATGTGAGTCAAAGTTTTTTTCAGAAAGGGGGGCAGAATCAATAGCGAACACTGAGATCTCTTTGTCCAGTGCATTAGATTTAAAACCATGCTTCTGGACAAACTGGTAATCCACAAGGTTAACCCCTGCCCTGCTGTCCAAAAATACTTCCTGGCAGGCACGAGAAAACGGGTACTACCAGTAAAGGACAAGAACATGTTCTCAGATTCCCCAACTACTCTGCCAAGAGTTAGAGAACAATACTGATTGGTAACTCCTTTTTTTTTTATTCTTGCCTTAATATTTTACATAGGGACAAACATTAACAAAATGACCCTCTTTACCACAAAAAAAACAGAGTCTCTTTCTAGCCCTGAAGTTCTTATGACCAGGGTCTGGAGAGATCCGTCCCAATTGCATATGTTTATCTCCAAACAAGGAGTGTCTCAATACCCTGAGTGTCAGAGGGGACCGACCTCCCTTCAGGTAATACGTCCCGAGAGAACGGAGTCTTGCACCTTTCCCTCAGAAGCCTATCATTTCGCACCGAAAGAGACATGGCAGCTTCTAATAAAACAGGATTTTAATGGAGTGCTAGGGCATCTTTTAGTCTCTCAGATAGCCCCTGACAGAACAGACCGATTTCCCTGTTGCAAGCCGCGCAACATACATTCAGCCAGAGAAACTCGGTCTTGGTCGTCATAAATAAGTCCCAAGGCTCTGAAAAAATCCTCCACCGACCGGAGGGATTGGGATCCGGTTGGCAAAGAAAAGGCCCAGGATAGAGCGTCACCTTTCAATAAAGAAATAACAATCCCTACCTTTTGACTCTCGTCACCGGAGGAGTGAGGGCGTAAGCGAAAATAAAGTTTGAAAGACGCCCTGAACCGAACAAAGTTGTCACTTCCTCTGGCAAATCGGTCCGGGAGGGTGATCTTAGGTTCAGAGCAGGTCTGGACCCCACTGGCGGAGACAGACGCCTGACACCTTTGTGAGAGATGGGCTTTATATCTCTATATAACGTGGTGTGAACATTCTGTAGTACACATTTTTGTCCACTAGATGGCCGCAAACCATATGTATGAGAAGGTCGATAAGGGAGGAGGAAGAGAGGATTACATTACAGTTTTCAAATATACCTATGAACTCAGAGTTGAAGTTGCTGAAACCACTCCTATCAGGTTAAGGAGCTAATAGTCTCTTCTTTAGGAACACCCCTTTTGTGATGTCATGTCTGCTATTTAAGTCAATGTAATGTGAATAAAGCTCTCTCTTCTATCATGGCTCTAGGGGGATGAGAAGATGCTTCATGAAACCACCTAGTGTGTCTGGTCTCATTATGAAAGCAGTATGGCACGTGCATATTTATACTTCTAATTGATTTGGCACCACACAAACAAGATTAGAAGCGCATGAATTGCGCTGACAAAATGACATCCCCTAGTTGGGCAGACAGCTTGCGTAACTTCCGATTCAAACACCACAAGAGCGACTTAAACGGAACCATCAGACGAGATCACATGCCGACAAGGTAAGAAAGCTTTATTTCTTACGATTCTCCTCTGAAACTTCCACTTTTGTGGGTTCTCAAGAGTTGAATTGGTGTCTTATCGCGATAGAAGGGTTCAAATTATGGCTGATCTGTCCATTAGAACGAAAGAACCCGTTTGAGTATTCCTTTTTTGTGTGGCTTTTCATGCTGTATTGACGTGCTGAGCAGAACGGAAGTTGTTAGACAGCTGAGTCGGATATCCGTGACATAGAACTGGATCCCAGCCAAGTTCTGACAAGAGTCTTGAGGAAAGGGTTAACACCAATTATCATAGGCGATTGGATGTTATTATGATTTTGTATGCCGGTGAATGGACCAGAGGTCTTCACCAAGAGATATTTTGGGCTCGATACTATTATATATCGTTTGATCTGTGTGTAACTGCGCTTAAGTTAGAGGGTTCGATGGTCATTACATATAGTAATTGGATATCGTTTGATCTTTGTGCAACTGTGCTTAAGTTAGCGGGTTCGATAATAATTAGAGATCGTTTGATCTTTGTGTAACCACAAGAGAAATTGTGGGATCAATACTGTTTAGCTATTATTAAGTTAGACTACTTTCACACTTGCGTTCGGGGTTCCGCTTGTGAGTTCCGTTCACAAGCGGCCCCGAACGCATCCGTACAGCCCCAATGCATTCTGAGTGGATGCGGATCCGCTCAGAATGCCTCAGTCTAGCTCCGCTTGGCCTCCGTTCCGCTCAGCAGGCGGACACCCGAATGCAGCTTGCAGCTTTCAGGTGTCCGCCTGGCCGTGCGGAGCCAAATGGATCCGTTCCAGACTTACAATGTAAGTCAATGGGGACGGATCCGTTTGAAGATGACACAATATGCTGCAATTTCAAAACTGATCTGTCCCCCATTGACTTTCAATGCAAAGTCTGGACGGATCCGTCTGACTAACTTTCACACTTAGTTTTTTTTCTGAAATATAATGCAGACGGATCCGTTCTGAACGGATACCAACGTTTGCATTAAAGGAGCGGATCCGTCTGTGCAGACACCAGACGGATCCTCTCCGAACGCAAGTGTGAAAGTAGCCTTAGGCTACTTTCACACTAGCGTTCGGGGCTCCGCTTGTGAGCTCCGTTTGAAGGGGCTCACAAGCGGCCCCGAACGCATCCGTACTGCCCTAATGTATTCTGAGTGGACACGACCCGCTCAGAATGCATCAGTCTGGCAGCGTTCAGTCTCCGCTCCGCTCAGCAAGCGGACATCTGAACGCTGCTTGCAGCGTTCGGGTGTCCGCCTGGCCGTGCGGAGGCAAGCGGATCCGTCCAGACTTACAATGTAAGTCAATGGGGACGGATCCGTTTAAAGTTGACACAGTATGGCTCAATTTTCAAACGGATCCGTCCCCCATTGACTTTCAATGTAAAGTCTGGACGATCCATCTGAGGTTACTTTCACACTTAGAATTTTTTCTACAATATAATGCAGATGGATCCGTTCTGAACGGATCCCAAGTCTGCATTATATGAGCGGATCCGTCTGGGCAGACATCAGACGGACCCGCTTTGAACGGTAGTGTGAAAGTAGCCTTAGTGAGTTTAATAGCAACCAGATATTGTTAAGTTGGTGCCCCACAATAATGGGAAATTCTAATGTTGGAGGATATAGTGAGGAGATGGCAACAGCGGCTCAGCTAATGCAGTTAAAAAAAAAAAAAAAGTTGAAAGCATTTTGTCATACTAAGTAGCAGCGATTTCCGGTATTATCAGGAAATATGCAATATTGTGTAAGAGTTCCCCCTAGAGCAGGGGTGGCCAACCTTACAGACACAAAGAGCCCAAAAAAACTAAACGCATGACTACCAGGAGCCACAAGCTATACATTTACACACGAGTCACCGTATTTTTCGCCCTACAAAATGCACCTAGCTTTTAACAAAGAAAAATAAGATGAAAAAAATATTTTTCATCTGATCTGAGGTCTGCTAAAACTTTTTTTTCCTATTTTTCATTAGCAGAGAAAAATAAATATATATATTTTTCATAAGACCTCAGATCAGACTCCTAAATCAGATCCCCAATCCTCATCTTACCTACAATAAGATCCCCAAACCTCATCAGGCCTCCAAATCAGACCCCCAATGCTCGGATCTGACAACACAAATCAGACTCCCAGTGTCACACCCTCAGTGCTCAGATCTCCCCTCTTCTCAGATCTGACCCCCCATGCTCAGACCTGACCAACCCATGCTCAAACAAGCCCCCCATGCTCAGATCAACCCCCATGCTCAAATCTGAGCCCTCATGCTCAGATCTTCCCCTCATGCTCAGATCAGACCCCCATTGCTCAGATAAGGATCCCCCCATGCTCAGATCAGACCCCCATTGCCCAGATCAGGACCCCCCATGCTCAGATCATAACCTCCCATGCTAAGATCAGACCCCCATGCTCAGTTCTATCATTTAAAAAAATCTCTTCCATCTCCTGATCAGGCACTGGGCTCCTGCTCGGGCACCTGCTACTCTGCAGGTCTGACACACTCTCCACTGTGACCTGATGAGCACAACATCAAGTCATAGTGCGTGTCTCCACGTACTACATTCTCACACTGTGTGCATCAGGACGTAGTGGAGAGTGAGCTGGAGCTGCATAGTAACACTGCCCGATCAGGAAAATAGATCTGAGCATAGGGTGGAGAGTGAGCCGCCTGACTGCTTCCTGGCTCCACAGCTAGAGCCTCACTTGAAGAAGCAAAGAGCTGCATGTGGCTCAAGAGCCACAGGTTGGCCACCCCTTCCCCAGAGGTTGAAAATGCAGTAGGAAATAGATTAAATGAAAGGTTGTGGATATGTGTATTGAAGAAAAAAGGAAGGTTGATAATAATAGGCTAGTGCAAGCTGAATTATGGTGAAAATTGTATATGGAAGTGACTGAGAGAAATTGAAGTTGGAGAAATGAAATGAGTAGCATTTCTTATTACAAGATGGAGGAATTTGAATCATACAGAGAACAAAGAAGTTGCCATGTGGCATCCCTTCCCCCATCACATCTGCTGTAACTTCCAAAAGTAATTATGTGACTTGTAGTTCCACAAGAACTTTTCCTGTTTTCTCTCTGGAATGTGCTTTCAAAAAGAACCCCTCCCATCGTGTATTTTGCTCCTTTCCTTTCCATGTTTTCTTACTGAAACCCCCCCTCAGGAATTCAACCCCCCCCTCCATATGGGGTTTGGGGAGGGGGGGTGAGGGGGGCTGGTAACTAATAATACATCTGCAGACTGTGAAGATACTAACATGTGAGTTATCAATAGATCTTCCAGACAGGACTCCATTCATTAACCTTTCCCAATTGTATGTTTCACTAGTTAAGAAAGTGCCCACAATGATTGCTCCATGATGCCAATTGGGAGTGTCCAATCCTATCAATCTAAGGTTGCACCAATTCTTAGTCCTTATTCAGACTTTGGGTTGCAGTATGAGAAAAGTGTAGGGATATCTGCATCATTGTATGATGTATGACATCTACCACACCTAGTAGTAACATAATTTTTGCCATGATGAATAGAATTCCCAATTCAGAGAACTTACTTATGCTGCTTTATAGAACATTAGTTAAAATATAGAGAGTTTTCTCATATTATTGGTGAGATTTGGAAAATTTAGTCCAATGTAGAGCTAGGGATTTTATGCATAGTGAAGATCATTGAGTCTGGGAGGAAGCATTTAGGTGATCAGCTTGTCACATTGTCTGAATATGGATCACAGGACGGAACAGAAAGTGTGGAGAAAGTTTTCACTAGACTCCAGGAAAGTTGGGTGGATTTGGATTTTGAGCTTACCTTAGATATGCATGAGAAAATCCTAAATGCTGCCTTTGTGGATGGTCTTAAGAATCATCTAGAAAGGTCTAGTATAAGCTAGGCCTAAGTGAAGTTCATTTTGTTCCTCCATGTTGTTAAAGGTGTATTGAACAAAGGCCTAAGGCGGGCATGGCTGCCTATCAGTCCTCCCTACTAGAGGGGGTAAGGAAGACTTTGTATGTACTTGCCCACTTCCTCGAGGTGGGCAAGTACTTTGTATGTACTTGTTAATAGGGAATTAACAATCCACAATCAAATGCTGGGTGCCTATTATTATCTATACAATCCTTAGGATCTAATTCCATTGCCTCATAGCAGACATGTTCCATGATCTCTCATGGCTAAGGGTAGTATCACATGTGTAGGAGTAGATAGTAATGCAATTCCTACTCCCCTCACCAATTAATCCCCGTCTTAAGGGTGTACAAAATTTGATCCGACTACTCTGCTGAGTCTGGAGTGGGGGAGGGAGTAGTAGTGCTTTCCCACCTCTATAAAGGGAGTAGTAGTAGAAGTAGGGCCTTCTGGGAGTAGTAAATCAAAATACTTTCCCACCTCTGTAAATAAAAAGTGCTTTCTCTGAGTAGTAAATAAAAATAAAAATTCAAATTTACCTGACTGTCTCCGTGAATAAAAATAAAAATTCTAATTTACATGACTGTCTGCAATTAATAATCAAATTTTTGAGTTTCTGGTAGATAATTTCAGGTTCTTGGAAGATGCATCATCTCGAACAGGATATGCTGTTCCTACTTAATCTGATGTTATCAAGAAAGAACCACTCCCTCCAGCAATGTTAGTGCAGGAGACAGAGCTGAAGACACTCTCTGAGGTTTGTAAGATGGCTGAGGGTAAGACTGCTAACATCAATATTAATCCAGGTATGCCTTCAGTATCACTCATTATTATGATCTAATCTGGTGAAGCAGAGATTTTGTTTGACCCATGGGTAAGTCTATCAATAATGAATGCTGAGTGTATGAAAGATGTTTGATGCCCTGGTGCTGCCTGAGAAGGCAGAGGCTAAACTATTACCTGAAGTCTACGCTAAGTGGAAGTCTGTGTGATACAGGATGGCTTAGGGCCAGTGGACTTCCAAAAAGTTTGTCTTTTTCAGATATAGGCTACAGAGGCTAAAAGGAAACAAAGGATAAAAGGTAGAGGTAATGATGAAGAATGGACTCTGGAGGGTTGGTAAGAAACCCTTTAGAGGGCACTCTAACTAAAGAGGATGGATTTAGAACATGGGCAAATCAAGAGAGAGAAGGTGTGATTGGGTTCTGTGGTGGATGGCTCCTGGGTTCAACAATTCTGCCACTAGGTTAGTTTGTAGTGTCCCACGAGGTAAATGTGGGCACTACACAAGGGTCAATTGGGTCACGTTGTTCTCCACCTCCTGTCGAACTGTGGCATTGTATTTTACATTACATTTTAATGTACAGGGTGGGCCATTTATATGGATACACCTTAATAAAATGGGAATGGTTGGTGATTTTAACTTCCTGTTTGTGACACATTAGTATATGTGAGGGGGGAAACTTTTCAAGATGGGTGGTGACCATGGTGGCCATTTTGAAGTCGGACATTTTGAATCCAACTTTTTTTTTTTCAATTGGAAGAGGGTCATGTGACACATCAAACTTTTGGGAATTTCACAAGAAAAACAATGGTGTGCTTGGTTTTAATGTAACTTTATTCTTTCATGAGTTATTTACAAGTTTCTGACCACTTATAAAATGTGTTCAATGTGCTGCCCATTGTGTTGGATTGTCAATGCAACCCTCTTCTCCCACTCTTCACACACTGATAGCAACACCGCAGGAGAAATGCTAGCACAGGCTTCCAGTATTCGTAGTTTCAGGTGCTGCACATCTCGTATCTTCACAGCATAGACAATTGCCTTCAGATGACCCCAAAGATAAAAGTCTAAGGGGGTCAGATCGGGAGACCTTGATGGCCATTCAACTGGCCCACGATGACCAATCCACTTTCCAGGAAACTGTTCATCTAGGAATGCTCGGACCTGACACCCATAATGTGGTGGTGCACCATCTTGCTGGAAAAACTCAGGGAACGTGCCAGCTTCAGTGCATAAAGAGGGAAACACATCATCATGTAGCAATTTAGCATATCCAGTGGCCTTGAGGTTTCCATTGATGAAGAATGGCCCCACTATCTTTGTACCCCATATACCACACCATACCATCAATTTTTTTGTTCCAACAGTCTTGGAGGGATCTATCCAATGTGGGTTAGTGTCAGACCAATAGCGGTGGTTTTGTTTGTTAACTTCACCATTCACATAAAAGTTTGCCTCATCACTGAACAAAATCTTCTGCGTAAACTGAGGGTCCTGTTCCAATTTTTGTTTTGCCCATTCTGCAAATTCAGTGCGCCGATCTGGGTCATCCTCGTTGAGATGCTGCAGTAGCTGGAGTTTGTAAGGGTGCCATTTGTGAGTAGCTAATATCCGCCAAAGGGATGTTCGACTAATGCCACTCTCCAGTGACCTGCGGCGAGTGCTAAGCTGTGGGCTCTTGATGAATGAAGCTAGGACAGCCACTGATGTTTCTTCATTAGAGACAGATTTCATGCGTCCACATTTTGGCAAATCCAACACTGAACCAGTTTCACGAAACTTAGCAAGCAGTTTGCTAACTGTAGCATGGGAGATGGGTGGTCTCGTAGGGTGTCTTGCATTGAAATCTGCTGCAATGACCCGGTTACTGCGTTCACCAGACATCAACACAATTTCTATCCGCTCCTCACGTGTTAACCTCGGCGACATGTCAATGGCTGTAAAAAAATAGAAACTTGTAAATAACTCATGAAAGAATAAAGTTACGTTAAAACCAAGCACACCATTGTTTTTCGTGTGAAATTCCCAATAAGTTTGATGTGTCACATGACCCTCTTCCTATTGAAAAAACAAAAGTTGGATTCAAAATGGCCGACTTCAAAATGGCCGCCATGGTCACCACCCATCTTGAAAAGTTTTCCCCCCTCACATATACTAATGTGCCACAAACAGGAAGTTAATATCACCAACCATTCCCATTTTATTAAGGTGTATCCATATAAATGGCCCACCCTGTATATTGCTATGTTTTATGTGCATTTTCCCTGCTTTATCTGTGTATCAGGCCTGTTAGGGTGCAGTTCCTTCCCCTAGACAGTAGAGGGAGCTAGGGTACCCCTAATATATATAGCCAGGTCCTGTTCAGGGAAAAGGTGTGTAGAGTCAGTTCAGAGTAGGCACTTTAGCCAGGCAGGAGCTGAAGGCCAGGTTCTGACTAGAGATGTCGCGAACATAAAATTTTCAGTTCGCGAACGCGAATTTCCTCAAATGTTCGCGAACAGGCGAACCGGGCAAACCGCCATAGACTTCAATAGGCAGGCGAATTTTAAAACCCACAGGGACTCTTTCTAGCCACAGTAGTGATGGAAAAGTTGTTTCAAGGGGACTAACACCTGGACTGTGGCATGCCGGAGGGGGATCCATGGCAAAACTCCCATGTAAAATGACATAGTTGACGCAGAGTTGGGTTTTAATCCATAAAGGGCATAAATCACCTAACAATCCAAATTTTTTTTGAACAACGTGGTTTAAAACATCCAGTGTGTGTATACGATCAGGTATGATGTTGTATCGATCAGGTAGTGTAAGGGTTACGCCCGCTTCACAGACATTGACAGACCAAACTCCCCTTTTAATGCACCGCAAACAACCGCAAACAGTCCATTTGCCCAACCGCAAACTCCCCATTTGCACAAGGTTGGACACCAAGCTAGCCATGTCCCATTGATGTCATTGAAGGTTTCTTCCTCCACCCAGACACGTACAACACCAAGGGTCCCCGAAAGGTGAATTGAATTGATTTTTCGAATGGGTAGATGGTTAAAAAAACGCTGGCTCCCTCCCCTTTGTTTGAATCCACGGTCACTGCGTCTGCGCCGTGCAATTTACTCTCACACCCGATATGAGTGTTATTTACTGTAGTTCTCTTCTCATCAGTTTAATCCCTGTTCCTTCCCAATCTGGGGTCCATTTATTGAATGGATTTTTCGAACGGGGGGATGGTTAAAAAAACGCTGGCTCCCTCCCCTTATTTTGAATCCACGGTCACTGCGTCTGCGCTGTTCAATTTACTCTCACACCCGATATGAGTGGTATTTTCTGTAGTTCTCTTCTCATCAGTTTAATCCCTGTTACGTCCCCAATCTGGGGTCCATTTATTGAATTGATTTTTCGAACGGGGAGATGGTTAAAAAAACGCTGGCTCCCTCCCCTTTGTTTGAATCCACGGTCACTGCGTCTGCGCCGTGCAATTTACTCTCACACCCGATGTGAGTGTTATTTTCTGTAGTTCTCTTCTCATCAGTTTAATCCCTGTTACGTCCCCAATCTGGGGTCCATTTATTGAATTGATTTTTCGAACGGGGAGATGGTTAAAAAAACGCTGGCTTCCTCCCCTTTGTTTGAATCCATGGTCACTGCGTCTGCGCCGTGCAATTTACTCTCACACCCAATATGAGTGGTATTTTCTGTAGTACTATTCTCATCAGTTTAATCCCTGTTACATCCCCTATCAGGACGTGTATTAAATGGATTTTAGACAACCGCAAACAGTTGTCAAAAGTTGACAAACTCCTTGCAGAAATGTGATTTATCTGTGTGCGTCCTTCTTGTTACTTCCAATTTGGGGTACTGCGCGTGCGCCGTGCAATGTACTCTGCCACACGGTATGAGTGGTGTGTTAACTATTCTTATCAGTTTAATCCCTGTTGTGTTGAATTAATTTTAGGAACCGGGAGATGGAAAAAGCAGCTTGGTCGGTCCTCTTACTCCCAAGTTGGGGCACTGCGCGTGCACAGAGCAATATGCTGTGACACCCTATATGAGTGGTGTCTTAACTAGTACTATTCCTATCAGTTTAATCCCTGTTACATCCCATATCAGGGATTGCCTTTTGTGAAAAAAAATTTAGGCCGGGTACCTTCGACTGCCTTCACAGTGACAGACCAAACTCTGATACACCAAACTGAATTGATTTTAGGAACCGGGAGATGGAAAAAGCAGCTTGGTCGGTCCTCTTAGTCCCAAGTTGGGGCACTGCGCGTGCACGGAGCAATGTGCTGTGACACCCTATATGAGTGGTGTCTTAACTAGTACTATTCCTATCAGTTTAATCCCTGTTACGTCCCCTATCCGGGGACGTGTGTTGAATTGATTAACCATTGTCGAATTAACGAACCATTACGACATCCTGAAATAATTTAGTTCTGAGCTCTGTACTTGCTTTGTATTGGAATTGATGGGGATTTTTTAAATTGTCTGCAATATTTCTAATAAACTATTAAGAGACTTTATTATGATTTTTTTTATTTTATGTATTAAAAACCCATACAACTTAAAAAAATAAAAATAAATAATTAATGTTTTTTCTATGAAAAATTATCCAGCCGATCGTTTTTGGTCTGATCATAATGAAGCAATGCCCTTATCATCTGGGGTGTGGCAACATTGCCAACACACTCATAGAGGTGATGATCGCTTCATTGTGATGCGCAAGCCCCTTTACCACAACAAGGTAACGATCACGAAGGGGAATTGACACTTGTATGTGCCTTTTTTTTGTTTGTTTTGTTTTTGCAGCCACAGTGCAGCACCAGAGGACAGAAAAATTAGGCATGTACACATGTCTGAAAAATAATGGTATTGTTGCAGCCGCTGTTGTAGCAGCGGCCGGAAAAATGTATGTTATCCAGGCAGAAAGGTGACTAAAACATTGCGGCTTGAACCCTAGTTGGTGGCGGAAAATTCACGAAAGTCATCCGGTATGCAGACATTAAATACCGCAGCGTGGGGACCATTTTGAGGCCAAGGCATGTCATCAGGCCTTTTTTTAGTCAAACGTATCCCCCACTGTCTGTCCCTTCGGGATCCATGCCTCATTCATCTTAATGAAGGTGAGGTAATCAACACTTTTTTGACCGAGGCGACTTCTCTTGTCAGTGACAATGCCTCCTGCTGCACTGAAGGTCCTTTCTGACAGGACACTTGAAGCGGGGCCAGAAGTTCTATCGCAAACTGGGATAGCTCAGGCCACAGGTCAAGCCTGCACACCCAGTAGTCAAGGGGTTCATCGCTCCTCAGAGTGTCGATATCTGCGGTTAAGGCGAGGTAGTCTGCTACCTGTCGGTCGAGTCGTTCTCTAAGGCTGGATCCCGAAGGGCTGTGGCGATGTGTAGGACTGAAAAAGCTCTGCATGTCCTCCATCAACAACAGATCTGTAAAGCGTCCGGTCCTTGCCGTCGTGGTAGGAGGAGGATTACTTTCACCTCTTCCCCAGTTAGATTCCCGTTGTGCTGTGACATCCCCCTTATAAGCTGTGTAAAGCATATTTTTTAGTTTGGTTTTGAACTGCTGCATCCTTTCCGACTTTCGGTAATTTGGTAACATTTCCGCCACTTTCTGCTTATACCGGGGGTCTAGTAGCGTGGCCACCCAGTACATGTCGTTCTCCTTCATCCTTTTTATTCGAGGGTCCCTCAACAGACATGACAGCATGAAAGACCCCATTTGCACAAGGTTGGATGCCGAGCTACTCATTTCCCGTTCCTCGTCCTCACTGATGTCATTGACGGTCAGTTCTTCCCCCCAGCCACGTACAACACCACGGGTCCCAGATAGGTGACAACAACGAGCACCCTGGGATGCCTGCTGTGGTTGGTCTTCCTCCTCCTCAAAGCCACATTCCTCCTCTGACTCCTCTTCCTCATACCCCTCTTCCAGCGTTGACGCAGGTCCGGCAGGCGATGATGACAAGGCTGTTTCTGGTGGTGATGGTGACCACAACTCTTCCTCTTCCTCTTCACGCTCATCTACAGCCTGATCCAGCACTCTTCGCAGGGCACGCTCCAGGAAGAAAACAAATGGGATGAGGTCGCTGATGGTGCCTTCGGTGCGACTGACTAGGTTTGTCACCTCCTCAAAAGGACGCATGAGCCTACAGGCATTGCGCATGAGCGTCCAGTAACGTGGCAAAAAAATTCCCAGCTCCGCAGAGGCTGTCCTGGCACCCCGGTCATACAAATACTCGTTGAGGGCTTTTTCTTGTTGGAGCAGGCGGTCGAACATTAGGAATGTTGAATTCCAACGTGTCGGGCTCTCGCAAATCAAGCGCCTCACTGGCATGTTGTTTCGCCGCTGAATATCGGAAAAGTGCGCCATGGCCGTGTAGGAACGGCTGAAAAGCCACACACCTTCCTGGCCTGCTTGAGGACGTCCTGCAAGCCTGGGTACTTAGACACAAAGTGTTGTACGATGAGATTCAACACATGTGCCATGCACGGCACATGTGACAACTTGCCCAAATTCAATGCCGCCAACAAATTGCTTCCGTTGTCACACACCACTTTGCCGATCTCCAGTTGGTGCGGGGTCAGCCACTGATCCACCTGTGCATTCAGGGCGGACAGGAGTGCTGGTCCGGTGTGGCTCTCTGCTTTCAGGCAAGTCAACCCCAAGACAGCGTGACACTGTCGTATCCGGGATGTGGAATAGCCCCTGGGGAGCTGGGGGGATTCAGTTGATGTGCAGCCAGACGCCGCAGCAGAAGAGGACTCAGCCGAGGAGGTTATGGAAGAGGATGGAGTAGGAGGAGTAAAGGAGGTGGCAGTAGGCCTGCCTGCAAGTCATGGCGGTGTCACCAACTCCGCTGCAGAGCCACGCATTCCATGCTTGTCAGCCGTCAGCAGGCTGACCCAATGCGCAGTGTACGTGATATACCTGCCTTGACCATGCTTTGCAGACCAGGTATCAGTGGTCAGATGGACCCTTGCCCCAACACTGTATGCCAGAGATGCCATGACTTCCTTTTCAATAACAGAGTAGAGGTTTGGGATTGCCTTTTTTGAAAAAAAAATTAGTCCGGATACCTTCCACTGTGGTGTCCCAATAGCGACAAATTTTTTGAAGGCCTCAGACTCCACCAGCTGGTATGGTAAAAGCTGGCGGGCTAAGAGTTCCGTCAAGCCAGCTGTCAGACGTCGGGCAAGGGGGTGACTCTGTGACATTGGCTTCTTACGCTCAAACATTTCCTTGACAGACACCTGACTGTGGGCAGATGAGATGGAATTGCTGAAGGTGAGAGGCGGAGTGGCGGGTGGTTGAGAGGGGGCAAGGAGGACAGCAGTGGTTGACGTGGCTGAAGATGCTGGACCAGGAGGAGGATGGTGGCTTTGAGTTTGTGTGCTGCTTGTACTCATGTGTTGATCCCATTGGCGTTTGTGATGTGAGATCATGTGCCTTCGCAGAGCAGTTGTACCGGTGTGGGTGTTGGACTTCCCACGACTCAGTTTCTTTTGGCACAGGTTGCAAATGGCATTGCTGTTATCAGAGGCAGACACACAAAAAAAATGCCACACTGCAGAGCTTTGCAATGACGGCATTCTGGTGGTGGCAACAGCATGTGTTGATTGGCGTGCTGACTGGCTGACCCCGGGTGCCGATACATGCTGTCTGACCGTGCCACTAGCTCCTTGCGACGACCTCCCCCTGCTTTCAACTCGTCTCCTCCTTCACTCTGTCTGCCCTTCTGAACTTCCCCCCTCTTCTTCTTCTCTTCGAGCAGGCACCCACGTGGCATCCACGGACACATCGTCATCATCAACCACTTCACTTGTATCTGACACCTCAGCAAAGGAAGCAGCAGCGGGTACAACATCATCATCATCATCATCATCATCATCATCACACTGTACGTTCATGTGTGTAATCCTGCCTGACTGAGACATATCCCTGTTATCTCCATCATCTGGCAATAATGGTTGTGCATCACTAATTTCATCCAACTGATGTGTAAATAACTCCTCTGATGGATCAAGTGAAGCGGCTGTGGAGGCTGTGGTGGTAGTGGTGGTGGTGGCGGCGGGCGGGAGAGTGGTAACTTGAGAGCAGGTGACCGAAGCTGAGCTGGAGGAGGATGGTGCGTCAAGGTTCTTAGCGGAAGCTGTTGAAGATTGGGTGTCCTGTTTAAGCCAGTCAACTATGTCCTCAGAATTCTTTGGGTTCAGGATACGTGGCCTCTGAACACTGGGCATTATTCCAGGGCCAGTGGAAATCACAGCACCACAACCACGACGGCCCCTGCGGGGTGGCCTGCCTCTGCCTGTCATTTTTTTTTTTTTTTAGATAAGTGGTACTATGCGTGCAAGGTACTGTGCCACCCTATATAAGTGGTGGGCAGTGGGCACAGTACAGTCTGTGTGGGCCTGACACACACTGGCTTGCAACTGCGACTATATTTATTACAGAGAAAAAATTTATTTACTTTAGTTTTATCTGCAAGGTATTGTGACACCCTGTAACGGTATGAGTGGTGGCCTGGCCAGTGGCCACAGTACAGTCTGTGGGCCAGACACTCACTGGCTTGCAACTGCGATTATATTTATTACAGAGAAAAAAAAATTGACTTTAGTTTTATCTGCAAGGTATTGTGACACCCTGTTTTGGTATGAGTGGTGGCCTGGCCAGTGGCCACAGTACAGTCTGTGGGCCAGACACTCACTGGCTTGCAACTGCGATTATATTTATTACAGAGAAATAATAAATTGACTTTAGTTTTATCTGCAAGGTATTGTGACACCCTGTAACTGTATGAGTGGTGGCCTGGCCAGTGGCCACAGTACATTCTGTGGGCCAGACACTCACTGGCTTGCAACTGCGATTATACACTGCTCAAAAAAAATAAAGGGAACACTTAAACAACACAATGTAACTCCAAGTCAATCACACTTCTGTGAAATCAAACTGTCCACTTAGAAAGCAACATTGAGTGACAATAAATTTCACATGCTGTTGTGCAAATGGGATAGAAAACAGGTGGAAATTATAGGCAATTAGCAAGACACCCCCAATAAAGGAGTGGTTCTGCAGGTGGTGACCACAGACACTTCTCAGTTCCTATGCTTCCTGGCTGATGTTTTGGTCACTTTTGAATGCTGGCGGTGCTTTCACTCTAGTGGTAGCATGAGACGGAGTCTACAACCCACACAAGTGGCTCAGGTAGTGCAGCTTATCCAGGATGGCACATCAAAGCGAGCTGTGGCAAGAAGGTTTGCTGTGTCTGTCAGCGTAGTGTCCAGAGCATGGAGGCGCTACATCAGGAGACGTGGAGGAGGCCGTAGGAGGGCAACAACCCAGCAGCAGGACCGCTACCTCCTCCTTTGTGCAAGGAGGAACAGGAGGAGCACTGCCAGAGCCCTGCAAAATGACCTCCAGCAGGCCACAAATGTGCATGTGTCTGCTCAAACGGTCAGAAACAGACTCCATGAGGGTGATATGAGGGCCCGACGTCCACAGGTGGGGGTTGTGCTTACAGCCCAACACCGTGCTGGACGTTTGGCATTTGCCAGAGAACACCAAGATTGGCAAATTCGCCACTGGCGCCCTGTGCTCTTCACAGATGAAAGCAGGTTCACACTGAGCACATGTGATAGACGTGACAGAGTCTCGAGACGCCGTGGAGAAAGTTCTGCTGCCTGCAACATCCTCCAGCATGACCGGTTTGGCATTGGGTCAGTAATGGTGTGGGGTGGCATTTCTTTGGAGGGCCGCACAGCCCTCCATGTGCTCGCCAGAGGTAGCCTGACTGCCATTAGGTACCGAGATGAGATCCTCAGACCCCTTGTGAGACCATATGCTGGTGTGGTTGGCCCTGGGTTCCTCCTAATGCAAGACAATGCTAGACCTCATGTGGCTGGAGTGTGTCAGCAGTTCCTGCAAGACGAAGGCATTGATGCTATGGACTGGCCTGCCCGTTCCCCAGACCTTAATCCAATTGAGCACATCTGGGACATCATGTCTCGCTCTATCCAACAACGTCACGTTGCACGACAGACTGTCCAGGAGTTGGCAGATGCTTTAGTCCAGGTCTGGGAGGAGATCCCTCAGGAGACCGTCCGCCACCTCATCAGGAGCATGCACAGGCATTGTAGGGAGGTCATACAGGCACGTGGAGGCCACACACACACTACTGAGCCTCATTTTGACTTGTTTTAAGGACATTACATCAAAGTTGGATCAGCCTGTAGTGTGTTTTTCCACTTTAATTTTGAGTGTGACTCCAAATCCAGACCTCCATGGGTTGAAAAATTTGATTTCCATTTTTTTATTTTTGTGTGATTTTGTTGTCAGCACATCCAACTATGTAAAGAACAAAGTATTTCAGAAGAATATTTAATTAACTTAGATCTAGGATGTGTTATTTTTGTGTTCCCTTTATTTTTTTAAGCTGTGTATTTATTACAGAGAAAAAAATAAATTGACTTTAGTTTTAGCTGCAAGGTATTGTGACACCCTGTAACGGTATGAGTGGTGGCCTGGCCAGTGGCCACAGTACAGTCTGTGGGCCAGACACTCACTGGCTTGCAACTGCGATTATATTTATTACAGCGAAAAAATAAATTGACTTTAGTTTTATCTGCAAGGTATTGTGACACCCTGTATGAATGGTGTGTACACAGTACAGTCTGTGAGCCTGCAGCCTCTCACTGCCTGGCAACTGCGATTATATAAAAAATGTTTTTAAAAAATTACATTTTTTTATCTGCAAGGTACTGTGACACCCTATATGAGTGGTGTGCACACAGTACAGTCTGTGGGCCTGCAGCCTCTCACACACGGGCAGGCAACTGCAATATATATATATATATATATATACAGGGAGTACAGAATTATTAGGCAAATGAGTATTTTGACCACATCATCCTCTTTATGCATGTTGTCTTACTCCAAGCTGTATAGGCTCGAAAGCCTACTACCAATTAAGCATATTAGGTGATGTGCATCTCTGTAATGAGAAGGGGTGTGGTCTAATGACATCAACACCCTATATTAGGTGTGCATAATTATTAGGCAACTTCCTTTCCTTTGGCAAAATGGGTCAAAAGAAGGATTTGACAGGCTCAGAAAAGTCAAAAATAGTGAGATATCTTGCAGAAGGATGCAGCACTCTTAAAATTGCAAAGCTTCTGAAGCGTGATCATCGAACCAGCAAGCGTTTCATTCAAAATAGTCAACAGGGTCGCAAGAAGCGTGTGGAAAAACCAAGGCGCAAAATAACTGCCCATGAACTGAGAAAAGTCAAGCGTGCAGCTGCCAAGATGCCACTTGCCACCAGTTTGGCCATATTTCAGAGCTGCAACATCACTGGAGTGCCCAAAAGCACAAGGTGTGCAATACTCAGAGACATGGCCAAGGTAAGAAAGGCTGAAAGACGACCACCACTGAACAAGACACACAAGCTGAAACGTCAAGACTGGGCCAAGAAATATCTCAAGACTGATTTTTCTAAGGTTTTATGGACTGATGAAATGAGAGTAAGTCTTGATGGGCCAGATGGATGGGCCCGTGGCTGGATTGGTAAAGGGCAGAGAGCTCCAGTCCGACTCAGACGCCAGCAAGGTGGAGGAGGAGTACTGGTTTGGGCTGGTATCATCAAAGATCAGCTTGTGGGGCCTTTTCGGGTTGAGGATGGAGTCAAGCTCAACTCCCAGTCCTACTACCAGTTTCTGGAAGACACCTTCTTCAAGCAGTGGTACAGGAAGAAGTCTGCATCCTTCAAGGAAAACATGATTTTCATGCAGGACAATGCTCCATCACATGCGTCCAAGTACTCCACAGCGTGGCTGGCAAGAAAGGGTATAAAAGAAGAAAATCTAATGACATGGCCTCCTTGTTCACCTGATCTGAACCCCATTGAGAACCTGTGGTCCATCATCAAATGTGAGATTTACAAGGAGGGAAAACAGTACACCTCTCTGAACAGTGTCTGGGAGGTTGTGGTTGCTGCTGCACGCAATGTTGATGGTGAACAGATCAAAACACTGACAGAATCCATGGATGGCAGGCTTTTGAGTGTCCTTGCAAAGAAAGGTGGCTATATTGGTCACTGATTTGTTTTTGTTTTGTTTTTGAATGTCAGAAATGTATATTTGTGAATGTTGAGATGTTATATTGGTTTCACTGGTAAAAATAAATAATTGAAATGGGTATATATTTGTTTTTTGTTAAGTTGCCTAATAATTATGCACAGTAATAGTCACCTGCACACACAGATATCCCCCTAAAATAGCTAAAACTAAAAACAAACTAAAAACATCTTCCAAAAATATTCAGCTTTGATATTAATGAGTTTTTTGGGTTCATTGAGAACATGGTTGTTGTTCAATAATAAAATTAATCCTCAAAAATACAACTTGCCTAATAATTCTGCACTCCCTGTATATATATATATATATATATATATATAAATAAAAAAAAAAGCAGACTGATGTATCAGCCCTAAAAAGGGCTTTTTGGGGTGCTGTCAGGACGCTGTCCTTACAGCACATGAGTCTGTGGACACAGAACACTGCCCTAGCTAACGCTTTCCCTATTAAATTAGCAGCAGCAGCAGCACTGTCCCTCCTCTCACTAAGAATGCAGCTTCCGAATGAATCTAAAATGGATGCTGCCCAGAAGGTGGGAGGGTCTGGGAGGGAGGGTCTGCTGCTGATTGGCTGGAATGTGTCTGCTGACTGTGAGGTACAGGGTCAAAGTTTGCTCAATGATGATGTATAGGGGCGGACCGAACATCGCATATGTTCGTCCGCCGCGGCGAACGCGAACAAGCCATGTTCGCCGTGAACTGTTCGCCGGCGAATAGTTCGGGACATCTCTAGTTCTGACATGCAGCTAGACAGTCCAGGCTTCTAGTTCCCCCACCAGGAGAAGGGACTGCATCCTGAGAGAAACCAAGTTCCCATAACAGAGCAGAGCAGAGCCAGTATTCCAGCCAGACAAGAGAGCTGAAGGGCAGAAGGATTTATTTAAAAGCAAGGACATATACCTGAGGAAGTTTCCCTAACCAAGGATAAAGCCAATAATAGGGCGTATGGGCCTTGGGATAAAGACAGTCAGGATTTCTGAGGAAAAGTGCAGCCTGATCTGTAAGTGTTTAACCCTCTGAGTATCTTGCAAGAACATTGTGCCTGCCAATTGCTATTAAGCCTGCATGTTACTGCTTACATATGGAACTTTGACCAAAAGACTGTAAATAGTTAACTGTTCCAGTAAAAGGAAGTTTTGGTTCACTGCAAATTGTGTTCCTCCATTATTACTGCAACAAATCGGTGTGCCACCGTTACCGGCACTGGCGTCACGAACTTTAAGGTATCTTGCCAAAGGCACATTAAACCTACAACACCTAGGGCACCTCACCTACCTCCTGGCCTGGTCCCTATACATTGAGAGTGCCCCAGAGGACTTCTGTGCCAGCCTCTCCATCACTGCTGTACGCCTGCCCAGGGTATATAAAAACTGTGAGTACCAAGAGCAACCCTCGTTCTGCCTATTAACCGTGACCTCACATTCGCCTCACCCTGCAGGGCTGCGTACTGCAAGTTGAAGGTTAATGCTGTAATAATGATGGGAGAACTATAGGAGTTCCAGGAAGGCATATGCCAAGGTCATCTTGCCCATTTCAGAGACTCCGGATTGACTACATTCAGAACAAAGGTGGAACAGTGTGAATATGTCTGTGTCTGTATTGATCTCTTTCCAGGATATTCGGAGATTTGGCCTGTAGCAAAGGCTACAGATAAAAGATACTGACTGAGGTGAGAGTACCTACCCCTGGGGCTTTTCTCTATCCGATATACATCTAACCGGAAGATAGGTCTAAGTCCTTATGAAGTACTCTTTGGGAATGCCCCTAGATTAGGTCTCTATTTCCCCAACAGCTCCAGATGCAGCATAGTAGTTTTTCAAATTATGTTGTCTGTTGCACTAATTGATTGTCTAATGTGTATTTCCAAGTTTTAGTTGTTTTCTAGAATCCAGACTGTATAGAAGCAATTCATTCTTTACAATCAGGAGATTGGGTAGTGGTGAAACGAGAGACGTGTGGAAAGTCCTAGAGCTACGGTTTGAAGATCTACATCAAGTCCTGAAAACCGCCGCCACTGCTGTCGAATTGGAAGGAGAAACTGATTGGATCTAAGTGTCATATTGCAATCAAGTGCAAGGACTACAAGAGCCATAATGTTTTGTTCATTGCCTTATTGTTCATTCTATATTGCACAGAAGGAAATCATAGTCAAATCAAATTCCAACAGTATTATATTATCAAGATGAGTCAGGAACAACTAAGTTGACTTTTGCAGTATAGTGGACTGTAAGACAGATGACAGATAGGACACTTGGTTTTGGTCTGATAAGTACATCTGTGTGACTGAAACTGACCCAGTCTATGGTAATAGTGTTTAGATATGACCATACCAACTGTGGATATTGGAGATGCACTAGTCTGAAGTGTTGGGAATATAAACCAGTGCCAACTACCTCTAGAGTCAGTAAAGGTAAAGGTTTGTCGCAAAGGATGACTGTTCTTAAGGGAACACCACCAAACAGTTGTAAACATAATGAGTGTAATCCTCTGTTCCTGTCCATTAGAAATCTTATCCAACAGGATTCGGGGATATATGTTTTAGGAGCATGTATAAGTGACAAAGATCCCCTAGGCAAATTTAGAATGTTGGTAAGAGAGAAACCTCAAAGTTCAGTTGCATCTGTGGCTCCTACATCCTTAACTATAGATGGCATTAAATATTTGGCCAATTTAAAAATATGAAGACAACCTGGCCTTAGAGAAAGGATTTTATACAGGAAAGCCCTTTGGTGTTTTCCCTCCAGGATATTGTTCTTACTTAATTCAGCTGAATGAGGCGAGTAGTGACTCTAACGTTTACTCTGACATGACTCTGATTGTGTGGAGATTTGAAACTCCGACCCAGGATGCAGGTAGAATGAAGTGGCCAATGTACCCTGATCAAGTCCTGATCAAGTACTGATGCCATTTGTTCTATTCTCACCTCCTTAGTGGGATCAAATCAGTAGGCAAAAACAATGTCCGGTCACGACTAAAGACGTCACTCCCTACATCCTTTGTCTCACATGTTTACATGGATGCCATAGGAATCTGTAGAAGAGTTTCTGATTAATTTAAAGCTAAAAGTCAGATAGTTGCAGGATTTGAGTCATTAATTCCCATGATTAGTAGTTTAAAAAAATAAAAATAAAAATTTGATTGGATTAACATCTCTATTGTCATCAACAGAGATTTGTGAATTATATCTGTGATGCTGTGAAGGGAATGGTGGAACAACTGAGCTCTTTTTCGGTGATGACTCTACAGAACCGATTGGTCCTTGACAGCAGAAAAAAGAGGGGTTTACAAGATCATTGTAAGTTCCTGCTGCATCTACATTTCGGACAACACTGCCCCTGATGGAAGGATCACCAAGGATCTGAAGAAACTGATGGATTTTATCAAATTAACTGACGGAAAAACTTCAGAAATGAATCACATCATTTCCAGAATAATGTTTTGGGGATTGGTTCAGCGACTACAATGTTTTTAACATTTGGTTTTAACAGGCTGTTATATAGTTCTCAGTTTTAGAAAAATTGTTTTTAAAAATGTTTAATACATCCATGCCCACACTATGTATATGTGCTGTGCCCCTGACAAAGACAAAAATTATTCTATCCTGAAGTAAATAAAAACCTTGTTGATGGTTGCGGGGTAAATAGGACAAGGTGAAGGCAAACCCGAAAGGGAGTTGAGGGGACCTGGTGAAGCAATAAGGAAAGACCAGCTCTTCGCTGTTTAGGGCGTTGGGAGAGTACCTCACTTTGCCTGTTCACCTTTGGTCTATTTCCCGCAAAAGGAGGGATTTGTGAGAGATGGGCTTTATATCTCTATATAATGTGGTGTGAATATTCTGTAGTACACATTTTTTTCCACTAGATGGCCGCAAACCATATGTATGAGAAGGTCGATAAGGGAGGGGGAAGAGGGGATTACATTACAGTTTTCAAATATACCTATGAACTCAGAGTTGAAGTTGCTGAAACCACTCCTATCAGGTTAAGGAGCTAATAGTCTCCTCTTTAGGAACACCCCTTCTGTGATGTCATGTCTGCTATTTAAGTCAATGTAATGTGAATAAACTCTTATTCCCTCACTACAAGCGTTGGGTACGCCCTGTTTGGATTGAGCACCATATTCCATCCTCTTGTTAATAGAGAGCCGCCTCACTCTTGTACTTTAATGTGAATAAAGCTCTCTCTTCTACCATGGCTCAAGGGGGATGAGAAGATGCTTCATGAAACCACCTAGTGTGTCTGGTCTCATTATGAAAGCAGTATGGCACGTGCATACTTATACTTCTAATTGGTTTGGCACCACACAAACAAGATGAGAAGCTCATGAATTACGCTGACACTTTGCAACAGATTCACGGAGGTCTGCTACCTCCAGCGACAACCCCTGCATGCGATCCACCAGTGCAGAGACAGGATCCATGACAACACAGAGCAGTGGAAACAGTAACAGTATCCGGCGGCTGATAATGTCATGGGTAGTACGGGGAAAGAAAGACAACCAAAGGGAACCACAACAAAACAACAACTGGCTAGGCCCCAAACCTAGGGAACAAAGAGGTCACCTCCTAGCAATCCCCGATTCTCTTCCTAATCTGCTAACAACATGTGCAAATCTCAAAGGTAGAAATGCACATGCACAGGAACCTGAGACTGCTGAAACACTGCACCAAACCCTCAGCTTAAGGAACAGAGTAAGAGGCAACTGACTCCTTCCAAACTGAAGGAGCTAATGTCTCCCTGAGGCCTAGTCAAAACAGACACAACAGGAGAAGGGAAAAGGACTTAGCTTGAGAAGCAAATGGAACTGTACTGTATATATACAGTACAGACCAAAAGTTTGGACACACCTTCTCATTCAAAGAGTTTTCTTTATTTTCATGACTATGAAAATTGTAGATTCACACTGAAGGCATCAAAACTATGAATTAACACGTGGAATTATATACATAACAAACAAGTGTGAAACAACTGAAAATATGTCATATTCTAGGTTTTCAAAGTAGCCACCTTTTGCTTTGATTACTGCTTTGCACACTCTTGGCATTCTCTTGATGAGCTTCAGAGGTAGTCCCCTGAAATGGTTTTCACTTCACAGGTGTGCCCTGTCAGGTTTAATAAGTGGGATTTCTTGCCTTATAAATGGGGTTGGGACCATCAGTTGCGTTGAGGAGAAGTCAGGTGGATACACAGCTGATAGTCCTACTGAATAGACTGTTAGAATTTGTATTATGGCAAGAAAAAAGCAGCTAAGTAAAGAAAAACGAGTGGCCATCATTACTTTAAGAAATGAAGGTCAGTCAGTCAGCCGAAAAATTGGGAAAACTTGGAAAGTAAGGGCTATTTGACCATGAAGGAGAGTGATGGGGTGCTGCGCCAGATGACCTGGCCTCCACAGTCACCAGACCTGAACCCAATCGAGATGGTTTGGGGTGAGCTGGACCGCAGAGTGAAGGCAAAAGGGCCAACAAGTGCTAAGCATCTCTGGGAACTCCTTCAAGACTGTTGGAAGACCATTTCAGGGGACTACCTCTTGAAGCTTATCAAGAGAATGCCAAGAGTGTGCAAAGCAGTAATCAAAGCAAAAGGTGGCTACTTTGAAGAACCTAGAATATGACATATTTTCAGTTGTTTCACACTTGTTTGTTATGTATATAATTCCACATGTGTTAATTCATAGTTTTGATGCCTTCATAGTCATGAAAATAAAGAAAACTCTTTGAATGAGAAGGTGTGTCCAAACTTTTGGTCTGTACTGTATATATATATAGTACTGCAGACAGTTATATATTATGGTTATTGTGTGAGATAAATATATATGTCACTACCAGAGCTTTGGGACGTTCTCACAGCTCTGTTTCTCCACCCCTGTGATGATGTCACTACTAGAGCTGGGAGGAGTTCTCACTACTCTGTTTACTTTTGGTTTCTTTCACCACAGCTGTCCTTCATGTGTTTGATTTTCCTCTCTTTATATCACCCCTCCTCCTATGATAGGATGTGGATTATAGTTCTCACTTCAGTTGTAGCTCTGGCTTTAGTTTCTTCACTTGTAGCTATCAGTTCACTGGACCTGTGTTCTGCTGCAGCTAGCACTCCGGATATTGCCAGCCTGTCCTTGGATCCATCTTCTCTGCGGCTGCAACACCGTCAGCTAAGTGTGCAGACATTGTTGTGTTCCTATTTATTTTCTGACTGGATCTGAGGTGGCCACGGTTCCCTCCATATACTGAGTAGGGCACTGGTGGCCGTGCCCCTTCCACTATTGTAGGGGTTACAGTGGTCATTAGTCTTAGGCACGTGGGCATGCCTCTTTCCGCCATTTGGATCCGGGCATGTGCTTTAGCAGAATAGGGAGAGCGTTGAGGGTCGGACAGGGGTCACCCGTTATCCTCCCTAGTTCTGGGTCCAGTCAGTAGCTCTGTACTGTGTATTACTATTGTTGCCCACATACAGCCGTGACATTATAATCCACCAAAACCGTCCTTTTTTGACATGGATCCGCTTTCTGGCCTGGTTGACCGCATGCAGGGTCTTTCTTTGGAAGTAGCGGATCTCCGTCAAACTATGACTCAGCTTCAAGCATTGGGCCCTGCTCCGGCTCATGGAGTCTGTTGCGAGCCAAAGGTCTCACTTCCGGAGACGTTCTCCGGGGGCAGTGAGAATTTTGTTCGTTTCAGAGAGGCATGCAAACTCCATTTTTGCTTGTGTCCTCACTCTTCTGGTAATCAAGAGCAGAGGGTGAGGATTGTCATCTCCCTGCTCAGGGGTAATGCTCAGACTTGGGCTTTTTCGCTGCCATCAGGGGATCCCTCCCTTCGATCCGTGGAGGGATTTTTTGTGGCCCTGGGGCAGATTTATGATGACCCGGATCGTGTTGCTCTGGCCGAATCTAACCTACGTGTTTTATGCCAGAACAAACGGTCTGCGGAGCTTTATTGTTCTGAATTTCGGAGATGGGCAGCTGATTCGGGTTGGAATGATGCTGCACTCCGGAGTCAGTTCTGTCATGGTCTCTCGGAGAGATTAAAAGATGCGTTTGCTTTCCATGAGAGACCAACGTCCTTAGAGTCTGCCATGTCATTGGCGGTACGCCTTGACAGGCGTCTAAGAGAAAGAAACGAGACCTCTCTGTCCAGCCATTGTCAGTCTAGGGGAAGTGGTGCGGACTCATTCAGTGTGCAGGGGCCTCATCCTGTCTCGCTCCCCTCTGAGGAGGAACCCATGCAGCTAGCTCGACTTGCCCCTGATAAAAGAGGATTTAGTCCTCAGAGTATGGTCTGTTTTTGTTGTGGGGGCATAGGTCATTTGGCAAATGTTTGTCCATCTAGGAGATTCTTGAACCGTACTAAGAGCGATAATAAGAGAAAAATCTCAAAAGGTAAATCATCAAGTTCTGCTTCATCTGCTACTTTGGGCAAAGTTGATGTAGGATTTGATGCTTTTCCTCTGACCTGCAGTTCCCGTTTTCTCCTGTCTGCCAGGGTGGCGCTAGAGAGCAAAGTCATTTCTTGTGAGATTTTTGTCGATAGTGGAGCGGCCGTCAATCTTATTGACACTCAATTTGTAGCCATGCATGGTTTTCAGGTTTGCACATTAGATAAAGATATACCTGTTTTTGCTATTGACTCTGCTCCACTCTCACAGAGATCTCTGAAAGGCATTGTTCACAATATCCGGCTAGCTGTAGGTGACACTCATGTGGAGGATATATCTTGTTTTGTCCTTAACGGATTGCCGTCTCCTCTAGTTTTGGGGTTACCCTGGCTCACTAGACATAACCCCACTATTGATTGGCAAGGAAGGCAAATAAATGAGTGGAGTGACTTTTGTAGAGAGAATTGTCTCACAGCGACTTTTGCAGAGGTGTCTACTAAAACGGTGCCATCATTTCTCTCTGATTTCTCGGACGTGTTTTCCGAGAGCGGTGTTCAGGAGCTACCTCCTCACCGGGAGTTTGACTGTCCCATTAACCTCATTCCCGGCGCCAAGCTGCCAAAAGCACGCCTCTACAATCTCTCACAACCGGAAAGAATCGCTATGCGAACTTACATCTCCGAGAGTCTCGAAAAGGGGCATATTCGTCCCTCAAAGTCACCTGTGGCCGCGGGTTTTTTTTTTGTTAAAAAGAAAGATGGCTCTCTGAGACCTTGCCTAGATTTTAGGGAGCTGAACCGTATCACGATTCGCGATCCCTATCCCCTTCCTCTGATCCCGGACCTCTTCAATCAAATTGTTGGGGCCAAGGTGTTTTCCAAATTGGATTTGAGAGGCGCGTACAACCTGGTCAGGGTCAGAGAGGGGGATGAATGGAAAACGGCCTTTAATACCCCTGACGGGCATTTCGAGAATCTCGTTATGCCTTTCGGCCTGATGAATGCTCCGGCCGTCTTTCAGCATTTTGTTAATAGTATTTTCTATCATTTAATGGGGAAATTTGTATTGGTGTATCTTGATGATATTTTGATTTTTTCCCCTGATGTTCAGACCCATCAGGATCATCTTTTTCAGGTTCTGCAGATTCTGCGGGAAAATAAATTGTACGCCAAGCTGGAGAAATGTCTTTTTATGGTATCGGAGATTCAATTTCTGGGTTTTCTCCTCTCTGCTTCTGGTTTTCGCATGGATCCCGAGAAGGTCCGTGCTGTACTTGAGTGGGAGCTTCCTGAGAATCAGAAGGCATTGATGCGCTTTCTGGGTTTTGCGAACTATTACAGAAAGTTCATTTTGAATTATTCCTCTGTTGTCAAACCCCTCACTGACATGACAAAAAAGGGGGCGGATTTTTCCTCTTGGTCGGAGGAGGCGCTTGCAGCCTTTTCTAAGATTAAAGAGAATTTTGCGTCTGCTCCCGTCTTGGTGCATCCCGATGTTTCCTTACCTTTTATTGTTGAGGTGGATGCTTCCGAGGTGGGTGTGGGTGCGGTTTTGTCCCAGGGCCCTTCCCCTGCCAAGTGGCGACCCTGTGCCTTTTTCTCTAAAAAACTCTCCCCGGCAGAGAGAAACTATGATGTGGGCGATAGGGAGTTGTTGGCCATCAAGTTGGCTTTCGAGGAATGGCGCCATTGGTTGGAGGGGGCCAGGCACCCTATCACCGTTTTTACCGACCATAAGAATCTGGCATACTTGGAGTCGGCCAGGCGTATGAATCCGAGACAGGCCAGATGGTCTCTGTTCTTCTCCAGATTCAATTTTGTTGTTACATTCCGACCTGGGATAAAAAATGTGAAGGCTGATGCTCTCTCTCGCTGTTTTCCGGGAGGAGGAAACTCCGAGGACCCGGGTCCCATTTTGGCGGAGGGGGTAGTTGTTTCTGCTCTATATTCCGATTTGGAGGCCGAGGTCCAGGCTGCCCAGACTGAGACACCTGCCCGTTGTCCTTCTGGGAAGTTGTTCGTGCCTCCTGAGCTACGTCACAAACTCTTTAAGGAGCATCATGATACGGTTCTTGCTGGTCACCCCGGGAGTAGAGCCACGGTGGATCTCATTGCTCGGAGATTTTGGTGGCCGGCTCTTCGTAAGTCGGTGGAGGGTTTTGTGGCTGCTTGTGAGACGTGCGCTCGCGCTAAGGTCCCTCGTTCACGGCCTTCAGGTTCCCTTCTCCCGTTACCCATTCCTTCCCGTCCTTGGACACACCTGTCCATGGACTTTATCACGGATCTTCCTCGTTCCTCGGGGAAGTCGGTGATCCTGGTGGTGGTGGACCGTTTTAGCAAGATGGCTCATTTCGTACCTTTCCCTGGTTTACCTAATGCTAAAACGTTGGCGCAAGCTTTTGTCGACCATATTGTTAAATTGCACGGCATTCCCTCTGATATTGTTTCCGATAGAGGCACGCAGTTTGTGTCCAGGTTCTGGAAGGCTTTCTGTTCTCGCCTGGGGGTTCGGCTGTCCTTCTCTTCTGCTTTTCATCCGCAGTCGAATGGTCAGACTGAGCGCCTCAATCAGAATCTGGAGACATATTTGCGCTGTTTTGTTTCAGAGAACCAGGAGGATTGGTGTTCATTTCTCCCTCTTGCTGAGTTTGCTCTGAACAACCGTCGTCAGGAATCTTCTGATAAGTCACCATTCTTTGGTGCATATGGGTTCCATCCACAGTTTGGGACATTCTCGGGAGGGGCTCTTTCTGGTTTACCTGAGGAGGAGAGATTTTCCTCGTCTTTGTCTACCATTTGGCAAAAGATTCAGGGTAATCTTAAAAAGATGAGTGAGAGGTATAAGCGTGTGGCTGATAAGAGACGTGTGCCTGGTCCGGACCTGAATGTGGGTGATCTGGTGTGGTTGTCTACTAGAAACATTAAGTTGAAGGTTCCCTCCTGGAAATTGGGTCCCAAGTTTATTGGGCCTTATAAAATCTTGTCAGTCATCAATCCTGTTGCCTTCCGTCTTGATCTTCCACGGGTTTGGAAGATACATAATGTATTTCACAGATCTCTCTTAAAACCATATGTCCAGCCCACGGTACCCTCCTCTTTGCCTCCTCCTCCGATTTTGGTTGATGGCAATCTGGAGTTTGAGGTTTCCAGAATTGTGGACTCTCGCATGGTCCGCGGTTCTCTTCAGTACCTCGTTCATTGGAAGGGTTATGGTCCTGAGGAGAGGATGTGGGTTCCGGTGTCGGACATTAAAGCCACTCGCCTCATCAGGGCATTTCATAGGGCTCATCCTGAGAAGGTGGGTCCTGGGTGTCCGGAGTCCACCCGTAGAGGGGGGGGTACTGTCACTACCAGAGCTTTGGGACGTTCTCACAGCTCTGTTTCTCCACCCCTGTGATGATGTCACTACTAGAGCTGGGAGGAGTTCTCACTACTCTGTTTACTTTTGGTTTCTTTCACCACAGCTGTCCTTCATGTGTTTGATTTTCCTCTCTTTATATCACCCCTCCTCCTATGATAGGATGTGGATTATAGTTCTCACTTCAGTTGTAGCTCTGGCTTTAGTTTCTTCACTTGTAGCTATCAGTTCACTGGACCTGTGTTCTGCTGCAGCTAGCACTCCGGATATTGCCAGCCTGTCCTTGGATCCATCTTCTCTGCGGCTGCAACACCGTCAGCTAAGTGTGCAGACATTGTTGTGTTCCTGTTTATTTTCTGACTGGATCTGAGGTGGCCACGGTTCCCTCCATATACTGAGTAGGGCACTGGTGGCCGTGCCCCTTCCACTATTGTAGGGGTTACAGTGGTCATTAGTCTTAGGCACGTGGGCATGCCTCTTTCCGCCATTTGGATCCGGGCATGTGCTTTAGCAGAATAGGGAGAGCGTTGAGGGTCGGACAGGGGTCACCCGTTATCCTCCCTAGTTCTGGGTCCAGTCAGTAGCTCTGTACTGTGTATTACTATTGTTGCCCACATACAGCCGTGACAATATAATTCATACAGTTCTGATCAAAAGTTTAGGACCACTTGAAAAATGGCAACAAATCATATTTATCATGGCTGGATCTTATCAAGGTTCCAAGTAGAGCTTCAACATGCAACAAGAAGAAATGGGAGTGAGACCAAACATTTTTTGAGCATTCAATTGAATGAAAACGAATAAACTGAAACAGGCTGTTTTTCAGCTGATTAAAAGTTTAGGACCACACCTCCAAAAAAAAACTAAACCCCCCCAAAACTGAAATCCAACTTCCAAACATGAATTCAGTAATGTAACGGTCACGTCCACACACACACAGGGGGAAGGATAGTGACCACTGTGCTCCACCCTCACCCTTGGCCCTGCCTACTTGCCTCACGAGTCCTGATGACAGGGGACAACTGGACGACAGTCCCTTACTTAGGATATGTGCAGGGAAGACAGACAAGACAAAATAGGGAACGTGAACGGACCGGGTCAGAACCAAGAGAGCTACGCAGTACAAATGGTTAAGCAAAGAATGGTCAGGAGAAGCCGGGGTCAAATACCAGGAGGGATGCGCAGTACAGGAGGAGCAGGCAAAGGATCGTCAGGGAACAGGATCAGGTGAGTATTCAGTAGTCCAACAAATAGCCAGGAACCTAGAATTAACAGGCAACCTGTGGCGAGCAGGCTGTCTGTATTTATAGTGGGGTCTGAGAGTCATGTGACGTGGCCAGCGTCACATGACCGACAGACAGACAGACAAGTCGAGCACCGAGTGATCAGCTCGGCGCTCAAGGCAGACCTAGGAGCAGGGAGCCTCCCAGATAGCAAAGCCACCCTGGGAACGAGACTAAGCACAGATCCTCGCTCCCGAAGCTAAGCAGCAGGTCTGCGGCTGATGGTAGACCGAGTGCGCCTTTTGCGCCCTGTGACAAGTAATGAGTAGCTCCGCCGTTATTGTTTATCACTTCAAAAATTTGTTTCGGCATGCTTGATGCAAGCATTTCCATTAGGTGAGTGGGAACATTTCTCCAAGTGGTGAAGACGGCCGCACGAAGGCCATCTACTGTCTGGAACTGTTGTCCATTTTTGTAAACTTCCCTTGCCATCCATCCCCAAAGGTTCTCAATTGGATTTAGATCAGGGGAACACGCAGGATGGGCCAAAAGAGTGATGTTATTCTCCTGGAAGAAGTCCCTTGTCCTGCGGGCATTGTGTACTGTAGCGTTGTCCTGTTGAAAAACCCAGTTGCAGGGGCGTACATAGAAATCATTGGGCCCCATAGCAAGAATCTGAATTGGGCCTCTTAACCCCGCCCACTACCTTGGCCCATCCCACCTCCTGCCCTGGCTCCTCCCCTGCCACCACCCCATTTGCCAATAAAGAAATGTATACATGACCTACTGAGGACTCCAGCATAACGCAAACCGGACGGATCCGTTATGCAGGCCCTAGACTTCTATTATGACAGAATGAATAATGGAATGCCTATAAAGCTGCCTATACAGGGAGTGCAGAATTATTAGGCAAGTTGTATTTTTGAGGATTAATTTTATTATTGAACAACAACCATGTTCTCAATGAACCCAAAAAACTCATTAATATCAAAGCTGAATATTTTTGGAAGTAGTTTTTAGTTTGTTTTTAGTTTTAGCTATTTTAGGGGGATATCTGTGTGTGCAGGTGACTATTACTGTGCATAATTATTAGGCAACTTAACAAAAAACAAATATATACCCATTTCAATTATTTATTTTTACCAGTGAAACCAATATAACATCTCAACATTCACAAATATACATTTCTGACATTCAAAAACAAAACAAAAACAAATCAGTGACCAATATAGCCACCTTTCTTTGCAAGGACACTCAAAAGCCTGCCATCCATGGATTCTGTCAGTGTTTTGATCTGTTCACCATCAACATTGCGTGCAGCAGCAACCACAGCCTCCCAGACACTGTTCAGAGAGGTGTACTGTTTTCCCTCCTTGTAAATCTCACATTTGATGATGGACCACAGGTTCTCAATGGGGTTCAGATCAGGTGAACAAGGAGGCCATGTCATTAGATTTTCTTCTTTTATACCCTTTCTTGCCAGCCACGCTGTGGAGTACTTGGACGCATGTGATGGAGCATTGTCCTGCATGAAAATCATGTTTTTCTTGAAGGATGCAGACTTCTTTCTGTACCACTGCTTGAAGAAGGTGTCTTCCAGAAACTGGCATTTTGCCAAAGGAAAGGAAGTTGCCTAATAATTATGCACACCTAATATAGGGTGTTGATGTCATTAGACCACACCCCTTCTCATTACAGAGATGCACATCACCTAATATGCTTAATTGGTAGTAGGCTTTCGAGCCTATACAGCTTGGAGTAAGACAACATGCATAAAGAGAATGATGTGGTCAAAATACTCATTTGCCTAATAATTCTGCACGCAGTGTAAAGGCATTCAGTTAGGCATTCCGTCATGGAATTGCATTATGGTCCATGGTAACGGAATCCATAATGCAATTCACTATTTACCACCAAACGAAGCGTGAACGAATTTTAAAATATGAAATTTGCTCATCTCTAATTATGAACAGACTGGGGACGACTAATGCTGGCGGTTTCATTTGTGTTTTTGAGGTGACAGGTTCCCTTTAACAGCAAGCAGAGTTCATGGGGGGGCGAGGGGGGTGGCACATTCCTGAGTCCTCTATGAGCCTACAGTACCGCCCACCCCCACAGGAACTCTGCTTGCTGCTGCCCTCAGAAAGTCCTATACATGAAGTTCTGGAACTGGAACGTTTTATACAGTCTCTATTAGCACTAGCGTAATTAGAAATGACTGGGCCCCACAGGAAATTTTTGAACGGGCCCCACAGGAAATTTTTGAATTGCCCCCCTCCCAGCTGTCCGGTACCTCTGACCAGCAGAGACACTTGACTTCCCTAATACAGTCCAATTATCGTCCAATAGACAAGTCATGGAAATATAGAAAGTATACTGTACTAATCAAAAGACCTTTATTCTTACCTTTACTGTCAAAATATCATACTACACAGTATACATATATTTCCATGACTTGTCTTTTGGACGATAATTAGAATTTGGACTGTATTAGGGAAGAAGTCAAGTGTCTCTGCCGGTCAGAGGTGCCAAACAGCTGGGGGGGGCCCGTTCAAAAATTTCCTGTGGGGCCCACTGCCCAGTCATTTCTAGTTACGCCAGTGCTAACAGACTGTTATTAGTACAGACTGTTATTAGTACACTACAGACATTTTTTTCATTAATGATCCCGGTTGTAAAGATAGTCCTACTGTGTGGACGACGGCTGGCAGTGGCACAGGTCCGGACTGGCTGTGAGATGATGGTTTTGGGTGGCACTGGCGTCTGTCGCGGCCGGGCAGCACAACTCACTCTAAAGTTCTTCCATGCTGAGTGCGCGCCTGCTGCCTGCACTGGCTGGGCCAATCAGCAGCAGGATCTTAACACACTGCTAATGCTGATTGGCCCAGTATGTGAAGCAGTGCAGGCGCAGCAGACGCTGGGTCCTAGGGAGCGCACAGTGAGTCAATGAGAAGTCAGACGGGGGGGGGGGGGGGGGGGGCGTGTATTATCGGCGGCGCTGGGAGCCAATTATAAGTGTGCAGACCGCCTCTGAGCCTGCAGTGAGCGCAGTTGCAGGGGGCGGGGCCTTCTGAGCACTCTGGGCCCCCCGGTGCCGCGGGCCCCATAGCAGTGGCGTACCCTGCCTCTATTGGCGGTACGCCACTGTCCAGTTGTTACCACACAGACGAGGGCCCTCAGTCATGAGGAATGCTCTCTGCAACATCTGGACATAGCCAGCGACCATTTGACGCCCCTGCACTTCCTGAAGCTCCATTGTTCCACTGACGGAAAAAGCACCCCAGACCATTATGGCGCCCCCTCCACTGTGGCGCATAGAAAACATCTCAGGTGGGATCTGCTTGTCATGCCAGTAATGTTGGAAACCATCAGGACCATCAAGGTAAAAAAAATTCTCATCAGAGAATAAAACTTTCTTCCACCTTTGAATGTCCCATGTTTGGTGCTCTCTTGCAAATTTCAAACGAGCAGTTCTGTGGCGTTCAAGGAGACGAGGTCTTTGAAGACGTTTTTTGTTTTTGAAGCCCTTCAGTCTCAGATGCCGTCTGATGGTTATGGGGCTGCAGTCAGCACCAGTAAGGGCCTTAATTTGGGTCGAGGATCGTCCAGTGTCTTGACGGACAGCCAATTGGATCCTCCGGCTCAGTGCTGATGAATTTTTTTTGGGTCTTCCACTTGACTTTTTTGTTCCATAACCCTCAGGATCATTTAAGATATTCCAAATGACTGTATTACTGCGTCCCACCTCAGCAGCTATGGCGCGCTGTGAGAGACCCTGCTTATGCAGTTTAGCAACCCGACCACGTTCAAAAAGGGAGAGGTTTTTTGCCTTTGCCATCACAACGTGTGACTACCTGACAGAAAATGACAATGAATACACATCTTTGCACAGATTTGGCCTTTTAAAAGGCATGTGGTCCTAAAATTTGGATCAGCTGAAAAACAGCCTGTTTCAGTTTAATCGTTATTTTCAATTAATTGAATGCTCAAAAAATGTTTTGTCTCACTCTCATTTCTTCTTGTTGCATGTTGAAGCTCTACTTGGAACCTTGTTAAAGGGCTTCTATCACCAGATTTGGTCCTATTTAGCTGACTGACACTAGCGATGTGCTAGTGTCAGCAGTCCATAACAGTATTCTTACTTATCATCGCCTGCGCCAACTACGCCTGCGCCAACTACGTTACAGTGAGAAAGCAGAAAATGACGGAACACCGGCACCAGGAGCGCGGCATTCACTCACTGTGCCTGCGCCGAATACAGAAGCGCACGGCGCAGGCGCGGGAATTGGTACCAGATACTGAGAAGTTTCATGTCAATCAACAGGAGCGGGGCGGGCTGGAGGGACGCGATGGGCGGCTGAAATGGTTAGTGGACGGAGCCCTCTAGGTGCTAATGACGCCCACATAGCACCTAGAGGCTCATTAGCATATCTATAAAAGTATGTTTTTAAGGTGAACGGCAGCAGACACATGATAAGTAAGAACACTGTTATGGACTGCTGACACTAGCACATCGCTAGTGTCAGTCAGCTAAATAGGACCAAATCTGGTGATAGAAGCCCTTTAAGATCCAACAATGTAAAATAAGATTTTTTGCCAATTTTTAAGTGGTCTTAAACTTTTGATCAGGACTGTATATATATATATATATACACTCACCTAAATAATTATTAGGAACACCAGTTCTATTTCTCATTAATGCAATTATCTAGTCAACCAATCACATGGCAGTTGCTTCAATGCATTTAGGGGTGTGGTCCTGGTCAAGACAATCTCCTGAACTCCAAACTGAATGTCAGAATGGGAAAGAAAGGTGATTTAAGCAATTTTGAGCGTGGCATGGTTGTTGGTGCCAGACGGGCCGGTCTGAGTATTTCACAATCTGCTCAGTTACTGAGATTTTCACGCACAACCATTTCTAGGGTTTGCAAAGAATGGTGTGAAAAGGGAAAAACATCCAGTATGCGGCAGTCCTGTGGGCAAAAATGCCTTGTGGATGCTAGAGGTCAGAGGAGAATGGGCCGACTGATTCAAGCTGATAGAAAAGCAACGTTGACTGAAATAACCACTCGTTACAACCGAGGTATGCAGCAAAGCATTTGTGAAGCCACAACACGCACAACCTTGAGGCGGATGGGCTACAACAGCAGAAGACCCCACCGGGTACCACTCCTCTCCACTACAAATAGGAAAAAGAGGCTACAATTTGCACAAGCTCACCAAAATTAGACTGTTGAAGACTGGAAAAATGTTGCCTGGTCTGATGAGTCTCGATTTCTGTTGAGACATTCAAATGGTAGAGTCCGAATTTGGCGTAAACAGAATGAGAACATGTATCCATCCTCTGATGGCTACTTCCAGCAGGATAATGCACCATGTCACAAAGCTCGAATCATTTCAAATTGGTTTCTTGAACATGACAATGAGTTCACTGTACTAAAATGGCCCGCACAGTCACCAGATCTCAACCCAATAGAGCATCTTTGGGATGTGGTGGAACGGGAGCTTCGTGCCCTGGATGTGCATCCCTCAAATCTCCATCAACTGCAAGATGCTATCCTATCAATATGGGCCAACATTTCTAAAGAATGCTATCATCACCTTGTTGAATCAATGCCACGTAGAATTAAGGCAGTTCTGAAGGCAAAAGGGGGTCCAACACCGTATTAGTATGGTGTTCCTAATAATTCTTTAGGTGAGTGTATACACACACTCACTGCATCTATTATACAGTATAATGCAGTGGACACAGATGCACAGTATACCCAACACTGTACTGATTAGTGTTGATCGCAAATATTCTAATCCCGAATTTTTATTGCGAATATCGGCCCTTCGAGAATTCACGAAAATGTAGAATATAGTGCTATATATTCATAATATTCTAGATTTTTTTTTTCATCAGTAACCTCCCTTCTTGCTTGTGGGCCAATGAGAAGGCTGCAATATCTTTGTCAGAGCTTAGCAACATCCCTAGCAACCAATAGGAAAGTTGCCTAGTCAGGGGAATGTCAGCTCCGGTAAGCAGGGGACCAGGAGAGCAGGGCAGGCCAGACAGGTGCTGGTAGTGGGAGACTCTATTATTAGGGGAACAGATAGGGAAATCTGTCACAAATACTGTGATCGCCGAAAAGTGTGCTGTCTTCCTGGCGCTAGAGTTCGACACATCCCGCATCGGGTTGACAGATTGCTGGGAGGGGCTGGAGAAGATCCAGCAGTCATGGTCCATATCGGAACCAATGACAAAGTTATGGGTAGGTGGAGAGTCCTTAAAAATGATTTCAGGGATTTAGGTCAAAAGCTTAGGGCAAGGACCTCAAAGGTAGTATTTTCCGAAATACTACCTGTACCACGGGCCACACAAGAAAGACAGCGGGAGATTAGGGAAATTAACAAGTGGCTCAAGAACTGGTGTAGGAAGGAGGGGTTTGGGTTCCTGGAGAACTGGGCCGACTTCTCTATCGGCTACAGGCTCTATCGTAGGGACGGGCTGCACCTCAATGGGGAAGGGGCAGCTATGTTGGGGAAGAAGATGGCTAGAAGATTGGAGGAGTGTTTAAACTAGGGACTGGGGGGAGGGTAATTACGTTACAGGATGGGAAGATAGTGCAGATAGAGACCGGGGGCAAGGTAGTGGGACTGGGGGAGGAATGGAAGGAGGGACTAGAACAGTTCAGAAGGAAAGGTGTATGGGAAAAAATATACATAAATCTTTCAAATGTATGTATACTAATGCCAGAAGCCTGACTAATAAAACTGGTGAACTGGAATTAGTGATGTGTGAGGAGGACTATGACATAGTGGGAATAACTGAGACATGGATGGATGATAGCTATGACTGGGCAGTTAATGTACAAGGTTACAGTATGTTTAGAAAGGATTGTCAAAACCGGAGAGGGGGAGGGGTCTGCCTTTATGTAAAGTCCTGTCTAAAGACCACACTCCGTGAAGATATAAGTGAGGGACATGAACATGTGGAGTCACTGTGGGTAGAGATATATGGAGCTAAAAAGAACAATAAATTACTAATAGGAGTTTACTATAATCCACCTAATATACCAGAGTCCACAGAAAATCTACTACTAAATGAGATAGACAAGGCGGCAAATCATAATGAGGTGGTTATTATGGGGGACTTCAACTACCCAGTTATAGACTGGGAAACTGAAACTTGTATATCTCATAAAGGAAACAGGTTCTTGGCAATAACCAAAGACAATTACCTCTCCCAACTGGTTCAGGACCCGACTAGAGGGACGGCCATACTGGACTTAGTATTAACCAATAGACCTGACAGAACAATAGACGTGCAGGTTGGGGGACACCTGGGAAATAGTGACCATAAAGTAATAACCTTCCAATTATCATTCAAAAGACCGTTTCTACAGGGAGGAACAAAAATACCAAACTTCAAAAAAGCTAAATTTAGCCAACTAAGAGAGGCCATAGGCCTAACTAAATGGGATAAAGTCCTCACAAATAAAAATACAGCCACAAAATGGGATATCTTTAAAAACATCCTAAAATCTCATTGTGAGAGGTACATATCGTAAGGGAATAAAAGGTTAAGGAACAAAAAGAAACCAATGTGGATAAACAGAACTGTAAAGAAAGCAATAAATGACAAAAAGAAAGCATATAAAACACTAAAACAGGAGGGTAGCACGGAAGCACTGAAAAACTATAAGGAAAAAAATAAAGCATGTAAAAAACAAATAAAAGCGGCCAAACTAGAGACCGAGAGATTAATTGCCAAAGAGAGTAAAACTAACCCTAAAATGTTCTTCAATTATATAAATGTTAAAAAGTATAAATCTGAAGGTGTCGGCCCTTTAAACAGTAATGAGGGGGGAGTCGCAGAGAGCGACGAGGAGAAAGCAAAGCTGTTAAAAAAAATTTTCTCCAATGTATTCACTGAGGAAAATAAACTGTCAGATGAAATGCTGAATGTTGAAATAAATTCCCCATTAAAAGTGTTCTGTCTGACCCAGGAAGAAGTACAACAGCGACTTAAAAAGATTAAAATAGACAAATCGCCAGGACCGGATGGCATACACCCCCGTATCCTAAAGGAATTAAGTAATGTCATAGCCAGACCCTTATTTCTGATATTTGCGGACTCTATACTGACAGGGAATGTCCCACAGGATTGGCGCATGGCAAATGTGGTGCCAATATTCAAAAAGGGTCCAAAAACAGAGCCTGGAAACTATAGGCCGGTAAGTTTAACATCTGTTGTGGGTAAACTGTTTGAAGGTTTTCTGAGAGATGCTATGTTAGAGCATCTTAACGGAAATAAGCAAATAACGCCATATCAGCATGGCTTCGTGAGGGATCGGTCATGTAAAACTAATTTAATCAGTTTCTATGAGGAGGTAAGTTCTAGACTTGAAAGCGGCGAATCAATGGATGTCGTGTATCTGGACTTCTCCAAAGCATTTGACACTGTACCACATAAAAGGTTAGTATATAAAATGAGAATGCTCGGACTGGGAGAAAACGTCTGTAAGTGGGTAAGTAACTGGCTCAATGATAGAAAACAGAGGGTGGTTATTAACGGTACACACTCAGATTGGGTCACTGTCACTAGTGGGGTACCTCAGGGGTCAGTATTGGGCCCTATTCCCTTCAATATATTTATTAATGATCTTGTAGAAAGCTTGCATAGTAAAATATAAATTTTCGCAGATGACACTAAACTGTGTAAAGTAATTAACACTGAAGAGGACAGTATACTACTACAGAGGGATCTGGATAGATTGGAGGCTTGGGCAGATAAGTGGCAGGTGAGGTTTAACACTGACAAATGTAAAGTTATGCACATGGGAAGGAATAATGCAAGTCACCCGTACATACTAAATGGTACAACACTCGGTAACACTGACATGGAAAAGGATCTAGGAATTTTAATAAACAGCAAACTAAGCTGCAAAAAACAGTGTCAGGCAGCTGCTGCGAAGGCCAATAAGATAATGGGTTGCATCAAAAGGGGCATAGATGCCCGTGATGAGAACATATTCCTACTACTTTACAAATCATTAGTCAGACCACACATGGAGTACTGTGTACAGTTCTGGGCTCCAGTGAACAAGGCAGACATAGCAGACCTGGAGAGGGTCCAGAGGAGGGCAACTAAAGTAATAACTGGAATGGGGCAACTACAGTACCCTGAAAGATTATCAAAATTAGGGTTATTCACGTTAGAAAAAAGACGACTGAGGGGAGATCTAATTACTATGTATAAATATATCAGGGGTCAGTATAGAGATCTATCCCATCATCTATTTATCCCCAGGACTGTGACTGTGACGAGGGGACATCCTCTGCGTTTGGAGGAAAGAAGGTTTGTACACAAACATAGAAAAGGATTCTTTACGGTAAGAGCAGTGAGACTATGGAACTCTCTGCCTGCGGAGGTGGTGATGGTGAGTACAATAAAGGAATTCAAGAGGGGCCTGCATGTATTTCTGGAGTGTAATAATATTACAGGCTATAGCTACTAGAGAGGGGTCGTTGATCCATGGAGATATTCTGATTGCCTGATTGGAGTCGGGAAGGAATTTTTTATTCCCCTAAAGTGAGGAAAATTGGCTTCTACTTCACAGGGTTTTTTTGCCTTCCTCTGGATCAACTTGCAGGATGACAGGCCGAACTGGATGGACAAATGTCTTTTTTCGGCCTTATGTACTATGTTACTATGTTACCCCTTTACTATATAAGAAACTCCCCAGCAGCCATTTTCTGCAGTTTTTTTGCAGTTCTGAGAGAGATAGCAGTGACATTGCTGTGCTCTGTGCTTTCATCTGGATCATATTCCTTGTCCAATTACATTAGATAGCTCATAAATATAATACAGATAGGTAGTGGGAAATAGTCAGTGTAGGTTAGATAGTGATATAGTGTAGCTGATGTAGTGATATGTGTTAGGTAGTGTGATAGGAATTACTGTTTCTCTGCTGTCCATACATACATGCTACATACATAGTGCTGTGATGTCACAACAATACTTAGTGCACCAATCAGTAATATCTACTCAGACCTGATAAAATGTGAAGTTGCATGTATTGAGCAAAAAATATGCGCATCATTAAAGAATTACTTGAGATCACGAATTCTAGAATTCACTAATTTATTGCAAATATTATGTGAGAAAATTTGCAAAATATCACGAAAATGAATATTGCCTATGCCGCTCATTACTAGTACTGATATATGAGGTACAAGGTATAATAGATGCAGTGTGTACAGATATATGTTATATACGAGTGTACTGATATATGAAGTACAAGGTAAAATAGATGCAGTGAATTAATTTTTTATGGCATGCACTGTGTGGGAGTAATTACCTGATAATTGTGTAGTGCGGGTTGTTACAGACGCAGTGATATCAAATATGTGGAGGGGATTTTATTTCTGGAATATTTTCCATTGAAAAGTTTTCTTCTTCAATGGAAAAAAGGTGTATTTTTAACTTGGAGATTTTTTAATGTAATAAAACTGTATTTGACTTTTTTTAAACTAGTTACGAGTCCCACATTGGGACCAGGGCCGATCCTACACGGGGTGCAGTGGGTGCCCCGCACCCCAGCGCTGCGGCCCTGGTGACAAGTGGGGGCGGCCGCGGCCGGCGGCAGGGCAGAGCAGGAGATGAGCGCCTCCATTGCTGAAGCGCTCATCTCCATAGTCATCTGTATTGCCGTCCTCAGGACGGCAATACAGATGCCTGTGCTGCGGCAGAGGAGGGAGAGGTGTGTCCCCTCCTGTTCCTCTGATAGGCTGCCGGCTTAGTGCTGGCAGCCTATCAGAGGCCGGTGATGGCGCGATGACGTCATCGCGTCGCCTGAGCCGTATAGCGAGGGACACAGACGGAAGAGGCGGCCTGCATCGCATCGCATTGCTGGAGGTAAGTATAAGTGTATTATTTTTTTTTATTTTTTTATATAGGTACAATACTGGGCTGGCACATGATAAGGGGGGCTACTGGGCTGGCACAAAAGGGGGGCTACTGGGCTGGCACATAAGGGGGGACTACTGGGCTGGGCTGGCACATGATAAGGGGGGCTACTGGGCTGGCACATGATAAGGGGGGACTACTGGGCTGGCACATGATAAGGGGGGACTACTGGGCTGGCACATGATAAGGGGGGACTACTGGGCTGGCACATGATAAGGGGGGCTACTGGCACATGATGGGGGGCTACTGGCACATGATATGGGGGCACTCTGGCTACTGGCACATGATATGGGGGCACTCTGGCTACTGGCACATGATAATGGGGGGGATCTGGCTACTGGCACATGATATGGGGGGGGGCTCTGGCTACTGGCACATGATAAGGGGGGGGCTCTGGCTACTGGCACATGATATGGGGGGCTACTGGCACATGATAAGGGGGGCTACTGGCACATGATAAGGGGGCTACTGGCACATGATAAGGGGGTCTACTGGCACATGATAAGGGGGGCTACTGGCACATAGGGGGGCTACTGGCACATAAGGGGGGCTACTGGCACATGATATGGGGGGCTCTGGCTACTGGCACATGATATGGGGGGGCTCTGGCTACTGGCACATGATGGTGGGGGGGCTCTTATTTCTGGCACATGATTGGGGGCACTCTGGCTACTGGCACATGATATGGGGGGCTCTGGCTACTGACACATGATATGGGGGGGCTCTGGCTACTGACACATGATATGGGGGGGCTCTGGCTACTGGCACATGATGGTGGGGGGGGGCTCTGGCTACTGGCACATGATATGGGGGGGCTCTGGCTATTGGCACATGATATGGGGGGCTACTGGCACATGATAAGGGGGACTACTGGCACATGATAAGGGGGCTACTGGCACATGATAAGGGGGGCTACTGGCACATGATAAGGAGGGCTACTGGCACATAGGGGGGCTACTGGCACATAAGGGGGGCTACTGGCACATGATACGGGGGGGCTCTGGCTACTGGCATATGATATGGGGGGCTCTGGCTACTGGCACATGATGGTGGGGGGGCTCTTATTTCTGGCACATGATTGGGGGCACTCTGGCTACTGGCACATGATATGGGGGGCTCTGGCTACTGACACATGATATGGGGGGGCTCTGGCTACTGACATGATATGGGGGGGCTCTGGCTACTGGCACATGATGGTGGGGGGGCTCTTATTACTGGCACATGATTGGGGGCATCTATGGGGGCACATCTTACTGCAGATTATTGGGGGGCACTATAGGGGCATCTACTGAGGCTAAAAAAGAAGATATTTTATATGGGGGCTCTGTATAGGGGCATTTTATACTGGGACACATTATGGTGGGTACTATGGGGAAGGGGGGGGCACTATGGGGGTCATCTACGGGGGCACTGAGAAGGGGTATTTTATATTGGCACATTATGGGAACATTAGCTCAACTGGGGGCATTACAAATGTTTTGCATATTATAAGGAGAATTATTACTACTGGGGGGGCATTATGGTGGGCTTTATTACTCCCCCATGGTATGACCCCCTAGTAGCAGCACCAGCCTCTCCCTGCTCTGCTATCCCTCTGCCCTTTCTCCAAATCCTTATTATGAAATCTTTCTCATTAGGTTAAAGCACAACATCAGCTCCGCCGAGCCCCCGGCCAAAGTGTTGAAGTGGCGTCCGAGATCCCCAAGGGCCAAGTCAAGTAACTGTAAGTTTTTATGGGGGTTCTACAAAAGAGCTATCGTGGGGCAAAGTTCATATTCGTGTTTACACATGTGTTTTAAAATGAATGCTTTCTCCTATTATAAACAAGTAAATAATGACGCAATGCTGTGGGGCTGGTGTGCAACTTTTTCCAGGGCTGGTTTTTATCCCCAGTCCGGCCCTGGCCGAGCGAGCCGCCGGGACTTTTTTTTTTTTTACTTTTTTTTTTTTTTAAGCCGAGCAGCCGAGCCGCCGATTCGTGGGGCTGAAGTTGTTGCCATAGAAACATTGTAAAGGGGAGGAGTTAGTAAGATAACCACGCCCATGTGGGGGCGCCAGAAATATTTCTGCACCCAAGCGCCTGTGACCCTAGGATCGGCCCTGATTGGGACTTTAACAGGTGATCTTTTATCACATTTATAATACACTATACTGCATAGATCTTGTATTATAGCATCCATTATGCTCAGTTACGCACATTTTGCTTTAGTTTTAGCAATTTCTCTCTGATATCCATTATGTTAAGTGGAAAAAAAAACTTCATGTAGGACTTTGAGCTGATGGATCAGAAGAACGGAAAAGTAAACAGTGATTTGAACCTATCTTTATGCAGTACAGTTTATGTTTGCTTTCCATCCTGGGATGCGGAGCAAGATCCGGCATGACCCCCAATGCAAGTCAATGGGGACGGATCCGTTTTCTCTGACACAATCTACCACAATAGAAAGCGAATCCGTCCTCCATTGATTTTCAATGGAGTTCATGACGAATCCGTCTTGGCAATGTTAAAGATAATACAACCGGATCCATTCATAATGGATGCAGATGGTTGTATTATCAGTAAAGGAAGAGTTTTTGCTGAACAATGCCGGATCCAGTAAAAACGCTAGTGTGAAAGTAGCCTTAGACTAGACCACCATAAAAAGGCAAATTGGTTAACAGTGTTCCGGCAAAGATCGTGGAACCTGTTACAGTACTCTAATAGACCAAACCCTCAAGCAGGCTTCAGAGTCTATTAGAGGAATATACCAATGCAGAGGACACTAGGTGGCAGCACTGTATTGTTATATTGAAAATTAAGTGCTCAATGATGGCTATATAAACATCAATGAACACATGGGCAATCTAATGATTACAGTTATTGTCACCCAGGGTGAAAAAGTAAGTTCAAATCACCATCTTTTCCTTAAAATAAAAATACTTAACCAATAGAGCTGAGCGGACACCTGGATGTTCGGGTTCGGCAGGTTCGGCCGAACTTGAAAAAAAAGTTTGGGTTTGGGACCCGAACTTGACCCCGAAACCGAACCCCATTGAAGTCAATGGGGACCTGAACTTTTGGGCACTAAAATGGCTCTAAAATAGTCCTGGAAAGGGATAGAGGGCTGCAAAAGGCATCAAAATGTGCTTAAGAGCATGACAACTGTTCTGCAAACAAATGTGTATAGGGAAATGACTTAAAATAACATAAAATACAGAAAAATTTAAAATAACAATCTGTGTCTAGGAGTAGGAGGTTGAGGAGGCGGTGTAGGTTGACGTGGCGGTGTAGGTGGAAGCAGCGGTGAAGGAGGAATAGGTAGCCAACACTGATTTGTGTTATTTTTTATTTTTAAATTGGGGTATCCCCCAAAACATTGGGACATATAACAAAATAAATCAAAGAATAAGTGCACTTGAGTACAAAAATGGATGGTTGAGGCTGGTAAAAATGTCTATTCTGCACAAGGTACGGACAAGTCCTGTGGGATCCATGCCTGGTTCATTTTAATAAACGTAAGCTTGTCCACATTGGCTGCGGCCTGTGATAATGCTCTCTGCCGTGCTAAACACACGTTCACACTATACACTGGCTGCAGGGCAGGTCAGCACCTCCAAGGCTGACAAAGCTTTTCCACATTTGGGCCATGCTAACCCTGCCTTCTCAGGTGCTGGTGGTGCCCCAGCTGCGTTGGCGACCTCTTCCTCCTCCTCTGCCTTCGCCTTGTGCTTCCACTGTGCCCCCGCTGTCAGGTGGGAATGCTATCATCAGCGTGCGCTTGTAGTCGTGCATCTTCCGATCAGTAACAGATGTTTTCACTAAATTTAGTTCCCTGTCAGCAATGCAGAGCAGGGGTTCATTCACGGCAAAAGGTCACCCAGCAATAGAACAGAGGATTTTGAGAGATTTAAGCCCCTGTCACCCAGGCACAGAAGGGGTTCATTCACGGCAAAAGGGGGTTCATGTCACCCAGCAATAGAACAGAGGATTTTGAGAGATTTAGGCCCCTGTCACCCAGGCACAGAAGGGGTTCATTCACGGCAAAAGGGGGTTCATGTCACCCAGCAATAGAACAGAGGATTTTGAGAGATTTAGGCCCCTGTCAGCAATGCAGAGCAGGGGTTCATTCACGGCAAAAAGGGGTTCATGTCACCCAGCAATAGAACAGACGATTTTGAGAGATTTAGGCCCCTATCATCCAGGCACAGCAGGGGTTCATTCACGGCAAAAGGGGGATCATGTCACCCAGCAATAGAACAGAGGATTTTGAGAGATTTAGGCCCCTGTCAGCAATGCAGAGCAGGGGTTCATTCACGGCAAAAAGGGGTTCATGTCACCCAGCAATAGAACAGACGATTTTGAGAGATTTAGGCCCCTATCATCCAGGCACAGCAGGGGTTCATTCACGGCAAAAGGGGGAACTTAAAATGAAATAAATTAACTAAAAATTACAAATTATTAACCTGCAACTCAGAGAAGGAAGTGGATATGGAGTCGGAGGTTGAGGAGGCGGTGAATGTGGTGTTGTAGGTGGAGGCAGCAATGGAGGAGGAGCAGGTAGCCAACAATGTTTTTTTTTTTTTTTTTTTCATTGGGGTAGGTAGCCCCCAAAATATTGGGACAAATAAAAACAAAAGAAAACAAAGAATCATTGCACTTGACTTGAGTACAAGAATGTATGTTTGATGGTGGTATAAATGTCTATTCTGCACAAGGTACAGACAAGTCTTGTGGGATCCAAGCCTGGTTCATTTTAATGAACGTGAGCTTGTCCACGTTGGCTGTGGACAGGCGGCTGCGTCTGTCTGTAATGATGCCTCCTGCCATGCTAAATACATGTTCAGAGAGTACACTGGCTGCAGGGCAGGCCAGCGCCTCCAAGGCATACAGGGCAAGCTCTGGCCATGTGGACAATTTGGAGACCCAGAAATTGAATGGGGCAGAACCATCAGTCAGTACGTGTAGGTGTGTGCACAGGTACTGTTCCACCATGTTGTTCAAATGCTGCATCCTGCTAACACGCTCCATATCAGCAGTTGGGGCCGGTTGTTGCGGCGAGGTGACAAAGCTTTTCCACATGTCGGCCATGCTAACCCTGCCTTCTGAGGTGCTGGCGCTGACACAGCTGCGTTGGCGACCTCTTCCTCCTCCCCTGCCTTCGCCTTTTGCTTCCACTTGTCCCCCGGCGTCAGTCGGGAATGCTCTCAGGAGCGCGTCTACCAGCATGCACCTGTAGTCGCGCATCTTCCGATCACGCTCCAGTGAGGGAATTAAGGATGGCACATTGTCTTTGTAACGGGGATCCAGTAGGGTGGCCACCCAGTAGTCAGCACACGTTAAAATGTGGGCAACTCTGCAGTCGTTGTGCAGGCACGGCAGCATGTAGTCGCTCATGTGTGCCAGGCTGCCCAGAGGTAAGGACAAGCTGTCCTCTGTGGGAGGCGTATCGTCTGCGTCCTCCCTATCCCCCCAGCCACGCACCAGTGATGGGCCCGAGCTGCGTTGGATACCACCCCGCTGTGAACATGCTTTATCCCCATCCTCCTCCTCCTCCTCCTCATCCTCCTCCTTCTCGTCCTCCAGTAGTGGGCCCTGGCTGGCCAAAATTGTACCTGGCCTCTGCTGTTGCAAAAATCCTCTTTCTGAGCCACTTCTAAAAGACTGGCCTGAAAGTGTTAGAGATGACCCCTCTTCCTCCTCCTCGTCCTGGGCCACATCCTCTTCCATCATCGCCCTAAGTGTTTTCTCAAGGAGACATAGAAGTGGTAACGCTGATAACGGCGTCATCACCACTGGCCATGTTGGTGGAGTACTCGAAACAGCGCAACAGGGCACACAGGTCTCGCATGGAGGCCCAGTCATTGGTGGTGAAGTGGTGCTGTTCCGCAGTGCAACTCACCTGTGCGTGCTGCAGCTGAAACTCCACTATGGCCTGCTGCTGCTCGCACAGTCTCTCCAGCATGTGCAAGGTAGAGTTCCACCTGGTGGGCACGTCGCATATGAGGCGGTGAGCGGGAAGGCCGAAGTTATGCTGTAGAGCAGACAGCCGAGCGGTGGCAGGATGAGAACGCCGGAAGCGCGCACAGATGGCCCGCACTTTATGCAGCAGCTCTGACATGTCAGGGTAGTTGTGAATGAATTTCTGCACCACCAAACCGGCTAGTCCCAGAGGTGCAACGAGATTTCGCCCATTATTGCACACCACCAGGCCAGGCTTGAGGCCCACTGGCAGCAACCACTCATCGGTCTGTTGTTCTATACCCCGCCACAACTCCTGCGCGGTGTGCGGCCTGTCCCCCAAACACATCAGTTTCAGAATGGCCTGCTGACGTTTTCGCCTGGCTGTGCTGAAGGTCTGTCGCTGACCGGATGAGCAGGTGGTAGAAGAGGAGGAGGAAGCCGAGTAGGAAGAGGAGGCAACAGGAGGCAAATAATGATGCCCTGCGATCCTTGGTGGCGGAAGGACCTGCGCCAAACAGCTCTCTGCATGGGGCCCAGCCGCCATTACATTTACCCAGTGTGCAGTTAGGGAGATATAGCATCCCTGGCTGTGCTTACTGGTCCACGTATCTGTGGTTAGGTGGACCTTGCCACAGATGGCGTTGCGCAGTGCACACTTGATTTTATCCGATACTTGGTTGTGCAGGGAGGGCACGGCTCTCCTGGAGAAGTAGTGGCGGCTGGGAACGACGTACTGTGGGACAGCAAGCGACATGAGCTGTTTGAAGCTGTCCGTCTCCACCAGCCTGAATGACAGCATTTCAAAGGCCAGAAGTTTAGAAATGCTGGCATTCAGGGCCAGGGATCGAGGGTGGCTAGGTGGGAATTTACGCTTTCTCTCAAAGGCTTGTGAGATGGAGAGCTGAACGCTTCCGTGTGACATGGTGGAGATGCTTGGTGACGGAGGTGGTGTTGTTGGTGGCACATCCTCTGTTTGCTGGGCGGCAGGTGCCAACGTTCCTCCATAGGCGGAGGAAGAGGCCAAGACAGCAGCAGAAGAGGGAGCAGGAGGGGCCCTTTCTTGGTTTTGAAGGTGCTTACTCCACTGCAGCCCGTGTCTTGCATGTAGATGCCTGGTCATGCAGATTGTGCTAAGGTTCAGAACGTTAATGCCTCGCTTCAGGCTCTGATGGCACAGCGTGCAAACCACTCGGGTCTTCTCGTCAGCACATTGTGTGAAGAAGTGCCATGCCAGGGAACTCCTTGAAGCTGCCTTCGGTGTGCTCGGTCCCTGTTGACGGTGGCCAGTAGTAGGCGAACTGTTTTGGCGACGGTTGCTCTGCTTTTGCACCCTGCTCCCGCTTTTGCTATGCTGTTGGCTCGGTCTCACCACTGCCTCTTACTCCGAACTCTGAAAGTCAGTGGCACGACCTTCATTCCATGTGGGGTCTAGAACCTCATCGTCCCCTGCATCGTCTTCCACCCAGTCTTCCTCCCTGACCTCCTTTTCGGTCAGCACACTGCAGAAAGACGCAGCAGTTGCCACCTGTGTTTCGTCATCATCAGAGACAAGTTGAGGTGGTATTCCCATGTCCTCATCAGGAAACATAAGTGGTTGTGCGTCAGTGCATTCTATGTCTTCCACCGCTGGGGAAGTGCTAGGTGGATGCCCTTGGGAAACCCTGCCAGCAGAGTTTTCAAACAGCATAAGAGACTGCTGCATGACTTGAGGCTTAGACAGGTTCCCCAATATGCACGGGGGTGACCTGTGCGCTTTCTGCAGAAGACTGGGTGGGAGATAATGTGAACATGCTGGATCCACTGTCGGCCACCCAATTGACTAGCGCCTGTACTTGCTCAGGCCTTACCATCCTTAGAACGGCATTAGGCCCGACCAAATATCGTTGTAGATTCTGGCGGCTACTGGGACCTGAGGTAGTAGGTTCAGTAGGACGTGTAGCTGTGGCAGAACGGCCACGTCCTCTCCCTGCACCAGAGGCTCCACCAACACCACCACCACGACCGCGTCCCTAATTAGATGTTTGCCTCATAGTTAGCGTTCACAAAGAAAAGTAAAAAGTGGTTAAGTATGTTAAAAATAATTAACCGCCAATATAAACCCTGATGTAGGGTATTGCACTCAATTTTTTTTTTTAACTCTATATGACAGTGGTATTTGTGGCCTAAATGTGACACTCACTTATGCACGTCTTATCCCAGATGTGCAGTATATGAGAGTGTTTTTTCACCCCGGTAACCTAAAAGCCGTATTTCTGGCCTAAATGTGACAGTCACTTATGACTGTGCAGTAGATTAGAGGGTTTTTTCACCCCAGTAACCAAAAAGCCGTATTTCTGGCCTAAATGTGACAGTCACTTATGCTTGTCTTATCCTAGATGTGCAGTATATCAGAGGCTTTTTACACCCCAGTAACCAAAAAGCCGTATTTCTGCCCTAAATGTGACAGTCACCTATGCACGTCTAATCCTAGATGTGCAGTATATCAGAGGCTTTTTTCACCACAGTAACCAAAAAGACGTATTTATGGCCTAAATGTGACAGTCACTTATGCTTGTCTAATCCCAGATTTGCAGTATATTAGAGGGGTTTTTCACCCTAACCAAAAAGCTGTATTTCTGTCCTAAATGTGACAGTCACTTATGCTTAATACAAACTACAAATTGGCGTGCTATTAAAAAGCAGGAAGTGCTCAACCCCGTATGCAGTGGTGCATCTATACCAGCGGGGCAGATCCTGCACTTGTGGCCCGTTGCTAATGGCAATCCCCAGCAAAAATGCATACAATGCAGGATGCCTGCAGCGGACCACAAGTACCACAATGGACATCCTACACAGGATAGGAATTGTGTGGATGTGATAGACAGTCAAAATAACATAACAAAAACAAATACAGGTGCACTCTGCGGTCTTACTAACCCTCATACTGGTGTAAAATTGAGAATTAGCCAACATATCCTGCTTGGAGGACATGTCTGAGCCTGAGCACCGCTCCAAGGTTTCTCAAGTAGCTCGGGAACCTAACGCTAAACCTACCTGGGCCGTATGGGCAATACCAGGAGCCAGTGGGCGAATTACAGGTGCACAAGATCCGACTCAAAGCAATCTCCCAGTAACCTCCAGCATGTGACCATGCGTTAGGTTCCCGAGCTACTTGAGAAACCTTGGCGCGGTGCTCGGGCTCAGACATGTTCTCCAAGCAGGATATGTATTTATGGCCTAAATGTGACAGTCACTTATGGTTGTCTAATCCCAGATGTGCAGTATATTAGAGTTTTTTTTCACCCTAACCAAAAAGCTGTATTTCTGTCCTAAATCTGACAGTCACTTATGCATGTGTAATCCCAGATGTGCAGTATATGAGAGGCTTTTTTCACCCCAGTATGCCAAAGCCGTATTTATGGCCTAAATGTGACAGTCACTTATGCACGTGTAATCCCAGATGTGCAGTATATTAGAGGCTTTTTTCACCCTAACCAAAAAGCTGTATTTCTGTCCTAAATGTGACAGTCACTTATGCTTGTCTAATCCCAGATGTGCAGTATATTAGAGGGTTTTTTCACCCTAACCAAATAGCTGTATTTCTGTCCTAAATGTGACAGTCACTTATGCACGAGTAATCCCAGATGTGCAGTATATGAGAGGCTTTTTTCACCCCAGTATGCCAAAGCCGTATTTATGGCCTAAATGTGACAGTCACTTATGCACGTGTAATCCCAGATGTGCAGTATATTAGAGGCTTTTTTCACCCTAACCAAAAAGCTGTATTTCTGTCCTAAATGTGACAGTCACTTATGCTTGTCTAATCCCAGATGTGCAGTATATCAGAGGCTTTTTTCACCCCAGTATGCCAAAGCTGTATTTCTGGACTTGCAGATAGCCTATGCTGGTGCACTATTGTTGCATAAAATGGCTGCCGATCATGTATTGATATTGACTAACTGAAGAAAAAAAAGTTCGTTTTCAGCAGTAGTTGGCTCAGGGCAGGCTTAAAAAAATGGTGCACTGCACCCACAAAACACTTTTTCTGTAGATCGCTGAGTACATAAACCAGTTCTTGATAAGATTTCTCCCTGATCTCTCCCTCACAGCAGCTGCAGCCTCTCCCTACACTAATCCGAGCAGAGTGACGGGCGGCGCTACGTGACTCCAGCTTAAATAGAGGCTGGGTCACATGCTGCAGGTGGCCAATCACAGCCATGCCAATAGTAGGCATGGCTGTGATGGACTTTTGGGGCAAGTAGTATGACGATTGTTGATTGTCTGCAGTGCAGCCTTTCAAAAAGCGCCATAAAAATCGCCGAACACCGAACCCGAACTTTTACGTAAATGTTCGGGTTAGGGTCCGGGTGCCGAAAACCCTAAAGTTCGGTACGAACCCGAACTTTACAGTTCGGGTTCGCTCAACTCTATTAACCAATAAAAAATAAACATCATGGGCATCGCCTCGTGCAAAAAAGTCCATACAGTTAAAATATAACAATATTAATGCTCTTCAACTCCCCAATAATTTTTTTATAAAAAGTGATCAAAAAGTCACACACACTTCAAATTGGTATCACTGAAAAGTACAGATCGCACCGCAAAAATGAGCCCTCACACAGCCCCATACACATAACTACAAAAAAGTTATGTATCACCATATTCTTACCGCTATATTTCTTTTTTTCTCAAAGGTTTTAATTTTTTTTTCAGTATTAGGCTACATGCACACGACCGTATGTGTTTTGCGGCCCGCAAATTGTGGATCCGCAAAAAAAACTGATGACGTTCCGTATGGCATCCATTTTTTTTGCGGATCCATTGTAATAATGACTATCCTTGTCCGCAAACTAGAAAAAAATAGGACATGCACTATTTTTTGGGCGGGGCAACGGAACGGACATACTGATGCAGACAGCACACGGTGAAATAATTAGGTCTGCATCCTATCCCCAAAAAAACGGAACGGACACGGAAACAAACAACGTTCGTGTGCATGTAGCCTTAAGGCTACTTTCACACTAGCGATTATACTGGATCCGGCAGGATTCAGCAAAAACGCTTCTGTTACTGATAATACAACAATTTGCATCCATTATGAACGGATCAAGTTGTATTATCTTTAACATTGCCAAGACAGATCCGTCATGAACTCCATTGAAAGTCAATGGAGGGCGGATCAGTTTTCTATTGTGTCAGATTGTGGCAGAGAAAACTGATCCGTCCCCATTGACTTGCATTGGGGGTCCTGCCGGATCCGTCTTGCTCTGCATCCCATGACTGAAAGCAAACTACAACATGTTGCGGTTTGCTCTCCGGTATGGGAACGCAACTAAACGGAACAGAATGCATTTTTGAGCATTCCGTTCTGTTCAGTTCAGTTTTGTCCCCATTGACAATGAATAGGGACAAAACTGAAGCGTTTTTCTTTTCCCCCGGTATTGAGCCCCTATGAGGGATCTCAATACCGGATAACTAAAACGCTAGTGTGAAAGTAGCCTAAAATGCAAGAAAAATTATACAGGTGTGGTATCGTTGTAACTGCACTGACCTGGAGAATGAAGATAACAGGTTAATTTTATAGCATAGTGTACGGTGTAAAAAAATAAAAACTTTTTTCAGAATTGCGTTTTTTCCCAATTCTATCCATTTTTTTTTTCCAGCTTCCCACTACATGGGATGCAACCATACATGGTGCCTTTAGAAAGTACAACTCGTCCCGCAAAAAATAAGCCCTCATAAGGATATGTGAACGGAAAAATAAAGTTATGACTATGGGAAGGCGGGTAGTGAAAAACGAAACCGTAAAAATGTACGGCAGAGGTCTTTAAGGGGTTAAAATGAAGCAGTATATTTAATAGTATTTGTTTGGTATAGCATTTACTATAGGAACCTTGATTTCAAGATCTCTGCTTGCTGTCATATAATAGGAACTTTTATTGTTTACTTTCAATTGACAAAAACCTGCCCTAGCCGTGTGACAAACACAGGTGCACAGTTTATTGCAATCACAATGCAGAAATCTAGAAGTGGAGGAACTGATACCAAATGGAAATTAGAAAATTGTATAACTTTTTATTATCTAAGGAATAACTATTATTTGCTAACACTATTAGGCTACATTTACACAAATGTATTTTGTTTCTGTGTCTGTTCCGTTTTTTTTGTGGATTGGATGAGAACTCATTCATTTCAATGGGTCCGCAAAAAATGCGGACAGCACACCTTATGCTATCCACATCCGTATGTCCGTTCCATAGCCCCGGAAAAAAATAAAAATATATAGAACATGTCCTATTCTATTCCTTTTTGCAGATAAGGATAGGCATTGTTACAATGGATCCCCCAAAAAAAACGGATGCCATACGGACGTCATGCAAAATGCATACGATCATGTGAATGTAGCCTTATCAACAGATTCTGAACTGAAGAAGAACTGGGTGGCTCTCCAGGAGTTACTCTCCGCACCTACCTTAACTTTCTTTTCAAAAATAGACTTTGGAATATTTTTGAAGTTTAAATGTGTTGACAGGATTCTTGGTGAAGGGCGGTCTTTAAATCTCTAAACAAAAAAATTAAACAAAATTAAAGAAATGCTGGTAAATATTTACTATGCAAAATGTGTCCAAATTCTTTTGAAGATTGCAGGAAATTTTTTTATGGAGTTCCTTATGTGTGCCATATTTATGTGCTCTTGACAATTTTTACACTTACAATACCTTGACTATTTTCAAAAGTGTCTAGAAATAGAGGCTGTCATTAAGATTCCTAAAAGGGAATACAACAGTATCAACAGTATATATATTTCAAAATTAAATACAAAATCTTGTCCTTGTGTAGCAGTCAGCATGGAGAGATAAAACTCCTTTATAGATAAGGCTACTTTCACACTAGCGTTCGGGGTTCCGCTTGTGAGTTCCGTTTGAAGGCTCTCACAAGCAGCCCCGAACGGATCCGTCCAGCCCCAATGCATTCTGAGTGGATGCGGATCCGCTCAGAATGCATCAGTCTGGCTCAGTTTCGCCTCCGTTCCGCTCAGCAGGCGGACACCCGAACGCTGCTTGCAGCGTTTTCGTGTCCGCCTGGCCGTGCGGAGCCAAACGGATCCGTCCAGACTTACAATGTAAGTCAATGGGGACGGATCCGTTTGACGTTGACACAACATGGTGCAATTTCAAACGGATCCGTCCAGACTTACAATGTAAGTCAATAGGGACGGATCCGTTTGACGTTGACACAATATGGTGCAATTTCAAACGGATCCGTCCCCCATTGACTTTCAATGCAAAGTCAGGACGGATCCGTCTGACTAACAATTAGACTTAGATTTTTTTCTGAAATATAATGCAGATGGATCCGTTCTGAACGGATACCATCGTTTGCATTATAGGAGCGGATCTGTCTGTGCAGAGACCAGACGGATCCGCTCCGAACGCAAGTGTGAAAGTAGCCTTAAGGGACCCTTTGTCAGTTCACAGATGCTGTGAGAGGAAGATGATATCTGATACTTAATTAGTAGAATTGAGATAACATTAACCCTTTCACCCACGGAGGTTTTTTTTTTGCGTTTTTGTTTTGCGCTCCCTGCTTTCCCAGAGTCATAACTTTTTTATTTGTCTGTTCACATAGCCATATAAGGGCTTAATTTCTGCGGAACCAGTTGTAATTTCCAACACCACCATTTAATATTGCATATGATGTAGTGGGAAGCGGGGAAAAAATTCCAAATGGGGTGAAATTGCGAAAAAAAAAGCAATTCCACCACAGTTTTACAGGTTTTTTATTTACAATATTTGATGTACGATAAAACTGACCAGTTACTTTTATTCTAAAGGTCAGTACGAATCCGATGATACCTTATATGTTTAGTTTTTCTTGCATTTTGATAGTGGGAAAAAATCTGTTTTATTTTTTGTCGCCATATTTTGACCCCTATAACGCTTATGTAATTATGTGTATGGGGGCTCATTTTTTGCAGGGTGATCTGAACTTTTCATTGATACCATTCTGGGATGTGTATGAATTTTTGATCACTTTTTATTACATTTTTGCAGAAAATGAAGCGACCAAACATGGCGAATCAGCCATTTGGACGTTTTTTCCGTTTTGCTGTTTGCCGTATGGGGAATATTTTTACACTATGGGCGTTTTCGCACATCGCGACACCCAAGATGTGTATTTTTATTTTTATTTTTTCATTTTTTAGTTCTTTTATTTTTATTTTGGGAGTAAGGGCTCAATAGGAAATACTATGCAGCAGCCTCCTGTCATTTATAAAGACATGGGTTGCTGCACACAAGCTCCGGCTCCTCTGATCGCCGAACGGGGGAGCCAGAGCATTACCGGAAGGCCACGCTTTCGGTTTTCAGCGCGCTCAGATGCAGTAGTCAGGATTGACCAGGGCATCTGAGGGGTTAAATGTCTGTGATCGGCATTACTCCCGGTTGCGGACATGAGCCACAGGTGTCTGCTATAAGAAGCAGCCGGCCAACTGCGGCTATTGCGCCTGCAACGCTCAGGAGCGGGTGCCATCTTTAAAGATCCGGCCAGCGGCGTACTATTACGGCGCTGGTCTGGAAGGGGTTAAGACAACTCTATATTCATAGGCCAAGATAAAGAAGAGTGTTTTGCAATTATCAGTGTATTGTGTGACGCTTTCATTGAGTCATTTATTAATTCCTTCTAGTTGGAGTAAATGATCTGACTGATGATGATGATTAGAGATGAGCGAATCGAATCCCACGAAGTGGAATTTAATCCGAATTTCAGGATAAATTCGATTCGCCTAGAAGCCAAATTTCCTCGTGCTTTGTGTCAGCGAATTGATTTAAACTGAAATAGTATAAAAAAAAAAAAAAAATTCTAACTTACCGCCTCCATTTGCTCGCGATGGGCCGCCTGCCTCCATCTTGCATGAAGATCTCCGCCGAAATCCCGTGCGGAGCGAGATTAAATCATCACGCTGGCCGGCATGATGACGTCATACGTCACCACGCCAGCCAGCGTGATGACGTAATCTCGCTCTGCACAGGATTTCGGCTGAGATCTTCAAGCAAGATGGCGGCGGCCAGCCCATCACAAGCAAATGGAGGCGGTAAGTTTGATAAAAAAAAATTTTATTGTTAATTTTACACTCAAATGCCGCGATCATGTATGTACCCGGCATCTGAGGGGTACGATGATGGGAGCAGCTCTATCGCAGCTGCCTGTCATTGCACCTGCTATCTACAAAAAAAATGCGCTTCGTGACTAAGTAATTCGTTACGAAGCAAATTTTGGGGTGAAATTTGAAAAATCTAACTTTTAAGAAATTCACTCTCTCTGATGGTCTGGTTAATGGTAGTCCCCTTAAATGAGCCAAATTTATCAAAGATATGCCCTTTTTTGCACAGATTATTGATATGCAAACATGCCAGCTATATCTTGGCATAAGATGGATCCAAATTACCTGAGTTACCTATATACTGTATTTGCCTGGTGATTTCAGCTTGGCAGTATATGTAAGTGGTCCTTTGAGATTACATTGCAACAGATGTCACCATAAGGCCTCATGCACACAAACGTTTTTTTTTTAAGGTCCGCAAAAACGGGGTCCGTAGGTCCGTGATACGTGACCGTTTTTTCGTCCGTGGGTCTTCATTGATTTTTGGAGGATCCACGGACATGAAAAAAAAGTAGTTTTGGTGTCCGCCTGGCCGTGCTGAGCCAAACGGATCCGTCCTGAATTACAATGCAAGTCAATGGGGACGGATCCGTTTGACGTTGACACAATATGGTGCAATTGCAAACGGATCCGTCCCCCATTGACTTTCAATGTAAAGTCAGGAGTCCCTATTATACCATCGGATCTGAGTTTTCTCCAATCCGATGGTATATTTTAACTTGAAGCGTCCCCATCACCATGGGAATGCCTCTATGTTAGAATATACTATCGGATTTGAGTTAGATCGTGAAAACTCATATCCGACAGTATATTCTAACACAGAGGCGTTCCCATAGTGATAGGGATGCTTCAAGTTAGAATATACTTTGAACTGTGTACATGACTGCCCCCTGCTGCCTGGCAGCACCCGATCTCTTACAGGGGCTATGATACGCACAATTAACCCCTCAGGTCCTGAGGGGTTAATTGTGCGTCTCATAGCCCCCCGTAAGAGATCATGTGCTGCCAGGCAGGAGGGGGCAGACCCCCCTCCCTCCCCAGTTTTAAATTCATTGGTGGCCAGTGCTGCCCCCCCTCCCTCCCCTGTGGTACTGTAGATTCATTGGTGGCCAGTGTGGCCCCCCTCCCTCCCCTGTAGTACTGTAGATTCATTGGTGGCCAGTGGGCCCCCCCTCCCCTGTAGTACTGTAGATTCATTTGTGGCCAGTGGGCCCCCCCTCCCTCCCCTGTAGTACTGTAGATTCATTGGTGGCCAGTGGTCCCCCCCTCCCTCCCCCTCCTAATTAAAATCTCCCCCCTATCATTGGTGGCAGCGGAGAGTACCGATCGGAGTCCCAGTTTAATCGCTGGGGCTCCGATCGGTAACCATGGCAACCAGGACGCTACTGCAGTCCTGGTTGCCATGGTTACTTAGCAATTTTTAGAAGCATTAAACTTACCTGCGAGCTGCGATGTCTGTGACCGGCCGGGCGCTCCTCCTACTGGTAAGTGAAAGGTCTGTGCGGCGCATTGCTTATAGCACAGACCTGTCACTTACCAGTAGGAGGAGCGCCCGGCCAGACACAGACATCGCAGCCTCGCAGGTAAGTATAATGCTTCTAAAAATTGCTAAGTAACCATGGCAACCAGGACTGCAGTAGCATCCTGGTTGCCATTGTTACTGATCGGAGCCCCAGCGATTAAACTGGGACTCCGATCTGAACTCTCCGCTGCCACCAATGATAGGGGGGGAGATTTTAATTAGGAGGGGGAGGGAGGGGTCCCACTGGCCACCAATGAATCTACAGTACTACAGGGGAGGGAGGGGGGGCCCACTGGCCACCAATGAATCTACAGTACTACAGGGGAGGGAGGGGGGGCTGCACTGGCCACCAATGAATCTACAGTACCACAGGGGAGGGAGGGGGGGCAGCACTGGCCACCAATTAATTTAAAACTGGGGAGGGGGGGTGCCCCCTCCTGCCTGGAAGCACATGATCTCTTACAGGGAGCTATGATACGCACAATTAACCCCTCAAGTGCAGCACCTGAGGGGTTAATTGTGCGGATCACAGCCCCCTGTAAGAGATCGGGTGCTGCCAGGCAGCAGGGGGCAGTCATGTACACAGTTCAAAGTATATTCTAACTAGAAGCGTCCCCATCACTATGGGAATGCCTCTGTGTTAGAATATACTGTCGGATCTGAGTTTTCACGAAGTGAAAACTCAGCTCTGAAAAAGCTTTTATGCAGACGGATCTGCGGATCCGTCTGTGTGAAAGTAGCCTACGGCCACAGACCACGGACGCGGATGCCAATCTTGTGTGCATCCGTGTTTTTTCACGGACCCATTGACTTGAATGGGTCCGTGAACTGTTGTCCGTCAAAAAAATAGGACAGGTCCTATTTTTTTGACGGACAGGAAACACGGATCACGGATGCGGCTGCAAAACGGTGCATTTTCAGATTTTTCCACGGACCCATTGAAAGTCAATGGGTCCGCGAAAAAAAAACGGAAAATGGAACAACGGCCGCGGATGCACACAACGGTAGTGTGCATGAGGCCTAATGCAAAGAAAGGCCTATTTCACACGAACATTGTGCATCTGTTCCGTGCATTGGGGACCGCAATTTGCGGTCCCCAATGCACGGGCAACGTCCGTGCAGCGGCCGGGACAGATAAAAGGCCATTAAACTTGAATGGGTCCGTGATCCGTCCGCACCGCAAAAAAATAGAACAAGTTCTATTTTTTTTGCGGTGCAGAGGCACGGACAGAAACACCACGAAAGCACTCCGTAGTGCTACCGCGGGGTTCCGATCCATGCTTCCGTTCCGCATCTTCGTGATTGCAGACCCATTCAAGTGAATGGGTCTGCATCCCTGATGCGGAGTACACACGTATGCGGGCCGCAATACGGCTACGGGCACACAACTTTCATGTGCAAGAGGCCAAAAGATGTGATCGCTACTGGTTGCAGCTTGCTACACCTATGATCAATGTTTGGCATTTTCAGTTATAAAATTCCATTATTTCCAGTATGGGGAGATTGTAACATCACAGCTATTTTCTATCTTTGCTCATCTGGTGAATCTTGTGGTGATTCATTGCCATTACATTATATAATAATCTTTCTGTGCTGACATTATATCAAACTAATTTCGGTATTAAAAAAGCCTAGCATCAACATGACTGACTGATGTTTCACTCACCGCAAGCATTTCTGGATTTCCAAATTCAATCCATGCAGTATCTAGCAATGATTCTCTATTGTGAACTATGGACACCATTTCATGCAGTATCTGGATCATCCAATTTGTTCCTGAAACAAATAACATTAAATGTAGCAATATATTTTATAGATTTCGTCCTTCAAGTCATTTTATATAGAACTGATACAGATACAGTGGGGGAAATAATTATTTGACCCCTCACTGATTTTGTAAGTTTGTCCAATGACAAAGAAATGAAAAGTCTCAGAACAGTATCATTTCAATGGTAGGTTTATTGTAACAGTGACAGATAGCACATCAAAAGGAAAATCGAAAAAATAACTTTAAATAAAAGATAGCAACTGATTTGCATTTCATTGAGTGAAATAAGTATTTGAACCCTCTAACAAAAAAAGACTTAATACTTGGTGGAAAAACCCTTGTTTGCAAGCACAGAGGTCAAACGTTTCTTGTAATTGATGACCAAGTTTGCGCACATTTTAGGAGGAATGTTGGTCCACTCCTCTTTGCAGATCATCTCTAAATCCCTAAGGTTTCGAAGCTGTCTCTGTGCAACTCTGAGCTTGAGCTCCCTCCATAGGTTTTCGATTGGATTAAGGTCCGGAGACTGACTAGGCCACTCCATGACCTTAATGTGCTTCTTCTTGAGCCACTCCTTTGTTGCCTTTGCTGTATGTTTTGGGTCATTGTCGTGCTGGAACACCCATCCACGACCCATTTTCAGTTTCCTGGCAGAGGGAAGGAGGTTGTCGCTCAGGATTTCACGATACATGGCTCCGTCCATTTTCCCGTTTATGCGAATAAGTTGTCCTGTGCCCTTAGCAGAAAAACACCCCCAAAGCAAAATGTTTCCACCCCCATGCTTGACGGTGGGGACGGTGTTTTGGGGGTCATAGGCAGCATTTTTCTTCCTCCAAACACAGCGAGTTGAGTTAATGCCAAAGAGCTCTATTTTGGTCTCATCAGACCACAGCACCTTCTCCCAGTCACTCTCTGAATCATTCAGGTGTTCATTGGCAAACTTCAGACGGGCCTGTACATGTGCCTTCCTGAGCAGGGGGACCTTGCGAGCCCTGCAGGATTTTAATCTATTGCGGTGTAATGTGTTTCCAATGGTTTTCTTGGTGACTGTGGTCCCTGCTAATTTGAGGTCATTAACTAACTCCTCCCGTGTAGTTCTAGGATGCTTTTTCACCTTTCTCAGAACCATTGACACCCCACGAGGTGAGATCTTGCGTGGAGCCCCAGAGCGAGGTCGATTGATGGTCATTTTGTGCTCCTTCCATTTTCGAACAATCGCACCAACAGTTGTCACCTTCTCTCCCAGCTTCTTGCTAATGGTTTTGTAGCCCATTCCAGCCTTGTGCAGGTCTACAATTTTGTCTCTGACATCCTTGGACAGCTCTTTGGTCTTTCCCATGTTGGAGAGTTTGGAGTCTGCTTGATTGATTGATTCTGTGGACAGGTGTCTTTTATACAGGTGACTAGTTAAGACAGGTGTCCTTAATGAGGGTGACTAATTGAGTAGAAGTGTCTAACCACTCTGTGGGAGCCAGAACTCTTAATGGTTGGTAGGGGTTCAAATACTTATTTCACTCAATGAAATGCAAATCAGTTGCTATCTTTTATTTAAAGTTATTTTTTCGATTTTCCTTTTGATGTGCTATCTGCCACTGTTACAATAAACCTACCATTGAAATGATACTGTTCTGAGACTTTTCATTTCTTTGTCATTGGACAAACTTACAAAATCAGTGAGGGGTCAAATAATTATTTCCCCCACTGTATATCATACAGTATATATTGCTGTTTACCCAAGGGCTGTGGATGCAGCAATTTGGTGCCTCTAGACCAAGAAGGACAAGAGAAATAATAATTTTTATCCAGTGCACTATTCACATCTACGGTGCTCTTTACATCTCATTGCAGTTTCCATGAAGCAGGAACCATTGTACAATGTGTACCAACAGAGCTTGATGGAACCGGTTGACTTACAGTGAGGTCCGTCTGTCACGGTTTCTTTCATTTGATATGGTGTGCTTTCTATCAAATCTAATGGGATTGCCAATGAAGTCTCTGATGCAAATGTGGTAAGAACCTAATACATTCTCTGTTTTAACCCGGGCACATTTTTTGTTTCATTTTTTCTTCCCATGTTCCAATACGCAAATATTTTGTAAATTTTCTGCCATATGAGGGCTTATCTTTTTGTGGGATAAGTTGCATTTTTTAATGGGACCATTTCATTTACCATGCCTGTTATTGGAAAACATTAAAAAAAAAATATTTGTGGGGTTAAATGGGAAAAAAAAAACACAATTGCGCCAAGGTTTTTTGGGTTTTGACATCATGGTGTTCATTGTGCGCTAAAAATGACATGACATCCATATTCTGCTGCTCAATATGAATACAGTAATACCAAACTTGTATACATGGTTTTTTTTTGTTTTACTATTTTTTAAAAATAGAAACCTTTTTAAAAAAATTCAATTTTTTTTTAACCACGCAACTTTTTTATATTTTGGTCTAGAGAGCTGTATAAGGGCTTGCTTTTTGCAAAGTTAACTATAGTTTTTATTGGTACCATTTTTGTGGTATATACGACTTTTTGATCAATGTAGTTTGTGTGGCTTTCATTTTATTTTTATTACGGCATATATTAATAGTTCAGACATTTTTGGATATACCGATACCTGATATGTTTATTTTTTTATTGTTATTTTATTTTTATATGTAAAACTGGGAATTAAAACTTTTAATAGTTTAATGTTTTTTTACTTTTTTACCTTTTTTTTTAACTTTTACAGTACAGTAATAACTTTTAACCCCCTTAGGGGGCTAGAACCTGGGAAATTGAATTCATTTAATATACAGTGGTCCCTCAAGATACAATATTAATTGGTTCCAGGAGGACCATTGTATGTTGAAACCATTGTAAGTTGAGTAATCGGTTCCAAAGCCCCAAAATGTCGTCCAAGATAAGAGAAAATGAAGATTCAAGAAAAATTAGCAGATAACTAAGACAGATAGAACGAGTCCTTACATATAACAGTCAGGAACAGCTGCTAACTAGAAACTAATACAGCTATTTCACCAGAGAAGTGGCCTTGATTGGCTGGATCTGAGTCTGAAGCATTGTATATTGAGTCTGGTTTCAACTTACGGTGGGTCAGAAAAGACCATTGTATGTTGAAAATATTGTATCCTAAAGCCATTGTATCTTGAGGGATCACTGTAATCAGAAATCTTATAATTACTGAGAAACTTGGCTGAGTGCTATCACTCAAGTTTGGATTCAGATTACCATCCATATCAATATTCCGACTGTGAAGGAAATCATATACACCTTATCTTGTCTCCTTATTCTCCCAGAAGGCTCTTACCCTCCCTTATTCCACTGTGCCTTTATTCTCATGCTGATGCTTGCATTTTTGCATAATCTCTAGAAAAGGTTTACTAACTTAAGACCAAATGTTTTGTCTTCACTTCTGTGAGAGTTTTACAGCTTTTTTGGTCTAGAGCCATTATATGTTTTCTGTACATATATACACACTTGCTGAAATAAAGTTTAAGTCATTTATGTAGAATGCACCTCCTGTTTCTCTGTGAGATGGTCTTCCCAAGCTGCTCGATTTAGGCTTCTTTCACACTTTCATTTTGCCTGATCTGGCAGGGATCAGCAAAAAGCTTCAGTTTCTGATAATACAACCGTCTGCATCCGTTATGAACGTATCTGGTTGTATTATCTTTAAAATAGCAATGACGGATCAGACATGAACACCATTGAAAGTCAATGGGGGGGGGGCGGATCTGTTTTCTATTGTGTTTTCTATTATGTCCGAGAAAACGGATCTTTTACCAGTGCTGCGGTTTTCTTTCTAGTATGGGAATACAACCAAACGGAACAGAATGTATTTTGGATCATTCCGTTCTGTTCAATTCAGTTTTGTCCCCATTGACAATGAATGGGGAAAAAACTGAAGTGTTTCTCTCCGGTGTTGAGATCCTCTGCTGGATTACAGCCAGCTAAGACCTGTCATAGGTTGCTAATATAGCTTATATGTTTATACAGCTAGACCTGCCAATAACCTTAATATAGTTCCTATGTTTGTGTGTTAAAGACAAAAGCAGAGTAATTTACAGTGACTTCATGTTTGGATGTCATATAACTGTTAAATATTGTGTTCACAGAAGCAGAAAAGATAGTATGCCTTTAAGATTCATTATATAATGTAAGGTAAGCTCAATGACACAGCAGAAACAACAGAAAGCATAGAGTTAAACTGTTGTTGCTGGGCAGGAGTCTTCACCAATCACAGCCAGCCTCACACACAGCAAGAGTTTTGACCAATTACAGCAAGCCTCACACACAGCCTGTGTGGGAAATTCCCCTAGCAAGAGATGCTAGAATCATTACACCAGAGGAGAGAAGCTGAACAGACATTTACTCCACTAAGAGCTGTGTTTTAAGGAAGCAGAGGTCAAAATAGGTATTTAAAACAGTTAGGCTCCATTTACACGTCCGTAGTGTGTTTTGCAGATCCACGGATCCGCAAAACACGGACATCGGTAATGTGCGTTCCGCATTTTGTGGACCGCACATCGCTGGCACTAATAGAATATGCTTATTCTTGTCCGCAATTGCAGACAAGAATAGGACATGTTCTATTTTTTTCGGGAACGGAAATGCGGACCCGGAAGTGTGGGTCTCCATTTCGAAAGCCGGGCCGCACATCGTGCGGCCCCATAGAAATGAATGGGTCCGCAATTCCCTTCCGCAAAATGCGGAACAAAATTGCGGATGTGTGAAGGGAGTCTTATATAATGTTCCTACTGTTAATATAGTGATTAGAACTGTATACTGAACCAGTTGTATGTGTGTTTACTTACAGTTCCACCAATTGCAAACTACAAAGTTCACAATCCAAATTCAAATTCCATATTGCAATCCAAATTGCATACAACCATACCAGATCATACTCAACCAATCTGCAAATAGTTACTGCTAGCTGTCTACTGCAAATTGCGATCAAATTCAGCAAGTAGAACTATTAGTTAGATCTCAGATATACCTCTCAGACAGTTTATAAAGTGCTTAAATAACTTAAAGTCAGAGTACAGATAATGAAGAGAGAAATATATCCACCATTTTATGTTGAATGTCAGGATTGAACAGTTGAACCACCATCTTATGCATACCGCCATTTTATGATACTTTATTCAACACGTGTTTTGTACATGGACTATCTGCTTCGGAGGCGGCAGTGTTATATATAAAGAAAAGTTGAAGTTAATAAAGAAGTTATTTCAAGCATTTGGTGTGCTCTTTAAATCTACTGCTTCCATAGAACGGCGCTAGAAGAATCACAGAGTAATAGACAGTCTGGTTAGACAGAGGAAGGGGGCTCCCTCTGTTCTCCGATCAGAACCCTTGTGGCAAAAATGATCGATTGCCATGACAGTCTGCTGGCCTCTGAATGTTCACAGGCTTGTTATAGCAAACTGCCTGCAAAGCTGTGTCTAAGCCATGGCATCACAGCCTGTCAGAATCCACGCCAAGTAGGGAACAGTGGCCCCTAAGTTCCACCCACACTACTGTCTCTACCTAACTTGGAAGATCTGCCTCTTTCTACCTGTTTAAATCCTCCACTGTAGAAATGGGATGCCGGCACGGAGCCCAATTGGTCCAGCATCCCTACATTCAGATAAGACAAGCAACTCTAAAGGAATTCATGGTGCCCCATTAAAAATACTACTTGTCCCGCAAAAAATAAACCCTCATATGTGGACAGATAATTTAAGTTATGGCTCTTGGAAGCTAGGGAGTAAGGCCGAATCGGCAATGCCACCTAGTGACAAGGGGAACTTCCACCTCTAAATAAAGGCATGTGTGCAGGCTGTTTCTGCCTATTAGGAGAGGATGCAGATAGGACAGGGTGTTCTGTTATACATAGACTTACTGTGTATCAGACTCATTGTCAAAAGGCGGTCTAATATATGGGCGTGTTTAACTATTTTATCTGCTGGTCCATTAATAATTAATCTGTTCTGTTATACATAGACTTACTATGCATCAGACTCATTGTCAACAGACGGTCTAATATAGAGGCGCATTTATCTAGTTCATTTACTGCACCATTTATATTTAATCTGTTCTGTTATAAATAGATTTGCTGTGCTTCAGACTCATTGTCAACAGGCAGTCTAATGGCTCGTTTACCTAGATCATCTGCTGTGCAGTTTCTACTTATTCTGTTCTGTTATACATAAATTAATGTGCATCACACTCATTGTCATCGGGCGGTCTAATATATAGGCGATTTTACTTATTTCATCTGCTGAGCCATTAATAATTAATCTGTTCAGATATACATACATACAGTGCATCAGACTCTGTCAACAGGAGGTCTAATATATTGGCATGTTTACCTAGTTCATCTGCTGTACCAATTCTACTTAACCTGTTCTGTTATACATAGACTTACTGTGTATCAGACTCAGCATCAACAGGCGGTCTAATATATAGTCATATTTACCTAGTTGATCTGCTTAGCCATTCACACTTAATCTGTTACATTACCAATTCAGTTACTGCACTCTATGGCCAACAGACAGTTGCCTGGACCCTCAAAAGGAACATGCAGTGGGAAAAATGTTGCTCTAGTCAGCACAAGTAGCAGCAGAAGGGGTGTTGGTAGCAGTAGCAGCAGAAGAAGGGGTGGTGGTAGCAGCAGCCGCAGCAACATGCGAGTGCTGCCACTGTCATCCAGCGGCCATGTTTTGACCAACAGTCCATCTGTATTGGAATGGTTGACTCCGCTCTTCAACGTCATCTCAGGTGACAACAGATACACACAGGCAGAAATTGGTGGGTTCCTCTGACACCACACTTAGTTGGCAGGCCCAAGAACAACTTCTGTGTTCTCACCAGTCCTGCAATTGCCTCTTTCTTTTGCTGCTCCTTCTGCTCGGAGAGTAATGCATGCTGCTGGCTCTTCTCCACTTTTCAGTGAGGACGAGCTTAGTGAGGATGTCAGCAGCTACCGGCCAGCACAAACTTGGAGGAGAGATCCGCTGCGTCTTCCCTTAGGTGTACCACTAGCGATGATGACAGTCGGGTCGGATCATATGTTGCGGGCAGTCAGGGATGTGGCCATTAGACTGGTGAGAGTGACATTAGTGACGACCAGACAGTAGTGGATGATGATGTAGCAGATCGCACGTGGGAAGCAGGTGAAGAGGGGGCATCATCATCATCAAAGGTTGAGGGTGGCAGCAGGTCCGTTAGACAGCAGCAGGGTAGCAGCGTGCCAATGAGCCAGCAGAGTGGAGACCTGGAGCCAAATGCCCCGTCTGCTACTCAGGAGCCTATCTTTCAGGAAATAAGTAGTGGTGCACAGGTTCATAAAGGCAGCAGCAGGCACTCAACACATAGTGTTGGGGGTAAAATGCCTTACTCAGCAATGTGGGAATTTTTTATCAAGTCGCTGTAGAAAGTTAGCGTGGCGGTATGCAGATATGTGGGCAGTAGATGAAGCACAGTCACAGTATATTTTACATTTAGCGACACCAAACGCTAGCTAATAGGGCCACAAAAGTCCTTTAAAGGACTGGTATAGGTGTGATATCGATAGGTGTGACATACTGAGGGGTCTAATATACTTAGAATATACTTTCTAACATAGAAAGTATATTAAAGTGCATTTGCATTGTGCAGCAGTTGTGTGCGTTTCTGCTGTGATACTGCAGCTATACAGAAGGACAAACGCTATTGGAACAACTAATTGCAACTGGTGTGATATACCAGTTGCTCCCAAAAAAATCTGATTGAGGCAGGGTTGTGATATACCTAGAATATAATTTCTATATAGTGCATTTGTATAGGGCAGCATTTGCGTGCAGTTCTGCTTAGATACCGTAGCTATACAGAGGGACAAACGCCATTGGAACAACTAAATTGCAACTGGTGTGATATACCAGTTGCCCCCCAAAAAATCTGATTGAGGCAGGGGTGCGATATATCTATAATATAATTTCTATATAGTGCATTTGTATTCTGCAGCATTTGTATGCGGTTCTGCTGAGATACCGCAGCTATACAGAGGGACAAACGTAATTTGAACAACTAATTGCGACTGGTGTGATATACATGTTGCCCCCCAAAAAAACGGATTAAGGGGTTCTATAAACCTGCTTCCACAAATACTGAGGAGGCAGACCATTCCACAGGGGTTGGCATGGGTCGGGCAGGTGCACCAGGCCGGAGCCTAAGTGGGAAGTTGGAGAAGGTGTGTGCGATTACGTCAAAGGACGCACCAGAGTTGGTTGAGTGGCTCACTCAGCCTTCCAATTCTGCACCCTCCTCATCCTCTGTATCAGCACCCTCCTCACTCTGCTGTGTGCACCCGCAAAGACACCACCACCACCACTATAGCCCCTCCACTCAAGTCAGAGGAGTTATTTTCCCATCAATTTCCAGACCTTACCAATGCGCAGCCATTCTTGGCATCGGATGAGGAAAAGGAGGTAGCAAGGCCGCCACCCAGCAGTTTGAAGACAGTACCCAGATCAGTCCAAGGAGGGTGGTCCCTGATATTGCTGCCTACTCCGAGATCTCTAATGTCAGTGTTGGTGAAGGTGACGATGATGATGTGTCGATGGATGTCACCTGGGTGCCCACAAGAAAGGAAGAGAAGGAGAGTTCAGAGGAAAAAACGGAGCAGCAGATATGGAGGAGAAGGAGGAGAAGCAGGCAGAACTCACAGTGCACAGGAGGCAAAAAGTAGACTGCAAATGTATCTGGAGCGAGCCATCCACCTTGCACGGTCACATCTTGTGCTCCCAGGACGCCGGCACATGGCTCCGCAGTGTGGGCTTTTTTTAACATGTCAGCTGCTGATAATAGTGTTGCCATCTGTAGCCTGTGCTGTCAACGCATAAGTCGCGGTAAGCCCAACACTCACCTAGGGACGACCGCCTTAAGAAGGCACCTGGCCACCCATCACCGAGCCCAGTGGGTGCAGCGCGTCAGAACCCACAAAGCCACACTCCTGGTGCTCCATGTCCTGCATCTTTTCCTTCTCCTCTGTCCTCCCATTTGTCCTCCACTCCACCTTCCACCGTGCCGTCGTTGCGTTCATCTGGCACATGGCAGGCTTCCGTGGCCCAAATGTTCAAGCGTAAAAAAATGATCACGCCAGATAATTCTCTTGCCCAACAGCTGACCGCTGGCTTGTCGGAACTGCTAGCCCGCCAACTACTGCCATATAAATTGGTGGACTCAGAGGCCTTTAGAAAATTTGTGGCCATTAGCACACCGCAATGGAAGGTCCCCGGAAGGAAATATTTCTCCCAGAAGGGCATCTTTGAACTATATGGCCATGTTCAGCGGCAAGTTAAAATATCTCTGGCACACAGTGTTGGTGCCAAGATACATTTGACCACAGACATGTGGTTTAGCAAACACGGGCAGGGAAGGTACATAACTTTTTCTACCCACTGTGTGAACCTTCTGACAGACGTCAAGCATGTAACCTGTGGCACCCGTGTGGATTTGGTGTTACCGCCATGGATTGCATGCAGGCCTGCTTCTTCTTCTCGTCCTCCTCCTACTCCATCCTCCATCTCCTCCTCGGCTGACTCCTCCTTTTCCACTGCTACCGCCTCTTCCGCTGCACCCCCCAAATTGCCCAGAACTTATTCAACGTGCCAAGTGAGACGTTACCATGCTGTGCTGCGTCTGTTGTGCCTGGAAGCCAAGAGCCACACCGGTCCTGCACTCCTTTCAGCTCTGCGGTCACAGGCCGATCAGTGGCTAATTTGAAAGTTGGGCAAAATGACACACGTGCCATGCATGGCACACGTCCTGAACTTAGTCATGCAGTGATTAGTTGCCAAGTACCCCGGGGTCCAGGACATCTTGTGGCAGGCCATGAAAATCTCTGGCCATTTTAGAAGATCTTACACGGCCATGGCTCGCCTCTCTGACGTTCAGCAGCGACACCGCTTACCCTTCAGACGTCTGATTTGTGACTGCCCGACACGCTGGAACTCCACTTTGTATATGCTTGATAGACTTCTCCAGGAGAAACGTTCCGTTAGCGACTACCTGTACGAAGTCTGCGACAGGACAGGTTCTGGGGAGCTTGGTTTTTTTTCACCGCGCCAGTGGCTGCTCACGTGCGACGCATGCAAACTTCTGCGGCCATTTGATGAGGTCGTCAAACTGGTCAGTCGCAGCCAGGGCACCATCAGTGACATCATACCTTACGCCTTCTTTCTTGAGTGTGCATTGCGTCATGTGCTTGATCAAGCCGTTGAGGAGCAGGAAGATGAGGAAGTCGCAATCCTGAATGAATTCCCGGGGGGGAGTACTCCATCTGAGACAAGTCAGAAGGAGTTTTATGAGGAGTCAGAGGAGGATGTTGCCTGGGAGGAGGAGGAGGAGCAAGAAGAGCAGGCTTTAACATTTCTGGGATCCCTGGTGTTGTCCGTGAATGGGGGAGGAGACCGAGGATGACATTCTCCTTGGCGATGAGCAGAAATCAGGCCGCTCCACCGCTCCCAATTTAGTGCAAATGGTGGCCTTCATGCTCCAGTGTTTGAAGAGGGACCCCCATATAAAAAGCATAAAGGGCAAGGACCAGTACTGGGTGGCAACGTACTTAGACCCTCGGTAGAAACACAAAATGGCGGCCATGTTACCAGCATCACAGAGGGCTGTCAGAATGCAGCATTATGCTGTTGCAGGCGCTTACAGAGGAATTTCCACCCACAGAGAAACAGTTGCGAGTACCAATCCTACAGTGCCTTCAAGAAGAGGGCGGTTTGAAGATGTGTTGGTCACTTCGGATATGAGATCATTCTTGCAACCAACCCATCGACAGCCGCCCTTAGGATCCATTTTTTTTACTCGAAAAACCGGAAAGGTAATGATTGTGTATTATGCGAATTTTCGGAATTCGAATTTTTTGGATTCAAATTTTTTATTGCGAATTTTTCAATTTACAACTATTAGACAAAGATTATAGCACTATATTAGCTAAATTACTCTATTCGATTTTTTTCGAATATTCTCTATATTGCTATAACTTAGTTTTTTCGAATATTCATAATATTCTAAAACAAGAATATATAGCAATATAGCAAATATAAAAAAAAAAACGAATATAGAGCAAAATTCGCAAACACTACTACTCCTAAAGTCAAGTATATTGCAGCCTTCTTATTGGCCCACAAGCTAGAAGCAGTGAGGGATCATGTGTACTGATAAAAAAATTTAAATTAAAAAAATTTAAAAAAATTTGAATATTCGAAATTCCGAATATATATATAACTATATTCGAAATTTTCGAGAGTTTTCGAAGTACCTATATTCGCGATAAAAATTTGAAATTTGAATATTCGTGATCAACACTAACGACCACGTGTTATCGAATTTCAACTATTATCATTTGGGGTTTTTTCAAGAGGGGGGATTTCGTTAGCCCTGTTTTTAATTAAATTTTATATTTTTTGTTCTTTTAAACATATGTATTTGACATCTATTTGTACTGGCCTGCAGTAAAATTTATATCCAATGACAGTCTAATATACCTCCAGCCACATAATTATTGTTCTTTTCTGTCCGGTGAATGCCTAATGTTTGGGGCCTGTACTACACTGGCCTGCAGCAAAATTTATATCCAATGACCATCTAATATACATAATCTCTTGATCATTTATGTATGTTAAATGCATAATTTTTCGGGTCTGTAATCTAACTGGCCAACAGTAAAATTGTTATACGGTGAATGCCTAATTTACCTCCAGCCACATTATCAATTGTCCTTTTCTGTATGGTGAATGAATAATTTTTGGGGCCTGTAGTCCACTGGCCTGCTGTAAAATTGATATCCATTGACCGTCTAATATACCTTCGGCCACATAATCCCTTGATCATTTATGTACGTTGAATGCATAATTTTTGTGGCCTGTAATCTAACTCGCCAACAGTAAAATTGTTATACAGTGACCGCCTAATGTACCTCCAGCCACCTTATCAATTGTTCTATTCTGTACAGTGAATGAATAATTTTTGGTGCCTGTACTACACTGGCCTGCAGTAAAATTGATATCCATTGACCGTCTAATATACCTCCGGCCACATAATCACTTGATCTTTTATGTACGATGAATGCATAATTTTTGGGGCCTGTAATCTAACTGGCCAACAGTAAAATTGTTATACGGTGACCGCCTAATGTACCTCCTTCCACATTATTAATTGTTCTTTTCTGTCCAGTGAATGCCTAATGTTTGGGACCTTGGAGAAATTCAAGACCTGTGACGACCACGTGTTATCGAATTTCAACTATTATCATTTTTTATTTTTTTTCAAGAGGTGGGATTTCGTTAGCCATGTTTTTAATCCAATTTTATATTTTGTGTTCTTTTAAACATATGTATTTGACATCTATTTGTACTGGCCTGCAGTAAAATTGATCTCCAATGACCATCTGATATACCTCCAGCCACATAATTACTTGTTCTTTTCTGTCTGGTGAATCCCTAATGTTTGGGGCCTGTGCTACACTGGCCTACAGTAAAATTGATATCCATTGACCATCTAATATACCTCCAGCCACACAATCACTTTATCATTTATGTACAGTGAATGCATAATTTTTGGGACCTGTAATCTAACTGGCCAACAGTAAAATTGTTATACGGTGACCGCCTAATGTACCTCCTTCCACATTATTAATTGTTCTTTTCTGTCCAGTGAATGCCTAATGTTTGGGACCTTGGAGAAATTCAAGACCTGTGACGACCACGTGTTATCGAATTTCAACTATTATCTTTTTTTTTTTTTTTTCAAGAGGTGGGATTTCGTTAGCCATGTTTTTAATCCAATTTTATATTTTGTGTTCTTTTAAACATATGTATTTGACATCTATTTGTACTGGCCTGCAGTAAAATTGATCTCCAATGACCATCTGATATACCTCCAGCCACATAATTACTTGTTCTTTTCTGTCTGGTGAATCCCTAATGTTTGGGGCCTGTGCTACACTGGCCTACAGTAAAATTGATATCCATTGACCATCTAATATACCTCCAGCCACACAATCACTTTATCATTTATGTACAGTGAATGCATAATTTTTGGGACCTGTAATCTAACTGGCTAACAGTAAAATTGTTATACGGTGACCCCCTAATGTACCTCCAGCCACAATATCAATTGTTCTTATCTGTACGGTGAATAAATAATTTTTGGGGCCTGTAGTCCACTGGCCTGCAGTAAAATTGATATCCAATGACCATCTAATATACCTCCAGCCACATAATTACTTGTTATTTTCTGTCTGATGAATGCCTAATGTTTGGGGCCTGTACTCCAGTGGCCTACATTCAAATTTTTAGCCATTGACCGCAAAATGTACCTCGAGCCACATAATCACAATTTATTTTATGTCAGGTGAATGCCTAATTTTTAAGGACCGTACTCCCGTGGGCAAAAATAACAACATTTTTCTAGGCTCCAGCAGGGCACATTTCTGAGAATTTCCCTTTAAGACGCATAAAAATGGCCCCTGATTAAAATACATATATATTTTTTTGAATTTTTGCCATTGATCCCCCTCTGGTATGTCACTGTCCATGTTGTTGGATGATTTTTTCACTTCTTGCAAGTATTTGGTGGCTGCAAATAAGACCTGAATGTTTTTCAGGTTTGCATGCCATTAAAGTGAATGGGGCCTGCCGCAAACATTTGATCGTGTTCGCGCGATCGCGTTTGCGAATCGTCCCGGGTGATGTTTGTCTATCACTATCCTTCACATCCTGGAGGGGATGCTGATAAATATGACTGGCGAGGGACAGAATACTTGATGCCAACATCTCATGGCCACCTGAGCCCTGTGGAGGCTGAACTGGCACAGGAGGACATAAACACCCAGGAATTCTATACATACCTAGGTGGAGAAAAAACAGGAGAGGAGCAGAAGGAGCTAGAGGGTGGCGATGAAGACAGTGCAGATGACCCCAACAGACTGTGGCAGTATGCAGTGAAGATGGAGGCAGGGAGTCTCTCCAAGTCCCTTGCACAAATGACTAAAACATGCTGAGTTGCTTGCGTAATGACATAATTGCCACATTATCACGATGCAGCAGAGGGATGACTACTGGATCACCAAAATGTTAGACCCTCGCTACCGGTCCAAAATAGCGAGGGCTGAGAGAGATGAAAAACTCAACTTCTATCAAGACATCCTTTGTAGTTGGTTGGTCGCTTCCTATGTGCCCCGTCGCCCATCCTTATGAAGGTCTCTCTGAGCTCACGCTCCACTGCCATGACTCCTGGAGTGGGTGGGGGGGGACAGGAGCACCACCAGCTTCATCAGCAGCAACTTAAGTTTTGAGTCTCTAATGAGCATTTTTCTTTACCCACCTACTGAAGAAACCACCCAGCAGCAGGACATGGAGCAGACCCTGAACCAGCAGGTGGTGGCATACTTGAACTGCATCCTGTCAAACCAGATCCAAGATCCCGTGGACTACTGGGCAGCCAAACTTGAATTGTGGTTGCGACTTGCCGAGTTTGCCCTGGGCAAGCTTTCCTGTATGGGCAGTAGTGTGCCATCAGAGTGTTTAATGCAGCGGGTGGCATAGTTACCCCATAGAGAACTTTCCTTTCAACACAAAGTGTTTAGAGACTAACCCTTATAAATATGAATCAGGCCTGGATCAACCAGGATTTCCAGATACCGGTGCCTGATACAACAGACTAGATAATTCTGGCAGTAACCATCTGACTGTAGTGTGCTGTCACAACAAAACATTGTGACAAATGGCCTGTTACTTCTGCCCATGTTTTGATGCCACTATTCTGCCGCCTGCCTGATGACACACGCCTGCTGCCTCTACTGCCATCTGCTCCAACTGTGATCTGCCACCATATTGTGCTGTTACTGCCATTGCTGTTGCTCCCCCTCCCTACTCTGTTCTGGAGCCACTATTGTGACTCTCCATGCTATTGCCACCCTCAAAAGTCCCTTCCGGGGCTTCTATTGCCACTCTTCATGCTGTTGCCACCCTCACCACTCTGTTATGGGGCCACTATTGTGACTCTTCATGCTGTTGCCACCCTCACCAGTCTGGCTTCTAGTGCCCCTGCTTGGCCGTGTTGACATGACCGTTTATTTTTCCGTTCTGATCTGTCAGAAGAACAGTAAATTAACCCAAAAATGGATCCTGTCATTTGAGCGTCCCTAATGCCTCTATCATACGGTCAGTATTTTGCATCAGGATTTGATCATGATCTGGAAGACAAAAGCAGGTGTGGGTCCAAAACACAGAAGACATACAAATATTTCCATCACATCATATCTTTGTTTTGGACCCACTCCTGTTTTTGTCTTACCAATACTGATCAAATACTGATGCAAAACTGACCAAATACTGACCGTGTGATAGAGGCCATAAAAGTTCTCTATGCCGGATTTCTTTTTTCATCTGAATATAACTGATTTCAGACACAAGTAGCCAAAACCGATGCAAATTAAGTGTTGAGACTACTCTTTGGACCCCGAAAGGAATCAAGGATCTAAATGATGGCTCAAAGAATGTATGGAGACCCAGCGGTTTATGCCCGCTATTATGTTGCACAAGCCGGATCCAGGTTAGAGGGGTTCCGTGGTGATGAATACATATATGGTGCAGGTCTTGCAGGGATATTCAAAAGGCTTTTTAGATGGGCTGTACCTCTATTTAGAAGGGGGATCGAAATAGTGAAACCTCATTTGAAGAATGCTGTCAAAAATATTGCAAAAGATGCATTTACCTCAGTCTCAACGACTGTTATAGATAAGATCAACAATCCAATGAAAGAGGAAAAGGGGTCTGGAGTAGTTTACGTCAGAAAACAGCACCGTAAAAGAAATAGGCAATCTGTAACTTCATTTTCCCCGATGCTTATGAATAGGAAGGCGGTGCGTAAAAGGCGCAGTGTTCAGAAATCAGTAAGGCGTGCTGCTGAGGACATCTTCTAATTCTGCATCATGGCATTCATACACAACGATTCTATAGAATGCACCAAATCAGAATTGGATATTTTCGACGTTCCCCCTACACAGACCAGTATTGAAAAATCACTCTTTATAGAAGTTCAGCCTAGTGCAGCCCTTGCAGATGGTGCCCCTCTGGAATTTTTGATATTGGGTAGTGGTGAATATTATTACGATCTGAATAACACCCTTTTGTACATAAACTGCTGCCTTCTGAAACAGGATAATACCATCATTCCAGCTGGAGCCCTTGTTGGCCTTATTAATTACCCTATAGCATCACTCTTCAATCAGGTGGACATCACCCTGGGTGATCTCCTTATTTTGCAGTCAGATAACCTCTATAGTTATAGAGCATACATTGAGACTATTTTAAATTCCAGCTCCACGACTCTAGTCTCCCAGTTTATAGCTGGACTGTTCTATAAAGACACGGCCGGACAACATCAGACACGCGATATTGATGGTGAGAATTTGGGATTCATCAAGAGGCTGCAGGCAACCGCCCAATCTAAGCCTGTAGAACTTTTGGGCCCTATCTTTGGTGATATATTCCATCAACCAAAATTAATACTAAATGGTTTGGATTGAAAATCAAGTTATCGCAAAATAAAGATGCCTTTTGTCTAATGTCTGGTGATGCCGAACATTATAAAGTTCAGATTCAGCACTCTATGTAAAGAGAGTGCAAGTCTCACCAGCCGTCAGAATAGGCCACAGTCAACCTCGATAGGGCAAAAGTATACAGTATACCGGCTGGAGCAAGAATTACAAATCATGAGAATCTGTTCCTGGGTCAAATTCCTAAAACTGTGATATTAGGCTTTCTGGATAATGAAGCATTCAGTGGTAGCTACCAAAGAAACCCACTATGCTTCCAACACTACAACATAAATCATGCTGCCTTGTATCTGGACAGTCAGCAGATAGACAAATTTTGATACTTTATCAGCTATCAGAGAATATTTTGCTCTAGTTCATATTTCTGGAAAGCATAAACCTAATATAGCTCTATCAATAGATCGTGACGAGTTTAGTAATGGGTATATATTATTCTTCGCTTTTGACCTTTCTCCTGATCAGGAGCCTGGAAGTAATTTTTCACTTGTCAAAACAGGAACTGGAATATGATTGTATATTCGTTACATGATAGCTTGCTACAGATTGATCAGAGATGCAAGCTTTTATTTGACTACAATTAATAATGAATACTCTTGAGCTTACAGATCTTTTAAATTCAGATCCCTATACTAGAGATATACAGTATTTGATGGTGTATTCCCATGCAATTTTTTTACCACAATACAGGATTGTTAAAAATCCAGCGGCGTACATTGTAAATACAGACAATTCGGGTCAGAGTGGTACCCATTGGATATTAATTGTCTTATGTAGTAAAAAAAGCTAAAGAATTATTAGGAACACCTGTTCTATTTCTCATTAATGCAATTATCTAGTCAACCAATCACATGGCAGTTGCTTCAATGCATTTAGGGGTGTGGTCCTGGTCAAGACAATCTCCTGAACTCCAAACTGAATGTCAGAATGGGAAAGAAAGGTGATTTAAGCAATTTTAAGCGTGGCTTGGTTGTTGGTGCCAGACGGGCCGGTCTGAGTGTTTCACAATCTGCTCAATTACTGGGATTTTCACGCACAACCATTTCTAGGGTTTACAAAGAATGGTGTGAAAAGGGAAAAACATCCAGTATGCGGCAGTCCTGTGGGCAAAAATGCCTTGTGGATGCTAGAGGTCAGAGGAGAATGGGCCGACTGATTCAAGGATAGAGGAGCAACGTTGACTGAAATAACCACTCGTTACAACCGAGGTATGCAGCAAAGCATTTGTGAAGCCACAACACGCAAAACCTTGAGGCGGATGGGCTACAACAGCAGAAGACCCCACCGGGTACCACTCATCTCCACTACAAATAGGAAAAAGAGGCTACAATTTGCACGAGCTAACCAAAATTGGACTGTTGAAGACTGGAAAAATGTTGCCTGGTCTGATGAGTCTCGATTTCTGTTGAGACATTCAAATGGTAGAGTCTGAATTTGGCGTAAACAGAATGAGAACATGTAGCCATCCTCTGATGGCTACTTCCAGCAGGATAATGCACCATGTCACACAGCTCGAATCATTTCAAATTGGTTTCTTGAACATGACAATGAGTTCACTGTACTAAAATGGCCCCCACAGTCACCAGATCTCAACCCCATAGAGCATCTTTGGGATGTGGTGGAAAGGGAGCTTCGTGCCCTGGATGTGCATCCCTCAAATCTCCATCAACTGAGAAGATGCTATCCTATCAATATGGGCCAACATTTCTAAAGAATGCTATCAGCACCTTGTTGAATCAATGCCACGTAGAATTAAGGCAGTTCTGAAGGCAAAAGGGGGTCCAACACCGTATTAGTAAGGTGTTCCTAATAATTCTTTAGGTTAGTGTATATATATGCATGCAAACACGTGCATGCATGTATGATATATATATATATATATATATATAGATATATATATATATATATCCATGTCCCTTATATTAGTGTATACATGTGTATGGATGTGCCCCATGCATCCATACACATGTATATTATGTATGCCTTTCATATATGCATATATATTGGCCCAGTATGGGCCCAAGTATGTGTATGCATAGAGATGTATGTATGCCCCCTTGTCAGCATACATCTCTATGTATATAATATATGTATAGGTGAGCTTATTGCTGCTGCCCATTCAGACCCCCTGTTTTATATATATGTATATATATATATATATACTTATGGATGTGCCCCAAGCATCTATAAGTATATATACAGTTAAACTGCCCAGAAGTTCCAATGGATGCCCCCCCCTCTGGAATGTGCCTGCTGGGTGGGGAGAAACCGAGAAACTGGACAATTATGTCCAGTTTCGGCCTCTTCAAAGGACAGATGATCAATAAAGATCCTCTGCCCTTTGTCACCATCTCCGGCAGCGCTGGAGATGGTATGCCTAACAGGGACATGAGAACAAAGAGTTCCCATGCCCCTGTGTGCCGCTCACCTCCGGCGCTGTAATTACAGCGCCAGAGATGTGCGATATCTCCATAGGCGGGAGGATCAAAGGATCCCCCTGCCTGGGAGCGCAGGCTGGTGGGGTGATGTCATATCCCCGCGCCAGCCCACGTGGACCTGGCTGCAGGAGTGCATGCAGGGCGGGAAAACGGGAGCGAGCGCCGCAGGGTTTAAATAATCCATCGGCACTGCGCTCTGGAGTTCGGGACCCCCCCCCCCCCCGAAGGTGAGCGGATCCGGCGCTGAAGTGGGGGATCCATTCCTCCCCCAGATATAGAAGAGAGCGCAGGCAGCCATCCGGGCTGCGCTGTGCTAGGACACAGGACCCCCGGCACCCCCCCTGAAGGAGAGCGCATCCGACGCTCCAACAAACTCCCTAACCCCGACAAGAAGAGTCCAGGCAGCACTGACAGGCTGCGCTGTGTGAGAAGATCTCCACCAGCCCAGAGGAGACCAGGAGGGGAAAACCGAGCAGTCGAGCTGCTCCACTAAAGTGCAAAGGGAGAAGGGAGGCAGAGATCGAGCAGCTGCTGAGTCCTGCCCTGAAAGACTAAGGCCTCTTTCACACGGGCGTTGCTGAAAAATGCGCGGGTGCGTTGCGGGAACACCCGCGATTTTTCCGCTCGAGTGCAATACATTGTAATGCGTTTTGCACTCGCGTGAGAAAAATCGTGCGTGTTTGGTACCCAAACCCGAACTTCTTCACAGAAGTTCGGGCTTGGGATCGGTGTTCTGTGGATTGTATTATTTTCCCTTATAACATGGTTATAAGGGAAAATAATAGCATTCTGAATACAGAATGAAAAGTAAAATAGCACTGGAGGGGTTAAAAAAAATAAAAAATTATTTAACTCACCTTAATCCACTTGATAGCGCAGCCGGCATCTGCTTCTGTATTCTTTTCTTTAGGACCTGGCTAAAGGACCTTCGATGACGTCACTCCGGTCATCACATGGTACGTCACATGATCTTTTACCATGGTGAATCACCATGGTAAAAGATCATGTGACGTACCATGTGATGACCGGAGTGACGTCATCCCAGGTCCTTAAACTATAGTTAATGCTCTCCACAGGTCCTATACAGTAAAAGAGTCAGACGGAGATGCCCGCATCGCGAGCAAGTGGATTAAGGTGAGTTAAATGATTTTTTATTTTTTTTAACCCCCTCCAGCCCTGTTTTACTTAGCATTCAGTATTCAGAATGCTATTATTTTCCCTTATAACCATGTTATAAGGGAAAATAATAAGGTTCGGGTCTCCATCCCGATCGTCTCCTAGCAACCGTGCGTGAAAATCGCACCGCATCCGCACTTGCTTGCGGATGCTTGCGATTTTCACGCAACCCCATTCATTTCTATGGGGCCTGCGTTACGTGAAAAACGCACAAAGAGGAGCATGCTGCGATTTTCACGCAACGCAAAAGTGATGCGTGAAAATCACCGCTCGTGTGCACAGCCCCATAGAAATGAATGGGTCAGTATTCAGTGCGGGTGCAATGCGTTCACCTCCCGCATCGCATCCGCGCGGAATACCCGCTCGTGTGAAAGGGGCCTAAGTATCGCTTTCCCTGTCCTGCCTCCTCCTTAACCCCTGCTGCCCTGAACCTCTGCTATCCTTCCCTGCATTGCCCTGGGATCCCCTGCATTCCATTAACCCCTACAGTGCCCAGCAGCCCCCTCCCCCCGTGGACCCTGTAACCCCAGCAGCATTGCTGCTGCCATTAACCCCTGCCCTGCTGCCCCAGTCCACAGTCAGCCTGCTGCCCTGCATCCCTCTTCAGTGCTCTGTTCTCTGCAGAGCATTCCCCTGCTCTGCAAACAACCCTTTCAGTGCTCTGCTCCCCTGCAAGTCCCTGCAGAGCATTAACCCCTAATAACCCCTGCCATACCAGGTGTAAACTGTTTCCCTGAACAGCCCTGATAAACCTTACCTACTCTGTCCCACCAACGACCCCCTCTCTGTACACTTGCAGGGTATTAACCCTTGCATTGCCGTGCAGCCCTGATCACCCCCACTGTACCTCACCCCAATCACTACTGTATTTGTCGGTGGCCTGCATACACCCCTGCAGTGCCACCGTTAACCCTCGTCGTACCCCATAGGGACAGTAAGTAGAACTAGGTGGGTGGACTGCTAATATTTATGTGTGAGTGTATTGTATAGTTAGTTTGTGGGTGGAATTTGGGAACCGTGTAGTGTAGTTTAGTGCTGTATTGTTAGTGTATTGCGTGCCTAGTGTATTAATAAATACTGTTTTATTTATAACTATGTGTGTAATGTGTGGTTATTAGCGATAGTTAGTTTAGTAAGGCGCATGCAGCTAGCTTAGTGATTAGCGTAAGGTAAAGGCAAAGTATTGTATTATTGTTATTAATATAAAGGTATAAATAGGCGGAGTCGCCAATAGATGGCTCCTCCTATTTATGAATATTAATTATTGATATTTGCATAAATATTGGTGATTAATATTCCCCCTTTACAATAGCTATGGATTTAAACCAGCTGCAATGATATTCCCTAAAGAATTTAGATATTTTTAAAAAAAGAAACTGTGAATCTTATAGTTATCAGTGTAATCAATTGCAGGATACAATCTCTTAATATGGCGGCCATTATTGTGTATTTATACTATACCATTTAGCAAGCGGCATATCCTATAAAAAATTTTTTAGATGTTTTTAGTCAAGATTAACCTCTTAAGGACACATGACGTACCGGTACGTCATGATGTCCTGGTACTTAAGGACACATGACGTACCGGTACGTCATGTGTTGTTCCGATCACTGCCGTCCGGCCGGCAGTGATCGGAACCCGGTGCCTGCTCAAATCATTGAGCAGGCACCTAGGCTAAATGCGCGGGGGGGTCCCCTGACCCCCCCATGTCGGCGATCGCGGCAAACCGCAGGTCAATTCAGACCTGCGGTTTGCTGCGATTTCTGCAGTTTCTGGTCCCCGCGGGGATCAGAAACTTTATATGCCTAAAATAATGTTTTATTAACCCCCCCTGCACCCCCGAATGATGTGGGTGGTGCGGCAGGCGGGCGGTGCGGCAGGCGGGATCGCGATCCCCCGCCCGCCTCCCCTTGTATAATCGTTGGTTTCTAGTGGGTATACCAGGGTGCCAGCACATTGCTGGCACCCTGGTATAAACGGCTGACATCTGCGATGCGATGTCAGCCGTTTAACCCTTTCCATACAGCGGTCCGTACGGACCGCTGTATGGAAAAGGTTAACAGCGCAGGGAGCTCCCTCCCTCTCCCACCGGGGGGCTGCTGTGCCTTTGCAGCCCCCCGATGGGAAAGGGAGAGAGCCCCCAGAGAGCCCCCCTCAGCCTTGTGCTTACCCTTCCCCGTCTGCGCAGTTCTGAGCAGACGGGGAAGGTTCCCATGGCAACAGGACGCCTCTCAGGCGTCCTGCTGTCCATGGTGCTGAACAGATCTATGCTAAAAGCATAGATCTGTTCAGTGTAAGTAAAATACAGTACAGTACAATATATATTGTTCTGTACTGTATTATACAGACATCAGACCCACTGGATCTTCAAGAACCAAGTGGGTCTGGGTCAAAAAAAAAGTTAAAAAAAGTGAAAAAAAAGTAAAAATCAAAAAACACATTTATCACTGATTAAAAATGAAAAAAATAAAATTCCCTACACATGTTTGGTATCGCCGCGTCCGTAACGACCTGATCTATAAAACGGTTATGTTACTTTACCCGAACGGTGAACGCCATAAAAATAAAAAATAAAAAACTATGATGAAATTGAAATTTTGCCCACCTTACTTCCCAAAAAAGGTAATAAAAGTTATCAAAAAAGTTGCATGTACGCCAAAATAGTACCAACCAAACCGTCATCTCATCCCGCAAAAATCATACCCTACCCAAGATAATCGCCCAAAAACTGAAAAAACTATGGCTCTTAGACTATGGAAACACTAAAACATGATTTTTTTTGTTTCAAAAATGAAATCATTGTGTAAAACTTACATAAATAAAAAAAAAGTATACATATTAGGTATCGCCGCGTCTGTATCGACCGGCTCTATAAAAATATCACATGATCTAACCCCTCAGATGACCACCGTAAAAAATAAAAATAAAAACGGTGTAACAAAAGCCATTTTTTGTCATCTTACGTCACAAAAAGTGTAATAGCAAGCAATCAAAAAGTCATATGCACCCCAAAATAGATGCCAATCAAACCGTCATTTCATCCCGCAAAAAATGAGACCCTACTTAAGATAATCGCCCAAAAACTGAAAAAACTATGGCTCTTAGACTATGGAGACACTAAAACATTTTTTTTGTTTTAAAAATGAAATCATTGTGTAAAACTTACATAAATAAAAAAAATTGTATACATATTAGGTATCGCCGCGTCCGTGACAACCTGCTCTATAAAATTACCACATGATCTAACCTGTCAGATGAATGTTGTAAATAACAAAAAATAAAAACGTGCCAAAAAATCTATTTCTTGTTACCTTGCCGCACAAAAAGTGTAATATAGAGCAACCAAAAATCATATGTACCCTAAACTAGTACCAACAAAACTGCCACCCTATCCCGTAGTTTCTAAAATGGGGTCACTTTTTTGGAGTTTCTACTCTAGGAGTGCATCAGTGGGGCTTCAAATGGGACATGGTGTAAAAAAAAACTGTCCAGCAAAATCTGCCTTCCAAAAACCGTATGGCGTTCCTTTCCTTCTGCGCCCTGCCGTGTGCCCGTACAGCTGTTTACGACCACATATGGGGTGTTTCTGTAAACTACAGAATCAGGGCCATAAATAATGAGTTTTGTTTGGCTGTTAACCCTTGCTTTGTAACTGGAAAAAAAATATTAAAATGGAAAATCTGCCAAAAAAGTGAAATTTTGAAATTGTATCTCTATTTTCCATTAAATCTTGTGCAACACCTAAAGGGTTAACACAGTTTGTAAAATCAGTTTTGAATACCTTGAGGGGTGTAGTTTCTTAGATGGGGTCACTTTTATGGAGTTTCTACTCTAGGGGTGCATCAGGAGGGCTTCAAATGGGACATGGTGCCAAAAAAACAGTCCAGCAAAATCAGCCCTCCAAAAACCAACGGCGCACCTTTCACTCTACGCCCCGCTGTGTGCCAGTACAGTAGTTTACGGCCCCATATGGGGTGTTTCTGTAAACAGCAGAGTCAGGGCAATAAAGATACAGTCTTGTTTGGCTGTTAACCCTTGCCTTGTTAGTGGAAAAAATGGGTTAAAATGGAAAATTAGGCAAAAAAAATGAAATTCTCAAATTTCATCGCCATTTGACAATAACTCTTGTGCAACACCTAAAGGGTTAACGATGTATGTAAAATCAGTTTTGAATACCTTGAGGGGTGTAGTTTCTTAGATGGGGTCACTTTTAGGGGGTTTCTCCTCTAGGGGTGCATCAGGGGGGCTTCAAATGGGACATGGTGTCAAAAAACCAGTCCAGCAAAATCTGCCTTCCAAAAACCAAACGGCGCACCTTTCACTCTACACCCCGCTGTGTGGCCGTACAGTAGTTTACGGCCCCATATGGGGTGTTTCTGTAAACAGCAGAGTCAGGGCAATAAAGATACAGTCTTGTTTGGCTGTTAACCCTTGATTTGTTAGTGGAAAAAATGGGTTAAAATGAAAAATTAGACAAAAAAATGAAATTCTCAAATTTCCTCCCCATTTGCCAATAACTCTTGTGCAACACCTAAAGGGTTAACAACGTATGCAAAATCAGTTTTGAATACCTTGAGGGGTGTAGTTTCTTAGATGGGGTCATTTTTGGGTGGTTTCTATTATGTAAGCCTCGCAAAGTGACTTGAGACCTGAACTGGTCCCTAAAAATTTAGTTTTTGTCAATTTCTGAAAAATTTCAAGATTTGCTTCTAAACTTCTAAGCCTTGTAACATCCCCAAAAAATAAAATATCATTCCCAAAACAATTCAAACATGAAGTAGACATATGGGGAATGTAAAGTCATCACAATTTTTGGGGGTATTACTATGTATTACAGAAGTAGAGAAACTGAAACTTTGAAATTTGCTAATTTTTTCAAATTTTTGTTAAAATAGGTATTTTTTGGTGCAAAAAAAATAATTTTTTTGACTTCATTTTACCAGTGTCATGAAGTACAATATGTGACGAAAAAACAATCTCAGAACGGCCTGGATAAGTCAAAGCGTTTTAAAGTTATCAGCACTTAAAGGGACTCTGGTCAGATTTGCAAAAAATGGCCTGGTCCTAAGGTGTAAAAAAGGCTGTGTCCTTAAGGGGTTAAGTAAGAAATGATAATCTAGTTTCAGAGTTTGTAAAAATGAATTTCTATGTTGTAAAAGAAACTTCTAAATTGTGCTGTGTTTATAAGCAGAAATGCAGAGCTTATTTGAACAATTACTATATAAGCTTTTATGTTTTGATTGTGTACATCATATATTTTGCTTGAGTTGTAATAAAAAGAAAAAAAAAGCTAATTAATGCTAACCACCATGCATTCTGCTACTTCAGAAGATAAGGAAGCCTATCTAATCTTCACAGTTCACCCCTGTCCCTCCATCCTGATATGTCAGGAGATAAGTGAAGTGTGTAAAGGGTCATCTCTGTGCTCAATATGCTGAAGTTGAATTAAAAGAGAACTGTTTTTAATTCAGCAAATATTATGCTGTAATAAGAATGATATGCATTATAGTAATAATTGCTGTACCATTAAAAAGCTTGTTATTATTTTATTATTTTATTCCTATGCTTTAAAGAGATAGTATTGTGTGATATACAGTCAGGTCCATAAATATTGGGACATCGAAACAATTCTAAAATTCTTTGGCTCTATACACCACCACAATGAATTTGAAGTGAAACGAACAAGATGTGCTTTAACTGCAGAATGTCAGCTTTAATTTGAGGGTATTTACATCCAAATGAGGTGAACGGTGTAGGAATTACAACAGTTTGCATATGTGCTTCCCACTTGTTAACGAACCAAAAGTAATGGGACACAATAATAATCATAAATCAAACTTTCACTTTTTAATACTTGGTTGCAAATCCTTTGCAGTCAATTACTGCCTGAAGTCTGGAACGCATAGACATTACCAGACGCTGGGTTTCATCCCTCGTGATGCTCTGCCAGGCCTCTACTGCATCTGTCTTCAGTTCCTGCTTGTTCTTGGGACATTTTCCCTTCAGTTTTGTCTTCAGCAAGTGAAATGCATGCTCAATCGGATTCAGGTCAGGTGGTTGACTTGGCCATTGCATAACATTCCACTTTTTTCCCTTAAAAAACTCTTTGGTTGCTTTTGCAGTATGCTTTGGGTCATTGTCCATCTGCACTGTGAAGCGCCGTCCAATGAGTTCTGAAGCATTTGGCTGAATATGAGCAGATAATATTGCCTGAAACACTAATTCCTACACCGTTCACCTAATTTGGATGTAAATACCCTCAAATTAAAGCTGACAGTCTGCAGTTAAAGCACATCTTGTTCGTTTCATTTAAAATCCATTGTGGTGGTGTATAGAGCCAAAAATGTTAGAATTGTGTCGGTGTCCCAATATTTATGGACCTGACTGTATACTTAATATAAACTGCTGATAAATAATAAAGCTTTTAAAACTTTTTAATTTTGTCATATCAGTTTTTTTTTATGATTTAATCATTAAAGATATTAAAACATAATTGAATTACTGCCAAAGTCACGCCTATGGGCGTGATACTTTTGAGTACACAGCTTCAGCCCTTAGACATACTACTCATTCTGCTTTATGTAGCTCACAGGGGCAGACCTCTCTACACAAATGAAGAGACACACAGCCATACTTAATCAATGTAGTAAAACACTGTGCTACATATAGGGACACATGCAATACACCGGGATACATGGGGTCTTATACCTTAGGACTGGTGGGGGAATGATTGAATAATCCTATCAATCATTCCACCAGCTAAGGTCGCCCAGGTGGTGAGGGAGGAGGGGAATGATGAAGCGGGGGGTCAATCAAAGGTCAATAAAAGGGACGTGGCAGCTGTCAAAATGAGTTTGACGAATAATATAGACGTTACAATACTCATGTACATGTGAATGAGGCTTTAGAGCGAAAACCTTCCAGGTTCTGCTGCCTACCCTTTGGTGGAAGCGAGCAGGCAGGCAACTGAACAACAGTGATAGTTAGTCCCTTAATCATCAGCCAGCGTAGGCAGGGGCGCAGCTATAGGGGAAGCAGGGGAAGCGGCTGCTTTGGGGCCCTGACCCAGAAGGGGCGAATCCAGGAGGAGGAGGACTAAAGGATTTTGTCAGGGCCCCCTCAACAGTATTACACAATGAAATGATATACAGTGACAGTATAGACAGTGTAGAAAACGGATGGAACAGCTGCCGGGCCTGGTCTGAGAGAGCGATCTTTACTAGCCACAGGAATGAGGGCGGCATGAAAGGAAGGGGTCGCTAAAAAATTACTGTGGGAGGGTGGCCCCATTGAAAAATATGCTGTGGGGCCCAGTCATTTCTAGCTACACAACTGAGTGTAGGGTTAATCAACATGTGGAGGGGGTGGTGCCCTCCGCAGCAGGAGAGTAGTGCTGTTTACAGACTAGGTCACACTGTATATAGAGATATGGCATAGGGTCCAATAACTGCTGAGAAGGGCAGCTGGAGGAAGACAGAAGAAGAAGGTGATAATCTGGTGAGAATTTGTACTGATCTACCTGCCCCCTCAGTATGTGTGTGTCTATATGTACTGTATGTATGTGTCAGTGTGAATATTTTTCAAAGACACTCACACATATATACAGTACAGATACATATACTGAGTGTACATACATAGGTACACACACATATTTTTATAAACACACATATATATAGTGTATGTGTGTTATGCAGTATACAGTATGTGTTGTGTGTGTGTGTATATATATATATATATATATATGCGAAAGCACACCGTGTTCTGTCCATATCCGTATGTCCATTACAAGTTCTCACAAAAAAGATAGCAGTATTTTGCAGATCTGAAATTTGCACAAGGCGGATACTGTCATGTTCATGGGGTGTTAGGCTTTGTTCAGATCATGTTTAGACTATACATTAGAGTATTCCCTAACAGATACCTTTGATATATGTGCCATACAGTGGTATATATCAGGCATTGTTTAGAAAATAATAAGGTGCACCATGCTGCAGGGACGTTTCTAGGATCTCAAATTGCGGTCCCTAATGCACGGAACGGCCGCACAACGGCCGTGTGCATGAGGCCTAAGTCAAGAGACTTCTTCCATAAACTGTTCTGGTGATGGCTTCCAGAAAATGTTATCATTTAAAGGTGCCTTATCAGAGACAACCCATTTCTGTTTGTACAAAACAATGGCTGATCTTAGGGAGACCAGCTACAGAAAACACTGTGGAGCCTCATTTAAGAGTCTCGACACAGCAATCCAAAGTGCAAAGCTCCCTGGGAAACAGTAATATGCAAAATAACTGTGGAGCCCCAGTTATGGGTCTTCAACACAGTGAAAGCCAGATATCCCTCAAAGGAAAGAATACCGAGCAAAGGGGTGTCCCCATTACAGAGATCACCAAATCCACCATATTAAGTGGCCCCTATGTCAAGATCCCGCTCTTTTACAAGCTTAAGGCTGGGTTCAGACCTGAGCATTTTACAGCGCGTTCCTACGCGCTGTAAAACGCTCAACAGGCAAGAACCAATGTTTCCCTATGGGAAGGGTTCTTACCTGGGCGTTTTACAGCGCGTCCGATCGCGCTGTAAAACGCCCAACGCTCAAACAAGCTCTTGAGCTTCTTTGGGGCGTCTTGTCGCGCGTTCCCGTACATAGACTTCAGCGGGAACGCGCGACAATGGGCGTTCGCTTGTTCCGGAGCTGCGTCTGTAAACGCGCATACAATCGCGCATACAGAGCGCTCCATCTCGAACGCTCAGGTCTGAACCCAGCCTTAAGGATGTGACGGGGAAGACCTAAGCCAGTTATCCATTCAGTCTTAAGACTCATGAACACGGCCGTTGCCCCCCCCATGTCTGTATTGTGGCCCTCATACGGTGGGTCCGCAATACACGGGGCACTGGTCATGTGCACCCCGCATCACGGATGCGGACACATTCATTTGAATAGGTCCGCAAACCCAGAGATGCGGTGCAAAAGCATGCATCTGAACCCCACGGAAGCACTACGGAGTGCTTCCGTGGTGTTTCTGGCCGTGCCTCCGCACCGCACAATAGTAGTGCATGCAAAAAAGTCGGATGCGGATCGTGGACCCCATTCAAGTAAATTGGTCCGCGATCCGCATGCAGCTGCCCCACGGTCGGTGCCCGTGAATTGTGGACCGCAATTTGCGGTCAGCAGCACTGGCAAGGAGCCCTTACGTTCGTGGGCATGAGCCCTTATTGGTACAGGCAGAAAGAACTGAGTACGGAAAATCCACTGTTTACAAATCTCATCCACGCCCTGTATAAAATAATGCGCAGGAGAAAATAACTCCAAGCATATATTACAACATCAATGAGCACAATCTACGTAGAGTTCACACCATTGCTTTATTATGATTTGAATTGTCCTGTTCTGTTTAAACACTTCCAGGCCAGGCCATTTACCCCTTTTCCTGACCATGTCTAATTTTGCGAATCTGACGTGTCATTTTAAGTGGTAATATGGAATGCTTTTAACTTATCCAAGTCATTCTGAGACTGTTTTTTCATGACATATTATACTTCATATTAGTGGTAAATATGTTTTATCTTTGTTTATAAAAAAATCCCAAATTGACAGAAAATTTGGAAAATGATGGAAATTTGCAAAATCTGAATTTCTCGGCTTATAAGAGGAAAAGTCAACATCGTTACATAGCTTAAGATGTGACGTTTCATTTACTTTGCCACATTTTAGCATTATTACGCATCATAGGTATACTAGAAAGGCATGCGAGAAGCAAATGTTCAAATATGCTTACTTATTTCAAATGTGTTGTATGTTACTGTATTTATTTTAGCGCTCTATGTATTATAACTCAGTGAATGACTTTATGTGTGGGAATACTGTATATAGCACTTATGCTAAAAATTAGCTTATATGGTATAATAATATAACAGGTTATTATTTAAAAAAAATGCTCTATAGCTGGAAACAAATTCCTAATATCATTATCATTCTAACACTACTTACCGTTTTTAGGATAGGTTGCAATCAATAAATCATCTTCTCTGGCCTCAAAAGTTTCCAGTGCTTGAAACATCTCCACACTGCAAATAACACTCGGATACAGCATCGCCTTATAATTCATCAGCAAGTCTTCAGGTGAAGTTTTGGTAGTTGAATGCATGATTTCCATTAATAGTTGATGATCATTTTTACCTGTTTGCTTAGAATCAGTCATCTTTGACTAGTGTGCGGTAAGGTGAGGTGAGGTGAGGACTGGCAGCTCTCTTCTGCTGCACCTTGTTAACACTGTAGTATGTATGCAACGGCTCCTCCCCCCAGGGCCCTCTATATCTCGTACCAGGTTTGGTAGGAATTAGACAGATGCCAGAAATGCTCATACCCTATGCCAGTGTAAGATAATATCCTAGTGAAACAGTCCACAATTGTAAAGTTATTTCTGTAATCTACAGTCGTGGCCAAAAGTTTTGAGAATTACATAAATATTGGAAATTGGAAATGTTGCTGCTTAAGTTTTTATAATAGCAATTTGCATATACTCCAGAATGTTATGAAGAGTGATCAGATGAATTGCATAGTCCTTCTTTGCCATGAAAATTAACTTAATCCCAAAAAAACTTTCCACTGCATTTCATTGCTGTCATTAAAGGACCTGCTGAGATCATTTCAGTAATCGTCTTGTTAACTCAGGCTGGAGATCATTATGTCAGGCTGATTGGGTTAAAATGGCAGACCTGACATGTTAAAAGCAGGGTGATGCTTGAAATCATTGTTCTTCCATTGTTAACCATAGTGACCTGCAAAGAAACGCGTGCAGCCATCATTGTGTTGCATAAAAATGGCTTCACAGGCAAGGATATTGTGGCTACTAAGATTGCACCTCAATCAACAATTTATAGGATCATCAAGAACTTCAAGGAAAGAGGTTCAATTCTTGTTAAGAAGGCTTCAGGGCGTCCAAGAAAGTCCAGCAAACGCCAGGATCGCTTCCTAAAGAGGATTCAGCTGCGGGTTCGTAGTGCCACCAGTGCAGAGCTTGCTCAGGAATGGCAGCAGGCAGGTGTGAGCGCATCTGCACGCACAGTGAGGCGAAGACTTTTGGAAGATGGCCTGGTGTCAAGAAGGGCAGCAAAGAAGCCACTTCTCTCCAAAAAAAACATCAGGGACAGATTGATCTTCTGCAGAAAGTATGGTGAATGGACTGCTGAGGACTGGGGCAAAGTCATATTCTCCGATGAAGCCTCTTTCCGATTGTTTGGGGCATCTGGAAAAAGGCTTGTCCGGAGAAGAAAAGGTGAGCGCTACCATCAGTCCTGTGTCATGCCAACAGTAAAGCATCCTGAGACCATTCATGTGTGGGGTTGTGTCACGGATGGTGTACAGGAAACAAGACAATACCATATAAACAATGTCTCTCTGGATCCACAACTAAGGAACAAAAGGAGACCCCTGCAATAGACCTGCCGCTCTCCCTCACTGCTCAGCCTATGCGAACACCCCAAAGGTGGATGGCCGCATATCCACGTTCCTCGGCTATCTATTACCTGAAGACCCTACAATAGTGAAGGGACACGACCACCGGCTCCCTACACTGACACGGAGGGAGTCAGGGTCACCTGGATCCAGAAAAGACAAAATCATAAATACATAAACAGCACTTATCTTGCAGACGACAGACGACTGAGGACTGGGAACTGGGAACTGGGAACAGCATGCACACACACTCCAGGAAGTTGTATCAGCCGCACACTACTGCATTATGGGGAGGAACTTAAAGGGTAGCAATCAGTCCAACTGCATGACAGCTGAGATAGACTAACGAGATGAGAAACTAAACCAAAACAAAGAAATTCAAGGAGGAGGATCTGAGAAGCTCCTGTGAGCGCTTCTCAGCTGTCTGGCTGTGACAGTACCCCTCCCTCTAGGAGTGGACTCCGGACACTCAGAGCCCACCTTCTCAGGATGGGACCTATGGAAAGCCCTGATGAGACGAGAGGCCTTAATGTCCGTCACTGGGACCCACATCCTCTCCTCAGGACCATAACCCTCCCAATGAACGAGGTACTGGAGGGAACCGCGGACAAGACGAGAATCCACAATCCTAGAGACCTGAAATTCAAGATTTCCATCAACCATAATCGGAGGAGGAGGCAAAGGCGAGGGTACAATAGGTTGAACATAAGGTTTCAATAAGGACTTATGAAAAACATTATGGATCTTCCAAGTCTGAGGAAGATCAAGACGGTAGGCAACAGGATTGATGACAGACAGGATCTTGTAAGGCCCAATAAACCTAGAACCCAACTTCCAGGAGGGAACCTTCAATTTGATATTCTTGGTAGACAACCACACCAGATCACCAACATTCAGGTCCGGACCAGGCACACATCTCTTATCCGCCACCAGGGCCGGATTAAGAGCATCATGGGCCTGGTGCAGAAGATTTTAATGGGCCTTTTTATAGAAAATGAAAACGCAATGCAGAGCAACTTTTTATAGCACAAATAAAGTGTGAATTTACGCAAAATTACACATGTGAAAATACGCATGCATAAAGTTTGAAGTGTGAACGGGTCTCCGTAATCCCATTCAAGTCTATTGGACTAAAGTTCATGCGTAATTTTGAAGCAGATTGACGCACCGGTTTGCGTGTGACAAATCTGCTGTGTGAACTTAGCCTAAGTGTACATCTCTGGCCACAGTTTAACCTCTTAAGGACACATGACGTACCGGTACGTCATGATGTCCTGGTACTTAAGGACACATGACGTACCGGTACGTCATGTGTTGTTCCGATCACTGCCGCCCGGCCGGCAGTGATCGGAACCCGGTGCCTGCTCAAATCATTGAGCAGGCACCTAGGCTAAATGCGCGGGGGGGTCCCGTGACCCCCCCATGTCGGCGATCGCGGCAAACCGCAGGTCAATTCAGACCTGCGGTTTGCTGCGATTTCTGCAGTTTCTGGTCCCCGCGGTCCCTGACCGCGGGGATCAGAAACTTGCTGTGCCTAAAAAAAGTTTTATTCACCCCCCCCTGCACCCCCGAATGATTTTTATGGTGGCGGGAGGTGCAGGGGGAGGGTTGCGGGCGGTGTGGGCGGTGCGGGAGGCGGGCGGTGCGGCAGGCGGGATCGCGATCCCCCGCCCGCCTCCCCTTGAAAATTCATTGGTGTTCAGTGGGGATACCAGGGTGCCAGCACATTGCTGGCACCCTGGTATAAACGGCTGACATCTGCGATGCGATGTCAGCCGTTTAACCCTTTCCATACAGCGGTCCGTACGGTTAACAGCGCAGGGAGCTCCCTCCCTCTCCTATCGGGGGGCTGCTGTGCCTTTGCAGCCCCCCGATGGAGAGGGAGAGAGCCCTTAGACAGCCCCCCGAGAGATCCCCTCCTTACCCTTCCCCGTCTGCGAAGTTCTGAGCAGACGGGGAAGGTTCCCATGGCAACAGGACGCCTCTCAGGCGTCCTGCTGTCCATGGTGCTGAACAGATCTGTGCTGAAAGGCATAGATCTGTTCAGTGTAAGTAAAATACAGTGCAGTACAATATATATTGTTCTGTACTGTATTATACAGACATCAGACCCACTTGATCTTCAAGAACCAAGTGGGTCTGGGTCAAAAAAAAGTGAATAAAAGTGAAAAAAAAGTAAAAATCAAAAAACACATTTATCACTGATAAAAAATGAAAAAAATAAAATTCCCTACACATGTTTGGTATCGCCGCATCCGTAACGACCTGATCTATAAAACGGTTATGTTACTTTACCCGAACGGTGAACACCATAAAAATAAAAAATAAAAAACTATGATGAAATTGAAATTTTGCCCACCTTACTTCCCAAAAAAGGTAATAAAAGTGATCAAAAAAGTCGCATGTACGCCAAAATTGTAACAATCAAACCGTCATCTCATCCCGCAAAAATCATACCCTACCCAAGATAATCGCCCAAAAACTGAAAATACTATGGCTCTTAGACTATGGAGACACTAAAACATCATTTTTTTTGTTTCAAAAATGAAATCATTGTGTAAAACTTACATAAATAAAAAAAAAGTATACATATTAGGTATCGCCGCGTCCGTATCGCCCGGCTCTATAAAAATATCACATGATCTAACCCCTCAGATGACCACCGTAAAAAAATAAAAATAAAAACGGTGTAAAAAAAGCCATTTTTTGTCATCTTACGTCACAAAAAGTGTAATAGCAAGCAATCAAAAAGTCATATGCACCCCAAAATAGATGCCAATCAAACCGTCATCTCATCCCGCAAAAAATGAGACCCTACTTAAGATAATCGCCCAAAAACTGAAAAAACTATGGCTCTTAGACTATGGAGACACTAAAACATTTTTTGGGTTTTAAAAATGAAATCATTGTGTAAAACTTACATAAATAAAAAAAATTGTATACATATTAGGTATCGCCGCGTCCGTGACAACCTGCTCTATAAAATTACCACATGATCTAACCTGTCAGATGAATGTTGTAAATAACAAAAAAAAAAACGGTGCCAAAAAAGCTATTTCTTGTTACCTTGCCGCACAAAAAGTGTAATATAGAGCAACCAAAAATCATATGTACCCTAAACTAGTACCAACAAAACTGCCACCCTATCCCGTAGTTTCTAAAATGGGGTCACTTTTTTGGAGTTTCTACTCTAGGGGTGCATCAGGGGGGCTTCAAATGGGACATGGTGTAAAAAAAAACAGTCCAGCAAAACCTGCCTTCCAAAAACCGTATGGCATTCCTTTCCTTCTGCGCCCTGCCGTGTGCCCGTACAGCAGTTTACGACCACATATGGGGTGTTTCTGTAAACTACAGAATTAGGGCCATAAATAATGAGTTTTGTTTGGCTGTTAACCCTTGCTTTGTAACTGGAAAAAAAATATTAAAATGGAAAATCTGCCAAAAAAGTGAAATTTTGAAATTGTATTTCTATTTTCCATTAAATCTTGTGCAACACCTAAAGGGTTAACAAAGTTTGTAAAATCAGTTTTGAATACCTTGAGGGGTGTAGTTTCTTAGATGGGGTCACTTTTATGGAGTTTCTACTCTAGGGGTGCATCAGGGGGGCTTCAAATGGGACATGGTGTCAAAAAAAACAGTCCAGCAAAATCAGCCCTCCAAAAACCAAACGGCGCACCTTTCACTCTACGCCCCGCTGTGTGCCCGTACAGTAGTTTACGGCCACATATGGGGTGTTTCTGTAAACAGCAGAGTCAGGGCAATAAAGATACAGTCTTGTTTGGCTGTTAACCCTTGCTTTGTTAGTGGAAAAAATGGGTTAAAATGGAAAATTAGGCAAAAAAATGAAATTCTCAAATTTCATCGCCATTTGCCAATAACTCTTGAGCAACACCTAAAGGGTTAACGACGTATGTAAAATCAGTTTTGAATACCTTGAGGGGTGTAGTTTCTTAGATGGGGTCACTTTTAGGGAGTTTCTCCTCTAGGGGTGCATCAGGGGGCTTCAAATGGGACATGGTGTAAATAAACCAGTCCATAAAAATCTGGCTTCCAAAAACCATACGGCACACCTTTCCCTCTACGCCCCGCTGTGTGGCCGTACAGTAGTTTACGGCCACATATTGGGTGTTTCTGTAAACGGCAGAGTCAGGGCAATAAAGATACAGTCTTGTTTGGCTGTTAACCCTTGGTTTGTTAGTGGAAAAAATGGGTTAAAATGAAAAATTAGACAAAAAAATGAAATTCTCAAATTTCCTCCCCATTTGCCAATAACTCTTGTGCAACACCTAAAGGGTTAACAACATATGCAAAATCAGTTTTGAATACCTTGAGGGGTGTAGTTTCTTAGATGGGGTCATTTTTGGGTGGTTTCTATAATGTAAGCCTCGCAAAGTGACTTGAGACCTGAACTGGTCCCTAAAAATTGAGTTTTTGTAAATTTCAGAAAAATTTCAAAATTTGCTTCTAAACTTCTAAGCCTTATAACATCCCCAAAAAATAAAATATCATTCCCAAAACAATTCAAACATGAAGTAGACATATGGGGAATGTAAAGTCATCACAATTTTTGGGGGTATTACTATGTATTACAGAAGTAGAGAAACTGAAACTTTGAAATTTGCTAATTTTTCCAAATTTTTGTTAAATTAGGTATTTTTTGGTGCAAAAAAAATTATTTTTTTTACTCCATTTTACCAGTGTCATGAAGTACAATATGTGACGAAAAAACAATCTCAGAACGGCCTGGATAAGTCAAAGCGTTTTAAAGTTATCAGCACTTAAAGGGACTCTGGTCAGATTTTCAAAAAATGGCCTGGTCCTAAGGTGTAAAAAGGCTGTGTCCTTAAGGGGTTAAAGGGTTTCTGTCACCCCATTAAACCTTTTTTTTTTTTTTCTTTAATAATAATCATCCCTATAGTGCGATCTCATGATACATAATCAAATTAATAATTTTGGTTCAGTAGATTTTGCTAAAAAACGATTTTTAAAATATGCTAATTACCTTGCTACCAGCAAGTAGGGCGGCTACTTGCTGGTAGCAGCCGCATCCTCCGATGGTAATGACGCCCCCTCAGCATGCTGATTGACAGGGCCAGGGAAGGGAATACTTCTCTGCTGGCGCTGTTAGAATTTGAAATCTCGCGCCTGCGCCGTACCTGGCTTCAATCGGCGCAGGCGCACTGAGAGGCGGCCGCTCGCTCGACCGCTCCATCCTCAATGCGCCTGCGTCGATGACGTCATCGCATACACCCGGAAGAGAAGACGCCGGCGTCTTCTCTTCCGGGTGTATGCGATGACGTCATCGACGCAGGCGCAATGAGGATGGAGCGGTCGAGCGAGCGGCCGCCTCTCAGTGCGCCTGCGCCGATTGAAGCCAGGTACGGCGCAGGCGCGAGATTTCAAATTCTAACAGCGCCAGCAGAGAAGGATTCCCTTCCCTGGCCCTGTCAATCAGCATGCCGAGGGGGCGTCATTACCATCGGAGGATGCGGCTGCTACCAGCAAGTAGCCACCCTACTTGCTGGTAGCAAGGTAATTAGCATATTTTAAAAATCGTTTTTTAGCAAAATCTACTGAACCAAAATTATTAATTTGATTATGTATCATGAGATCGCACTATAGGGATTATTATTAAAGAAAGAAAAAAAAACGGTTTAATGGGGTGACAGAAACCCTTTAAATATACAGCCATCTATATAGATGGCTGTATTATGTATAGCCACCCCCCAAGGAGTTAACTAGTGCTGCTGGATATGTCATTCAGGAGCATGAAAAGGCTATTCACGTCTAGCTTTTCCATACTCCTGAATGGCATATGTGTTTATAAAAGCTAATCTATTATAAGCAGATATGCCATTGAGGAGCTTGGAAAAGATAGGTAGGCAAGAAATAGTCACCTAGCTTTTCCATGCTCCTGAATGGCATATCTGCTTATATGCATACATGTTTATAATAGCCAAGCTATTATATGCAGATCTGCCATTCAGGAGCATGGAGAAGCTAGGTGAGAAACAGTCACCTAGCTTTTCCATGCTCCTGAATGTCAGATCTGCCTTTAGGCTGAACTATTATAAGCAGATATATCATTCAGGAGCATTGAAGAGCTAGGTGACAATTTCTCACCTAACTTTTCCATGCTATGCTCCTGAATGGCAAATCTGCCTTTAGGCATATCTGTTTATAATACCTGATCTATTATAAGCAGATATACCACTCAGGAGCATTGAAGAGCTAGGTGACTATTTCTCACTTAGCTTTTCCATGCTCCTGAATGGCATATCTGTTTATAATAGATCAGGCTCAGCTATTATAAAGATATATATGCCTATAAGCAGATATGCAATTCAGGAGCATGGAAAAGCTAGGTGAAAAAAATCATCACCCAGCTTTTCCATGCTCCTGAATGACATGTATAAATTATACAGTATACAGTATAATAGGTGAGGTGAGCCAATGCTGATTTACTTACCGCCTATGAGTTGTTTTCTGGGCAGTACACGGAAGGCTGCTGAACGCGACTCACCGCTGGCAGCACCCAGGGGCGTACATAGAAATCACTGGGCCCCCATAGCAAGAATATGAATTGGGCCCCCTAACCCCACCCACTACCCACACCTGGCCCATCCCACCTCTTGTCCTGGCTCCTCCCTTCCACACCCCCATTTGCCAATAAAGAAATGTATACATACGTTTGTACGTATTCGTACTGACCCAGGACAGTTTTGCGGCAAAGGGAATGCCGTGGGAACAAAACCCTGTGGTATCTGTATCTATGGGACTCTTGTGGATATTCCATAAAGGTTTTATCTGCAGTCCTATGTAACACTACAAATAACACAGTGATAACTCTCTGAGTACTGATAATGTAGTAGATGTCACCTGTAGTGCTATGTAACAGCACAAATAACACAGTGATAGCTCTCTGAATACAGATAACACAGTGATGGCTCTCTGATTACCTAAAATGTAGTAGTATTACCTGCAGTCCTATGTAACACCACAGATAATACTAGTGTAGATCATTTGGTAGTGTTACCTGCAGTCCTATGTAAAACCACAGATACCACTAGTGTAGATCATGTGCTAGTGTTACTTACATCCTTAGTGTGTCTCCCTGTGTCTCTCCCACGGGACTCCATGTTGGCGGCGCTGCCTCCTCTTCCAACTTCTTCTTGCCCCGCACAGAACGTCCTGATGCAGCTGCGTCAAGACATAAGAACACTGTGGGCATGGTGATGGTGACACACAGGGACAGACACACACACACAGGGACAGACACACACACATACATAGAATAAATATGATCACATCACAGATCACTGCTCCTGCCTGTCTGCTTTGGTAAAGCCGGGCATAGATGGGCTATGTTAGGATTTAGCAGAGCGGGCACAGGACAGTAGATACAGGGCATGATATGTATGTGAGCACAGCTGAACAAGTGCAGGTCAGGAGCCCGCATACACATCGCTCCTCCTGCCTGTGTCATACCCCTCCCCCGGGCATTTTGGGGGGCATTAGGGGTTGGATAACACCTTCATCTCCTTGCTGCTGATGCTGAGTGTGCACATAGCCACCAATCATATCCCCCTTCCCCCTAAAGGTGACTTATGTGCTGGTGGGAGGGGATATGATTGGTGGCTATGTGCACACCCAGCATCAGCAGCAAGGAGTTAAAACCCCTATAATGCCCCCCTCCCCCTCTTACTGTGGCACTGGCACACTAGACAACAGTGTGTTTATGTGCACTGTTCACTGTCCGGACGGAGCGATCCTTCAGTCTAAGTGGGGGGGGGGGGGGGGGCTGCAGTTTAGTTGAACTCACTGTAATGATGAATTGAGGCAGACATGAGCGCCGCAGAAGGATACTACTCTGGGTGCACGCCTCTGTCTGTGCTTCAGCGGCGCCTGCTCCTGCTGCCTGCCAGGCGATACACTGGCCAATCAGCAGCAGGATCTTTGCACTGCTAAACGCTGATTGGCCAGTGTAAAATGCAGGGATTGAGCGAGCCTGCAGCCCGGATCATGGATCGGTCGGGGAGGGGAGGGGAGGGGCAGGACGCCCGGACCCGAGGGAAAACTTAACTTTGTGAATAAACTGTGCAGAGTAGACATAGGGGGCGGAGCCTTCCATGAGCTCCGGGCCCCCCTGTGCCGCGGGCCCCATAGCAACGGCGTGGTCTGCCTATATTGCCGGTACGCCACTGGCAGCACCCCTGACTCCATGCAGGAAGAATTTTGAACTTCCCGCGCGCAGCAGCCGTCACGGTCTTTCACTTTACGGCATGGCCTAGGCCCCAGGGGAGGAGTCTGACGTGACAACGCAGCGCAGCGTGCACAGCTGACCTGTGACCTGACCTGATCTGTCAGCTGTCACTGTCCTGGTGAGTTCTGTAAAGGGCCGGCCTGGGAGATTTCTCCTTGCGCGGCACAGTCGGCACGGTTCGGTCCTACTAAAGGGTAGCGAGGCGGCCGCCGGGCAACCTCAGCGAGGCGGCCTAGCGGGCCTAGCTCCGGTTGGCCTATGCAGGCAGGGCCGGACTGGGGATAAAAACCAGCCCTGGAAAAAGTTGCACACCAGCCCCACAGCATTTTGTCCTTATTTACTTGTTTATAAAAGGCGAAAGCATTCATTTTAAAACACGAATATGAACTTTGCCCCACGATAGCTCTTTTGTAGAACCCCCATTGTTTATATTATCACAGTAGACCAGCTTTTCCCAAACAGGATGCGATAACGATATGCGATGCGATATTTTAAGGGAATTGTGCTAGAGGTCTATTTGCACTGTTATGGGGGATCTGTGGATGACACTGTTATCGAGGGGATCTGTGGATGACACTGTTATCGAGGGGATCTGTGGATGACACTGTTATCGAGGGGATCTGTGGATGGCACTGTTATGAAGGATATCTGTGGATGGCACTGTTATGGGGGATCTATGGATGACACTATTATGGGGGATCTGTGGATGACACTGTTATGGAGGGGATCTATGGATGGCACTGTTATGGGGGATCTGTGGATGGCACTGTTATGGAGGATCTGTGGATGGCACTGTTATGGGGGATCTCTGGATGGCACTGTTATGGAGGAGATCTGTGGATGGCACTGTTATGGGGGATCTGCGGATGGCACTGTTATGAAGGATCTGTGGATGGCACTGTTATGGGGGATCTGTGGATGGCACTGTTATACAGGATCTGTGGATGGCACTGTTATGAAGGATCTGTGGTTGGCACTGTTATGGGGGATCTGTGGATCACGCTGTTATGGAGGGGATCTATGGATGACACTGTTATGGGGATCTGTGGATGGCACTGTTATGGGGGATCTGTGGATGACGCTGTTATGGAGGATCTGTGGATGGCACTGTTATGGGGGATCTGTGGATGACGCTGATATGGAGGATCTGTGGATGACACTGTTATGGAGATCTGTGGATGGCACTGTTATGGAGATCTGTGGATGGCACTGTTATAGGGGATCTGTGGATGGCACTGTTATGGAGGATCTGTGGATGGCACTGTTATGGGGGATCTGTGGATGACGCTGTTATGGCGGATCTGTGGATGGCCCTGTTATGGGGGATCTGTGGATGACGCTGTTATGGAGGATCTGTGGATGACACTGTTATGGAGATCTGTGGATGGCACTGTTATGGAGATCTGTGGATGGCACTGTTATAGGGGATCTGTGGTTGGCACTGTTATGAAGGATCTGTGGTTGGCACTGTTATGGGGATCTGTGGATGGCACTGTTATGGGGGATCTGTGGATGACACGGTTGTGCAGATCTGTGGATGGCACTTTTATGGGGATCTGTGGATGACACTGTTATGCAGATCTGTGGATGGCACTGTTATGGGGGATCTGTGGATGACACTGTTATGGAGATCTGTGGATGGCACTGTTATGAAGGATCTGTGGATGGCACTGTTATGGAGGATCTGTGGTTGGCACTGTTATGGGGATCTGTGGTTGGCACTGTTATGGGGATCTGTGGATGACACTGTTATGGAGATCTGTGGATGGCACTGTTATGGGGGACCTATGGATGATGCACTGTTATAGGGAATGTGTGCTATGACACATAGGGCCATGAGGGGGGCCTGCATAAGATGCTATATGTGTGAATGACACACATATAGCATATTATGCTGGCCCTTCTCATGGCCCTATGTGTCACAGCATTACTTTATTAATGTCTCCTCATGTGTCCTAAACCACACACATAACTGTCTTTGTATGCAAAGTCTTAGTTTACTGCTGAAACAATTGCTCTCCTATTGAAACTCCTATTGATATTGAAAATCACCAGCCTCTATAATAAGCCTCCTACCTGATACACAGCCCTGAACAGCCGGATGACAGCTCTGCACAAGCAGCAGCTAGCAGGCTAAAGGACCTTCCGTGATGTCATGATCATGTGATTAGTCACATATGTGGGAGGAGTCAGGCTCCGGGCAATGTCCGTGCTGGAGCCTGCTGTTGGGGGCGGGGCCGGGGGATGGGCTCCTCTCTCTGTAAGTCACTCTGTGTAATATACTGCAGCCCGCATAATGCGGGCTGCTGGGCTTATTTTCATGCAGGGGCCTGGAGCTGCAGCTCCATCCGCCCCTACGTTAATCCGGCCCTGTCCGCCACACGCTTATATCTCTCACTCATGCTCTTTAGATTATCCTGAATCTTTTGCCAAATAGATGACAAAGACGAGGAGAATCTGTCCTCATCAGGCAAACCAGAAGAGCCCTCTCCCGAGAAAGTCCCAAACTGCGGATGGAACCCATATGCACCAAAAAATGGTGACTTATCAGAGGACTCCTGACGACGGTTATTTAAAGCAAACTCAGCAAGGGACAAAAAAGAACACCAATCCTCCTGATTCTCCGCCACAAAACAGCGCAGATATGTCTCCAGATTCTGATTGACGCGCTCTGTCTGGCCATTCGACTGCGGATGGAAAGCAGAAGAGAATGACAACCGAACCCCCAAGCGAGAACAGAAAGCCTTCCAGAATCTGGAAACAAACTGCGTGCCCCTATCAGAGACTATGTCTGAAGGAATCCCATGCAATTTGACAATGTGGTCAATAAATGCCTGCGCCAGCGTCTTAGCATTGGGCAAACCAGGAAAAGGGATAAAATGCACCATTTTGCTAAAACGGTCCACCACCACCAGAATCACAGACTTCCCCGAGGAACGAGGCAAGTCCGTTATGAAGTCCATGGACAGATGTGTCCAAGGACGGGAAGGAATGGGCAAAGGAAGGAGAGGACCTGATGGCCGTGAATGAGGGACCTTGGCACGAGCGCAAGTCTCGCAAGCTGCCACAAAACCCTCAACCGACTTACGAAGCGCAGGCCACCAGAATCTCCGAGCGATGAGATCCAGTGTGGCTCTTGCCCCCGGGTGCCCAGCAAGGACCGTGTCGTGGTGTTCTTTAAAAATCTTGTGTCTCAAAGCGAGAGGAACAAACAACCTCCCAGGAGGACAAAGATCAGGAGCTTCTGACTGGGCTGCCTGCACCTCTGCCTCCAATTCAGGAAAAAGAGCAGAGACCACCACACCTTCAGCCAAAATGGGACCCGGGTCTTCAAAATTCCCACCTCCCGGAAAACAACGTGACAGGGCATCTGCCTTCACATTCCTAACCCCAGGGCGGAACGTAACAACAAAATTAAACCTTGAAAAGAACAAAGACCATCTGGCCTGTCTCGGGTTCAGACGCTTGGCTGACTCCAAGTAGGCCAGATTTTTATGGTCAGTAAACACGGTAATAGGGTGTCTGGCTCCCTCTAGCCAATGGCGCCATTCCTCAAAAGCCAACTTGATGGCCAACAATTCCCTATCTCCCACATCATAATTTCTCTCTGCGGAGGAGAGTTTCTTTGAGAAAAAGGCACACGGTTGCCATTTGGCAGGAGAGGAACCCTGAGACAAGACCGCACCCACCCCTACCTCAGAAGCATCAACCTCAACTATGAAGGGTAACGAAATATCAGGTTGTACTAGGATGGGAGCGGAAGCAAAACTCTCCTTGATATTAGAAAAGGCCTTACGCGCCTCTACCGACCAGGAAGAAAAATCTACCCCCTTTCTGGTCATATCAGTGAGTGGTTTAACAACAGAGGAATAATTCAAAATAAATTTCCTGTAATAATTGGCAAAGCCCAAAAAACGCATCAGCGCCTTCTGATTCTCAGGAAGCTCCCACTCAAGCACAGCGCGGACCTTCTCGGGGTCCATGCGAAAACCAGAAGCGGAGACAAGAAACCCCAGAAATTGGATTTCTGGAACCGCAAACACACATTTTTCCAGTTTCGCGTATAATTTATTCTCCCGCAGGATGAGCAAGACCTGACGTAAGTGTTCCTTATGAGTCTTGAAATCAGGAGAAAAAATCAAAATGTCATCCAAATACACTAATACAAATTTTCCCATTAAATGATAAAAAATGCTGTTGACGAAATGCTGAAAAACGGCTGGGGCATTCATCAAACCAAAAGGCATAACCAAATTCTCAAAATGGCCCTCAGGGGTATTGAAAGCCGTCTTCCATTCGTCTCTTTCTCTGACCCTAACCAGGTTGTATGCCCCTCTTAGGTCTAATTTGGAAAAGACTTTAGCCCCAACAACCTGGTTAAACAGGTCCGGGATCAGAGGAAGCGGATAAGGATCACGAATAGTGATACTGTTCAGCTCCCTGAAATCCAGACAAGGTCTTAAAGAACCATCTTTTTTCTTAACAAAGAAAAAAACAGTGGCAACAGGTGACTTCGAGGGTCGTATGTGTCCTTTTCTCAGACTCTCAGAGATATAAGCCCGCATAGCGACCCGCTCAGGTTGGGAGAGATTGTATAAACGAGATTTGGGCAGCTTGGCGCCTGGGATGAGATTAATAGGGCAATCATACTCCCTGTGCGGAGGTAAACCCTGAACTCCACTCTCAGAGAAGACATCCGAAAATTCAGAGAGGAAAGGTGGTACAGTCTTAGTAGAAACCTCAGAAACAGATGTTATGAGGCAATTCTCTCTGCAAAAGTTACTCCAACCATTTATTTGCCTCGCTTGCCAATCAATGGTGGGGTTATGTTTAGTGAGCCAGGGTAGCCCCAACACTAGAGGAGTAGGCAAACCGCTAAGGACGAAACATGACACATCCTCAACATGAGCATCACTCACAAATAAACGGATATTGTGAACTATGCCCTTTAATGATTTCTGAGAAAGTGGAGCTGAATCAATAGCAAAAACAGGAATATCCTTTCCCAAAGTGCATACCTGGAAACCATGAGTTATTGCAAATTGATTATCAATGAGGTTGACAGCTGCTCCACTATCCACAAAAATCTCACAAAAAATGTTCTTGCTCTCTAGCGCCACCCTAGCAGGCAGGACAAAACGGGAACTAGATTTTTTCCTTTTTGTCTCTTTATTACTCCCAGAAAACTGCCTGAATCTCCTAGAGGGACAAACATTTGCCAGATGATTTATACCTCCACAACAAAAACAAACCCTCCCCTGCGGGCTGAATCTTCTATTGTCAGAGGCAATCAACCCCAGCTGCATGGACTCCTGCTCAGAAGGGGCTGACAGCGACTGAGACCCCTGTGCACAGAATGAGACCGCTGCACTGTCCCGGGACTGAGTATGACAGGAAGGAGAGATCTCTCCTCTCTCTCTAAGACGCCTGTCAATACGAACAGCCTGAGACATAGCAGAATCCAAAGAGGTAGGTCTTTCATGAAAGGCAAATGCATCTTTCAATCCCTCTGAAAGACCATAGCAAAATTGACTTCGGAGTGCAGCATCATTCCAACCCGTATCTGCTGCCCATCTCCGAAATTCTGAACAGTATATCTCTGCGGATTGTTTACCCTGGCATAACAGACGTAGTCTAGACTCAGCCAGAGCAATACGATCCGGATCATCATATATCTGACCCAGGGCTAAAAAGAATTCATCCACTGAACGAAGGGGCCGTGCCCCCTCCGGCAGCGAAAAGGCCCAGGACTGAGCGTTACCCCTGAGCAGCGATATAATGATCCCCACCCTCCGTTCTTCATCACCAGAAGAATGAGGAAGAAGGCGAAAATGGAGTTTGCAAGCCTCTCTAAAACGCACAAAATTCTCACTACCCCGGAGAACGTATCCGGGAGCAAGATCTTAGGCTCAGCACAAACTCCATGAACGCAAGCTGAACCGGTCACTTGAAACTGAGAAAAAGTCTTACGGAGATCAGCTACCTCCAAAGAAAGACCCTGAAAGCGTTCAGCCAAAAGTGAAGCCGGATCCATGCTTGAGACGGTTTTGGCGGCTGATAATGTCACGGATGGTGTACAGGAAACAAGACAATACCATATAAACAATGTCTCTCTGGATCCACAACTAAGGAACAAAAGGAGACCCCTGCAATAGACCTGCCGCTCTCCCTCACTGCTCAGCCTATGCGAACACCCCAAAGGTGGATGGCCGCATATCCACGTTCCTCGGCTATCTATTACCTGAAGACCCTACAATAGTGAAGGGACACGACCACCGGCTCCCTACACTGACACGGAGGGAGTCAGGGTCACCTGGATCCAGAAAAGACAAAATCATAAATACATAAACAGCACTTATCTTGCAGACGACAGACGACTGAGGACTGGGAACTGGGAACAGCATGCACACACACTCCAGGAAGTTGTATCAGCCGCACACTACTGCATTATGGGGAGGAACTTAAAGGGTAGCAATCAGTCCAACTGCATGACAGCTGAGATAGACTAATGAGATGAGAAACTAAACCAAAACAAAGAAATTCAAGGAGGAGGATCTGAGAAGCTCCTGTGAGCGCTTCTCAGCTGACTGGCTGTGACAGGTTGCTTCTCATCCAAGGGAGTGGGCTCACTCACAATTTTGCCCAAAAACATAGCCATGAATAAAGAATGGTACCAAAACACCCTCCAACAGCAACTTCTTCCAACAATCCAACAACAGTTTGGTGAAGAACAATGCATTTTCCAGCACGATGGAGCACCGTGCCATAAGGCAAAAGTGATAACTAAGTGGCTCGGGACCAAAACTTTGACATTTTGGGTCCATGGCCTGGAAACTCCCCAGATCTTAATCCCATTTAAAACTTGTGGTCAATCCTCAAGAGGCGGGGGGACAAACAAAAACCCACTAATTCTGACAAACTCCAAGAAGTGATTATGAAAGAATGGGTTGCTATCAGTCAGGAATTGGCCCAGAAGTTGATTGAGAGCATGCCCAGTCGAATTGCAGAGGTCCTGAAAAAGAAGGGCCAACACTGCAAATACTGGCTCTTTGCATAAATGTCATGTAATTGTCGATAAAAGCCTTTGAAACGCATGAAGTGCGTGCAATTATATTTCACTACATCACAGAAACAACTAAAACAAAGATCTAAAAGCAGTTTAGCAGCAAACTTTGTGAAAACTAATATTTTTGTCATTCTCAAAACTTTTGGCCACGACTGTATGCTATCACATTTAAAGGCTATAGACACCTTTGAACTGAAAAGGTCCTGGCACTGTCTACCTCCCTGCTGGCTCCACCTATTCGCATTGTGCTGTTTTTTTGTTATTTCTCTGAGACATTTATGAAGAAATAGTCAAATTGGATGTTATCAAAAAGATGTATATGGATTTTCTGAAATTAGTCTAGAATGTTAATAATTTTATGCTTGTTTATGCATTTCTAGTATCAGAGTCAGTCAGACTGATTTGTTATTGAGCCACTGCCAAGTTGTGAAGGTTGCTTGTGCAGTGCCATGTACACAATATTAGCTATGCAAGAACCAGTAGTTGATCACTAACCAGAACAAAAGTAGGTTTACCATTTTGCATATTATTTGTAGGAAAGCGCAAGGGGCGTCATTGACGGAAGATATGTGTCACCGAGGTTCCTGGCCTCGGTGAGGTAAGAGTCGGTAATTTTAAGTGTCAGCGGCAGCTAGTGCTGACTGACACTATTGGTTATATAGTGTGGCTGTAAAGCCAATCCGGGCCGGCTCTTACTGGGAGCAGCCAAAGTGCAGGATGGGTGGCTGTTCCCTACGTTCCAGGCCGAGTTTTGGTTAGGGATATAAAACCCAGCCAGCAGTCTCAGCTGGGGTGGATTATCCTTAATTTCACAGCGAATCTGTGAAGTCTCTGCAGCATCCCACTAGTGTACATGGGCGCTGCAAAAGCTTATTGTGTCACATGTTATATCATGCTGTATTATATTATTATGTAAAATGCCTGTTACCAGGCTGTCAGGTGCACTACATACATTCCACCACTAGATGGGGATAGCACTAGGATATATATACCTCAGTTCAGGCCTAGTTACTCAGTTGAGAGGAGGAGTAGGAGTTGAAGGAGTGACAGTGCAGCTGCTTGCTTTGTTTAGGGGAAGTCAGTTCAAGGGAGAAAGAGTGGCTAAAGACACAAAGGACAACAGCCATTTTACCAGGCTTTAACCCCTTCAGGACTGGGCTCATTTTCACCTTAAGGACCAGGCCATTTTTTGGAAATCTGACCAGTGTCACTTTAAGTGCTAATAACTTTAAAACGCTTTGACTTATCCAGGCCATTCTGAGATTGTTTTTTCGTCACATATTGTACTTCATGACACTGGTAAAATGAAGTCAAAAAAATTATTTTTTTTGCACAAAAAAATACCTAATTTACCAAAAATTTGGAAAAATTTGCAAATTTCAAAGTTTCAGTTTCTCTACTTCTGTAATACATAGTAATACCCCAAAAAATTGTGATGACTTTACATTCCCCATATGTCTACTTCATGCTTGAATTGTTTTGGGAATGATATTTTATTTTTTGGGAATGTTATAAGGCTTAGAAGTTTAGAAGCAAATCTTGAAATTTTTCCGAAATTTACAAAAACTCAATTTTTAGGGACCAGTTCAGGTCTGAAGTCACTTTGCGAGGCTTACATAATAGAAACCACCCAAAAATGACCCCATCTAAGAAACTACACCCCTCAAGGTATTCAAAACTGATTTTGCATACATTGTTAACCCTTTAGGTGTTGCACAAGAGTTATTGGCAAATGGGGAGGAAATTTGAGAATTTCATTTTTTTGTCTAATTTTTCATTTTAACCCATTTTTTCCACTAACAAAGCAAGGGTTAACAGCCAAACAATACTGTATCTTTATTGCCCTGACTCTGCCGTTTACAGAAACACCCAATATGTGGCCGTAAACTACTGTACGGCCACACAGCGGGGCGTAGAGTGAAAGGTGCGCCGTTTGGTTTTTGGAAGGCTGATTTTTATGGACTGGTTTATTTACACCATGTCCCATTTGAAGCCCCCTGATGCACCCCTAGAGTAGAAACTCCATAAAAGTGACCCCATCTAAGAAACTACACCCCTCAAGGTATTCAAAACTGATTTTACATACGTCATTAACCCTTTAGGTGTTGCACAAGAGTTATTGGCAAATGGAGATGAAATTTGAGAATTTCATTTTTTTGCCTAATTTTCAATTTTAACCCATTTTTTCCACTAACAAAGCAAGGGTTAACAGCCAAACAAGACTGTATCTTTATTGCCCTGACTCTGCCGTTTACAGAAACACCCAATATGTGGCCGTAAACTACTGTACGGCCACACAGCGGGGCGTAGAGTGAAAGGTGCGCCGTTTGGTTTTTGGAAGGCTGATTTTTATGGACTGGTTTATTTACACCATGTCCCATTTGAAGCCCCCCTGATGCACCCCTAGAGTAGAAACTCCATAAAAGTGACCCCATCTAAGAAACTACACCCCTCAAGGTATTCAAAACTGATTTTACATACGTCATTAACCCTTTAGGTGTTGCACAAGAGTTATTGGCAAATGGAGATGAAATTTGAGAATTTCATTTTTTTGCCTAATTTTCAATTCTAACCCATTTTTTCCACTAACAAAGCAAGGGTTAACAGCCAAACAAGACTGTATCTTTATTGCCCTGACTCTGCCGTTTACAGAAACACCCAATATGTGGCCGTAAACTACTGTACGGCCACACAGCGGGGCGTAGAGTGAAAGGTGCGCCGTTTGGTTTCTGGAGGGCTAATTTTGCTGGACTGTTTTTTTGACACCATGTCCCATTTGAAGCCCCCCTGATGCACCCCTAGAGTAGAAACTCCATAAAAGTGACGCCATCTAAGAAACTACACCCCTCAAGGTATTCAAAACTGATTTTACAAACGCTGTTAACCCTTTAGGTGTTCCACAAGAATAAATGGAAAATAGAGATTAAATTTCAAAATTTCACTTTTTCGGCAGATTTTCCATTTTAATATTTTTTTCCAGTAACAAAGCAAGGGTTAACAGCCAAACAAAACTCTTTATTTATGGCCCTGATTCTGTAGTTTACAGAAACACCCCATATGTGGTCGTAAACTGCTGTATGGGCACGCGGCAGGGTGCAGAAGGAAAGGAATGCCATATGGTTTCTGGAAGGCAGATTTTGCTGGATTGTTTTTAGACACCATGTCCCATTTAAAGCCCCCTGATGCACCCCTAGAGTAGAAACTCCAAAAAAGTGGCCCCATTTTGGAAACTACGGGATACGGTGGAAGTTTTGTTGGTACTAGTTTAGGGAACATATGATTTTTGGTTGCTCTATATTACACTTTTTTGTGAGGCAAAGTAACAAAAAATAGAAATTCAGAAATTTCATCTCCATTTGCCATTAACTCTTGTGGAACACTTAAAGGGTTAACAAAGTTTGTAAAATCAGTTTTGAATACCTTGAGGGGTGTAGTTTCCAAAATGGGGTCATTTTTTGGAGTTTATACTCTAGGGGTGCATCGGGGGGGCTTCAAATGGGACATGGTGTCAAAAAACCAGTCCAGCAAAATCTGCCTTCCAAAAACTATATGGCGCTCCTTTCCTTCTGCGCCCTGCCGTGTGGCCATACAGCAGTTTACGACCACATATGGGGCATTTCTATAAACTAAAGAATCAGGGCAATAAATATTGAGTTTTGTTTGGCTGTTAACCCTTGATTTGTTATGGGAAAAAATGAATTAAAATGGAAAATTTGCCAAAAAATAGCTGTTTTGGCACTGTTTTTATTTTTTAATATTTACAACGTTCATCTGACTGGTTAGATCATGTGCTATTTTTATAGAGCAGGTTCTTACGGACGTGACGATACCTAATATGTATACTTTTTTATTTATTTAGGTTTTACACAATAATATCATTTTTGACACAAAAAAAAAACATGTTTTAGTGTCTCCATAGTCTGAGAGCCATAGTTTTTTCAGTTTTTTGGCGATTGTCTCAGGTTGGGTATCATTTTTGCGGGATGAGATGACGGTTAGATTGGTACTATTTTGGGGTGCACATGACTTTTTGATCGCTTGCTATTACACTTTTTGTGATGTAAGGTAACAAAAAAATAGCTTTTTTGACACAGTTTTTTTTATATTTTTTTTACAGTGTTCACCTGAGGGGTTAGGTCATGTGGTATTTTTATAGATCAGGTTCTTACGGACGCGGCGATACCTAATATGTCTACCTTTTTATAATTTATCAGGGTTTTACACAATAATATTTTTGAAACAAAAAAAAAATCATGTTTTAGTATCTCCATAGTCTGAGACCCATAGTTTTTTTATTTTTTGGGCCATTGTCTCATGTAAGGGCTCATTTTTTGCGGGATGAGGTGACGGTTTGATTGGTACTTTTTTGGCGTACATGCGACTTTTTTGATCACTTTTATTACCTTTTTTGGGAAGTAAGGTGGGCAAAATTTCAATTTCCTCATAGTTTTTATTTTTTTATTTTTATGGCGTTCACCGTGCGGGGAAAGTAACATGACCGTTTTATATATCAGGTCGTTACGGACGCGGCGATACCTAATATGTGTAGTGTATTTTTTTTTTTTTTTTTTATTCAGTGATAAATGTGTTTTTTTGAAACTTTACTTTTTTCACTTTTTTTAACTTTTTTTTTGACCCAGACCCACTTGGTTCTTGAAGATCCAGTGGGTCTGATGTCTGTATAATACAGTACAGAACAATATATATTGTTCTGTACTGTATTTTACACTTGTCTGAACAGATCTATGCTTTCAGCACAGATCTGTTCAGCACCATGGACAGCAGGACGCCTGAGAGGCGTCCTGTTGCCATGGGAACCTTCCCCGTCTGCTCAGTACTGGTCAGAACTGCGCAGACGGGGAAGGGTAAGTACAGGGCTGAGGGGGGCTCTCTGGGGGCTCTCTCCCTCTCCCATCGGGGGGCTGCAAAGGCACAGCAGCCCCCCGATGGGAGAGGGAGAGAGCTCCCTGCGCTGTTAACCTTTTCCATACAGCGGTCCGTACGGACCGCTGTATGGAAAGGGTTAAACGGCTGACATCGCAGATGTCAGCCGTTTATACCAGGGTGCCAGCAATGTGCTGGCACCCTGGTATCCCCACTAGACACCAACGATCATTGAAAGGGAGGCGGGCGGGGGATCGCGATCCCGCCTGCCGCACCGCCCGCCTCCCGCAGCTTACCGCACCTCCCCACCGCCTGCGACACCCCCCCTGCACCACCCGCCCACATAATATTATTCAGGGGTGCAGGGGGGGTGAAACATATTTATTTTGGGCATAGTAAAGTTTCTGATCCCCGCGGTCAGGGACCGCGGCGATCAGAAACAGCAGAAAGCGCTACAAACCGCAGGTCTGAATTGACCTGCGGTTTGCAGCGATCGCCGACATGGGGGGGTCACAGGACCCCCCTCGGCATTGACCTAAGGTGCCCGGCTGTGTGTGACAGCCGGGATCTCAGCGCTGTCACCATGTCTGCAGACATGGTGACAGTTTATGCCATGACGTGTATACTCATCATGGCGCGCTAAGTAGCAGTGCTCCATGACGAGTATACTCGTCATAGGTCGGGAAGATTTTTACACTTTCTCCTTCTCTGATCGCTTCCCTGACAGGAATTGGGGCGATCAGAGAAGGAGAAGCACATAGTCCCTCCCTAACCCCCCCTTACCTGCCCCGATGCGCTGTGATTGGTCCCTCTGCAGTAATGGACCAATCACAGCGATCGTGGGCGGGTCAGAGCTACAATACAGCTCCTGCCGGCTTCTCTGGTTGCCTAGCAACCCCAGCACGCCGGCTTCACTGGAGCTTCAGCGCTTCGCTCCCTGCGCTGACAGTGAAAGCCGATCACGTACATGCACATGGGAATGCGGTGAGGCACCACATTCCCCCACGTACATGTACGTGATGTTGCGTGAAGGGGTTAAGGACCTTTGGATTCAAGGTGAAGGATCTATTAGCTTCCGGCAACCTTACCATTAATAAGCTGGAGAAACAGAACCAGATTAAAGAGCTGAAACATCATTGAGTACATAACTAACTACCCTAGCCTGAGAGATAACTACAAACCGGATTCCAAAAAAGTTGGGACACTATACAAATCGTGAATAAAAACTGAATGCAATGATGTGGAGATGCCAACTTCGAATATTTTATTCAGAATAGAACATAAATCACGGAACAAAAGTTTAACCTGAGAAAATGTACAATTTTAAGGGAAAAATCTGTTGAATCAGAATTTCATGGTGTCAACAAATCCCCAAAAAGTTGGGACAAGGCCATTTTCACCACTGTGTGGCATCTCCCCTTCTTCTTACAACACTCAACAGACGTCTGGGGACCGAGGAGACCAGTTTCTCAAGTTTAGAAATAGGAATGCTCTCCCATTCTTGTCTAATACAGGCCTCTAACTGTTCAATAGTCTTGGGCCTTCTTTGTTGCACCTTCCTCTTTATGATGCGCCAAATGTTCTCTATAGGTGAAAGATCTGGACTGCAGACTGGCCATTTCAGTACCCAGATCCTTCTCCTACGCAGCCATGATGTTGTGATTGATGCAGAATGTGGTCTGGCATTATCGTGTTGAAAAATGCAGGGTCTTCCCTGAAAGAGATGACGTCTGGATGGGAGCATATGTTGTTCTAGAACCTGAATATATTTTTCTGCATTGATGGTGCCTTTCCAGACATGCAAGCTGCCCATGCCACACGCACTCATGCAACCCCATATCATCAGAGATGCAGGCTTCTGAACTGAGCGTTGATAACAACTTGGGTTGTCCTTGTCCTCTTTGGTCCGGATGACATGGCGTCCCAGATTTCCAAAAAGAACTTCGAATCGTGACTCGTCTGACCACAGAACAGTCTTCCATTTTGCCACACTCCATTTTAAATGATCCCTGGCCCAGTGAAAACGCCTGAGCTTGTGGATCTTGCTTAGAAATGGCTTCTTCTTTGCACTGTAGAGTTTCAGCTGGCAACGGCGGATGGCACGGTGGATTGTGTTCACTGACAATGGTTTATGGAAGTATTCCTGAGCCCATTCTGTGATTTCCTTTACAGTAGCATTCCTGTTTGTGGTGCAGTGTCGTTTAAGGGCCCGGAGATCACGGGCATCCAGTATGGTTTTACGGCCTTGACCCTTACGCACAGAGATTGTTCTAGATTCTCTGAGTCTTCGGATGATGTTATGCACAGTTGATGATGATAGATGCAAAGTCTTTGCAATTTTTCGCTGGGTAACACCTTTCTGATATTGCTCCACTAGCTTTCTGCGCAACATTGTGGGAATTGGTGATCCTCTACCCATCTTGGCTTCTGAGAGACACTGCCACTCTGAGAAGCTATTTTCATACCCAATCATGTTGCCAATTGACCTAATTAGTGTTAATTGGTCTTCCAGCTCTTCGTTATGCTCAAATTTACTTTTTCCAGCCTCTTATTGCTACTTCTCCCAACTTTTTGGGGATTTGTTGACACCGTGAAAATTGGAATCAATGTATTTTTCCTTTAAAATGATACATTTACTCGGATTAAACGTTTGATCTGTCATCTACGTTCTATTACAAATAAAATATTGACATTTGCCATCTCCACATCATTGCATTCAGTTTTTATTCACAATTTGTTTAGTGTCCCAACTTTTTTGGAATCCGGTTTGTACAAGTACAGCCTGTTACTGGGATTCATCACATCCAACTTGCATGTGTATCAGAGACTGCTTTGTTACTGGATGTAAACTGTTATCAAGAACCTGGTTATAGTAAAGTTCTCAGTTGGATTTAAACCTGCCTCATTCTTCTAACTCCATACTACTACCACTCTCAACATTTTGCACCATCAAGGTGCTGGCGTCACAACATTACTTAATTCAGGGGCTCAGCCGCACAAGCACTCAGAAACCCAATCACCATCAAGGGCACCTCAATCACCACCTGGCCGGTGTCCCCTGTAATAGAGTGTGCCCCGGAGAATCCATTGCTGTTCTCCCTTTCACTGCACTGCTGGCCCAGGGAGGTATCTGCTAAACCGTGAGTACCGGATAAACTGTTGTACCCTTCGGCCCACCGTGAATCTCACGTGTTCTCCCCTGCAGACCGGCACGTTGCATCTCTGTGGTTTGGGATTTGCATGACGTGTGCCGTACTAAAGGGCTGAGAGACGCATTGCTGGGAAGCAGGCCCTAAAGCCTGTTGGGGACTGCTACTGCCAAAACCGCTGACAAGGTGAATGCTTTTTGTTCTGTGGACTTGCCATGGTGTGAATGAACACTGAGACGACGAACTGTCATTTTTGTTTATGTGTGAATAAACACTGCACTGTTTAAGTCAAAGACTTTGTTTTTGCCTCTGTACTGCGTCCGCTAATCTGCATACCAGAGCGAATCCCCACATATTGTACATACTTATCTAAAAAATCTCAGTCCTCACTCCAGTCAGCCGCACATGTAGTTGGCATGGTGGGAGATGTTAAAACAGTGTGGTTAAAGGGGTTCCCTACTTAGAACAATGTTTACTGATAAGAATGGCTGTAGTTATGGTTCTTGGCCACACCACACAATACCATGTCTAAGGGTATGTATTTGGTTGTTATTTTTGTTGACAAGTATGGATGAGCGAACCCGGACCATAATGTTCGGGTTCGTACCGAACATTACGATGTTTCGGGCACCCGAACACGGACTTTGCCGCTAAAGTCCGTGTTCGGATGTTAAATAATGCTTGTTGAAAGGCTTCAGCGCAACCAATTAACAAGTTTTAAGCTGTGAGCACTTTGAAGTCATCACAGTCATGCCTAGTATTGGCATTACGGTAATTGGTCTACGCAGTACATGCATAAATGCAAAATCACATGTTGCGCCAACATTCTGCTCTAACTAGTGTAGGGACAGGATGCTGCTGCAGTGAGGGACAGTCTTAGGCCTCATGCACACGACCGTTCTGTGCACCCGTGGCCGTTGTGCCGTTTTCCATTTTTTTTTCGCGGACCCATTGACTTTCAAAATCGGAAAATGCACCGTTTTGCAGCCGCATCCGTGATCCGTGTTTCCTGTCCGTCCAAAAAATATGACCTGTCCTATTTTTTTGACGGACAACGGTTCACGGACCCATTCAAGTCAATGGGTCAGTGAAAGAACACGGATGCACACAAGATTGGCATCCGCGTCCGTGATCCGTGGCCGTAGGTTACTTTCATACAGACGGATCCGAAGATCCGTCTGCATAAAAGCTTTTTCAGAGATGAGTTTTCACTTCGTGAAAACTCATATCTGACAGTATATTCTAACACAGAGGCGTTCCCATAGTGATGGGGACGCTTCTAGTTAGAATATACTGAGAACTGTGTACATGACTGCCCCCTGCTGCCTGGCAGCACCCGATCTCTTACAGGGGGCTGTGATCCACACAATTAACCCCTCAGGTGCTGCACCTGAGGGGTTAATTGTGCGCATCATAGCCCCCTCTAAGAGATCAGGGGCTGCCAGGCAGCAGGGGGCAGACCCCCCTCCCTCCCCAGTTTGAATATCATTGGTGGTCAGTGTACGGCCCCCCCCGCCCCCCCCCTATTGTAATATCATTGGTGGCCAGTGTGCGGCCCCCCCCCCGGCCCCCCCTTTATTGTATTTATATCATTGGTGGCCAGTGTGCGGCCTCCCCCCCCCCCGATCATTGGTGGCAGCGGAGATTCCGATCGGAGTCCCAGTTTAATCGCTCTGGGGCTCCGATCAGTAACCATGGCAACCAGGACGCTACTGCAGGCCTGGTTGCCATGGTTACTTAGCAATATTACAATATTAGAAGCATCATACTTACCTGCTGGCTGCTGCGCTGTCTGTGTCCGGCCGGGAGCTCCTCCTACTGGTAAGTGAGAGGTCTGTGCGGCGCATTGGTTAATGATCTGTCACTTACCAGTAGGAGGAGCTCCCGGTCGGACACAGACAGCGCAGCAGCCAGCTGGTAAGTATGATGCTTCTAATATTGTAATATTGCTAAGTAACCATGGCAACCAGGCCTGCAGTAGCATCCTGGTTGCCATGGCTACCGATCGGAGCCCCAGAGCGATTAAACTGGGACTCCGATCGGAATCTCCGCTGCCACCAATGATCGGGGGGGAGAGAGGGGAGGCCGCACACTGGCCACCAATGAAATTACAATAGGGGGGGAGGGGGGCCGACGGAGGCCGCACACTGGCCACCAATGATATTACAATAGAGGGGGGGAGGGGGGCCGACGGAGGCCGCACACTGGCCACCAATGATATTACAATAGAGGGGGGGGGGGCCGCACACTGGCCACCAATGATATTCAAATTGGGGAGGGAGGGGGGTCGGCACCTGAAGGGTTAATTGTGCTGATCACAGCCCCCGTAAAAGATCGGGTGCTGCCAGGCAGCAGGGGGCAGTCATGTACACAGTTTGTAGTATATTCTAACTAGAAGCGTCCCCATCACTATGGGAACGCCTCTGTGTTAGAATATACTGTCGGATCTGAGTTTCACGATATAGCTCAAATCCGATGGTATATTCTAACATAGAGGTGTTCCCATGGTGATGGGGACGCTTCAAGTTAAAATATACCATCGGATTGGAGAAAACTCTGATCCTATGGTATATTAACTCCTGACTTTACATTGAAAGTCAATGGGGGACGGATCCGTTTGAAATTGCACCGGAGATACCACATGTGTGACACTTTTTTGCAGCCTAGGTGGGCAAAGGGGCCCACATTCCAAAGAGCACCTTTCGGATTTCACCGGCCATTTTTTACAGATTTTGATTTCAAACTACTTCGCACGCATTTGGGCCCCTAAAATGCCAGGGCAGTATAACTACCCCACAAGTGACCCCATTTTGGAAAGAAGACACCCCAAGGTATTTCATGATGGGCATAGTGAGTTCATGGAAGTTTTTATTTTTTGTCACAAGTTAGTGGAATATGAGACTTTGTAAGAAAAAAAAAAAAAAAAAAACATCATTTTCCGCTAACTTTTGACAAAAAATAAAAAGTTCTATGAACTCACTATGCCCATCAGCAAATACCTTAGGGTGTCTACTTTCTGAAATGGGGTCATTTGTGGGGTTTTTCTACTGTTTGGGCATTGTAGAACCTCAGGAAACATGACAGGTGCTCAGAAAGTCAGAGCTGCTTCAAAAAGCGGAAATTCACATTTTTGTACCATAGTTTGTAAACGCTATAACTTTTACCCAAACCATTTTTTTTTTACCCAAACATTTTTTTTTTATCAAAGACATGTAGAACAATAAATTTAGAGAAAAATTTATATATGGATGTCGTTTTTTTTGCAAAATTTTACAACTGAAAGTGAAAAATGTCATTTTTTTGCAAAAAAATCGTTAAATTTCGATTAATAACAAAAAAAGTAAAAATGACAGCAGCAATAAAATACCACCAAATGAAAGGTCTATTAGTGAGAAGAAAAGGAGGTAAAATTCATTTGGGTGGTAAGTTGCATGACCGAGCAATAAACCGCTAAAGTTGTGGAGTGCCGATTTGTAAAAAAGGGCCTGGTCTTTAGGGGGGTATAAACCTGTGGTCCTTAAGTGGTTAATACTCTCAACCGATCGAGCCTCCCACCACCTCCTCCGCAGAACTATATCCGACCATACCCTAATAATGGCCGGGAACAGGGCCCACAACCGCAATAGATAGAACTTAATGTCCCTGATAAGTTACCTAAATGGTCTAACTCCCAAATCATTTCCCCCGACATGCAACACTAAAATATCTGGGGACTGGTCTAACCGTGCAAAACGATGCACTTCCCTCAAAACACTACCCTATAGCATACCTTTGGACCCCAGCCACCTGACAACCACTGCGTCTCTCTCGAAGCCCAATTGGCCCCCATTCTGCCGCACGTCTGCCCTCAAAGCCCCCAGAAAATTAAAGAGTGCCCTAGAATCCAAACCAACGCTGCGGAACCCCCTAAAACACAAAACAAAAGAAAACCGGGTTAACCATAAAAAATTTCATTATAACTTCCCTAACCTGACAAACGTCCTAAACCTGGCCGATTCCCACCTGCCAATTCTTTTAATCACCTCGTCACTCATACCTAACCTGGCTTCATCCATTGCAGCCCCTATCCTAAAGGAATGGCCCTTAAAATACCTTAAATCCAAACCTAGAACTCACACACATTTCTTAAAAACCGCCACAAACTAAAACCGAGACAAGAATGACCCATCCGCATGCCTAAGGAGAGGGCCACCCCCAAAGTTTGCTGCCCTCCTGAATTCCTGCAAACACCCCACCAGACATAACAAACAGCTCGGAACCACGAACAAACTGACACTGCAACCTCTTCCCCCCGTATCCGTCTTAGATGCTCGAATCCGAACTACTACTCCAGTGGCGTAGCTATAGGGGTCGCAGCGGTCGCAATTGCGACCGGGCCCCTAAGTCAGGGGGGCCCACGGGCCCCCCCAGGAGATAATGAGTAATGCCCTGGCCCGGGTAGTTTACAATACTTGTGCGCTGCAGGCCGCGCTGGCCCTAACCCCCAGGCGTTCCCATGGTGACGGGGACGCTTGCCTGGCGGTTAGAATATACCATCGGATCTGAGTTTTACGAGCTCAGTGAGATCGTAAAAACTCAAATCCGATGGTATATTCTACCCCCCAGGCGTTCCCATGGTGACAGGGACGCTTGCCTGGGGGTTAGAATATACAGGGCCACGCCGCTCACAGCAGTATATTTATAAACTAATCAGTAACTACTTTAACTATAATCATTGCTCATTGCTGAGCTCTTTACTTGGATTATTTGGATATCTTACTTTGTCTTAGCTCCGGTAATAGCAGGCAGTGCGGGGGGGGCGGCGCTCACTCACTGACGTTACGCGCCTGCTCCTCCCACTAGGCGGCGCAGGCGCGTGACGTCAGTGAGTGAGCGCTGCCCCCCGCACTGCCTGCTATTACTGGAGCTAAGACAAAGTAAGATATCCAAATAATCCAAGTAAAGAGCTCAGCAATGAGCAATGATTATAGTTAAAGTAGTTACTGATTAGTTTATAAATATACTGCTGTGAGCGTCGGGGAGGGGGATCTGTGGATGGCACTGTAGGGGGATCTGTGGATGGCAGTGCCATCCACAGATCCCCCTACAGTGCCATCCACAGATCCCCCCTCCCCTAAACAGTGCCATCTACAGATCTCCCCCCTAAACATTGCCATCCACAGATCCCCCCTAAACAGTGCCATCCACAGATCCCCCCTCCCCTAAACAGTGCCATCATGGCACTGTTTAGGGGAGGGGGGATCTGTGGATGGCACTGTTTAGGGGGGATCTGTGGATGGCACTGTTTAGGGGGGATCTGTGGATGGCACTGTTTAGGGGGGATCTGTGGATGGCACTGTTTAGGGGGGAGATCTGTGGATGGCACTGTTTAGGGGGATCTGTGGATGGCACTGTTTAGGGGGGATCTGTGGATGCCACTGTTTAGGGGGGAGATCTGTGGATGGCACTGTTTAGAGGGGATCTGTGGATGGCACTGTTTAGGGGGGATCTGTGGATGGCACTGTTTAGGGGGGGATCTGTGGATGCTACTGTTTAGGGGGATCTGTGGATGGCACTGTTTAGGGGGATCTGTGGATGGCACTGTTTAGGGGGATCTGTGGATGGCACTGTTTAGGGGGATCTGTGGATGGCACTGTTTAGGGGGGGATCTGTGGATGGCACTGTTTAGAGGGGGATCTGTGGATGGCACTGTTTAGGGGGAGATCTGTGGATGGCACTGTTTAGGGGAGGGAGATCTGTGGATGGCACTGTTTAGGGGAGGGAGATCTGTGGATGGCACTGTTTAGGGGAGGGGGGATCTGTGGATGGCACTGTTTAGGGGGGATCTGTGGATGGCACTGTTTAGGGGGATCTGTGGATGGCACTGTTTAGGGGAGATCTGTGGATGGCACTGTTTAGGGGGGATCTGTGGATGGCACTGTTTAGAGGGATCTGTGGATGGCACTGTTTAGGGGGGGATCTGTGGATGGCACTGTTTAGAGGGGGATCTGTGGATGGCACTGTTTAGGGGAGGGAGATCTGTGGATGGCACTGTTTAGGGGAGGGAGATCTGTGGATGGCACTGTTTAGGGGAGGGAGATCTGTGGATGGCACTGTTTAGGGGAGGGGGGATCTGTGGATGGCACTGTTTGGGGAGGATCTGTGGATGGCACTGTTTAGGGGGATCTGTGGATGGCACTGTTTAGGGGGGGATCTGTGGATGGCACTGTTTAGGGGGATCTGTGGATGGCACTGTTTAGAGGGGGATCTGTGAATGGCACTGTTTAGGGGAGGGAGATCTGTGGATGGCACTGTTTAGGGGAGGGAGATCTGTGGATGGCACTGTTTAGGGGAGGGGGGATCTGTGGATGGCACTGTTTAGGGGGGGATCTGTGGATGGCACTGTTTAGGGGATCTGTGGATGGCACTGTTTAGGGGGATCTGTGGATGGCACTGTTTAGGGGAGGATCTGTGGATGGCACTGTTTAGGGGGGAGATCTGTGGATGGCACTGTTTAGGGGAGGGGGATCTGTGGATGGCACGGGGGGGGGGGCATACATTTTTTTGCTATGGGGCCATGCATTTCTAGCTACGCCCCTGTACTACTCTATCCTGGTAAAGATCAATATCCTGCCCAAACAAACCGCTGGCACACCTGACACTTTTGCGCACTAGCTCGCCCAAACGAAATGCCCCAAAAAAGGCTAATGAAAATGCTAACTTAACCACCTCAGCCCCCAGTGCTTAAACACCCTGAAAGACCAGGCCACTTTTTACAATTCTGCACTACACTACTTTCACCGTTTATTGCTCGGTCATGCAACTTACCACCCAAATGAATTTTACCTCCTTTTCTTCTCACTAATAGAGCTTTCATTTGGTGGTATTTCATTGCTGCTGACATTTTTACTTTTTTTGTTATTAATCGAAATTTAACGATTTTTATGCAAAAAAATGACATTTTTCACTTTCAGTTGTAAAATTTTGCAAAAAAAACGAGATCCATATAGAAATTTTGCTCTAAATTTATTGTTCTACATGTCTTTGATAAAAAAAAAATGTTTGGGTAAAAAAAAAATGGTTTGGGTAAAAGTTATAGCGTTTACAAACTATGGTACAAAAATGTGAATTTCCGCTTTTTGAAGCAGCTCTGACTTTCTGAGCACCTGTCATGTTTCCTGAAGTTCTACAATGCCCAGACAGTACAAACACCCCACAAATGACCCCATTTCGGAAAGTACACACCCTAAGGTATTCGCTGATGGGCATAGTGAGTTCATAGAACTTTTTATTTTTTGTCACAAGTTAGCGGAAAATGATGATTTTTTTTTTTTTTTTCTTACAAAGTCTCATATTCCACTAACTTGTGACAAAAAATAAAAAGTTCTATGAACTCACTATGCCCATCACGAAATACCTTGGGGTCTCTTCTTTCCAAAATGGGGTCACTTGTGGGGTAGTTATACTGCCCTGGCATTCTAGGGGCCCAAATGTGTGGTAAGGAGTTTGAAATCAAATTCTGTAAAAAATGACGAGTGAAATCCGAAAGGTGCTCTTTGGAATATGGGCCCCTTTGCCCACCTAGGCTGCAAAAAAGTGTCACACATCTGGTATCTCCGTATTCAGTAGAAGTTGGGGAATGTGTTTTGGGGTGTCTTTTTACATATACCCATGCTGGGTGAGATAAATATCTTGGTCAAATGCCAACTTTGTATAAAAAAATGGGAAAAGTTGTCTTTTGCCAAGATATTTCTCTCACCCAGCATGGGTATATGTAAAATGACACCCCAAAACACATTCCCCAACTTCTCCTGAGTACGGCGATACCAGATGTGTGACACTTTTTTGCAGCCTAGGTGGGCAAAGGGGCCCATATTCCAAAGAGCACCTTTCGGATTCCACTCGTCATTTTTTACAGAATTTGATTTCAAACTCCTTACCACACATTTGGGCCCCTAGAATGCCAGGGCAGTATAACTACCCCACAAGTGACCCCATTTTGGAAAGAAGAGACCCCAAGGTATTCGCTGATGGGCATAGTGAGTTCATGGAAGTTTTTATTTTTTGTCACAAGTTAGTGGAATATGAGACTTTGTATGGAAAAAAATAAAAATAAAAATCATCATTTTCCACTAACTTGTGACAAAAAATAAAAAATTCGAGGAACTCGCCATGCCCCTCACGGAATACCTTGGGGTGTCTTCTTTCCAAAATGGGGTCACTTGTGGGGTAGTTATACTGCCCTGGCATTTTCCAGGGGCCCTAATGTGTGGTAAGTAGGTAAATGACCTGTGAAATCCTAAAGGTGCTCTTTGGAATATGGGCCCCTTTGCCCACCTAGGCTGCAAAAAAGTGTCACACATGTGGTATCGCCGTATTCAGGAGAAGTTCGGGAATGTGTTTTGGGGTGTCATTTTACATATACCAATGCTGGGTGAGAGAAATATCTTGGCAAAAGACAACTTTTCCCATTTTTTTATACAAAGTTGGCATTTGACCAAGATATTTCTTTCACCCAGCATGGGTATATGTAAAATGACACCCCAAAACACATTCCCCAACTTCTCCCGATTACGGCGATACCAGATGTGTGACACTTTTTTGCAGCCTAGGTGGGCAAAGGGGCCCATATTCCAAAGAGCACCTTTCGGATTTCACTCGTCATTTTTTACAGAATTTGATTTCAAACTCCTTACCACACATTTGGGCCCCTAGAATGCCAGGGCAGTATAACTACCCCACAAGTGACCCCATTTTGGAAAGAAGAGACCCCAAGGTATTCGCTGATGGGCATAGTGAGTTCATGGAAGTTTTTATTTTTTGTCACAAGTTAGTGGAATATGAGACTTTGTATGGAAAAAAAAAAAAATCATCATTTTCCACTAACTTGTGACAAAAAATAAAAAATTCTAGGAACTCGCCATGCCCCTCACGGAATACCTTGGGGTGTCTTCTTTCCAAAATGGGGTCACTTGTGGGGTAGTTATACTGCCCAGGCATTTTCCAGGGGCCCTAATGTGTGGTAAGTAGGTAAATGACCTGTGAAATCCTAAAGGTGCTCTTTGGAATATGGGCCCCTTTGCCCACCTAGGCTGCAAAAAAGTGTCACACATGTGGTATCGCCGTATTCAGGAGAAGTTGGGGAATGTGTTTTGGCGTGTCATTTTACATATACCCATGCTGGGTGAGAGAAATATCTTGGCAAAAGACAACTTTTCCCATTTTTTTATACAAAGTTGGCATTTGACCAAGATATTTCTCTCACCCAGCATGGGTATATGTAAAATGACACCCCAAAACACATTCCCCAACTTCTCCCGATTACGGCGATACCAGATGTGTGACACTTTTTTGCAGCCTAGATGCGCAAAGGTGCCCAAATTTCATTTAGGAGGGCATTTTTAGACATTTGGATACCAGACTTCTTCTCACGCTTTGGGGCCCCTAGAATGCCAGGGCAGTATAAACACCCCACATGTGACCCCATTTTGGAAATAAGACACCCCAAGGTATTCAATGAGGGGCATGGCGAGTTCATAGAATTTTTTTTTTTTTGGCACAAGTTAGCGGAAATTGATATTTTTTATTTTTTTCTCACAAAGTCTCCCGTTCCGCTAACTTGGGACAAAAATTTCAATCTTTCATGGACTCAATATACCCCTCACGGAATACCTGGGGGTGTCTTCTTTCCGAAATGGGGTCACATGTGGGGTATTTATACTGCCCTGGCATTCTAGGGGCCCTAAAGCGTGAGAAGAAGTCTGGAATATAAATGTCTAAAAAATTTTACGCATTTGGATTCCGTGAGGGGTATGGTGAGTTCATGTGAGATTTTATTTTTTGACACAAGTTAGTGGAATATGAGACTTTGTAAGAAAAAAAAAATATAATTCCGCTAACTTGGGCCAAAAAAATGTCTGAATGGAGCCTTACAGAGGGGTGATCAATGACAGGGGGGGTGATCAATGACAGGGGGGTGATCAATGACAGGGGTGGTGATCAATGACAGGGGGGTGATCAGAGAGTCTATATGGGGTGATCACCCCCCTGTCATTGATCACCCCCCTGTAAGGCTCCATTCAGATGTCCGTATGTGTTTTGCGGATCCGATCCATGTATCCGTGGATCCGTAAAAATCATACGGACATCTGAATGCATCATGACAGGGGGGGGGTGATCAATGACAGGGGGGGGTGATCAATGACAGGGGGGTGATCAGGGAGTCTATATGGGGTGATCACCCCCCCTGGAAGGCTCCAGGGAGACGCCTGTATGTGTTTTGCAGATCCGAACCATCTATCAGTGGATCCGTAAAAATCATGCGGACATCTGAATGGAGCTTTACAGGGGGTTGATCAATGACAGGGGTGTAATCAATGACAGGGGGGTGATCAGGGAGTCTATATGGGGTGATAACCACAGTCATTGATCTCACCCCTGTAAGGCTTCATTCAGACGTCCGTATGCGTTTTGCGGATCCGATCCATCTATCAGTGGATCCGTAAAAATCATGCGGACATCTGAATGGAGCTTTACAGGGGGTTGATCAATGACAGGGGTGTAATCAATGACAGGGGGGTGATCAGGGAGTCTATATGGGGTGATCACCACAGTCATTGATCACGCCCCTGTAAGGCTTCATTCAGACGTCCGTATGCGTTTTGCGGATCCGATCCATCTATCAGTGGATCCGTAAAAATCATGCGGACATCTGAATGGAGCTTTACAGGGGGTTGATCAATGACAGGGGTGTAATCAATGACAGGGGGGTGATCAGGGAGTCTATATGGGGTGATAACCACAGTCATTGATCACGCCCCTGTAAGGCTTTATTCAGACGTCCGTATGCGTTTTGCGGATCCGATCCATGTATCAGTGGATCCGTAAAAATCATGCGGACATCTGAATTGAGCTTTACAGGGGGTTGATCAATGACAGGGGGGTGATCAATGACAGGGGGGTGATCAGGGAGTCTATATGGGGTGATCAGGGGTGATCAGGGGTGATCAGGGGTGATCAGGGGCTAATAAGGGGTTAATAAGTGACGGGGGGGGTGTAGTGTAGTGTAGTGGCTCTTGGTGGTACTTTACTGAGCTACCTGTGTCCTCTGGTGGTCGATCCAAACAAAGGGGACCACCAGAGGACCAGGTAGCAGGTATATTAGACGCTGTTATCAAAACAGCGTCTAATGTACCTGTTAGGGGTTAAAAAAAACACATCTCCAGCCTGCCAGCGAACGATCGCCGCTGGCAGGCTGGAGATCAACTCTCTTACCTTCCGTTCCTGTGAGCGCGCGCGCCTGTGTGCGCGCGCTCACAGGAAGTCTCGGCTCGCGCGAGATGACGCGTATATGCGTGACTCTGCGCAGGGCTGCCACCTCCGGAACGCGAATCTGCGTTAGGCGGTCCGGAGGTGGTTAAACAACTGCGCCTCACTGGATGACCTACACACTATAGCCACTTGCTCCCCAACTTGCAACAACAGGGCAAATGAAACCTACCTCCACTCACCTACCTCTTCTCCAACCCCTCAAAATTTGCCTCACCAAGAAAGTTTTAGTCACGTCTGTGATACCCCATAATTTAAAACCGAATGCTAACCCAGCCATGCAACTATTCAGCTGTGCTACCAACCAACCTTTTCCCTGACATTCCCCAAAAATAACAATAGTGGGACTTCCCCTTCATACACCTGCACTTTCAATTCCTCACACCACAGTTCCCAGGTGTGCCATGCCTTACCGTATGCTGCCCATGTGCTTGCACTCAACGATTCCCGCAACAGACCCTCTACCGTACCTCCAAGAGCTCCAACAGGGACTCCGGACACACCAACCCTTCTGCACCCGCTGCCGGTGCCAACTGCCGAAACCGCTCCCACTGCGAACGAGAAAGTGCATCCGCTATGTCTTTAGAGACCCCAATCCATGCATTAAACGATAAGCAGAGCAAAACCAAATGCTGCAATAATTGGACGACGGGAGGTGATGAAGCGTTCAAACCATTGATTGCCTGCACCACCCCCATATTGTCACAATGAAACCGAACTTTCTTATCTCTGAACTTCTCCTCCCATAGCACCACTGCCAAGACTATCGGAAATAGCTCCAAAAGAGCCAAATTCCGCACCCAACCCTTTGAAACCCAAGACTCTGGCCATCGCCCCGCACACCACTGCCCATGACAATATACCCCAAAACCGACCTCCCCCGCTGCATCCGTAAACAGTTCAAAATCAAAACTGTCAACTGCATCTCCCATAACCACCGCCCTGCCATTAAACCAACCCAAAAACGATCCCACACTGCTAGGTCACCTTTCAGTTCCTGCCCTAACCTAATAAAATTATGTGAAGCAACCACGCCCTCCGTCGCTAACCTTCGTCAAAATATCTGCCCCATCAGCATGATCCGACATGCGAAATTCAACTTACCCAGAAGGGATTGTAAATCCCTCAAACGTATCTTTGGTGACTTCAGAGCCTTACCCACCACTTCCCTCAAATCACTAATCTTATCGTCTGGCAACCGGCACTCCATTTTAACAGTATCTATCACAATACCCAGAAAACTCAATTCTGTCGTGGGGCCGACCATCTTCCCGTCCGCTAAAGGCACCACAAACGACTCAAAAATTAATTGTAACGTTGACAACAATAATGAACAAACGCGCGAGTCCGCCGGCCCTAAACACAAAAAATCATCCAAGTAATAAATAATGGTAGGCACCCAGCCATGTCCGCCACTACCCATTCCAGGAAGGAACTGAATGTCTCAAAATACGCGCACGACAATGAACAACCCATCGGCAAACATCTGTCCACAAAATACCCGCCCTCCCAGAAACAACCTAACAAATGCAAACTATCCGGGTTTACTGGTAAAAGGCGAAATGCCACCTCAATGTCTGTCTTTGCCAACAATGTCCCCAGTCCTAATTTTCGCACCCATGCCACTGCCGCATAAAATGATGTATAGACCACCGAACAAATCTCACAATCTATTCCATCATTGACCTACACCCCTTTTGGAAACAATAAATGGTAAATGAGCTGAAACTTATTCAGCTCTTTCTTAGGAACTACTCAACGGGGAGATCCGCAAATTAGCCAACAGTGGCTCCAAGAACGGACCATCCATCTGCTCCAGCGCCACTTCCTTAGCCAATTTTTCAGACACTACATATGAGTGTTCCAGTGCAGAGCGCAAATTCTTCTTAACCGCAACTACCTGCAACGGGGATGATGGAATACTAAAACCCCTTGTGAATCCCCTCTTTAACAAATCGGCCACTTCCCGATCAGGGTATCTACTTAGATACTGTTCCATCCTTTCCACCCGCACCGAAGTCGGCCCCTTTTGCAGCGGTCTCTCCCCCTTTTTGTCTGCTCCCCTTGAAACACAGACTGGCCCAGTTATACCTCCCGCATGACGAACATTCATGCTTGAATTTACATTTTGCCCCAAACTTGCAGCTCCCTTCGTTGAACTGGAAGCATAAGCCCCTGGCAGATGCCGCTGCAAAACTGGACTGACCCGACCCTCCCTGTTCCCCCCGAAAGGACTGCCCAGGCCTCACCGGTGCAATCACCCTCATCCACAGCCCAATATCCTTGTGATCCCACCGTATACTGGGGCGTACTGCCTTCCTCTGTCTGAATTGCTCATCATACCTGAGCCAACCCAAACCCCCATAGACCCTATAAGCTTCCCCTGCCGCATCTAAATAACAAAAAAGGGCCGAACAACATTCCGAAATTTTTTCCCCAATTACGCTCGCTAAAATAGCGAACGCCTGCAGCCAATTTGAAATCGTGCGCGAGATCAACCGATACCGACGCTTTTCTAACTCCTTTTTTTTACCCTCATTCTTCCTAGCCCTATCTAAATTGAAACGCTCCAAAGGAAGAAGAGAAAAAATATCTACATATTCCCCTTTCCAGATCCACTCCCGTACTTCCTGCTTCAGATGCGCACCCAAAAGGCCTTCAAAGCAAACGTACACTTCCACTCTCGCTGCATCGTCCACCATGGGCCTGTCGTCCTCCCCGCCCGCCTGAGTCTGACCTGATATGGCCCCCCCAGTCCTCTGAGCTAAACTCCCTGCTACACTGCTAGCCCCTGACCCTACACCTCATACCTGTAGCGGATTCACACCCGGCCCCCCTTCCATGCCCACCAAACTACACAGTAACTGCCCCAGACCCCCAATTAACTCTCTTTGCCCACATACGCCCCCCCCTCCCCGTGCAGTTAGCTAGAGAAAGCAAAGACCCCAATGGTGTCTCACCTGGCTGCCCGGGCGCTGTGAACCCCGCAGCCGAAGGTCCTGATTCCTGTAGATCGTCCCTGGACACCGTATTTGCAGTTCTCCTTGACACCGTCACACCGCTGCCAATCTGCACCCCAGCCTCCGCCATGTTGGATGCATGCCGTGTGGACCCGGGTTCTTCTTCTATGTGGGCAGGGCCAGCACTCTACTGACCGTCGAACTGCAAAAGCCTGTGCCTACTCTTGGCATCCCAGCCTCGTCTCCCCTGCTGCTGTCTCTCCCACGCCAAGCAGGTCTCTCAGCCACCCCAGAGAAAGGGGTGGGGGGAACCCACAGACCCTGCTCCTGTATCCAAGCTGCTGGCCGGTGAAAACGGGGGACAGACCCCCCCGCCCTGAACTGGGTCTCGCTGCACTGATGGATTCCTCCCACGCCAGGAGGACCTTTTAACAGTTTGCCTGCTGTCCTCCCTTTGTGGAGGGTCCCCGGAGGGGCTCCTGACCCAGCGCCGGACCCTGGGCGTCTCCTCGGACTAAGGCGCGCCGGCAGGCGTACCAGCTGCGGCCGTCTGCTAACTGGCTGTGGGCTAGCCGTACCCGCCGCCTCCCCCTGCAACAAGCCTGCCACTCGATCCTGAAGCCATCCCGGACCACGGGCCTCCGCTGCCGCCCACAGTTGGTGTAAAATTTCGTCCACCGATTCTATTACGACAGGTAGGCTTGAAGTTCTCTGCGACATTGCGCTCACAAAATGGCGCCTGCTCTTTCCTCTCGTCTACCTTTAACCCCATAGCCCCACCCCCGCCCACCCCTTCCACCCTAATTAACCATTCACTGGCCGGCCCTTTCGTCCACAAAACCTCCCATGGCGGCCTCCTCTCACCCTGGTTAAAGTCCGGCCTCACTGTAATAAAATAATCAGTCTGTTAATTCTGTCGGTAACATAAATCTATTTTTCGAGGTGTAAAACGCCTCCTTTGCATCCGTCACACTGTAATAGAATAGTTAATCAGTCTGTTTATTCTGTCGCTGACATAACCCAATTTTTGGGGGCGCAAAACACCTCCTTTGCATTCATAACACTGTAATAGAATAGTTAATGAGTCTGTAAATTTTGTGGGTGCCCTCAAAGAATGCGGAGAGCATCAAAAAAGGGACATGATCGCAGTGCTGCTGATGTTGGTGGTAGTGGAGCTCCTGCTGCAGGATAAGGACGTTGTCGATCTGTGCCAGCTACATGCCCAAATGAGACACCTTCCTCTGGTGCACACAGGCAGCATGACATTCTGCGTCATTTTGTAGGCCTGAATATCCCTGTATGAATGGTGAGGCCAGAACAATTAGAGGCGGTATTAGATTGGATGGCTGACAGTGCCTCCAGTTACTTGATATTGTCTTCCACCCGGTTCCCTGCTGAAAGCACAAAGTTGGCACCGGCGGCCCACAGGCAACTCGTTGCTTTTTAGCCAAGCAGTCTGAGCCCCAAGTCATGCAGCAGTCACTTATGCTTTTTGATGACTCTGCTGGCGTGGGTTCCGTGGGCCATCCACCTTGCCCTGCCCCAGAAGGGGAAGAGATTAAGTGCACTGATGCCCAACCACTTATGTTTGAGGACGTGGGAGGACCACCACAGCACATCCTCTGATGATGATGACAAAACATATGTGTCAACTGCTGTTTCTCCAGTGTGTAACTGTAGACTGGTAAGCAGGGCAGGGGTGAGGAGTGGGTGGAAGATGATGTGGAGGATGATGAAGTCCTAGACCCCACATGGAATCAAGGTCATCCGAGTGATGTGTGCATTCGGAGGAAGAGGTGGTGGTCACGCAGCGCCAGAGACAGAGCACAAGAGGGAGCAGGGTGCAAAACCACAGCAGCCAGCCCCTAGCCAGTATGCCTGCTACTGCCCACTGCGCTGAGGGACAGAGCACACCAAAGCCAGCTCAAAGGTGTTCCCTGGCGTGGCAGTTCTTCAGGCAATGTGCTGACGACAAGACATAGGTGGTTTTCACTCTGTGCAGTCAGAGCCTGAAGCGAGGCATAAATGTTCTAAACCTGAGCACCGCCTGCATGACCAGGCATCTAAATGCAAAGCACGAGCTGCAGTGGAGTAGACATCTGGAAAACCACAAATCAGCTAAGGCTCCTTCTACTCTCTATTTTTTCTGCAGTCTCGGCCTCTTCCTCCCCCTCTGGAGCGACAGGGCCACCTGGCACCCGACAAAGAGAGGATGTTACAGCAACACTACCATAACCGAGCATCTCCACACTGTCCCATTGAAGCGTTCAGCTGTCCATCCCCCAAACACTGGAGAGAAAGAGGAAGTACCCACCTGTGAGACCTGGCCCTGAATGCCAGCATTTCAAAATTACTGGCCTTTGAAATGCAGCCATTTGGTCTGGTGGAGATGGACAGTTTTAAAAACCTAATGTTGGTGGTTATCCCACAGTACGTGATTCTCAGCCGCCACTACTTTTTGCCATCCCTGCCCTGCACAAACAAGTGGTGGACAAAATCAGGTGTGCGCTGCGTAGCGCCATCAGGGGAAAGGTCCACATAACCATCGATACGTGGACAAGTGAGCACGGGCAGGGATGTTATATCTCCCTAACTTCCCACTGGGTAAATATAGTCGCGACTAGGCCTCAGACGGAAAGCGGTTTGGCGCATGTCCTACCGCCACTGAGGATTGCTTGACGTTTCTCGGTGCCTCCTCCTCCTATTCCACTTCCTCCTCTACTGCCTCCTCATCCTCCTTTACCGCCTCCTCATCCAGTCAGGTTAACACCTGCACCTCCAACCTCAGCACAGCCAGGGGGAAACGGCAGCAGGCTGTTCTGAAACATCTCAGTCTGAGGAAAAAACAAACAAACCATGCAGCAGCTGTGGACAGGCATTGAAGAATAGAGAGATGAGTAGTTGGTGCTGCTGAGCCTTAAGCCTGGCTGGGTTGTTTGCGCTAATGGGCGAAATCTCATAGCAGCTCTGGGCCTAGCCTGCTGCTCGCCTGTCTGCGATGCAGTGTGACTTCTGCCTTCCTGCTCACCGCCCCACATGCGACGTACCAGCCCGCCCCTATTATACTGAATGGGGCCAGAGCGGACTTCGGTGGGCTAGCGTTAACACAGATCCGATTGGCTGTTCCCCCGCCGGAACAGCCTGCCGAACCCTGCTTCCGCCAGTGTGAAAGTAGCCTTAAATTTACCATCTAGCTTTGGTTTTCACCTGGAGGTTGTCAGATTGGCAGCACAGCACAGTTCGGTACATCATTTTGACTAGGTAAACTCTTGATATACTGTATATATATATATATATATATATATATATATATATATTTATTTATTTTTAACACTGTCCCAGCCTTTCACTAGGTGTTTTATTAAATGGATATCCAGATTTGGGATGATATTGATGACCTACGGTATTCTCAGGATAGGTAGTCAATATCAGATTAGTGCTGGTCTGACTCTCACCACCCCCACTGATCAAAATTGCAGAACGGATGCGGACCCATTTGCGGACGTGTGAATGGAGCCTTAGTTTGAGAGCTGAGTTCTCTTCAGTGCTTACCCGGGGAGTCATTGTGGTGGGGTGCAGTATAACTACAGCTTCCTCTCCCTTTTACTTGAATAGGAAGAACAGTTGTAATTACAATGCACCACCGCTGTGCAGGTAAACGTTGATGAGATCGCAACTCTCGCTCTAATGGCACAGCCACTTCAAACAGCTGACCTGAGAATAGGTCATTATTTTCATGAAGCCAGAATACCCCTTTGACTTGGACAGGAAGTATAACAAGTTGAAGGGGTTAAAGTATAAAAGGAAGTGCAGGTAAAGAGGCAGTAACAGTCAACAGAGATTACTTAAATTTACTTCTCTGCCGGTCCCCATGACTTCAAGGATGGAAGATTTCTCCTCAGGCTATATTCACTAATACCCCTCAACTTACCAATAACCACTCTGACACCTTCTTGCTTGGTAAAATGACCATTACGGCCAACTTTATTGTACACACAAATATCATAATAACAATAATCACTTTAATACATCCTTAAACATTATGAACCACTGTACCGTAACAAGGATCCTGGAGGGCAACCCAAACAAGCGGTATCTTCCGTAACCATCTCTCCATTATACTTCAAGATTACCCTTGGCCGCACTCACCGACCCAAGGGCACCAAATCCTTGAAGTATCCAAGTGTCTCCTCCTGTAGACCTTTTAGCCCAAACAGGAGCCCCATCCTCGTCATTCACAAACGACATGAGATACAGGCTCCAACATGTCCTGCATCTCTTAAACCATTGGATTGCTCCCCCAGGATCTCATATCCATCAGCCACCAGACGACCACCAGTGACACCTCACCTGTGGGCGTCCCGCCACACCCTAAGAGCCGTCTCCAGCCCCTCCTGGATACTTAAGGCCCACAAATCAATACCTATGTCATTCAGATGCACGCCATCAGATCTCAGGAATTGAGGCGACGCCGCCTCCAATTCCCGATGACGCACCACCACACCACCTTGTCTGCGGACAAAACGCCCCACCTCCTTGTTTAACTTCGCCCGAGCTTTGTTGATTCGTTCCACCGACCTTGCAAAACGCCAACTACTCCTCGCAACCACCTCCGACCATACCAACAGCAAGCCCGGGAAATCCGACACCAAACGCAACACGTCCAACTTGATGTCCCTAATCACATCTCTCGACCGCCGTACACCCAGATCATTGCCACCCGCATGCAAAACCAAAATGTCAGGCGCGCGATCCAACAGAACGTTCGTATGTACTTCAGGCAAAACCCGCCCCCAAAGAAGCCCTCTTACACCAATCCACCGGACTTGCAGTTCCTCCGTCGAAAAACCCAATTGACGGCCGTTCCGCCGAACGTCGGCACGTAACGCCCCCCAATAGACATATGAATGCCCGAAAATCCACGCAAGACAAGGTGCCGCCCCTGCAAAACAAACAAATTCAAATAAAACAACAGTCACTGCTAATTCCGATCCCCACAGATTAATCATGAACAATTTTTTTTTTTACTCCCACACTCACAAGAGATGCGGCCTAACATACGACCAAAAACAATCAGACTCCCACCGCCCTATACGTTTTATAACTTCTTCTCCAAGACCCCACCTGGAAGCCTCAGTCGCGGCCCCAATCCTAAATGAGTGTGATGCAAATTCCTTCGCCGGAAAGCCCGCAGCAGACAAACATTTCCTAAAAACGGCCACGAACTGAAACCGAGACAAACACGAACCATCCACATGAACCAGCAGCACACCCGTGCCCCCCGGACGCAATGCCAAAAATTCCCTGACACAGCGCACAGGGCAAACAACCGACTCACCAAGCGGTCTAAGCCATACAACCACACCCTTCCCCACCTGATCTGTTTTTGACTTGCGCAGCAGACATCTCAACGCACCATCCACCAGCGCGACATCCTCCCACAACAAACCGCCCCCGCCCGTGCGACTTACCGCCACCAACTCAGAGATCCGAAAGGCCCCGAAAAAGGCCAATACAAACGCTGCCCTAAACAGACACACTTCATATACTGATTCACAAATCATCCCCGCTTCCCTCCACAAGATCTGTAACACCGCAAAAGAAACCGGCCTCCTAGTATCTTTCCGTACCACACTCCGACGATAACCCTTCAAGGCCTGCCGCACCATGAAACACCTAGACACATCGGCCAAGCCCCTCAGGCGCAACCAGAAAGCAACAGCCGCCACCCTCTTTGACGCCACCGAAAATGACAAACCTTCCGCATAAAACTGACCCACCCAGAATATCAACAACATCCTAAATTCTTCAAGAGAACTGCAACCACCCATCTGTTCAATCAATTGCTCCCACAATACCCACACTGAAGAATAGGCCAACCACGTACCTCTACTCAGAGACTGTCTAATCAGGCCCGCCGACACACCAAGGCCACGCTCCAGAGCCACTGGGGGCAGGGCAACCCCTTGGCCTCGGCACCCGGCGCCAGACCGTGAAAACGATCCCACTGAAAGCGAGAAAGTGAATCGGCAAGTGAGTTATCCACTCCCGGCACATGCACTGCAACAAAACATGCATTCAACTGCAAACCCCGTAAAACCAGATGCCGCAGCAAATTCAAAACCGGAGGCGAGTTCGCCGTCTGGCTATTAATTGCCTGGACCACACCCATGTTATCACAATAGAAACGAACCCGCCGATTCCTAAGCAAGTCCCCCCACAACTCGGTAGCCAACACAATAGGGAAAAGTTCCAACAATACCAAGTTAGAAAGGAAACCGGCCTGCCTCCACTCTACCGGCCAAGCGCCCGCACTCCACTGACCCGTACAAAAAAAAACATAGCCACAGGAACCAGACGCATCAGAGAACAATTCCAGATCCACACTATCAACCACCGGTTCCATCCACACAGACCGGCCATTATATTCAGACAAAAAATTCACCCACACCGCCAAATCATCCTTCACCGCAACAGGCAAACGCAAATAATGAAAAGGTGCAGCAACACCCGCAGTCGCGAGTGCCAAGCGACGACAAAACACCCGCCCCATTGGCAAGATACGACAAGCGAAATTCAATTTACCTAAAACCGACTGAACCCGCTTGAGCTGTACCTTCTTCGCCTTCTGCAAGAACACAACTTCATTCAACAGATCAGACACCTTATCAACAGGCAACCGACACTCCATGGCCACGCTGTCGATCTCGATCCCTAAAAACTTTATAACCGTGTAAGGGCCCTCTGTCTTATCCGCAGCCAGCGGAATCCCAAAACGCGCCGCCACCCTCTCCATGGTATGCAACAAAACAGAACACACCCTAGATTCAGCCGGACCCAAAAACAGAAAATCATCTAGGTAGTGCAAGACCGAACTCCAACCCGCTTCCTTCTTTATAACCCATTCCAAAAAGGAACTGAACGACTCAAACAATAAGCACGAAATCGCACAACCCATCGGCAAACAACAATCAACGTAATAACAACCATCCCACTGAAAACCCAATAAGTGTAAGCTATCAGGGTGAATAGGCAACAACCGGAATGCGGCCTCAATGTCAGTTTTTGCAAGTAGCGCGCCCTGCCCAAAACGTCATACCCACCGCACTGCTTCATCAAAAGATGTGTACGACACTGAGCACAACTCATCCGCTATACCATCATTCACTGACCCACCAAGCGGATAGGACAAATGATGAATCAGCCGAAACTTATTAGGCTCCTTCTTAGGAACTAAACCCAAAGGAGAAACCCACAAATCCGGCAACGGACACTCCACAAAGGGGCCTACAACCCTACCCGCAGCAACCTCCCCGGCAATCTTGTCCCTCACCACAGCCGGGTAGCGCAATGCGGAAGACAAATTCCGCGGAGCCATACTGACCCCCGCCAAACCGCATGGAATAACAAAACCTTCAGTAAAACCTTTCAACAACAACTGTGCCGCCTCCCTATTTGGATACATCCTTAAATATGGCTCCATCTCGTCCACCCTCACCGGCGTCACCCCTCTTCTGCACAACCTCGGATCCCTTACCCTTACCCCGCTTGAAGCACCGGGACAAGCTATGGGAACCTCCACACCCGGAACACTCATGTTTGTACCGGCAGTCGGACAAAAACCTACAATGTCCCTCATTGTATTGCCAACAACAACCTCTCCTATTACCCCCAGAAGACTCTGAGGCCGGAACCCCCCCGGCCCCTCCACGAAAGGGCTGAGGACCCCCTTTTGGTGCCGCCATCAATCGCATCCACAGACCAATATCCTTGTGGTCCCAACGAATGCTAGGCCTGACCGCCTTCCGCTGCCGGAACTGCTCGTCATACTTAAGCCACGACACACCTCCATAAGTCCGATGCGCCTCACCGATAGCATCCATATAACAGAAGAGAGCCGAGCAGTGCTCAGGCGCCTTTTCCCCAACTACACTAGCCAGAATTGCAAAGGCTTGCAGCCAATTCTGAAAGGTACGCGGAATCAACCTGTACCGCCTCCTCTCTTCCTCCTCCTTCTTGCTCTCATCCGGCCTACCCCTATCCAAATTTAATTTTTCCAAGGGAAGTAACGCAAAAATCTCCACATACTCATCCCTCCATATCTTATCTTTAATCTCCTGCTTCAAGTGAGCCCCCAGCGGCCCTTCAAAGCACACATAAATCTTCCCTTTTGCCGCATCCGCCAACCGAACACCATCACCCACATCCTTTGCTGTCGCTCCCGACCCAGCTGCCTGCGTACCAATGCCATCACCAGCCCCCACAGGCCCAAGCACCGAACCCTGCTCCCTTTCTAAAGCCTGAACCGGAGCCCAGACCGGTACAGGAGATGCCGCAGGCCCAGAACCCAACCGAGACAATAAGGACAACATGCCTGACAATACCTCCCGCACCAAAGCATCAGAACCCACCACATTACTCCCAACAGTGCCCACATCCCCCACAACATGATTTTGACCCGCCGGTCTCTCACCTGGCCGTCCCCGGACAACATCACCGGCAGCCGCGGAACTCCTCCCAGACGTCCTCAGTGGCGTAGTCGAACAGCACGGCACAGCTAATTCCCTTAGAGAGACGTCCATAGCGCCTGCCGCAGAGTCCTCACCCGGCTCAACTTCTCCTTCCTCCAATGGCGACAGCTCCCCATCACCCTGCTCCTGCAAGTGACCGTCATCCCGGAATTCATACGACGCACCGGCCTCAACACATTGCCGCACACTTCCTTCCTCCATCGTCAACCTCCCAGCCTGCTCTCCAGCAGGATTGCCAGAAGCCGCCTCCTGTAGTATTAGATCCGGGGACAAAGCAACCATACTGTTTTCTTCCAGGTTGCCATGTCGCCGGCCAACCGCCAGGGGCCGCGACGCCCTCACGTTACGATCCCCTCGTCTGTGCACGTCCGCCCTCAAGCGCTCCTGCCGCCGACCGGAAGCCGCCGGCCGCGGCGCTGAAGACCTCTCTGCTCTGCTCCCAGGAAGGCCCAGGCTGCCGGACCGCCCGACCGCACTACCCCTCCGCACCTCAGGTAAGGCCGCCAGGGTTCGCTCACCACTCCGGACCGCACCAGGGGAGACACCCGCTTGCCCACGCTCCCTGCCTCTCGTCGCCTGGGAGACGGGACCGGGGTTAACCCGGCCCTCTCCCGCCGCTCCACCACGCACAGAAGCATTCCTCCCGCTGCGCCTGGGTGCACTGCTGGGCACGGACACCACAGGCCGCAGCGGAGGGTTCACAGGGGGACTCCGGAGACGCCGCCGCACACGTGGGGTAGACTCCGGACTCAGCCGCTCCGGGGGAACCGACCTCCTGGCCCTGGCAGGTCGCTCCGCCGCCACCGCTATAGAAGAAGGGACAAGAGCCGCCTGAATGGACTCCTGCAGACGCTCCGCACCATGCTCTTGTACTGCAGCCCTGACTGCTGCCATAAGATCCTCCAGAGACGACATCCTGCTGCTCAAACACTCTGCCTTGCACTGATACCTGCTGACCAAACCACCCCCCCAAATCCTATATACTGCCCGCGAAACCTCACTCCTCCCCCTCAACCAGCTTCCAAAACCTTAACCCCTTCCTAGCCTGACGACTTCCACCCAAGTCAAAGCGCACTCCGCTATATCTGCGCCTCGCTCCATTGCTGTTATTATTGTTAATAGGGTCGGATGGCAATGTTTAAGCTTCCGGCAATGCTGGAATGCAGAGATCTAGCAGGCTGTTTCCTGCCCGATGCTAAGCGCTAGTGTGAAACTGCATATAGCCATGACGCAGTGGCTGATGCACATTTTATTGTTGTTTCATCTAGGACTGTGATAGCTAACCTCCGGCACTTCAGATATGGTAAAACTATAACTCCCAAGATGCACACTTGCTTGGCTGTTCTCAGAACTCCACAGAAATGAATGAAGCATGCTGGGAGTCGTAGTTTCACCGCAGCTGGAGTGTCGGAGGTTAGCCATCACTGATCTAGGAGAATGATCTTTCTGGAAAGGTTAATTTTATGGTTTTTGTGGTCTGGGAACTTCCTTTTCGTTGGTTTGACAGGTGTAATTATGTTTGACTGTAGGTTTTCTATAGTCATATGGTACAAATTTGTATTTATATTTTATTTATTTTTGTTCAACATGCCATCGGTTTCAGTTGGCTCTGTTTAACATGTGGTCTGACTCCACAAAACTATGACTGGTATACAAGGTGGGTAAAAGCAACCTTTCTGGGTTCCTTCTGACACCAGCAAAGAAGAGCTTGCTTTTTTCCCCCTGGCCTACAGCTACCCAGAAAACTAGGCATATAGGGTTTGCAGTGACCCATTTATCATTTTAAAATGTTCTCATGTATAGGACAGCAGTATGTGTACTATGTCATCCTGTAGGGTATTATACTGTGCATTCAGAGTCGCACTATCCTTGAGGGGAGTTGAGCCTCTTGCCTCAGGAAGCATCACCTAGTAGGAATGCAGTGCAGTAACACGGTAATCTGTAATATTGTGGGATTTTGCAAATTGTTAGCCAGTATGTGTTCTCCCTTTAATGCTTACACTGAGCCACCATTGCTGGGCTCCAAATGACGTTAGCACATCACACAGCTCCAATGATCACCTAGCTAATATGTGCAGAAACTATCCAGTATCGCCAAGCTGGCAGGACTGTTCTGTCCATGTTTAGTAGTGATGAGCGGCAGGGGTAATATTCAAATTCGCGATATTTTGCGAATATTTGGGCGAATATTCGCCATATATTCGAGAATTCGCGAATCCATGATCTCTAAGCATTATTTTCTTGATTGCGGAAATTCGCATAAAATTTGCCTAAAGAATTTTCATAAAAATTCGCATGAACTGGTATTAAAATAAAAACGAATATTCGCGATTACGAATATGTTTTGCGATATTCTAAATATTCGCGAATTCTCGAAGTGCCGATATTCGCGATTAAAATTCGCAATTCGAATATTCGTGATCAACACTAATGTTTAGCCCCCCCATGTTAGCACTGGCAGGAGGACACATGGCCACTATCAGGGCGCTACAAGCACTACTGCTGCCAAAAAAGGGGCCTGGGACATGGGGTGAGTTACAGATAGCTAAAAAAAAAAAAAAAAAAGTCTGAAGAATGTGGCATGAGCTGCACCAATCATGTCACACTGCATTGTGTTACAAATGATGATTTGCTGAGCCCTGAGTAATATATCTTTCTGTTTGCAAGTCCCATAAAACAGCACTGATGAGTGCAAGATTGCCATGTCTAACTTAATTTTAAAAGGTCAGAGGACAAGATATTTCACTCTTAAAAATAAGGGGAGGGTGTAGTAAAGTTGTTACCTCTGATGAATTAACTATATGTGGACAAATAATTGGTAGATGGTTATATGATATGCAGTCTGCTTTCAAATGCTGTTACTATGGTAGCCAGTGCCCATCGCTGTCACATTCCTCCATGTGGGCATGGATGCCAGTCAACTCATCAGCCTGTTCTTGTCCTGCAGCCTGCACCCTCTGCCCCTCCTCGCCTCACCAGCTGCGAGACAGGTGCTGATGTCTAGATCTTTTGCTGCAGGACACAGCCTGCATTCCTCAACAAGGAGTTCCTGGTCTGGTACATGTAAGCTCCTCAACTCTTTATTGGATAGGCTCCAGCGCACACACCCTAATCTTCCCCAAACTATGGCTGTTCACCTTAGGGTATTTAACCCCTTAGTGACCACACAAATATTTTTTTAATCGCATTCCAAGAGCTATAATTTTTTTGTTTTCTCATCAATGTACTTGGATGAGTTTCAAAGGAGAAGACCGGCACTTCGCAGATGTAGATCACAATGTAGATTTATTCAGTCACATATTCAAGTGGCATAGTGACGCGTTTCAGCACAAGTGTGCTTTCATCAGACTGCAATGAAACATCTTACACTCCAGCTATTTATACATAAATGAGACACTAAGGAACTGACATCATCAGAGGAGCTCCGCCTCCCTCATTAACTAAAAATTTGCATATCAAATAATCGCAATGAAAAATTCGCATTAGAAAATTCGCAAAAAAAATAATAAAACCTGCAGATAAGGGGGGGGGGGGCATCGTTATCTTAGACAAAGAATATTACGTTAGTGAAATTTTACAACAATTACAGGATAGTAGTACTTATAAAATACTAAATAGTGATCCAGTCTACCATATCAAAGAAATTTTACAGCGAGTGGTAGATAAAGCCAAAGAGAATGAAGTGGTGGACGCCAAATTGGGGGACTTTCTTATAAATCAACATCCGATTACCCCGGTGTTTTACACTCTACCAAAAGTGCATAAGTCACTAATTTATCCACCAGGTCGCCCGATAGTGGCGTCCACTGACTCCATACTTTCAAATCCAGCTATTTTTTTGGAGAGGGTATTAACCCCTCTAACTAAACTAGCACCATCGTATATCCGAGATACTGGCCACTTTCTATCTGAAATTAGCTCTCTCCAGGTGGATGAAGGCTGCATATTCGTCACTTTAGACGTGTGCAGTCTTTATACATCTATTATTCATGAAAAAGGAATCAATGCAGTCGCGGGTCTCTTAGGCACAAGCACATACAAAAAGGCAGAAAAGGAATTTTTTCTGGAACTTTTGAAAATAGTCCTTGAGCAAAATTATTTTTTGTTTCAAGATTCTTTTTATCAGCAGTGCCGTGGGACCGCGATGGGATCGAACGTCGCGCCGCCATACGCAAATACATATATGGCTTCTTTTGAGTGTCAATTTGTTTACTCTAGCCCTCTATATCATCAACATTGTATATTTTGGCGTCGATTCATCGACGATATTTTTTGCGTATGGCGAGGCGACGTCCGATCCCTTACGGAATTTACCACGTATTTAAATTCCATCTGGGATGAACTTAAATTCTCTGTACACCATAGTTCTGATAAAATTTCCTTTTTGGATACCTGGGTGACTAGGGACAAAGATACAGACGGATTTATTTGTGAAATCAACTGATAGGAACAGTTTGCTGTCCTTTTCAAGTAGTCACCCAGCAACCATCAAGGAATCTATCCCATATTCACAATACCAGAGGGTTAGACGGATCGTCAGTGATAGGGATATGTGCCAAATAAGATTAGACGATATGACCAATAAATTTAGAGAGCGAGGCTACCCCCCTGATCTATTGAAAATACAGCGTAATAAAGCTGAGACTACACCACCGGATAGAACTAAGAAAGAAACAAGGATCCCCTTAGTGATTAAATATCATCCCTGGTCCCAGCGCCTGAGGACTATTGTTAATCAACATTGGCACATATTATCCAAGTCCTATCCACGGATAGGAGAGTTCCAGAGGCCACCCATGATATGCTATAAACGGGCAGAAAATATTAGGGATAAAATAGTCCGGGCAGATGTGGGAAGTAATAAAATAGAAAGAGGACAGAGTTTTTTATCTACACCTAGACGGGGCACTTTTCCTTGTTTAAATTGTGTCAATTTTCCAGCGTCATAAAGGGTTCATGTTTTTCCCACCCTCACTCAGGTGAAAATATTCCAATAAGGGGCACGTTCACCTGTGATAGTAGATTTGTGGTTTACATTCTTAAATGTCCATGTGGATTATTATATGTGGGGGAAACCTCGATGAGAATGAAGGACAGACTAAGTAAACACAAATCTACTATCCGCAAACAGAATTTTTTTACTTCCAATACCCCTTCATTTTCATGATAAAAAACATAATATCTCGCAGTTGAGGTATCAGATCATTGAAGGTGTATCATTACCCCGTCGAGGGGGTGATAGAAATAAATTGTTATTGAAAAGAGAGGCTTACTGGATCCATCGTCTTCAGACAATGGAGCCCAGGGGCCTCAATCGTGAGTACAATGTGTCCTGCTTCCTATAAGGCATTCGGTTTTATGCAATTAGATAAATATATTTCTTTTTTTCTTCAGCGTGAATAATCACTACCAAAATGGACTATTGGACTGAAAATCTTCGCCAGTATAGAGTGGATATGTTTTTGCGAATTTTTTATGCAAATTTTTTTTGCAAATTTTCTAATGCGAATTTTTTATTGCGATTATTTGATATGCGAATTTTTAGTTAATGAGGGAGGCGGAGCTCCTCTGATGATGTCAGTTCCTTAGTGTCTCATTTATGTATAAATAGCTGGAGTGTAAGATGTTTCATTGCAGTCTGATGAAAGCACACTTGTGCTGAAACGCGTCACTATGCCACTTGAATATGTGACTGAATAAATCTACATTGTGATCTACATCTGCGAAGTGCCGGTCTTCTTCTTTGAAACGTTTGTCTGGACGCCATTCCACGGACACGTGCACCGCGAATTCAAGAAGGTAGTGCCGCCCTGTCTTCACTAGAATCTGTACTTGTATGAGGTCTTATTTTTTGCAGGACAAGTAATACTTTTTAATGCACCATTTTGGGTACATGTAATGATTGATTAAAGCCAGATGTTTAGCTAAACCCCTTTTGTTTACATCAGTAAAAAGGCGTATTAGGTGCCTGAGCAATAGGTGTATCGAGCAGGCTAGTCCCTGCTTAAGGTGTGCTGTTCTGTTTGTTTCCCAACCCCTGCCAGTTTACTAATTCTACCCCCCCCCCCCCCACAATGCCTGAAATCACTACTGCCTGTTTATCGTATTGACCATTTGCTGCCTTCCCTGACTTTTAACTTATTCATGGACATGCACATACTCTGCCTGCCTGCCTGCCCGCCCATACCATGAGTATTGCCTCATCCCTTGGTGTCTCTGATCTCCATGGGTCAGTTGCCAACTACACTGGGACTTTTCCATGTCCCTATGTAGTGTACAGGGACTGTAATACCCAGGGCTGGGACAAGGCCATTTGGTGCCCAGGGCGATGATGGCAAACTGCGCCCCCCCCCCCCCCCTCGTTTTTAAGAAAGAATCAATGTTGTTTCAAAACAAGAATATACTTAAAGCAATAGAACAAAGGACTGTGGGACTTTGAAAGTCACAGACACTATAAAGTTCCCCCCCATCATCATGTGCCAGTATAAAGTCCCCCCCATCATCATGTGCCAGTTTTGTAATAAGCCCCCCCAATGTGCCAGTAACACTATTGTAAAAAAAAACAAAAAAAAAACACTTATACTTACCTAAGTGTCAGCGATGCGATGCAGCCTCTTCCTGTGTCCCACGCTGTAATGTAAGGCTCAGGCGGCACGATGACGTCATTGCGCCGGCCTCTGATAGGCTGCCGGCCTAGTGCCTGCAGCCAGGGGCGTACATAAAAATCACTGGGCCCCATAGCAGGAATCTAAATTGGGCCCCCATTCCCCTTTTATAGCCCCTCCCTTTGTTCCATGAACTATTCTTGCTGCTGCGTTTTATAATTTATGCCATCAGGGCCGGAATGGGATTACAAAACAGCGCTGGCACACAAAAGAGGTATAATAGATGCAGATGTATATTATATACAGCAGTGTACAGTTATGTGAGGTACGCGGTATAATAGATGCAGTGTGTACAGGTATATAGTATATTCCCTAGTGTTCTGATATGTGAGGTACAGGGTATAATAGATGCAGTGTGTACAGGTATATAGTATATACAGCAGTGTACTGATATGTGAGGTACGGGGTATAATATATGCAGTGTATACAGTATATACAGTAGTGTAATATGTGAGGTACGAGGTATAATAGATGCAGTGTGTACAGGTATATAGTAAATACAGCAGTGTATTGACACCTCGTACCTCACATATCAGTACACTGCTGTATATACTATATATCTGTACACACTGCATCTATTATACCTCGTACCTCACATATATAGTATATACAGAAGTGTACTGATATCTGTACACACAGCATCTATTATACCTCATACCTCACATATCAGTGCACTGCGGTATATACTATATATCTGTACATATTGCATGTATAATACTGTGTAATATATGCAGTGTGTGTGCATGTATGTGTGTGTATATATATATATATATATATATATATACAGAGCAGTGTATTGATGTGACACATAGAAGGTATAATACTGTAGATGCAGTGTTTATAGAAATATGTGGTCAGTTATGCATTATAGTCACTGTGAGGTACATGAGGTAGTGGTAACTGTCTGAAGTAGTATACATGAGTGAGCAATGAGTAAAAACAGGGCATGGAGGGGGGGGGGTAAATGATGAAAAGTGGAGGACCTCCTCTTACCTCTCCATTCCAGTCTGTATGGATCAATACAGAGCTGCTTGTGAACTTTTAATACTTGCTGTTAGGGGTTGAAGGACCTGTGATGATGTCATCACAGGTCCTGGCAGATGTACCTTTGAAACCTAGGAACTACACCATTTTTGGTGCAGTTCCTTTGCTAGATTCTGCAGGACCTGTGATGTTGAAGATGATGTCATCACAGGTCCTGGCAGATGCACTGTTCTAACCTGGGAACTACACTTTACACTGTGCAGTTCCCTTACAGGACCTGTGATGACGTCATCAAAGGTCCTTTAGCTTTAGAAAGGTAAATAGGAGTAATTAGGGGGCGGGGCCTCTCCTCCACTTCGGTGCCTGCCTGCAGCCTATCAGAGGAAAGGGAAGGGACACGCCTCTCCCTCCCCTGCACCTCCGCTGGCACAGACAGTTTACAATGGAGATGAGCGCAATGGAAGCGCTCATCTCCCTGTGCCCGGCGGCGGCTGCTCACTTGGGGGGGGGGGGGTCATTTTAGTTGGGGGGGCACATGGGGGGGGCACAGCATGATGTAGGGGGGGCCGTGGCCCCCTCTGGCCCCCCCCTGGCGACGCCACTGCTGCTGGCACTTCACCTGCGCCCCCCTCCTGTCCGCAAATGGTAGCGCCCAGGGCACCCGCTCCTTCGGCCCCTGCCTTGTACCGGCCCTGGTAATACCCGTCACTACCAAAGTGTCACTTGGTGTGCTGTCGTCCCTCCTAATTATGGGAAGTTGGTATATGTCAGTTTTATAAAATGTCATATAATGTAATGCATGTATTTTCCTGTTACTGTGAAACTTGCATGTACAGGCCTGCTAGGGGTGTCATTCCAGCTTCTAGTCATTAGAGGGAGCTAGGGAGCCCTAGTTTATATAAGGCCCAGTCAAGGAAGCAAAAGTCAGTCTAGTGGAGAGCTCAGAAGTTTCTAGAGCCTAAGGAAGTTGAGAGGGACAGAGGCAAAGTGCAGAGAAGCAAGGGGTACTCAAAATAACAGAGGAGGTACTTTCTAAAGCTACAGCCAAGGATATAAAGCCAGAACTAGGTTATTGGGCCTTGTAGAAGATTTGCTATATTCCAGGATCAGACAGAAATAGAGTGCAAGCTCCTGTACTGCAAGTCCTGTGTTTAACACTCTGTAATCACCTTGCTCAAGCTGTAATTGCCTGCATCAACCGTATTGCAAAATCGACTGTATGCTAAGGAACTGCGATTCCATCAATGTCCCTATATTTATAACTACTAAAGTTGGAGTTCTGTTTCAAGATCACGGTGTTCCTCATTTATTCCTGCTATCCGAAAACGGCGTGCCACCATTTACTTGGCACTGGCGTCACGAACTATCTATACCATCACCTGCCCTTGCAGAGAGTCAGCTGTACCAGGTTAGTGTCTATTGCACTACATCACCCAGAAACACCTATTGCACACAACTTGAGTACGCTGCACCTCTCTTTTGGTGTCACGAACAGGATTCGCACGCTTTCTAGTGCAAGAAGCGTGAACTTTGTGCCTTATACAGTTGCCTGTGACCAAAGTGACAATTTGCCTGTTTATTTAAAGTGGACTTTGTGGACTGAAAATTCTACCCAAAGTGTACCAAAAACCTCTAAAAAGCGCTGTGCAGTGTTGCGCTACCCAGAGGAAGAAAATCGCTGCATTGGAGTGTGGTTTTGTGGACTTTTTACAATCCTGCTTGCTGTCAGTGAATGGACAGCGTTTTGCTAAAGATGGCCACCGGCTGCCTGGAGTAAAGTTTCCCGCGCCGCTGAGGACCTTCGTGGGCGGATCCCTGCAAAGACACAGAGAGTCCCGCCCCTCGTCATCATCGCACCGCCGCGGCCCTGCTTCTCCTGCGTCACCGCGGTCTCAGGACGTCCGGAATCTCGCGAGACTTGGCCTGCGCAAGCCCGGCGATACCGGTAAGCACTTGTAACCGGAGGGAAGGGGAGTGTACCGGCCCCTTTAGTCGCCAGCGGCCACCTCTAAATAGACTACCATGTCAGAACTGGGAGTGCCTAAGCAGCCGGCCCCAGGAGAGCTTGCGGCTCCTGATCATCCTACGGCCCCCAGCATGATGCCCTTTACCATGCCTTACTATTTCGGGGCCCCATGGTTCCCCCGCTACAGGGGAGAGACCCATACCCTAAAGGACTTTAAAGAAAAGTTGCTGGCACTATTCCGATTGTACCCTATAAATGCCGACCAGCAAATGGAAATCCTGCTAGCGCAGCTGGAGGGAGCTGCCCGCAGGGAGGTACTATCCTGGCCTGCTACTGAGCGGAGTACTCTAGAGCAGATATTCACCCGCCTCAGGGCCACTTTTGAAACTAGGACTGCCTCAGAGATAAAGATGCACTTCTTTGGCAAGAAACAGAAGTCTGGTGAGTCCCTCCGTGACTATGCCCTATCACTTCAGGAGGCTTTAGGGGCTGTAATTCAGATAGATCCCAAAGAGGCTGATAACCAGGACCAGACCCTGAGGGAACAATTTATCAACGGGGTGTCTAGTGAACAAATAAGGACCCAATTAAAGATGCTGTCCGCCCAGCACCCTAACGGTACCTTTCTGGACTTTAAAGAACTGGCTATAAAAATTCTGGGGTCCGCAGTATCTACGGAGTTGAGCACCCCACCTGAGTCATCAGCCTGCAAGCCAAAACCGCTTGTCCCTAACCGAGCTGAGGCCGGCCAAGCTGTTCAAGTGTCAGCTACTGATACTATTGCCATGCTGACAGAGCAAGTAAATCATCTCACTAAAAGTTTAGAGAAAGTGTGCAGAAAAATAGAGGAATGGGAAAAACCCATAATGACAGAAGAAGAGTTCCTGTCACCTCCTAGGCCGTTCCCACCTCCTTACCAAGAGACTCACCCCAGGGATCCTGGGAGGCGTAATAGAGATCACAAGCGGCCCGTGTGTACATACTGCAAAAAGCTGGGACACACAGAATCCACGTGCTGGCAGTTAAACGGGCAACCCCTGAGGCTGAGGACCACCCCTCGGGAGGTAGAACACTAGGTCCAGAGGATCCAAATTGGATGCCACGGTATGTAGGATCCCATCCTAAAATCAATATAGAGATCAACGGGGTCCCCTTTGAAGCCCTATTAGATACTGGGTCTCAGGTCACTACTATTCAGCTGCCTGCATTTGAAAAGTTCTGGGACACCAACCAGTTGACCCAACCGCCTGAATCCTGGGTGGAAATTATCGCCAGCAATGGCAAACCAGTAAAGGTTCATGGATACTGGGAACCCACCCTGCAGGTGGGAGAAGTAACCCTGCCTCAACAGGGAGTGATCGTAGTACAGGCCGGTGACAGAGGAGGACATCCTGTCATTCTAGGCACCAATGTCTTCAAAAACTGTTATTCAGAAATACTTGCTGTATTACATCAGACTTTACCCACAGCTTCCTCTGCATCCAGGAGGGTGATTCAAAAGACTATTACTGTGTTAAGTGCCCAGCAGAGGTTTGCTAATGGGAAAGGAGAAATTTGTACTGCCAGGATTAGTGATATTAAGCCTGTGACTTTGCCTCCTAATTCTCAAACTCTCTTATGGTGTCGTGCTGTCCTGGGAGTCCAAGGCCGAGACTATCCAGCCCTGGTGGAACCAATCCAGATGGAGGATTACCCTTTTGTGAGAGCTGCCAAGTCCCTGGTGAATGTCTCCCAAGGTAAAGTACCTGTCCGTCTGATTAACCTGAGTGATCATCCTGTGGCGCTTAATAAGCATTGCCGTGTTGCCCAGCTTTCTCAGGTATCCTTCCAAGACATCATTCGTCTTCCAGTGACAGAAAAGCCGCCAGCCGCAGTCAGCGGATGCTCGCCGGTGACCCAGCCACAAGTGCCCTGGTGGGAAGAGCTCCATGTCGGGGACGAGACTACCCCCCAACAACAACAAGAAGGGATTATACAGCTTGTCAAGGAGCACCACCAGGCCTTCAGTAAGCATGCCACTGATTATGGAGAGGTGAGTGCCATACAACACACCATACCTACTGGCTCCCATCCTCCTATCAAGGAGAGATACAGACCTTTACCGCCTACTTCATATCAGACTGTAAAGGAAATGATCCAAGAGATGAAGGACTCTAACGTAATCCGGGACAGCCGTAGCCCGTGGGCTGCACCCCTGGTCCTTGTAAAGAAGAAGGACGGTGGTATCCGTTTCTGTGTGGATTATAGGAAAATTAATCAAATAACCCACAAAGATGCATACCCACTGCCCCGCATTGAGGAGTCACTAACTGCTCTGGGCTCCTCTGCCTATTTCTCCACATTGGACTTGACCAGTGGCTACTGGCAAGTACCCATGGCCCCTGCAGATAGGGAAAAGACTGCCTTCACTACTCCCATGGGCCTGTTCGAATTCAATTGCATGCCGTTCGGGCTATGTAATGCCCCAGGAACTTTCCAGAGACTAATGGAGCGGTGTTTGGGTCACAAAAACTTCGAAACAGTGCTGCTGTATCTAGATGACGTCATTGTGTACTCAAAAACATATGAGGACCATCTGAAACATTTGGCCGAAGTATTTGAAATCCTTATCAAATATGGCTTGAAGGTAAAGCCATCCAAGTGTCACCTGCTCAAACCTGCAGTAAGATACCTGGGGCATGTGGTAAGTGGAGAGGGCGTGCAACCTGACCCTGATAAATTAGCAGCTGTCCGTAATTGGCCGGTTCCTACTACCGTCAAAGAGGTGAGGAGTTTCCTTGGTTTTGCCGGCTACTATAGACGTTTTATCCCCCATTTTGCTCAAATAGCTGATCCTATCCAGGAACTCTTGAGGGGGCAACCCAAAAAGAGTCCTAGAACTCCTGTGCCCATTGAGTGGAATGAGGAAAGAGAGATAGCGTTCCAATTGCTAAAAAAGAAACTGACCGAGCCTCCTGTGTTAGGTTACCCAGATTATAGCAAGCCTTTCCATCTTTATACCGATGCTAGCAAGCGAGGCCTGGGAGCTGTGTTAGCCCAGATCCAAGAGGGAAAAGAAAGAGTGATAGCATATGCAAGCCGCTCCCTGAAAGGAGCTGAGAAAAATGACCAGAATTATAGTTCCTTCAAACTAGAGTTCCTGGCATTAGTGTGGGCGGTGACAGAAAAATTCAAGGATTATCTAGCCGCCACCCCGTTCATTGCATTCACTGACAATAACCCTCTGGCACATCTAAATACAGCTAGATTGGGGGCCTTGGAGCAGAGATGGGCCTCTCGCCTTGCCAACTATAATTTCTCTGTAAAGTATCGTGCTGGACGTACTAATGATAACGCTGATGCTTTATCCAGGCTTCCCACAGAGACAGCTCCTGATGATGTGCGAGATGCTTGGGAAGATGTAGAGATGCCGGCTTTCTATAACAAATTTGCTCAACAGGATCAGGCTCGAGCTACCAATAACAGAGCTGCAGTTCCTTCACCCTCCAGTAGGCCTGAACCTAAAGAAGAAAGGTGGGTGAAACTACAGTCTGAAAGTAGAGTGCTGGGTGAGTTGTTGGACTTCATTACTAGTGGCAGAGCCCCTGAGAGGATCCGGCGTAAGAGTGCAGATCCTGAGCTCATCAAATTGTGGAGACAGCGCCATCAACTCTTCATACAAAAGGGCCTATTGCTACGGAGAAGCCTAGACCCAGTGTCCAACGAGAGAGTGCACCAGATTCTCATACCCCGACGAGATGCAGGTATGGTGTTGGAGATGTACCACAATCAATCCGGTCACTTTGGGGTCCAAAAGACTGAAGCTACTATCCGCCAGCGGTTTTACTGGGTAGGCATGAGAGAAGACATGGAGAAGTGGTGTCGAGAGTGTGTAGCCTGTGCCTTGAAACGAAGTGAGCACCATGATCAGAGGGCACCACTGAGACCCATTGTAAGTATCCGTCCTCTTGAACATGTCGCCATCTACCATGTGAAACTGGAACCTAGTCGCTCAGGGTATGCTTATGCCATGACTATTATTGACCATTTCACTAAGTTTGTTGTAGCAGTGCCTGTGAGAGACCAGACAGCCAAGACTACAGCCGAAATGTTCTGGAAGCACTTCCTCCTGCCCTATGGATGTCCAGAAAAGATCCTCACCGATCAAGGACCTGCTTTTGAGTCCCATCTGTTCCATGAACTGTGCCGCTTACACAACTGTAAGAAGATCCGGACAACGGCCTACCATCCTCAAGGTAACGGATTATGTGAAAAAATGAATCAGACCTTGATAGAGATGCTGAGGGCCGTGCCTCCTGAGAGCAGAGGAGATTGGCCCAGTCTGTTGCCACAGCTCATGTTCACATACAATCATACCATACATTGTTCCACCGGGTATACCCCTTTTTACTTGATGTTTGGGCGCCAAGGGACATTGCCTGCTGATCATTCATTGGACATACATGTACCTGATTGCATTAACCCATTACCTAACACCGACTGGGTTGCTGAGCACCAAAGGCGATTGGATGCAGCCAAAGCCATTGTTCAGGAACATATGGACTTTGCTAGAGACCGACAGCAGAGAGACTATGATCAGGCAGCCCGTGCAGAACCCTTGACCATAGGGGCCGTGGTATGGTTAAAGAATAACCGCCGTACCAGCAAATTGGACAGTAAGTGGGAGCGAAGTCCTTATGTTGTCACTGCAATCCCAAATGTTGGAACTCACACTTATGAGATCACCCGGGAAGTCAAGGGATCCCAAATTGTACACCGAAACCGGTTAAAGCTCTGCCTGACACCAGAACCTAGTGATGAGAGTTCTGGATCTGAATATCCTGTGTCAGAGTCAGCAATACATCCCGAGGATCCTATGCAGGCTGTTAGTAATCTGAGGTATGACGCTGATCCCATGCATTGGCTTCTGACACCTTGGTTGAACTTGCTGGTGCCTGCTCCGGCACCTACTGTAGCTTCACCTCCAGCAGAGCCGGTTCAAGATGCTCCGGATCCAGTTCCCCCTCTCGTGGATATTGTTGTTCCTGTTGTTCCAGTTGTTCCAGTTGTTCCTGTTGTTCCAGTTGTTCCTGACCAAGGTCTCAAGGATGAAGACCCTCCTGTTGCTCCTCTCTCTTCTACCTCGTTGCTAAGGGGAGAGGAGACCCCTGTTTTGAGAAGGTCTACCCGGATGACCAGGGGACGCCCACCAGTCCGTTTAGGAGACTTTGATTATTCTGGTGGTGTCTCCTCCCAAACAGTTGCCACGGGCAATACCTTACTTGACATTTGTGCGCAAGAATGGACTCCTCCACGTGAGCCCTTGCCTGTGATACACCCACGGGAAACTCCTGGGTAGTTCCGTTATTTTGCTGTTCTATCATGGACTTATTCATTGTCATGGACTATCCTGGTTATAATGTTACGCTGTGCCAGGTCAGCGCCCCCGTTCCATTCACTATCCTGAGAGAAGAGAACGACGCCCCTTGTCACTACCCTTCACCTTTGCCAATTGGACCTGATTTAAATGTAAATGCAGATGAATTACATGTATGTATGCCTGCATGTCTCTATTTTCTATTTCAGGTAGAGATCCCAGTTGGGTGACCCATGATGGAGTACGAGGTCGTACTCAACTTAAAGCAGTGGGGTATGTAGTGTACGGGGACTGTAATACCCGTCACTACCAAAGTGTCACTTGGTGTGCTGTCGTCCCTCCTAATTATGGGAAGTTGGTATATGTCAGTTTTATAAAATGTCATATAATGTAATGCATGTATTTTCCTGTTACTGTGAAACTTGCATGTACAGGCCTGCTAGGGGTGTCATTCCAGCTTCTAGTCATTAGAGGGAGCTAGGGAGCCCTAGTTTATATAAGGCCCAGTCAAGGAAGCAAAAGTCAGTCTAGTGGAGAGCTCAGAAGTTTCTAGAGCCTAAGGAAGTTGAGAGGGACAGAGGCAAAGTGCAGAGAAGCAAGAGGTACTCAAAATAACAGACGAGGTACTTTCTAAAGCTACAGCCAAGGATATAAAGCCAGAACTAGGTTATTGGGCCTTGGAGAAGATTTGCTATATTCCAGGATCAGACAGAAATAAAGTGCAAGCTCATGTACTGCAAGTCCTGTGTTTAACACTCTGTAATCACCTTGCTCAAGCTGTAATTGCCTGCATCAACCGTATTGCAAAATCGACTGTATGCTAAGGAACTGCGATTCCATCAATGTCCCTATATTTATAACTACTAAAGTTGGAGTTCTGTTTCAAGATCACGGTGTTCCTCATTTATTCCTGCTATCCGAAAACGGCGTGCCACCGTTTACTTGGCACTGGCGTCACGAACTATCTATACCATCACCTGCCCTTGCAGAGAGTCAGCTGTACCAGGTTAGTGTCTATTGCACTACATCACCCAGAAACACCTATTGCACACAACTTGAGTACGCTGCACCTGTATAGAGGTTAAAAGGGGAAAAAACAGGAGACTGCCATGATAATGCCCCTATGTCTATTCCAAAGTCAAATTTGGTTTGCGGAGTGGTTCCACATCCACTGACAGATGTAACTGCATGCTGAGCGGTACAATAGCCTTGGTAATGTTATGATAACTAAAGAGTTTCCTGCATGGGTTCTATTCTAATTATTAATAGCAATAGGACCCATGCATAAAAACTCTGTGCATGTCATATAGTTGCTTTTGCTGTATCACCCATGAGCACTAGTGTATCTCCACTCCCTTTGCTAGATCCGATGGAAGATTGCAATTGGAGAGAAATATTAAGAAATGCACGTATGGACAACACTCCAGGGTTATCAATAGGAGCAGGTTCTCGCCTCTTAGGATACGACCACACGACACAGTTGTGTGACGTCCAGGATGCAGCCATGCTGCGATTAAGAACTCTGCGGCTGTACAGGGGACACCAGTCTCGAATCAAACTAATGAGACTGCACTGATTGGCTGGTCTGCATTGTTAATGGCCGTGCAGCCCCTGCAATACTTCATGGTCATTAAAAATACAGACCAGTTAAAACAGTGCCGTCTCATTAGTTCAATTAGGACCCTGTGCACCTCATGCAGCAGTGCTGATCTTAATTACAGCATGTCCGCATTGCAAACGCCGCACACCCATGCTGCGTGGTCGTACCCTTAGGGTACACGCACACGTTCAGGATTCATGTGCGGAGAATCCGCACTGAAACTTGCAGGTGTTTGCAGGCAAATCCGTGCGGTCAATTCGCATCAACTGGTGCGGATTTGATGCGGATTGACCGCATGCGGATCTTTTTGTTCTTTTTTTCCCCCCACATAGGTCTATATACAAGAAACACCCTCTTTTACATAATTTTCAGTGACATAATCTTGTCCCACCCTTCTTATTCATACTCCATTTTGAGTACCATCGAAAAGCACATTGTCACATTGCCAGAGTGAAAAATTGATACAAATTCTACTGTTCGACTTCTGCGCCTACGCAAACCATATATGCGACTCTTCATCCAGACAATAATCGCTATTGTGAGACGACGTCACCTGAGAGAGGTTAGTAAAACTATTATTAATGGAATGTATGGATGTGATAAATTTATGTGGTCACTAATTTCTTCAACTTTCAACAGCATCAAGCCAGACAGAGGCGAAGAATGTGGGTCCATCCGCTCCTTATTCAGCATGAAGAGAAAGGACACTTCTGTGTGCTGTATAGAGATTTACGAAGGTATGTTTATTATCATATCAATAACCAAATTTCTTTGCAAGAAGAAGGAGGCAAAAGTTAAACATGGCCTGAATGATATGATAGTAATGATATACCCCTTATTTTTAATTTTTGTTTCGGAAATCTATTTTAGATACCCTGAGAAATTTATCTAATTTTGTCGCTTTTGGATTTAATCGCTTGTTGTCCATTGTAAGACCTGCATTGACCTTTCAAAATACTGTTAGGAGGAAGGCAATCTCTGCAGAGTAAAGGCTGCTCATCACCTTGCGGTAAGTTAATAATTGATTTTAGGCTGGGGCCACACTGCATCTTTTGGCTGCAGCTTTAGGCCTCATGCACACGACCGTTGTGTGCATCCGTGGCCGTTGTGCCGTTTTCAGATTTTTTTCGCAGACCCATTGACTTTCAATGGGTCCGTGGAAAAATCGGAAAATGCACCGTTTTGCAGCCGCATCCGTGATCCGTGTTTCCTGTCCGTCAAAAAAATATGACCTGTCCTATTTTTTTGACGGACAACGGTTCACGGACCCATTCAAGTCAATTGGCATCCGCATCCTTGATCCGTGGCCGTAGGTTACTTTCATACAGACGGATCCGAAGATCCGTCTGTATGAAAGCTTTTTCAGAGCTGATTTTTCACTTCGTGAAAACTCAAATCCGACAGTATATTCTAACACAGAGGCATTCCCATAGTGATGGGGACGCTTCTAGTTAGAATATACTGAGAACTGTGTACATGACTGCCCCCTGCTGCCTGGCAGCACCCGATCTCTTACAGGGGGCTGTGATCCGCACAATTAACCCCTCAGGTGCTGCACCTGAAGGGGTTAATTGTGCATATCATAGCCCCCTATAAGAGATCAGGGGCTGCCAGGCAGCAGGGGGCAGACCCCCCTCCCTCCCTCTATTGTATTATTTTCATTGGTGGCACAGTGTGCGCCCCCCCCCCCGCCCCCTCCCTCCCTCTATTGTATTATCATTGGTGGCCAGTGTGTGGCCTCCCCTCTCCCCCCCTTCCCGATCATTGGTGGCAGCGGAGAGTTCCGATCGGAGTCCCAGTTTAATCGATGGGGCTCCGATCGGTAACCATGGCAACCAGGACGCTACTGCAGACCTGGTTGCCATGGTTACTTAGCATTATTAGAAGCATCATACTTACCTGCTGCGTTGTCTGTGACCGGCCGGGAGCTCCTCCTACTGGTAAGTGACAGATCATTAAGCAATGCGCCGCACACGGAATTAAGCTAGGCGCAGCGGCATGACGTAAGCAACGGGCGTGCAGCCGTCCCCTCGCCCCCAACGCCGGCTCCAGCTCCGGCCCCTGATGCAGCACGGGTAATGCTGCTGAGCTGCTCCAACCCCTGTTGAGACGCTGTTGTACCTGCCGAGTCTGCCGGAACTAACTCCACTTAACTCCACGCCACACAGGGTGCTGCCGCTCTATCTGCCGAGTCGGCATCGGAAATTAGAAGCCCGGTCCACACTTGTTTCAGGCTGCACTGAGAGTGGTTGCTCTGCCGGCTTGTCACCCTATATGCCATATGCCGAGCAGTCTCTGGAGGTTCCACCCGCTCAGAATTCAAAACTGCACTGTGAGTGGATGTTCTCTCTGCCTCTCTACCCCTGAGAGCCCCGTCCGCCCCGAGCCGCATTGAGAGCGGTCGCCTCCTTTCTTTTTGCCCGCTGTTTCACCTGTTCGTTGCCTCACCTGCCTACCTGACCTGTTGAGTTGTCCTGAAGTTGTGGGGGGCCATCTAATTGAGAACGGTCGCTCTTTTTGCCTGCTGCTCCTCCCGCTCGTTGTCTCACCTTAAGCCGCTCCACCTGCCAGCTGTTTCATCTGTCTCACCTGCGGAGTCGTACTGAAGTTGCGGGGGTTATACAACTGTGAAGTTTCGCCCTGGGTGTTATATCGGTGCGGCTCTGCTTTGCCGCCGGAGACCGTTTCGTCACTGTTCGGATACCGTACCGCCACCGTACGGCAACCATACCGTCACCCCGCTACCCCTCCGACCCCCGAACCTCCGAGTTCCAGGCGGCTGCATTGGTCCATTACCTAGTGAGTAAGCGACGGCCGCTGAATAACGTAGGCGGGCTGCGCTGAAGACACCGGGAGAACCTCACTCCGAAGTTAACCGTGATCCAGGAAATTAGGAAATTAAGAACCAAGGAGATCAAGGATACGTAAGACTCTTTGTTTTATTTGCTTGTATTATAAGACATTCATGACTGTTTGGTTAGAAACACAGAGATCTGTGTAAGATAAATCCTGAAAAGCAACCGTGTAATAGGAGGAAGGGAGGGGAGGAGGGGGAAAAAAAAAATGGCTCCAAAATTACCTAACAGAAAGTCGGTGGGAACATCCTCACCAAAAGGTGGTACAGTAAGGACGCAGTTAGATAAATATCTCAAATCCCCACCTCCATTAAGTAAGACAAGGAGCAATCAGAAACAGACACCGCAGATGGAGGATTATGATGAAACTGAAAATCCACTAAATAGGGCAGGAGAAAACAGGGCATTAGAAGCAGACAATCAGATGAGCAATATTGACCTCAAATTAGCGGGTATACTGGAGGCAGTTAAAACAACTAATCAATCATTAAGTACCCTGACGACGACGGTGGCTGCTCCGAGACGACTTAAACAAAATGAGGCAACGTGTAAAAGAGTACGAAATATTGACTACAGAACTGCAAAAAGAATCTAGTCAGCTAAAAAAAAGGATAGAAACAGTAGAAAGCGATAATAAGGCACTGAAAGAAAAAATGGCGGATTTGGAGGACAGATCTCGGAGAGATAATCTCAAACTAGTGGGTTTCCCGGAAGGAGTAGAAAGAGACGACCCCACAGGTTTCATCCAAAAATGGCTGTCAGACAATGTAACAGCCACAGGAGCAGCTGTAACACTCATAGTGGAGAGAGCACATCGCATCCCAATAAGAAAACCTCCACCAGGGTTAGCACCAAGGCCATTGTTAATTAAAATGGCCTCCTCAAGAGATCGGGACTATATCCTTCGGTGGAAAAGAGAGATACAAACGGCGAAATACAATGATGCTAATATAGAGATATACCCGGACTTTTCTAAAGTTACGCAAGATAAAAGAAGAGAATATAAGGATGTTAAAAAGAGATTGATACAAGCCCAACTAAAATACTCCATGATGTATCCTGCAAAATTATGGGTTATCTACAAAGAAACAGTTCAATTCTTCTCCAACCCAAGTGATGCAGTTGATTGGATGGACTCTAAGGGCATTAAATAATTTGCTTGTGGTGTTGTAGGGGGGAGCTGGGGGGGTTGGCGGCGGAGGGGAGGGGGGGATAGCCTATAGTTAGAGACCTATGAGTCACATTTCACGACTCGCAGATCAGTATGGAAGCGGGGTTTCGGGGGGTGGGGAACCGTCGAGGTATTGAGGGTGCATCGTTGGGGGTGCCCCTGTCCTTCCGCCCAGCGCTGTCCTAAAGTTAGGGGGGACTTATTAATTAAAAAAAATAATAATTTCAAGAATATTGACATGGAATATTCGCGGTTTTGCGGATAAAATTAAGAGGTGCGCAGTGTTTGATTTAGTGTCTAGACATTTACCAGCAATAGTGGCCCTGTTAGAAACACTTGAAAGTAAAGGATAAGTGATCAAATTTAAAACTTAACGTTTAATACACAAGATATAGAAAATTTGGTCCCATGATAATAAGATATAATTATAGAAACTAACAAGGAGCAGCGCGGTGGTACACCAACGGAAAGCAGGTGCAAACAACCAGAACCCATATGCAAAAAAAACGGTGCTCGGTGGCACTCAAAATAAACCCGGTGGTCCTACCGCTTGGATGAGAAGCTCCTTGGAATTGCGACTGCACGTCCAGTGCTGATAGATGTGCACACCAATTAGTGACGGCAGGCGTGTGAAACAGGGTATAGGGGTGCTAGGATTGCTGACCCTAATGATACCCTAGGGCCCTACAATGGCCTAGATGGCACGACCACGGATCCCCGCGATCAGCCAATGCAGGAACCTACCCCTGGAATTTGTGCGCCCTAATTAGCCCTCAGCTGCCTAGTCCCTACACGCATGTTTCGCAAACATAGATGAGTGAATGGCTCATCAGGGGAAACACGGAGCCTGGGCTGAGATTGTGCAGGGAACGCTGACAAAATGTCAAAAGCGGACACTGCACAAAGGCAAAGTTCGACCACAATCCAGATATAGAAAGAGTGTGGCCAAACAAATCACAGGGTGGAGAGGGCAAACTGATACTTGTCCTAACCACTGCTATATATTTATGGCGCATGGGCTGATGTAGCCTGAGGAAGTGTTTAAATCCACCACCTTTTAAACCAAAGCCTGGCCTCAGAACGAGGCTTGGTCCGGACACTCCCACCCGTCATAGACAGTGCGATGCGCCCGCGCATGCGCGAACGGACGGATCGCATAAGGGAGGGAGGTCCCTCAGCAGGCGCCTGTGAGCGTGATGACGTCACCGCGCCCGATCTCGTTTGTTCACACGAGACCAAACGGCAGTTGCCAGGCGACCGGGACGCTTCTCCCTGACACCACCGGATGACGCCGTTTCAAGTTGAGAAGCTGCGCAAACATAAGTGAGGCATTCAGGCAAACATATTAATTAAGGAATCCTGGCTAAAAAGACAATCCACGGACACATGTAGACAAAGGGAGGGGTGATGAGGAAAAACATACAGATAAGACAGGAGGACAGAACGAAGGGGAGAGGGGGCAAATGGCATAACAATAAGTTAAATGAGGAATAATTAGAAGCCATATGAATCAATAAGTTGAAGCATAGGGGATCGGTACAGGCAGCCTAAATAAAACAGCTATAATTAAGCTGTTCATTCAGACCGGTGGGTGAGACCGTACCTAAAACATAGATCCAACGGGATTCTCTCTGGAGTAAAGTACGATCCCAGTCACCACCGCGTATTGGGTGTGCCACCTTCTCGATTCCCATTGCCCTCAGACAGCCGGGGTTGCCCTGATGGTAATCATGGACATGTCTGGAGATAACGGTGTCCCTCTGATTGGCAATGTCGCCAAGGTGCTCGCCCAGGCGTCTGTGTAGTTCACGCCTCGTTTTGCCCACATACTCCAAATTGCACTCGCAGGTAATCTTATAAATCACACCTTGCGTCTTGCAATTAATGAAGTCTTTGATCGGAAAGGACTTATTGAGGTTAGAGCTGAAGAAAGATTTCCCTGTCTGGATGATTTTGCATGCTACACAGCCGCTGCACCTAAAACAACCCATAGGCCTGCGGTCAAGCCAAGTCCCTTGTTTGGGTGGCGGGGCAAAGTGGCTGTGCACCAGGAGATCCTTTAAATTGCTACCCCTTCGAAATGTTATTTGGGGGTAGTCGTGAATGATGTCCCTGATGTCCGGGTCCATCATTAAAATTGGCCAATGTTTGCCCAGGATCCCACGCATTCTGTCGGCACAGCCATCAAACGTGGCTAACAGACGGATCTTCTGGTCACCGGCTAATTTAGCCTTAGGTACCAGGAGGTCCGACCTAGCCGTGTCAACCGCTCTGTGATAAGCCTGCCGAAGCACATTGTCCGGATAGCCCCTTTTCAGAAAGCGTGCCCTTAGATCATGCGCCTTCTTCCTAAAATCTGGTCCCTCGGAGCAGTTTCGCCTAAGGCGCAAATATTGGCCACATGGAATACCCCTTTTAAGGGGAATGGGGTGGCTACTGCTCCAGTGTAGGACTGAGTTGGTAGAGGTAGGTTTTCTGAAAATAGTTGTTGAGAGTTCATCGGACCCCTTTCTAAAGATGGAAATATCAAGAAAGGACAGACTATTAGGGTCAGATTCATGTGTGAATCTAAGGCCTATACTGTTATGATTCAGCTTGGATACCAAACCAGAGAATGATGATAGAGAATCGTTCCAGATGATGAAGACGTCGTCGATGTAACGTGCCCACAGAGCTATGGGCACGGTACTCGACGACATCTCCTCAGAGAAAACACAAGTAGCCTCCCACCAGCCCAGGAGCAAATTGGCGTAGGCCGGTGCACAAGAACAGCCCATCGCCGTGCCCCTGAGCTGGTGGTAAAGCTTGGTACCAAAATGAAAAAAATTATGTGTCAATAGATACTCAAGAAGTCTCAGCACAAAATCATTGTGCTGAGAAAACTGACAACCCCTCATACTAAGAAAATGACCAACTGCTTTGAGGCCCGCGGCATGAGGGATAGAGGAATATAATGCCTCGACATCGATACTCCCCAGAATAGCCTGGGGTTCGATGTTCACGCCGTCAAGTCTTTTAAGTAGGTCCATGGTGTCCCTGACATAAGATGGCAGGGACACCACGAAGGGCATAAGGACTTTATCAATGTAAATACACAGGTTTTGGCTAATACAGCCAACCCCCGAGACGATGGGTCTCCCTTTAAGGGGAATTGTCCCCTTATGGACCTTCGGTAGGCTGTAAAATGTGGCATTCACTGGATATTTAGGATACAAAAAGTCCAATTCTTCTGCAGAGATCAGTTTTTTGGTTTTAGCATCCTGCAGGATGTCCCTCAGTTCTATTAGATAAGAGTCTGTCGGGTTAGATGGCAAAACTTCATAGGTGTTTCTGTCCCGAAGAATATGCTCACACATATTCCGGTAGTCAGTAGTGTCCATGATCACTGTGTTGCCTCCTTTGTCCGAAGGCTTCACAGTGATCGTGGAATCATTCTTGAGGGCCGTAATGGCCTCCCATTCCTCCCTAGTACAGTTGTTATCCAGGGGGGTGGATGCCACTTTTTTGAGGTCTGCTGATACAAGCTGGAGGAACACATCCAAGCATGAAATGTCACTGGACGGAGGCATCTTGGTGCTCTTGTTCCTAAGGGTCGTGAAGGGACCCACACCAGTAATGCCGCCGCCCAGATCCTCCAGACTGTGTAGCAACCTAACATCCGGTAAAAGGCTTAAGGGAATCCCTAGTTCCTGGCACTGCCGTTCGTCCGTGTGTTTAAAAAACTTCCTCCATCTAAGTTTCCTAATGAAAAGATGTAGATCCTTAGTCCACGTAAAGGCGTCGAAACGGCGAGTGGGGACAAAGGATAAACCCTTACTAAGTACGGCCATCTCTATGGTACTCAGTGTTCTCTGAGACAGGTTTATTACTTCGGGCCCTGTTGGTCCCGAGTCCTTGACCTGTTTCTCAACGGATAGGGAATGGCTTGATCTAAAAAACCCTGGGGTTGTCCTCTACCTCTACCTCTTCTACCCCTCCCCCCCCTGTATGTGTTTTTCCGTCTGGTTGATGTGCCTGGTTGTTCTCGTTCACTGTCAGAGTGATCGGTCTCCGTAGTAGACAGATCGGAGACCACCTCCCTGACAGTGACTTTGTCCCTGAGAACAGAGTAGGCCTTATTCTCCTTGAACTCGGCAAGATCTTTGGTGAACTGCCGGTGCTTTCTCTCCCGGAGATAAAATAGATATTTTTCTATAGAGGCCTGCAACTGTTTCTCTTTATTACAAAAGTCAGGGTCCTGGGTAAAGGTTTTAGTGATGTCAATTTGGACTTTCAATTTCTCCCCCAGGCCCTCAAGATTAATTTTTTCCTCTTCAAGCAACAGAGTCATAAATTGGAGGGAGCTAGCGGTGGCTAGTTGTTCCCAGCGGTTGCCAAAGCCAGGGCTCCTCTGTTTGTTAACAGGGGTAAGTGAGATTCTTAAGCCCCTGGGAACAATGCCATGTTTTATATAATTATCCAAGCTTTGAACCTCCCACCAGCTGGACAGATGTTCCTTATATAGTCTACTCAACTCCTTAAAAGCTGTTTTGAAAGAAGGAATACATTTATTTTGCACATACGATTTGTCTGAAAAGACTTCCCTCGCCTCATCAAGCCATGTGTCCGTGTTAAGGCCAACCGTCAGGAAACCTGCCATGCCAAGATTAATTACAACAAATTTAACACCAATATAGATAATTTAGTAGAGACCACCTGAATCAATTGAAAGTAAAGGATAAGTGATCAAATTTAAAACTTAACGTTTAATACACAAGATATAGAAAATTTGGTCCCATGATAATAAGATATAATTATAGAAACTAACAAGGAGCAGCGCGGTGGTACACCAACGGAAAGCAGGTGCAAACAACCAGAACCCATATGCAAAAAAAACGGTGCTCGGCGGCACTCAAAATAAACCCGGTGGTCCTACCGCTTGGATGAGAAGCTCCTTGGAATTGCGACTGCACGTCCAGTGCTGATAGATGTGCACACCAATTAGTGACGGCAGGCGTGTGAAACAGGGTATAGGGGTGCTAGGATTGCTGACCCTAATGATACCCTAGGGCCCTACAATGGCCTAGATGGCACGACCACGGATCCCCGCGATCAGCCAATGCAGGAACCCACCCCTGGAATTTGTGCGTCCTAATTAGCCCTCAGCTGCCTAGTCCCTACACGCATGTTTCGCAAACATAGATGAGTGAATGGCTCATCAGGGGAAACACGGAGCCTGGGCTGAGATTGTGCAGGGAACGCTGACAAAATGTCAAAAGCGGACACTGCACAAAGGCAAAGTTCGACCACAATCCAGATATAGAAAGAGTGTGGCCAAACAAATCACAGGGTGGAGAGGGCAAACTGATACTTGTCCTAACCACTGCTATATATTTATGGCGCATGGGCTGATGTAGCCTGAGGAAGTGTTTAAATCCACCACCTTTTAAACCAAAGCCTGGCCTCAGAACGAGGCTTGGTCCGGACACTCCCACCCGTCATAGACAGTGCGATGCGCCCGCGCATGCGCGAACGGACGGATCGCATAAGGGAGGGAGGTCCCTCAGCAGGCGCCTGTGAGCGTGATGACGTCACCGCGCCCGATCTCGTTTGTTCACACGAGACCAAACGGCAGTTGCCAGGCGACCGGGACGCTTCTCCCTGACACCACCGGATGACGCCGCTTCAAGTTGAGAAGCTGCGCAAACATAAGTGAGGCATTCAGGCAAACATATTAATTAAGGAAATCCTGGCTAAAAAGACAATCCACGGACACATGTAGACAAAGGGAGGGGTGATGAGGAAAAACATACAGATAAGACAGGAGGACAGAACGAAGGGGAGAGGGGGCAAATGGCATAACAATAAGTTAAATGAGGAATAATTAGAAGCCATATGAATTAATAAGTTGAAGCATAGGGGATCGGTACAGGCATCCTAAATAAAACAGCTATAATTAAGCTGTTCATTCAGACCGGTGGGTGAGACCGTACCAAAAACATAGATCCAACGGGATTCTCTCTGGAGTAAAGTACGATCCCAGTCACCACTGCGTATTGGGTGTGCCACCTTCTCGATTCCCATTGCCCTCAGACAGCCGGGGTTGCCCTGATGGTAATCATGGACATGTCTGGAGATAACGGTGTCCCTCTGATTGGAAATGTCGCCAAGGTGCTCGCCAAGGCGTCTGCGTAGTTCACGCCTCGTTTTGCCCACATACTCCAAATTGCACTCGCAGGTAATCTTATAAATCACACCTTGCGTCTTGCAATTAATGAAGTCTTTGATCGGAAAGGACTTATTGAGGTTAGAGCTGAAGAAAGATTTCCCTGTCTGGATGATTTTGCATGCTACACAGCCGCTGCACCTAAAACAACCCATAGGCCTGCGGTCAAGCCAAGTCCCTTGTTTGGGTGGCAGGGCAAAGTGGCTGTGCACCAGGAGATCCTTTAAATTGCTACCCCTTCGAAATGTTATTTGGGGGTAGTTGTGAATGATGTCCCTGATGTCCGGGTCCATCATTAAAATTGGCCAATGTTTGCCCAGGATCCCACGCATTCTGTCGGCACAGCCAACAAACGTGGCTAGCAGACGGATCTTCTGGTCACCGGCTAATTTAGCCTTAGGTACCAGGAGGTCCGACCTAGCCGTGTCAACCGCTCTGTGATAAGCCTGCTGAAGCACATTGTCCGGATAGCCCCTATTCAGAAAGCGTGCCCTTATATCATGCGTCTTCTTCCTAAAATCTGGTCCCTCGGAGCAGTTGCGCCTAAGGCGCAAATATTGGCCACATGGAATACCCCTTTTAAGGGGAATGGGGTGGCTACTGCTCCAGTGTAGGACTGAGTTGGTAGAGGTAGGTTTTCTGAAAATAGTTGTTGAGAGTTCATCGGACCCCTTTCTAAAGATGGAAATATCAAGAAAGGACAGACTATTAGGGTCAGATTCATGTGTGAATCTAAGGCCTATACTGTTATGATTCAGCTTGGATACCAAACCAGAGAACCGGCCTACGCCAATTTGCTCCTGGGCTGGTGGGAGGCTACTTGTGTTTTCTCTGAGGAGATGTCGTCGAGTACCGTGCCCATAGCTCTGTGGGCACGTTACATCGACTACGTCTTCATCATCTGGAACGATTCTCTATCATCATTCTCTGGTTTGGTATCCAAGCTGAATCATAACAGTATAGGCCTTAGATTCACACATGAATCTGACCCTAATAGTCTGTCCTTTCTTGATATTTCCATCTTTAGAAAGTGGTCCGATGAACTCTCAACAACTATTTTCAGAAAACCTACCTCTACCAACTCAGTCCTACACTGGAGCAGTAGCCACCCCATTCCCCTTAAAAGGGGTATTCCATGTGGCCAATATTTGCGCCTTAGGCGCAACTGCTCCGAGGGACCAGATTTTAGGAAGAAGGCGCATGATCTAAGGGCACGCTTTCTGAATAGGGGCTATCCGGACAATGTGCTTCAGCAGGCTTATCACAGAGCGGTTGACACGGCTAGGTCGGACCTCCTGGTACCTAAGGCTAAATTAGCCGCTGACCAGAAGATCCGTCTGCTAGCCACGTTTGATGGCTGTGCCGACAGAATGCGTGGGATCCTGGGCAAACATTGGCCAATTTTAATGATGGACCCGGACATCAGGGACATCATTCACGACTACCCCCAAATAACATTTCGAAGGGGTAGCAATTTAAAGGATCTCCTGGTGCACAGCCACTTTGCCCCGCCACCCAAAGAAGGGACCTGGCTTGACCGCAGGCCTATGGGTTGTTTTAGGTGCAGCGGCTGTGTAGCATGCAAAATCATCCAGACAGGGAAATCTTTCTTCAGCTCTAACCTCAATAAGTAGTTTCCGATCAAAGAGTTCATTAATTGCAAGACGCAAGGTGTGATTTATAAGATTACCTGCGAGTGCAATTTGGAGTATGTGGGCAAAACGAGGCGTGAACTACGCAGACGCCTGGGCGAGCACCTTGGCGACATTGCCAATCAGAGGGACACCGTTATCTCCAGACATGTCCATGATTACCATCAGGGCAACCCCGGCTGTCTGAGGGCAATGGGAATCGAGAAGGTGGCACACCCAATACGCGGTGGTGACTGGGATCGTACTTTACTCCAGAGAGAATCCCGTTGGATCTATGTTTTAGGTACGGTCTCACCCACCGGTCTGAATGAACAGCTTAATTATAGCTGTTTTATTTAGGCTGCCTGTACCGATCCCCTATGCTTCAACTTATTGATTCATATGGCTTCTAATTATTCCTCATTTAACTTATTGTTATGCCATTTGCCCCCTCTCCCCTTCGTTCTGTCCTCCTGTCTTATCTGTATGTTTTTCCTCATCACCCCTCCCTTTGTCTACATGTGTCCGTGGATTGTCTTTTTAGCCAGGATTTCCTTAATTAATATGTTTGCCTGAATGCCTCACTTATGTTTGCGCAGCTTCTCAACTTGAAGCGGCGTCATCCGGTGGTGTCAGGGAGAAGCGTCCCGGTCGCCTGGCAACTGCCGTTTGGTCTCGTGTGAACAAACGAGATCGGGCGCGGTGACGTCATCACGCTCACAGGCGCCTGCTGAGGGACCTCCCTCCCTTATGCGATCCGTCCGTTCGCGCATGCGCGGGCGCATCGCACTGTCTATGACGGGTGGGAGTGTCCGGACCAAGCCTCGTTCTGAGGCCAGGCTTTGGTTTAAAAGGTGGTGGATTTAAACACTTCCTCAGGCTACATCAGCCCATGCGCCATAAATATATAGCAGTGGTTAGGACAAGTATCAGTTTGCCCTCTCCACCCTGTGATTTGTTTGGCCACACTCTTTCTATATCTGGATTGTGGTCGAACTTTGCCTTTGTGCAGTGTCCGCTTTTGACATTTTGTCAGCGTTCCCTGCACAATCTCAGCCCAGGCTCCGTGTTTCCCCTGATGAGCCATTCACTCATCTATGTTTGCGAAACATGCGTGTAGGGACTAGGCAGCTGAGGGCTAATTAGGGCGCACAAATTCCAGGGGTAGGTTCCTGCATTGGCTGATCGCGGGGATCCGTGGTCGTGCCATCTAGGCCATTGTAGGGCCCTAGGGTATCATTAGGGTCAGCAATCCTAGCACCCCTATACCCTGTTTCACACGCCTGCCGTCACTAATTGGTGTGCACATCTATCAGCACTGGACGTGCAGTCGCAATTCCAAGGAGCTTCTCATCCAAGCGGTAGGACCACCGGGTTTATTTTGAGTGCCACCGAGCACCGTTTTTTTTGCATATGGGTTCTGGTTGTTTGCACCTGCTTTCCGTTGGTGTACCACCGCGCTGCTCCTTGTTAGTTTCTATAATTATATCTTATTATCATGGGACCAAATTTTCTATATCTTGTGTATTAAACGTTAAGTTTTAAATTTGATCACTTATCCTTTACTTTCAAGTGTTTCTAACAGGGCCACTATTGCTGGTAAATGTCTAGAGACTAAATCAAACACTGCGCACCTCTTAATTTTATCCGCAAAACCGCGAATATTCCATGTCAATATTCTTGAAATTATTATTTTTTTTAATTAATAAGTCCCCCCTAACTTTAGGACAGCGCTGGGCGGAAGGACAGGGGCACCCCCAACGATGCACCCTCAATACCTCGACGGTTCCCCACGGAAAAAAGGCCCCCCTCCCACCCCCCCGAAACCCCGCTTCCATACTGATCTGCGAGTCGTGAAATGTGACTCATAGGTCTCTAACTATAGGTTATCCCCCCCTCCCCTCCGCCGCCAACCCCCCCAGCTCCCCCCTACAACACCACAAGCAAATTATTTAATGCCCTTAGAGTCCATCCAATCAACTGCATCACTTGGGTTGGAGAAGAATTGAACTGTTTCTTTGTAGATAACCCATAATTTTGCAGGATACATCATGGAGTATTTTAGTTGGGCTTGTATCAATCTCTTTTTAACATCCTTATATTCTCTTCTTTTATCTTGCGTAACTTTAGAAAAGTCCGGGTATATCTCTATATTAGCATCATTGTATTTCGCCGTTTGTATCTCTCTTTTCCACCGAAGGATATAGTCCCGATCTCTTGAGGAGGCCATTTTAATTAACAATGGCCTTGGTGCTAACCCTGGTTAGCGTTCCCTGCACAATCTCAGCCCAGGCTCCGTGTTTCCCATGATGAGCCATTCACTCATCTATGTTTGCGAAACATGCGTGTAGGGACTAGGCAGCTGAGGGCTAACTAGGGCGCACAAATTCCAGGGGTAGGTTCCTGCATTGGCTGATCGCGGGGATCCGTGGTCGTGCCATCTAGGCCATTGTAGGGCCCTAGGGTATCATTAGGGTCAGCAATCCTAGCACCCCTATACCCTGTTTCACACGCCTGCCGTCACTAATTGGTGTGCACATCTATCAGCACTGGACGTGCAGTCGCAATTCCAAGGAGCTTCTCATCCAAGCGGTAGGACCACCGGGTTTATTTTGAGTGCCGCCGAGCATCGTTTTTTTTGCATATGGGTTCTGGTTGTTTGCACCTGCTTTCCGTTGGTGTACCACCGCGCTGCTCCTTGTTAGTTTCTATAATTATATCTTATTATCATGGGACCAAATTTTCTATATCTTGTGTATTAAACGTTAAGTTTTAAATTTGATCACTTATCCTTTACTTTCAATTGATTCAGGTGGTCTCTACTAAATTATCTATATTGGTTTTAACCCTGTTAGAAACACACCTTACAGGTGAAAAAGTGGCGGCGCTCGGTGGAAGGAGATGGGCCTCTCACGAATATCACTCTTGCTATTCCACATATTCTCGTGGAATTAGCGTTTATGTTCACAGACAGGTAGATTATGACCCAATAGAACAGCTAATTGATCAAGAGGGCCGGTATATTTTTCTCCATTGTCATTAGCAGAGGCAAAGGAGAACTATTGCCTTTATATATATTCCACCCCCTTTTACAACAACTGTGTTATGCAAACTGATGGATTATATTTCAGCACGAGAGGAGTGCCCGATGCTGGTGGTGGGCGATTTCAACTCGGTCATGGACATTAAAATAGATAGGATATCTACTATAACCAATTATGAACCAAATCCCGGTTCAAGTACTCTACTATTTAGAATGTGTAAAGAAATGGCATTGGTTGATATATGGCGATCTCTCTATGGAAACAAGCAAGTATTTTCCTGCTTTAGTAAGACATATAGCTCCATGTCGCGAGTTGATCTGGCCCTCGCCAGCCCCGGGCTCATTAACAGGGTTAAAAAAATGAATTATGAACGTCACTGTGTTTCTGACCATAGCCCTGTTATGGTAATACTGGATAGCCATAATAAACCAAACAAAAATAGAATCTTTAAACTCAACCCCCATTGGATGATATTAATAAGGGATGTGGATAAGATTAACGAAGAAATAAAGCTCTTTTGGAGCGATAACGTTAATTCAACACACATTCACATGGTTTGGGACTCGCTTAAGGCAGACCTTCGGGGTATATATTCACACCAAATTAGGAAACAGAAAAACGTCTTCGCTCAAAGTCAAAAAGAACTAGAAGGTACGCTCGATCAGATAATGAACGAGATCACCCATGTAAACACCCCAGAAAAACAACTTCAATTAAAAAAAGTGCGAGATGAATATAAACAATATCTATATAAAAAAGCACAGAATAAAATGTTTTTCTCGTGGCTGAGAACCTTCAGCGAATCCGGCAAACCAAGTAGACTGTTATCCATAATAGTTAAAAATCAAAGGGGGAGCAATAACATCACGGGAATTAGGACAGAGGCAGGAAACATTTTACGAGACCCCGATGATATCCTAAGGGAATTTACCCAATATTTTTCGATGTTATACCAAGCTGGGTCTAAATATCAGGGAGGAAAAATAGATCAATACTTAGACAACATTAAGATTCCTGAATTTGACCAACAAGATATTGATTGGTTGAATAGACCTATCCAACTGATTGAGTTACATACTACGTTGCAATCTATTAAGGGTAACACGTCCCCAGGGTTGGACGGCTTTCCATTTGAAGTATACCGAAAACATGAAGGAATTATTCTTCCCCAAATGTTGGAGGTATTAAACGAATCATGGATAATGGGTTCCTTACCCCCCTCATGGATGGAAGCAACCATCACATTAATCCCCAAAAAAGGGAAAGACCCGCTGTTAGTTACATCTTATCGCCCCATCTCTCTGTTGAACACAGATCATAAAATCCTTGCCAAACTGTTAGCCAACAGATTAAAATCAGTTATTCACAAAGTTGTCCATGCGGACCAAACCGGGTTCATCCCCAAAAGGAATATACAGGACAACGTAAGGAGGGCCTTCTTGAACGTCCAGATGGGGGATGGGGAGGACTGCTCCATCCTGTCTCTGGATGCGGCCAAGGCCTTCGACAGAGTGGAGTGGCCCTTCCTCTGGAGAGTGATGTCACGTGTGAAAATAGGCGAATACTTCTCCAGGTGGGTTCGTATTCTGTATCAAAACCCGGTATCCAGGGTCCGAGTCAATGGTGAATATTCTGCCCCTGACCCGGGGAACGCGTCAAGGATGCCCCCTCTCCCCCTTGCTCTTCTCGTTGTTCTTGGAGCCAATGGCATGTAAAATCAGAGCAGATGGGGAAATAATGGGTTTTGGGTGCGAGGGAGAAGTTGACAAAATAAGTCTCTATGCGGATGATACGTTACTTTTTTTGGGGAGAGGGTATAAGAATCTGCCCAGGGTTATGGAAAGCTTGGACGAATTTGGATGCCTATCTGGATATGAGATAAATTGGGAAAAATCGAAATTTCTTCCATTAAGACGTCCGGTTCCGCCCGGTCATAACTTTCGGGTTAGCATATTGACCCCAGCAGACTCTTTATCATATCTAGGCATCCAGATAGGGACCAAACTGGAACATTACACGAAACTAAATATACTGCCAATAATAGATAAAGTTAAGGGAAAAATCAGAACATGGCTAAAACTTCCCCTGTCACAAATCAACCGCATAGCCCTTATAAAAATGACGTTACTACCAATGTTACTATATGTACTCAATGCTAGCCCAATAATAATAGAAGATAAGTTTTTTAATAATTTAGAGACCCTCTTCAATGAACTAATATGGGGGCGCAAACGAGTTAGAATCAAGATACAATATTTGTATAAAGAAGAGGGTGGAATCTCTGTCCCTTTCCTAAAAGGAAATTATGTGGCTGCACAATTGAGATGGTGTGTGAGGAATCGAAAGAATAAATGTGTTCGGCTTATTTTTGGGGAGCACTGTAGACCATGGGAGGATCTTTTTCACATTCTCGAAACTGGTATTATAGAGAAGAAAACAATAATAAATCCGTTTAGTAGAATGCTTGGGTATATTTGGCAACAAGTTAGACACATGGTTGGAGTATCCCAAGCAGTTCAGTATACCCCATTGTGGGGGAATGCACATTTACCACAAATTAGGCAACTGGGTGAGGTTGAATACTGGGAAAAAAATGGGATACACTTAATTGCACAGGTGTTTCATAAAGGACAGATTAAGCCCTTAAATGAAATCTTACCTGACATCACATTAGGATTTATTGATAAATTCAGATATGAACAACTACGACACGCTATACACTATACTGAAAATAAGAATTATCTAAACATTGTACGGAACACTTTTTTAGATTTTTGTCAAGATATGACATTTAACACTTCTATATCGCACATCTATCCAAAGTTAAAATAGGAATACACCAAAATGATCACATTTAGAGGTGAGGCTAAATGGGAAAAAGATCTGCAAAATGGGGAACCCATTCTGTGGAATACTGTTTATTGAAATATCAAAAGATCGACGGTCTCCCCCGCCCATACATGGATTCTTTTGAAAATCATACAACGTCTCTACTACACACCAGCATTATTGCACACCATTTACAAAGACAGAAAACAGAACTGTTATAAATGTAACAAAAATAGAGGAGACTATAAACATCTGCTGAGGGAATGCCCGGGATAAAAGATTATTGGATCAAAATATTCCGGAAACTGCAGGACAGTTCCCCCATGGAATACGAAGCATGTATTGAATATGTGATCCTGGGTACTCTCCCAGAGACAGATAAAAATAAAACTGAGCAGATACTTTGGCTCCGGGGCATTGCCTTGGCCAAAATAATAATTGTTAAACATTGGGGTTCCAGGAAATATCCTAATTTTCAGGAATGGATGGAGTGGATGAATAGGGTTAAGCAATATGAATACACTCTCGCCCAAACAGCGGGGAAAAAGGCAGCCTGGTTGCGGATATGGGGTAATTGGAAATTACAACACTTGGCGCAATGACGGTAGCTCCGCGGAAAAAAGGGGGTTGGAGGGAGGAAGGTTTAAAAACAAGAGGGAAATTTAGTATAAGATGAGATAATGTACTATTATATTGATATGTGATGTCAAATTGGAAGATTGTAGATTTTTATCTTTTGGAAAATAAAAATGCATTTAATAAAAAAAAAAAAAGCAATGCGCCGCACAGACCTGTCACTTACCAGTAGGAGGAGCTCCCGGCCGGTCACAGACAGCGCAGCAGGTAAGTATGATGGTTCTAACTCTCCGCTGCCACCAATGATCGGGGGGGGGAGAGGGGAGGCCGCACACTGGCCACCAATGATATTAATACAATAGAGGGGGGGCCGGGGGGGCGCACACTGGCCACCAATGATAATACAATAGAGGGAGGGAGGTGGGGGCCGGGGGGGGCAGCACACTGTGCCACCAATGAAAATAATACAATAGAGGGAGGGGGGGCGGGGGGGCCGCACACTGTGCCACCAATGAAAATAATACAATAGAGGGAGGGAGGGCGAGCGGGGGGGCCGCACACTGTGCCACCAATGAAAATAATACAATAGAGGGAGGGAGGTGGGGCCCGCACACTGTGCCACCAATGAAAATAATACAATAGAGGGAGGGAGGGGGGCGGGGGGGCCGCACTGGCCACCAATGAAATTAAAACTGGGGAGGGAGGGGGGTCTGCCCCCTGCTGCCTGGCAGCCCCTGATCTCTTATAGGGGGCTATGATATGCTATGGTTAGTTGTGCGGATCACAGCCCCCTGTAAGAGATCGGGTGCTGCCAGGCAGCAGGGGGCAGTCATGTACACAGTTCTCAGTATATTCTAACTTGAAGCGTCCCCATCACCATGGGAACGCCTCTGTGTTAGAATATACTGTCGGATCTGAGTTTCACGATCTAACTCAAATCTAACTCAAATCCGATGGTAGATCTAACTCAAATCCGATGGTATATTCTAACATAGAGGCGTTCCCATGGTGATGGGGACGCTTCAAGTTAAAATATACCATTGGATTGGAGAAAACTTCGATCCTATGGTATATTAACTCCTGACTTTACATTGAAAGTCAATGGGGGATGGATCCGTTTGAAATTGCACCATATTGTGTCAACGTCAAATGGATCCGTCCCCATTGACTTGCATTGTAATTCAGGACGGATCCGTTTGGCTCCACACGGCCAGGCGGACACCAAAACAACTTTTTTTTTCATGTCCGTGGATCCTCCAAAAATCAAGGAAGACCCACGGACGAAAAAACGGTCACGGATCACGGAAAAACGGAACCCCGTTTTGCGGACCGTGAAAAAATACTGTCGTGTGCATGAGGCCTTAGGCAAACAAGCAAGTTGCGGGGCACTTGTGTAAGTGAATTAAATAGCACTGTGACTTCCAATCACAAATGAGTGATGGAGTTGCCAAACAGCACAGTGATATTCGGATGCATGAAAAAAGACGCAGTCAAAATTGCAATGTAGGCCTACCCTTTATTATATATCAAGTGCAGTGTGGTTTCTTTGCCCACTTTCTGTGCCAATTGTGATGCTGATGAACCATCCTCTGGATTTTTATAAATCTTGGTTCTGTGCCCTGTGTAGTTGCAGAAGACTGCTACTGCAATGCTGCTTGGCCACTACACAGTGCATTTAGAAAATGTCTTGCAGCTCCTTGAACTGCGTAGTAAAAAGCAGAACACCAGATTGCCGGGGGTCTCTTCCTTTGGATGGATTATTAGCATCTATTGGCACCAAAGCTGACCAAAGTGTAAGCTGTAAATAAACTAATTTTGTTTTAGTTTTTTATCTTTCAGATATTTGGCCACAGGAGAGAGCTTTGCATCCATACATCTCCAATTTGGGGTTGGCCGCTCAACCATTTCCCAAATTGTGAGGTGCACATGCAATGCAATCTGGCAGAAATTGCAGCCCATAGTGATGCCCAACTGCATAGGCGCAGTTGATCGTAAACACGTAAGTGTGAAGCAGCCACCACACTCAGGATCACGCTTAATTACAAGAAGTATTTTTCTGTGGTGTTGATGGCAGTGGCTGATGCACACTACAAATTTGTTGCCATTGATGTTGGCGCTAGTGATGAGCGGCAGGGGTCATATTCGAATCCGCAATATTTCGCGAATATTTTGTAGAATATTCGTTGAAAATTTGCAAATTCGAAAATTCACGATTTTTTTTTTACTCAAAAAATCGGAAAGGTAATGATTGTGTAATATGCGAATTTTCGGAATTAGAATTTTCAGATTCGAATTTTTTATTGCGAATTTTTCAACTTACAACTATTAGACAAAGAAGATTATATCACTATATTAGCTAAATTGCTCTATTCGATTTTTTTCGAATATTCTCTATATTGCTATAACTTTGTTTTTTCGAATATTTGTAATATTCTAAAACAAGAATATATAGCAATATAGCGAATATTCAAAAAAAATGAATATAGAGCAAAATTCGCAAACACTACTACTCCTAAAGTCAAGTATATTGCAGCCTTCTTATTGGCCCACAAGCTAGAAGCAGTGAGGGATCATGTGTACTGCTAAAAAAAAAAAATCTTAAAAAATTCGAATATTCGAAATTTCGAATATATATAACTATATTCAAAATTTTCACGAATTTTCGAAGTACCTATATTCGCGATAAAAATTCGAAATTCGAATATTCGTGATCAACACTAGTTGGCGCCTATGGCAGCACTGGGGACTCTCGGGCGCTGCAGACTTCCCAGATTGGACCGTGTAAAGGGGGAATATTAATCACCAATATTTATGTAAATATCAATAATTAATATTCATAAATAGGAGGAGCCGTCTATTGATGACTCCGTCCATTTATACCTTAATTTAACAATAATACAATACTTTTACTATACTTCGCCTTACACTAATCACTAAGCTAGCTGCATGCGCCTTACTAAACTAACTATCGCTAATAAACACACATTACACAGATAGTTATAAATAAAACAGTATTTATTAATACCTAATACACTTAAGCACGCAATACACTAACAATACAGCACTAAATATACAGTACTAAACTACACTACACAATCCCAAGTTCCACCCACAAACTATCTATACAATACACTCACACATGTATTAGCAGCCCACCCGCCTGGCTACTCACTGTCCCTACGGGGTACGACGAGGGTTAATGGTGGTCTTACAGGGGTGTAAGTAAACCACAAATACAATCAGGGGCACAGGATCAGGGAATCAGGGACAAGGGTTAACCAGTGGCACAGGATCAGGGGTACAACCAAGGATACCAATAAGGCAAGGGTTTGGGGGATCAGGGTGCCCAGTACCAGGGACACAAACAAGGCAAGGGTAAATCAGGGCCCAGGGTGCACATCAGGGGCAAGGGTTACTCAGCCATCCTCAGGGCCATGTGGCCTCTCTTCCTTCAGGGTGCAGCTCCCATGTGTCTCTCATTGCAGTCCAAGTATCCAAGATCACCTTGTTCCTGGCTTCGGGCTCCTATATCAGCCTCAGAAACACCACCTCCCCCCTCCTCAGGGATGTGACATCATAGTCTCACTGTGACGTATGCCTGCCCTCAGAACAGCCAGTTGGCCCCCTGAGGCTAGCAGCACCACACGCCCAGCCATGTCCCAAACATAAGTAACTAGGCTGATAAACTCAACAAAAGGCCTCAGCCTTAGCCTTTGAAGTCACCAGCCACCTGGAGACATATCCACCCCACTGCAGGAACTGGCTAAACGCTGTCCCTATGGGGGGCATTTAAGTATATATATATATGTATATAGATACTTGGGGCGCATCTATATACACATACACTCATTATAAACCTGGGGCATACATGGGCAGTTGTAGGCCCATATATATATATATATATACAGGGAGTGCAGAATTATTAGGCAAGTTGTATTTTTGAGGATTAATTTTATTATTGAACAACAACCATGTTCTCAATGAACCCAAAAAACTCATTAATATCAAAGCTGAATATTTTTGGAAGTAGTTTTTAGTTTGTTTTTAGTTTTAGCTATTTTAGGGGGATATCTGTCTGTGCAGGTGACTATTACTGTGCATAATTATTAGGCAACTTAACAAAAAACAAATATATACCCATTTCAATTATTTATTTTTACCAGTGAAACCAATATAACATCTCAACATTCACAAATATACATTTCTGACATTCAAAAACAAAACAAAAACTAATCAGTGACCAATATAGCCACCTTTCTTTGCAAGGACACTCAAAAGCCTACCATCCATGGATTCTGTCAATGTTTTGATCTGTTCACCATCAACATTGCGTGCAGCAGCAACCACAGCCTCCCAGACACTGTTCAGAGAGGTGTACTGTTTTCCCTCCTTGTAAATCTCACATTTGATGATGGACCACAGGTTCTCAATGGGGTTCAGATCAGGTGAACAAGGAGGCCATGTCATTAGATTTTCTTCTTTTATACCCTTTCTTGCCAGCCACGCTGTGGAGTACTTGGACGCGTGTGATGGAGCATTGTGCTGCATGAAAATCATGTTTTTCTTGAAGGATGCAGACTTCTTCCTGTACCACTGCTTGAAGAAGGTGTCTTCCAGAAACTGGCAGTAGGACTGGGAGTTGAGCTTGACTCCATCCTCAACCCGAAAAGGCCCCACAAGCTCATCTTTGATGATACCAGCCCAAACCAGTACTCCACCTCCACCTTGCTGGCGTCTGAGTCGGACTGGAGCTCTCTGCCCTTTACCAATCCAGCCACGGGCCCATCCATCTGGCCCATCAAGACTCACTCTCATTTCATCAGTCCATAAAACCTTAGAAAAACCAGTCTTGAGATATTTCTTGGCCCAGTCTTGACGTTTCAGCTTGTGTGTCTTGTTCAGTGGTGGTCGTCTTTCAGCCTTTCTTACCTTGGCCATGTCTCTGAGTATTGCACACCTTGTGCTTTTGGGCACTCCAGTGATGTTGCAGCTCTGAAATATGGCCAAACTGGTGGCAAGTGGCATCTTGGCAGCTGCACGCTTGACTTTTCTCAGTTCATGGGCAGTTATTTTGCGCCTTGGTTTTTCCACACGCTTCTTGCGACCCTGTTGACTATTTTGAATGAAACGCTTGATTGTTCGATGATCACGCTTCAGAAGCTTTGCAATTTTAAGAGTGCTGCATCCCTCTGCAAGATATCTCACTATTTTTGACTTTTCTGAGCCTGTCAAGTCCTTCTTTTGACCCATTTTGCCAAAGGAAAGGAAGTTGCCTAATAATTATGCACACCTAATATAGGGTGTTGATGTCATTAGACCACACCCCTTCTCATTATAGAGATGCACATCACCTAATATGCTTAATTGGTAGTAGGCTTTCGAGCCTATACAGCTTGGAGTAAGACAACATGCATAAAGAGGATGATGTGGTCAAAATACTCATTTGCCTAATAATTCTGCACGCAGTGTATATATATATATACCTGAGGGAGAGCCATGGCAGATACACATATATAGATGTATGCACTGCTTACACACATTTCATATATATATATATATATATATATATCTACATGAGAGGGACAGGAAATATATACTAACTATAAGGGGACACAGATCATATAAGGGGGCACAGATCAACCAGGGACCACATATTTCCCACAGGGCCCAACATGAGCCCCTGTGGGCCACTAAGGGCAGATGTGCGCAGATGCATGGCACATCTGCGCACATCACCCTATAGAATGACCATTAATGCATGCATATATATCATATATGCATGCACATGTTTGCATGCATATATGTATATATATGCTTGTGTCTCAACCCTTCCTCAACAATCCCCCTGTTGTCGAAATTTTACGACAATATCTTGGGGAAAAAGGGTTGAGATATTTGCCCCCCCCCCCTCAACCCCATCCTTGGTGGAAGTTCAGGAAGAACTGTAGTGCACACTGATCTTTAGGTACTTAGACATCCCTCATCCAGCTTCCTCCGACCTGCCCTTCACCGTAACCTACTCCTCCGTCCACAGGATACACCGTCTTCGGGAACTTTCTTGACATCTTAAGAGTCTTCCAGTGTCGGCGGCTCCCCACGTTTGGAGTGGCCACAAACCCACAGTCTCTCGGTAGTTGCCGATCTTCAGGTGTCGTCCCCCCCAAATCTGGAGCGGGTTCACCCTTGCAGTCTTTAACTGGCCTTTCTTTAACAGTCTTTTAGTGTCCACGTTTGGAGTGGCCACACACCCACAGTCTCTCGGTAGTTGCCGATCTTCAGGTGTCGTCCCCCCTCCAAGGAATCTGGAGCGGGTTCACCCTCACAACCTCAGTCACAACTTTCTTTAATCACAACTTTCGTCCAACATCTGTTTCCATCTTGACGGGTGCGGTTCTCCCATGGACAGATTAATAGGTCTTTACAAGGCAGGTCAGACTATTAAGCGGTGATGTCATAGTACCTAAATTCCACTGCGGAGAACACCTCCGCCACACTACACATCCAGCCCTTCCCTTAAAAACTTCACCGTTCCAGGGTTCAAGGTGGCAAATGGCAAACAAAGGATGCCTGTCCCTATCGTGTCCTAATCTTATCCCCATTCACACAAAACCAGGTCACATCCCTCCCAACATGACCAAATTCCATTATATGTATGTGTACCCATAGAGACTCATGCAACCTGGCATCTCTACCCCTCCAAAGACACAGGTAGGTCGCAGACCCCCGTGTCAATGGGAAATGACTATAGGATGCAAATGTGTACAGCCAAATAATAACTCACCACCGTGTGTTGGACGAGTTTCCCTGGGTGTGGGCTGTCACACATTTGTACCTAGAGTGTCTATGGGTACACCATCGACCGACAAACAAAATCAATAAATGTACAATGTGCTATGGGGTTTCAGGGTAGTACAAGTTATACGTCCCGAACCCTCATAGGAAACAAAGTGTGTCCATACAATATTTGGCTACAGGAACAATGTTTGAGTTATGTCCTGAGTCTCCTCCTTTGGTTAGTTTGGTAAAGTTCTGTCTGGTTCTGGTGTATTTGGTCAATAAGTCCCTTGACCCTCCGATACACAGTATAATGTAGATGACGATGACCAGAACCAGAAGAAGTTTCACTGGGTGAAACAAGTGAAAATAAGCCCTTCCACCCGAACGTCTCCAAGTCTTCCTCCAGAGCCTGAGATAATGCTCCCGCTGGATTGTGGCACAGTCTTCCATCTCTAGAACCCCTCTAGACAGAGGTCGCTTGATTGCCAAAATCCAGTGGGATCCTCTGGAGCCTCACAAGAGTGTCAGGGGGAATAGCTGGTCTCTTCTGTGGCGTCATCTGGGTTTTTCCTCTGCTTCATATAAACACACCTATGGCAGAAGAAAATACCAGGCGCTCCTCACTGTGCAATTAAATGTAAAAAAAATCCCAGCACCAATACCTTTGACCCATGAGTAGAGAAAGGTATTGGGCTGCCCTTTATCTCACAGGACCCCTTGTTATCCTAACACTGGTGTCTGAACACCCTACCTTCAGAGGATCGCATCCTCTGCTGCACATTCCTCTGCACCAACAGATAAGGATGGCCGCCCTACTAGGTTAGGATAACTGAAGTGCTGTGGACAAAGCACCATCTTGTTATTGATGGCACCGTATCCCCGTCAACTCATGTGTACCCAGGCTGATTTCCCCCTGTGATCCCGTCTTGTGGAGGCCCGCAGAACCAATGGCATAGTCATGCCCTGGCTCCCCAGGACCCCACAACACAAGAACACAGTCCACACTCTGCTGCCAAACACTCTGCGTCCAATCCCTATCAGAGCTGTGCTACCTGCTCGGACTAGAATTAAGTGCGCAGCACAACATTACACCAATGTTGTCTGTCTGCCCCAGTCCCCAGCGCAACACAGCCCTACCGAAAACCTTGAGCACAACAGCTTTATCTGTATCGATCTGAGACCCTGGCTGCCCAGAATAAAATCACATCATCCTTTGTGCAGGATTTCCCGTGTGAAATTATCTGCTCGCGAACCTATATGTTCTCGATCCACAGTATAACACTGTTCCACTCCAAGGGGACACAGAATGAAACACAAACAGCAGACGGGACTTACAACAAACTACATAAATCAGCATGGTGAAACACATTTGTAGACAAGGACTATCACCATCAACATCAAGAAAAACTTACAAACAGATAACAAAAACACACAACATGGACATACACAGGGAACAAACGGTGTAACAAATAGTACAGGGGTGTCAAATGTTGCCTAGCCTAACTTGGCCATTCTGACCCCTCAACAGCTGGTGATGCTGCCGAGAGGTAACTCCTTTATAACCAAGCTGACTAGAGCCCACTGCATAATTTGTTACCTGGCTGATACTGTTGGACACATTGCAATTACTTGCACAAGGGCAATTCCTTGCAATGTGTCCTTTGTTCCCACACCTGAAACACGTGACTTGGTTTCCTGTCCTGTGTGTTATGTTCCTATCTGTTTTGCAGTGTCTCGCTATGTGACCTAGGCCACTACATGCAAAACATCTGTAGTTTGCTCTGCATGGCCCAGGTCCATCTACACTGCAGCCGTGCTCCCTTCTCCTGAATTGTTCCATCCTCAGGGACGCACTCTTCACAACACTTTTTTTTCCCAAAGTCAGGGAAAAATCTCTGTTAGTCTGGACCGGCTTGACCTGATCATTAGACCGGTCACAGACTACTCTCCCCCCTTTTTGCCCTGCACAGGGCAAAGTTTTGGGAGATTCCGACCCTGGCTTTACAGAAAAAGAAAGGGCCGGCACCAACTTGGTGATAACCTGTTGCATGCCAGACATTAGCTGGGACCTTACAGCAACCTCAGCCTTAAATTTGGCTTCTGTCACGTCAGTAGAGGCAGTCTGCTCCTTGAAGGCCTTGACCTCAGTATAAGACTGAGTCAACTTAGCCTCAATTTCCTCCTTCTGCCCCTGCAGCTCTACTAACTGTGACTCTATATTAGCCACCTGCGCATCTCGGTCAACAGTAGACTGCACATTCTCTGCCAGCTGTGCCTGCAATGCCGAAACCTGGTCCGAATTACTGGTACAGCACTGGCAGTGAATGGCCGGAGGAATTGTCTCCGTTGACTGAGACACCAGCGCCACTTCCTTTGGCTTACAGATGCTAGCCTCAAATGTATGAACGAGTTTGGCGAGCATCCAAAGCCGTTTGGTGGCCTTGTTCAACACCGTCCGTTTGTTAATACAAGCCTGTCATAACTACAAGCCTGTGCTAACAAATCGGACCACAGCATTTCTGCTGACTTGTATGTGGTGGGGAGGATGGGGTTAAATGTGCTGTGTCTGCTCAAGTGTTGCAGTGTGGGGAAGTCCATACTCACCGTTTGCTGAGCGTCCATATTCTCATTGGGGCCGTACCTCTTTGTCCTAACAGCTGCTTGGAAGAAGTCCTTTTTCTACCGGATCGCTTCTTCCCGACCAGCCGGACTTGTACGCCACTCCAACGAAGATGGATCTCCTGCAGTGACGTGTCCTCTTCTCCCTCGCAATCACTTGAGCGATGCAGTGACCGTCTAAAGCAAATAGCAAAATATTAGTTCACAGATAGACAATAGATTCTCTGCTAAAGATTTTGATCCGTGTTTGGTGCTGTGAGGTAGAGCCGCGTTACCTGTCCGAATTATCAGGTCTTAGACGCTCAGACCACTGACCGCGTCTCTCTTGCCTGATAATTCACAGTATAACGGACCTCTAGCCTCAAAACCAAACACAGATTTCAAAATCTGAGCAGTGGGCCTGACTCGCCTGGCTCGCCAATGTAAAGGGGGAATATTAATCACCAATATTTATGTAAATATCAATAATTAATATTCATAAATAGGAGGAGCCGTCTATTGATGACTCCGTCCATTTATAACTTTATATAACAATAATACAATACTTTTACTATACTTTGCCTTACGCTAATCACTAAGCTAGCTGCATGCGCCTTACTAAACTAACTATCGCTAATAAACACACATTACACAGATAGTTATAAATAAAACAGTATTTATTAATACTAGGGATGAGCGAACACGAACTGTATAGTTCGGGTTCGTACCGAATTTTGGGGTGTCCGCGACACGGACCCGAACCCGAACATTTTCGTAAAACTCCGGGTTCGGGTTCGGTGTTCGGCGCTTTCTTGGCGCTTTTTGAAAGGCTGCATACTACTTGCCCCAAGAGGCCATCACAGCCATGCCTACTATTGGCATGGCTGTGATTGGTCAGTGCAGCATGTGACCCAGCCTCTATATAAGCTTGGGTCACGTAGCGCTGCACGTCACTCTGCTGATACAAGTGTGGGGAGAGGTTGCAGCTGCGATGTTAGGGCGAGATTAGGCAGTGATTAACTCCTCCAAAAGACTTCATACAGCTGTGGATCATTGAACTGCTGCTATTCAATTGCTCACTGTTTTTAGGCTGCCCAGAGCGTTTTTCAGTCACTTTTTTCTGGGGTGATCGGCGGCCATTTTGTGGCTTGTGGTGCGCCAGCACAAGCTGCCACCAAGTACATTTAACCATCAATAGTGTGGTTATTTTTTGGCCATATACTACATCAGGGGCAAGCTGAGCCTGTCACCAAGTGCATTTAACCATCAATAGTGTGGTTATTTTTTGGCTATATCCTACATCAGGGTCAAGCTGTCATCAAGTGCATTTAACCATCAATAGTGTGGTTATTTTTTGGCCATATACTACATCAGGGGCAAGCTGAGCCTGTCACAAAGTGCATTTAATCATCAATAGTGTGGTTATTTTTTGGCTATATCCTACATCAGGGTCAAGCTGTCATCAAGTGCATTTAACCATCAATAGTGTGGTTATTTTTTGGCCATATCCTACATCAGGGGCAAGCTGAGCCTGTCACAAAGTGCATTTAACCATCAATAGTGTGGTTATTTTTTGGCTATATCCTACATCAGGGTCAAGCTGTCATCAAGTGCATTTAACCATCAATAGTGTGGTTATTTTTTGGCCATATACTACATCAGGGGCAAGCTGAGCCTGTCACCAATTGCATTTAACCATCAATAGTGTGGTTATTTTTTGGCTATATCCTACATCAGGGTCAAGCTGAGCCTGTCACCAAGTTATTCTCAATAACTTCACACACACGCTACTGTTCAATTCCAAGTCTAATTCTGTGTGTAAACGTATACCTGTCACCCAGCGCCTAAAAAATAGGCCTCAAATTTATATTCATCCAAATCTGTCATTATTGCTTTAGCTGGTCAAGTTATTTAGTGTCCGTCAAAGCACAGTTTTTGTTCTGGGTTGAAATACAATTCCCAATTTAGCAATTCTCTAAATTAGTGGTTTCTGCTGTATCAGGCCTACTTTAAATCTATCCCTAAAAGGGTATATTAGATTCAAGGTCCTAATAGGGTAATTCTCAATAACTTCACACACACGCTACTGTGCAGATCCAAGTCTAATTCTGTCCGTAAACGTATACCTGTCACCCAGCGCCTAAAAAATAGGCCTCACATTTATATTCATCCAAATCTGTCATTATTGCTTTAGCTGGTCAAGTTATTTAGTGTCCGTCAAAGCACAGTTTTTGTTCTGGGTTGAAATACAATTCCCAATTTTGCAATTCTCTAAATTAGTGGTTTCTGCTGTATCAGGCCTACTTTAAATCTATCCCTAAAAGGGTATATTAGATTCAAGGTGCTGATGAGTAATTCTCAATAACTTGACACACACGCTACTGTGCAGATCCAAGTCTAATTCTGTCCGTAAACGTATACCTGTCACCCAGCGCCTAAATAATAGGCCTCAAATTTATATTTAGCTAAATCTGTCATTACTGGTGTGCCTGTATTAGTGTAATACGGTACCTAAATAGATAGCCAGATAGTGTTAGGTGTCTGTAAAAAAAAAACTGAATTTGAATTCAATACATTGGGCCAAATAATATTTTTCTTATTGTGGTGAACGGTAACAATGAGGAAAACATCTAGTCAGGGACGCGGACGCGGACATGGTCGTGGTGGTGTTAGTAGACCCTCTGGTGCTGGGAGAGGACGTGGCCGTTCTGCCACAGCCACACATCCTAGTGTACCAACTACCTCAGGTCCCAGTAGCCGCCAGAATTTACAGCCATATTTGGTGGGGCCCAATGCCGTTCTAAGGATGGTAAGGCCTGAGCAGGTACAGGCATTAGTCAATTGAGTGGCCGACAGTGGATCCAGCACGTTCACATTATCTCCCACCCAGTCTTCTGCAGAAAGCGCACAGATGGCGCATGAAAACCAAGCCCATCAGTCTGTCACATCACCCCCATGCATATCAGGGAAACTGTCTGAGCCTCAAGTTATGCAGCAGTCTCATATGCTGTTTGAAGACTCTGCTGGCAGGGTTTCCCAAGGGCATCCACCTAGACCTTCCCCAGCGGTGGAAGACATAGAATGCACTAACGCACAACCACTTATGTTTCCTGATGATGAGGACATGGGAATACAACCTCAGCACGTTTCTGATGATGACGAAACACAGGTTCTAACTGCTGCGTCTTTCTGCAGTGTGCAGACTGAACAGGAGGTCAGGGATGAAGACGATGCAGGGGACGATGAGGTCCTAGACCCCACATGGAATGAAGGTCGTGCCACTGACTTTCACAGTTCGGAGGAAGAGGCAGTGGTGAGACCGAGCCAACAGCGTAGCAAAAGACAAAGAGGGAGCAGTGGGCAAAAGCAGAACACCCGCCGCCAAGTGACTCCGCCTGCTACTGACCGCCGCCATCTGGGACCGAGCACCCCAAAGGCAGCTTCAAGGAGTTCCCTGGCATGGCACTTCTTCAAACAATGTGCTGACGACAAGACCTGAGTGGTTTGCACGCTGTGCCATCAGAGCCTGAAGCGAGGCATTAACGTTCTGAACCTTAGCACAACCTGCATGACCAGGCACCTGCATGCAAAGCATGAACTGCAGTGGAGTAAACACCTTAAAAACAAGGAACTCACTCAGGCTCCCCCTGCTACCTCTTCTGCTGCCGCCGCCTCGGCCTCTTCTGCTGCTGCCGCCGCCTCGCCCAGCCCGTTGGCACCTGCCGCCCAGCAAACATGGGATGTACCACCAATACCACCACCTGCGTCACCAAGCATCTCAACCATGTCACACGGCAGCGTTCAGCTCTCCATCTCACAAACATTTAAGAGAAAGCGTAAATTCCCACCTAGCCACCCTCGATCCCTGGCCCTGAATGCCAGCATTTCTAAACTACTGGCCTATGAAATGCTGTCATTTAGGCTGGTGGACACAGACAGCTTCAAACAGCTCATGTCGCTTGCTGTCCCACAGTATGTTGTTCCCAGCCGCCACTAGCTCTCCAAGAGAGCCGTGCCTTCCCTGCACAACCAAGTATCCGATAAAATCAAGTGTGCACTGCGCAACGCCATCTGTGGCAAGGTCCACCTAACCACAGATACGTGGACCAGTAGGCACGGCCAGGGACGCTATATCTCCCTAACTGCACACTGGGTAAATGTAGTGGCGCACGTCCTTCCGCCACCAAGGATCGCAGGGCAACATTCTTTGCCTCCAGTCTCCTCCTCCTCCTACTCAGCTTCCTCCTCCTCTTCTTCCACCTGCTCATCCAGTCAGCCACACACCTTCACCATCAACTTCAGCACAGCCCGGGGTAAACGTCAGCAGGCCATTCTGAAACTCATATGTTTGGGGGACAGGCCCCACACCGCACAGGAGTTGTGGCGGGGTATAGAACAACAGACCGACGAGTGGTTGCTGCCGGTGAGCCTCAAGCCCGGCCTGGTGGTGTGCGATAATGGGCGAAATCTCGTTGCAGCTCTGGGACTAGATGATTTGACGCACATCCCTTGCCTGGTGCATGTGCTGAATTTGGTGGTGCAGAAGTTCATTCGCAACTACCCCGACATGTCAGAGCTGCTGCATAAAGTGCGGGCTGTCTGTTTGCGCTTCCGGCGTTCACATCCTGCCGCTGCTCGCCTGTCTGCGCTACAGCGTAACTTCGGCCTTCCCGCTCACCGCCTCATATGCGACGTGCCCACCAGGTGGAACTCCACCTTGAACATGCAGACAGACTGTGCGAGCAGCAGCAGGCCATAGTGGAGTTTCAGCTGCAGCACGCACGGGTCAGTCGCACTGCGGAACAGCACCACTTCACCACCAATGACTGGGCCTCCATGCGAGACCTGTATGCCCTGTTGCGCTGTTTCGAGTACTCCACCAACATGGCCAGTGGCGATGACGCCGTTATCAGCGTTACAATACCACTTCTATGTCTCCTTGAGAAAACACTTAGGGCGATGATGGAAGAGGAGGTGGCCCAGGAGGAGGAGGAGGAGGAGGAAGAGGGGTCAATTTTAGCACTTTCAGGCCAGTCTCTTATGAACTCGCCATGCCCCTCATTGAATACCTTGGGGTGTCTTCTTTCCAAAATGGGGTCACATGTGGGGTATTTATACTGCCCTGGCATTCTAGGGGCCCCAAAGCGTGAGAAGAAGTCTGGTATCCAAATGTCTAAAAAATGCCCTCCTAAAAGGAATTTGGGCACCTTTGCGCATCTAGGCTGCAAAAAAGTGTCACACATCTGGTATCGCCGTACTCAGGAGAAGTTGGGGAATGTGTTTTGGGGTGTCATTTTACATATACCCATGCTGGGTGAGAGAAATATCTTGGTCAAATGCCAACTTTGTATAAAAAAATGGGAAAAGTTGTCTTTTGCCAAGATATTTCTCTCACCCAGCATGGGTATATGTAAAATGACACCCCAAAACACATTCCCCAACTTCTCCTGAATACGGCGATACCACATGTGTGACACTTTTTTGCAGCCTAGGTGGGCAAAGGGGCCCATATTCCAAAGAGCACCTTTAGGATTTCACAGGTCATTTACCTACTTACCACACATTAGGGCCCCTGGAAAATGCCAGGGCAGTATAACTACCCCACAAGTGACCCCATTTTGGAAAGAAGACACCCCAAGGTATTCCGTGAGGGGCATGGCGAGTTCCTAGAATTTTTTATTTTTTGTCACAAGTTAGTGGAAAATGCTTATTTTTTTTTATTTTATTTTTTTCATACAAAGTCTCATATTCCACTAACTTGTGACAAAAAATAAAAAGTTCCATGAACTCACTATGCCCATCAGCGAATACCTTGGGGTCTCTTCTTTCCAAAATGGGGTCACTTGTGGGGTAGTTATACTGCCCTGGCATTCTAGGGGCCCAAATGTGTGGTAAGGAGTTTGAAATCAAATTCTGTAAAAAATGACCTGTGAAATCCGAAAGGTGCTCTTTTGAATATGGGCCCCTTTGCCCACCTAGGCTGCAAAAAAGTGTCACACATCTGGTATCTCCGTAATCGGGAGAAGTTGGGGAATGTGTTTTGGGGTGTCATTTTACATATACCCATGCTGGGTGAGAGAAATATCTTGGCAAAAGACAACTTTTCCCATTTTTTTATACAAAGTTGGCATTTGACCAAGATATTTATCTCACCCAGCATGGGTATATGTAAAAAGACACCCCAAAACACATTCCTCAACTTCTCCTGAATACAGAGATACCAGATGTGTGACACTTTTTTGCAGCCTAGGTGGGCAAAGGGGCCCACATTCCAAAGAGCACCTTTCGGATTTCACAGGTCATTTACCTACTTACCACACATTTGGGCCCCTAGAATGCCAGGGCAGTATAACTACCCCAAAAGTGACCCCATTTTGGAAAGAAGAGACCCCAAGGTATTCGCTGATGGGCATAGTGAGTTCATGGAAGTTTTTATTTTTTGTCACAAGTTTGTGGAATATGAGACTTTGTATGAAAAAAAAAAAAAAAAAAAAAAATCATCATTTTCCACTAACTTGTGACAAAAAATAAAAAATTCTAGGAACTCGCCATGCCCCTCACGGAATACCTTGGGGTGTCTTCTTTCCAAAATGGGGTCACTTGTGGGGTAGTTATACTGCCCTGGTATTCTAGGGGCCCAAATGTGTGGTAAGGAGTTTGAAATCAAATTCAGGAAAAAATGAGGAGTGAAATCCGAAAGGTGCTCTTTGGAATATGGGCCCCTTTGCCCACCTAGGCTGCAAAAAAGTGTCACACATCTGGTATCCCCGTACTCAGGAGAAGTTGAGGAATGTGTTTTGGGGTGTCTTTTTACATATACCCATGCTGGGTGAGATAAATATCTTGGTCAAATGACAACTTTGTATAAAAAAATGGGAAAAGTTGTCTTTTGCCAAGATATTTCTCTCACCCAGCATGGGTATATATAAAATGACACCCCTAAACACATTCCCCAACTTCTCCTGAATACGGAGATACCACATGTGTGACACTTTTTTGCAGCCTAGGTGGGCAAAGGGGCCCATATTCCAAAGAGCACCTTTCGGATTTCACAGGTCATTTTTTACAGAATTTGATTTCAAACTCCTTACCACACATTTGGGCCCCTAGAATGCCAGGGCAGTATAACTACCCCACAAGTGACCCCATTTTGGAAAGAAGAGACCCCAAGGTATTCGCTGATGGGCATAGTGAGTTCATAGAACTTTTTATTTTTTGTCACAAGTTAGTGGAATATGAGACTTTGTAGGAATAAAAAAAAAAAAAAAATAATAAAATAATTTTCCGCTAACTTGTGACAAAAAATAAAAAGTTCTATGAACTCACTATGCCCATCAGCGAATACCTTAGGGTGTGTACTTTCAGAAATGGGGTCATTTGTGGGGTGTTTGTACTGTCTGGGCATTGTAGAACCTCAGGAAACATGACAGGTGCTCAGAAAGTCAGAGCTGCTTCAAAAAGCGGAAATTCACATTTTTGTACCATAGGTTGTAAACGCTATAACTTTTACCCAAACCATTTTTTTTTTACCCAAACATTTTTTTTTTATCAAAGACATGTAGAACTATAAATTTAGAGCAAAATTTCTATATGGATGTCGTTTTTTTTGCAAAATTTTACAACTGAAAGTGAAAAATGTCATTTTTTTGCAAAAAAATCGTTAAATTTCGATTAATAACAAAAAAAGTAAAAATGTCAGCAGCAATGAAATACCACCAAATGAAAGCTCTATTAGTGAGAAGAAAAGGAGGTAAAATTCATTTGGGTGGTAAGTTGCATGACCGAGCAATAAACGGTGAAAGTAGTGTAGGTCAGAAGTGTAAAAAGTGGCCTGGTCTTTCAGGGTGTTTAAGCACTGGGGGCTGAAGTGGTTAAAGGGATTCTGTCAGATTTAACCCCTCTAACCTAAGCATATGCTCATGTCCAGACTAATAAGAAGAAACCTAAGCTGGCCTTATTAAATCTCACTGTGGCTCTATTTGCCCAAAAAACTGGTTTTTATAACCTGTCAATCACTTACTTAAGGTGCCCAAGGGGAGGTCCGTTAATACAGGGTTCCCGACCACACCCCTTGCCGTCTGGGACGGGGAGGATTGCGGAGGCGGCGCTGAGCTGTAGAAGGCGGCACTGAAGACAGGGAAGGCGGCGCTGGGCAACGGACAGCAAGGGGTGCGGCCGGGCACCCTGTATTAACGGACCTCACCTTGGGCACCTTAAGTAAGTTATTGACAGGTTATAAAAACCTGTTTTTTGGGCAAATAGAGCCACAGTGAGGTTTAATAAGGCCAGCTTAGGATTCTTCTTATTAGTCTGGACATGAGCATATGTTTAGGTTAGAGGGGTTAAATCTGATGACAGAATCCCTTTAATAGTGTGGTGTGGGGATGTTGGGGTGGGAGGTCCGATAGGTATGTGGGGGTGGGAGATCCGGGAGGGGGGGCCCATAATTTTTTTTTGCTATGGGGCCCAGTCATTTCTAGCTACGCCCCTGGTCCCTGATGTTTTTTTTGGAGAGAAGTGGCTTCTTTGCTGCCCTTCTTGACACCAGGCCATCTTCCAAAAGTCTTCGCCTCACTGTGCGTGCAGATGCGCTCACACCTGCCTGCTGCAATTCCTGAGCAAGCTCTGCACTGGTGGCACTCCAATCCCGCAGCTGAATCCTCTTTAGGAGACGATCCTGGCGCTTGCTGGACTTTCTTGGACGCCCTGAAGCCTTCTTAACAAGAATTGAACCTCTTTCCTTGAAGTTCTTGATGATCCTATAAATTGTTGATTGAGGTGCAATCTTAGTAGCCACAATATCCTTGCCTGTGAAGCTATTTTTATGCAACGCAATGATGGCTGCACGCGTTTCTTTGCAGGTCACCATGGTTAACAATGCAAGAACAATGATTTCAAGCATCACCCTCCTTTTAACATGTCAAGTCTGCCATTTTAACCCTATCAGCCTGACATAATGATCTCCAGCCTTGTGCTCGTCAACATTCTTACCTGAGTTAACAAGACGATTACTGAAATGATCTCAGCAGGTCCTTTAATGACAGCAATAAAATGCAGTGGAAAGGTTTTTTTGGGATTAAGTTAATTTTTATGGCAAAGAAGGACTATGCAAATCATCTGATCACTCTTTATAACATTCTGGAGTATATGCAAATTGATATTATAAAAACTTAAGCAGCAACTTTTCCAATTTCCAATATTTATGTAATTCTCAAAACTTTTGGCCACGACTGTACTCCACAACTATGCTCGAGAATGTAGTCAAGACATAGACATGGAGTCACAGCTACCAGTTATTAACACAGCAATCAACTGGGGCCCAGGACGTCCAACCAATTCGGGTGTCTGTGTACGAGATACCTTTGCTGACTACTTCTTGACTCCTGAAGGTGCCGTGCCCTGGCAATACTCCTGTGTCGGTGGTGTGCAGGCTGTCCAGCGGATTTCGTCTTCTCAGTCTTGAGGCTCTTGACACTTGCGTGGACTCCAGAAGACTTCTTTTTTCTTGAAGTGACCCTTTTTTATTTTTTTGAAGTATTCCCTTCGATTGTTAATTGATTATATACAAGTAAACTAATTTAAAATTGAATATTCTGTGTCTGTGATTATTTTCAAATGCAAAAGCAACCGTTAATCATGGTTGCAAGGTTCATTATACTCCCTAAGAGCCTCTTTTAAGGCAGCATGTGCATTAGCTGCCTTGATAGAGGCCCTCCGGAACTCTACTAGGAAGGCTATAATATTGTTTACATCAATGATTTATTAAAAATTAAATTGAGACACATTTTTGGAGTTTTCAATGAAACTTTACTTGCCAAAAATTTCCAATAAAAAAAACTGTCAAAGTATTGCTGTAAAGAAGTGCTTTCACAATAACATGTGAACAAAAATATCTCATCTAGACACAGTGCAATTTATGAATAAAAATTTTCACTTTACATCGTATGAAAACAAAAATGTAAAACGTTTCAATACAAACACATTAGTGCAAATTTCAATATCCAACGGGCCCCCCAAATACTTTAAATAATCAAAAGTATGTAGACGAGGAGCTGAGGTATACTCAGAGCTGCTAGAACTTCCTGTTGAGGGAGTTGAATTGACAAATGCTGACTGACTAGAGCTAGATGGAGAGTCATTTGAAAGTATGACATAAAAGATGGGGAATAGGAAGTATTGCCAGGCTGATAAGTTGCAGAATGCCCATGAGCATGTTGAATTATACCATATGGTTGACTGGGTGGGTAAGGAGGAGGAGCAGGATTTGAATGATGGACAGAAGAGTATTCAGTAGGTGGAGGAGGACGAGAATACTGTTGAATCGCAGATACAATTGCAGAAACACCAGAAACACTGGCTAATGGAGAGGGGTTCTCATAGGCATCTAACAGGGTATACATGACTGCCATAAATAATGGTTGCCGTTGCTTTGGTAAGCTGCGAATACGGTTTGCCAGTGAAACGCCAATGTGGTCAAATTCTGCACCCTCTGGATCATTTTTAGAGCCTCAATCTCAAGCGATGGCTCAGTAGAGTTTCTATTGCCTACACGGTTTTCCTGCTAGGGAGCCACCTGAGTCGTTGATGTATTGCTTTCCTGAGATTGTGATGCAGCCTGTGTTGCAGAGTGAGATGTGGACGGAACAGCCTGGTCATCACTAGTTTCAAGCAGACAGTTAGAAGAATCTTGGGTGTCCACATCCGCTGATGTCCCTTCACATTCCTGTGAGGACGTCTGCCTAGCAAGTGGAATGTTTCCTTCAGCCTATATTATAATAAGGTTCAAACATTAGGATTCCTCCAGGGGAACATTTTTAGCCAGTGCAAACATGTTAAAAAACAAGATCCTACTTACGCTCTAAGCTCACGAATAGTAAGCAGAAACTGCAATTGATCATAGTATGGGCACTTCTTATTGCTAGGTGATGACCCACTCTGCTCATGCTTGATAAGACATTTCTTAAAATGGTCTGTGACAGTCCGCCAACGATTTTTCACATCCCTAGGCCTCTTTTACACGGGCGATGCGCCCCGTTGCCGTATTGCGGACCGCATTTGTGGATCCGCGATACACGGGTGCCGTTCCGTGGGCATTCCGCATCACGGATGCGGACCCATTCACTTCAATGGGTCCGCAAATCCAGAGATGCGGAATGGTGCGGAACGGAAGCACGGAATGGAACCCTACGTAAGCACTACGGAGTGCTTCCGTGGGCTTTCATCCCGTACTTCCGTTCCGCAAAAAGATAGAACATGTCCTATCTTTTTGCGGAACGGCCCGATCGCGGACCCATTTAAGTGAATGGGTCTGCGATCCGCTGCGGCTGCCTCACGGACTGTGCTCGTGCATTGCGGCCCGCATTTTGCAGGCCGCAGCACGACCACGGGGCGCACACGCCCATGTGAAAAAGGCCTTAACTAGTGTGCAGAAATATGGTTTTTTTTTAAATTAACACTTTAAAATAGAATAACATTTTAAGTGGAAAATAGAATAGTACTTACGGATGACATCTTGTTCATTGATTGTGGCGGAATCCCACTCAGAGTACAGGTTTCTGCAAACATGGGTCCAAGCATCTTTGGTTTGGTGCCTATCACAATAATCCTCTTCAGTAGCATCCCATAACACAGGTTGAGACTCCACCTGGACATGATAAAAGGATAATGGAAAAAAAAAATTAAAATTATATTCACACACAACATAACAGACACACATGCATGCAAACACCTGAAAATCATATGTGCACACATGCATGCAAACGCACCAAAACATGCAAAGTACACACAAACATGCCAACATACCTACACCCAAACATGTAAGCAGCCATACATACATGCACAAAAACAGGCAAATACCATGCAAACATCCGGGCACACAAACATGCAAAGTACACACAAAAATGCCAACATATCTACATTCTAACATGTAAGCATAAATGCCCAAAAACAGGCAAAAACTATGCAAGCACTCATGCACACAAACATGCAAATGCACCACAACATGTAAAGTACACACAAACATGCCAACATACCTACACCTAAACATGTAAGCAGCCATATATACATGCACAAAAACAGGCAAATACCATGCAAACATCTGTGCACACAAACTTGCACACACTCAAATTACACTGACCTGTACAATTAGCTTGGATACATTAAGGCTCATGCGTTGGTACCAATGTGGCATCTCCATTTTGCATACCAAATTTTCTCAGCCACTGGGGTGACTGCTCCTGTCAGAGCTGTTAGGTCTGTTGCTGCCTTTATGATGAGAGAAAATGGTGGCAGTTTCTCCTCCCCTTATGACATAATTTCCCCTTCCTGTGTCATACATGCAGATTTTAAATGCAGTTTTCACTCTCCCCATTTAACTGCTTACCGACCGCCTAACGGATGCGTCCTGTCGGCGGTCGATTCATTCCTCCTAGACGCATATACGCGTCATCTCGCGAGACGCGCGCGTTAACAGGAACTGAAGGTAAGCGAATGGATCTGCAGCCTGTCAGCGGCGATCGTTCGCTGGCAGGCTGTAGATGCGATTTTTTTAACCCCTAACAGGTATATTAGACGCTGTTTTGATAACAGCGTCTAATATACCTGCTACCTGGTCCTCTGGTGGTCCCTTTTGCTTGGATCGACCACCAGAGGACACAGGCAGCTCTGTAATAAGTAGCACCAAGCACCACACTACACTACACCCCCCCCTGTCACTTATTAACCCCTTATTAACCCCTGGTCACCCCATATAGACTCCCTGATCACCCCCCTGTCATTGATCACCCTCCTGTAAGGCTCCATTCAGATGTCCGTATGTGTTTTATGGATCCACGGATCCACGGATCCATGGATCGGATCCACAAAACACATACGGACGTCTGAATGGAGCCTTACAGGGGGGTGATCAATGATAGGGGGGTGATCACCCCATAAAGACTCCCTGATCACCCCCCTGTCATTGATCACCCCCCTGTAAGGCTCCATTCAGACGTCCGTATGTGTTTTACGGATCCACGGATCCATGGATCGGATCAGCAAAACACATACGGACGTCTGAATGGAGCCTTACAGGGGGGTGATCACCCCATATAGACTCCCTGATCACCCCCCTGTCATTGATCACCCCCTTGTAAGGCTGGCTCCATTCAGAGGTCCGTATGTGTTTTGCAGATCCACGGGTCCATGGATCGGATCCGCAAAACACATACGGACGTCTGAATGGAGCCTTACAGGGGGGTGATCAATGACAGGGGGGTGATCACCCCATATAGACTCCCTGATCACCCCCCTGTCATTGATCACCACCCTGTCATTGATCACCCCCCTGTAAGGCTCCATTCAGACGTCCGTATGTGTTTTACGGATCCACGGATCCATGGAGCGGATCCGCAAAACACATACAGTCATGTGAAAAAATTAGGACACCCTTTGAAAGCATGTGGTTTTTTGTAACATTTTTAATAAATGGTTATTTCATCTCCGTTTCAACAATACAGAGAGATTAAAGTAATCCAACTAAACAAAGAAAACTGAAGAAAAGTCTTTTCAAGATCTTCTGTAAATGTCATTCTACAAAAATGCCTATTCTAACTGAGGAAAAAGATAGGACACCCTCACATGTATTCCCTCTTAAATTGGCTCAGATCTCACACAGGTATATCACACCAGGTGCACATAATTAGTAGATCGTTACTCTGCATGTTGAATGAGGCTTGCCCTATTTAAACCTCAGACATTTAGTTTGGTGTGCTCCTGACTGTTGAAGTGAGAGTGAGCACCATGGTGAGAGCAAAAGAGCTGTCAGAGGACTTCAGAAAAAAGATTGTAGCAGCCTATGAGTCTGGGAAGGGATTTAAAAAGATCTCAAAAGATTTTGAAATCAGCCATTCCACTGTCCGGAAGATAGTCTACAAGTGGAGGGCTTTCAAAACAACTGCCAACATGCCCAGGACTGGTCGCCCCAGCAAGTTCACCCCAAGAGCAGACCGCAAGATGCTAAAAGAGGTATCCAAAAACCCTAAAGTGTCATCTCGAGAACTACAGCAGGCTCTGGCTACTGTTGATGTAGAAGTACATGCCTCTACAATCAGAAAGAGACTGTACAAGTTTAACTTGCATGGGAGGTGTGCAAGGAGGAAACCTTTGCTTTCCAAGAGAAACATCGAGGCCAGACTGACATTTGCCAGCGATAAAGTTGACAAAGACCAGGACTTCTGGAATAATGTTCTTTGGACAGATGAGTCCAAAATTGAATTATTTGGACACAACAGCAGAGGACATGTTTGGCGTAAACCAAACACAGCATTCCAAGAAAAGAACCTCATACCAACTGTGAAGCATGGAGGTGGAAGTGTCATGGTTTGGGGCTGCTTTGCTGCAGCAGGACCTGGTCAGCTCACCATCATAGAATCCACGATGAATTCTACTGTGTATCAGAAGGTGCTTGAAGAACATGTGAGACCATCAGTTAGAAAATTAAAGCTGAAGCGGAACTGGACCATGCAACATGACAATGACCCAAAACATACTAGTAAATCAACCAAAGATTGGCTGAAAAAGAAGAAATGGAGAGTCCTGGAATGGCCAAGTCAAAGTCCAGATTTGAATCCCATTGAGATGCTGTGGGGTGACTTGAAAAGGGCTGTACGTGCAAGAAACCCCTCAAACATCTCACAGCTGAAAAAGTTCTGCATTGAGGAGTGGGGTAAAATTTCCTCAGACCGATGTCGAAGACTGGTAGATGGCTACAAGAACCGTCTCACTGCAGTTATTTCAGCCAAAGGAGGTAACACTCGCTATTAGGGGCAAGGGTGTCCTATCTTTTTCCTCAGTTAGAATAGGCATTTTTGTAGAATGACATTTACAGAAGATCTTGAAAAGACTTTTCTTCAGTTTTCTTTGTTTAGTCGGATTACTTTAATCTCTCTGTATTGTTGAAACGGAGATGAAATAACCATTTATTAAAAATGTTACAAAAAACCACATGCTTTCAAAGGGTGTCCTAATTTTTTCACAAGACTGTATGGACGTCTGAATGGAGCCTTACAGGGGGGTGATCACCCCATATAGACTCCCTGATCACCCCCCTGTGATTGATCACCCCCCTGTAAGGCTCCATTCAGACGTCCGTTTGTGTTTTGCGGATCCGATCCGTGGATCCGCAAAACACATACGGACCTCTGAATGGAGCCTTACAGGGGGGTGATCAATGACAGGGGGGTGATCACCCCATAAAGACTCCCTGATCACCCCCCTGTCATTGATCACCACCCTGTCATTGATCACCCCCCTGTAAGGCTCCATTCAGACATTTTTAGTTAGTGGAAATTTATTTTTATTTTTTTCTTACAAAGTCTCATATTCCACTAACTTGTGACAAAAAAATAAAATCTCACATGAACTCCCCATACCCCTCACGGAATCCAAATGCGTAAATTTTTTTAGACATTTATATTCCAGACTTCTTCTCACGCTTTAGGGCCCCTAAAATGCCAGGGCAGTATAAATACCCCACATGTGACCCCATTTCGGAAAGAAGACACCCCAAGGTTTTTGCTGAGGGGCATATTGAGTCCATGAAAGATTGAAATTTTTGTCCCAAGTTAGCGGAAAGGGAGACTTTGTGAGAAAAAAAATATATAAAAATCAATTTCCGCTAACTTGTGCCAAAAAAAAATTAAATCTATGAATTCGCCATGCCCCTCATTGAATACCTTGGGGTGTCTTCTTTCCAAAATGGGGTCACATGTGGGGTATTTATACTGCCCTGGCATTTTAGGGGCCCTAAAGCGTGAGAAGAAGTTTGGGATCCAAATGTCTAAAAATGCCCTCCTAAAAGGAATTTGGGCCCCTTTGCGCATCTAGGCTGCAAAAAAGTGTCACACATCTGGTATCGCCATACTCAGGAGAAGTTGGGGAATGTGTTTTGGGGTGTCATTTTACATATACCCATGCTGGGTGAGATAAATATCTTGGTCAAATGCCAACTTTGTATAAAAATATGGGAAAGGTTGTCGTTTGCCGAGATATTTCTCTCACAAAGTCTCATATTCCACTAACTTGTGACAAAAAATAAAAACTTCCATGAACTCACTATGCCCATCACGAAATACCTTGGGGTGTCTTCTTTCCAAAATGGGGTCACTTGTGGGGTAGTTATACTGCCCTGGAATTTTAGGGGCCCTAATGTGTGAGAAGTAGTTTGAAATCAAAATGTGCAAAAATGCCCTGTGAAATCCTAAAGGTGCTCTTTGGAATGTGGGCCCATTTGCCCACCTAGGCTGCAAAAAAGTGTCACACATCTGGTATCGCCGTACTCAGAAGAAGTAGGGCAATGTGTTTTGGGGTGTCTTTTTACATATACCCATGCTGGGTGAGAGAAATATCTCGGCAAAAGACAACTTTTCCCATTTTTTTTATACAAAGTTGGCATTTGACCGAGATATTTATCTCACCCAGCATGGGTATATGTAAAATGACACCCCAAAACACATAGCCCAACTTCTCCTGAGTACGGCGATACCAGATGTGTGACACTTTTTTGCAGCCTAGGTGGGCAAAGGGGCCCACATTCCAAAGAGCACCTTTAGGATTTCACAGGGCATTTTTTACACATTTTGATTTCAAACTACTTCCCACACATTAGGGCTCCTAGAATGCTAGGGCAATATAACTACCCCACAAGTGACCCCATTTTGGAAAGAAGACACCCCAAGGTATTTCGTGATGGGCATAGTGAGTTCATGGAAGTTTTTATTTTTTGTCACAAGTTAGTGGAATATGAGACTTTGTAAGGAAAAAAAATAAAATGAAAAAAACATCATTTTCCGCTAACTTGTGACAAAAAATAAAAAGTTCTATGAACTCACTATGCCCGAATACCTTAGGGTGTCTACTTTCCAAAATGGGGTTATTTGTGGGTTTTTTCTACTGTCTGGGCATTGTAGAACCTCAGGAAACATGACAGGTGCACAGAAAGTCAGAGCTGCTTCAAAAAGCGGAAATTCACATTTTTGTACCATAGTTTGTAAACGCTATAACTTTTACCCAAACCATTTTTTTTTTACCCAAACATTTTTTTTTATCAAAGACATGTAGAACAATAAATTTAGAGAAAAATTATATATAGATGTCGTTTTTAAAAAAAAAAATTACAACTGAAAGTGAAAAATGTCATTTTTTTGCAAAAAAATCGTTAAATTTCGATTAATAACACAAAAAGTAAAAATGTCAGCAGCAATGAAATACCACCAAATGAAAGCTCTATTAGTGAGAAGAAAAGGAGGTAAAATTCATTTGGGTGGTAAGTTGCATGACCGAGCAATAAACGGTGAAAGTAGTGTAGTGCAGAATTGTAAAAAGTGGTCTGGTCATTAAGGGTGTTTAAGCTAGGGGGGCTGAGGTGGTTAAAATCCGCACCGCAAGTCAAAATCCGCACTGAAAAAAACCGCATCGTGGGCATTGAGTATTTCAAATTCTCATAGAATACAATGTACATGACCTACGGTGTGGATTTTCCGCACGCAAATCTGCGGGTAAAATCCACACGCAATCCTGATCGTGTGCATTTACCCTTACACGGGGTTCACACCTGAGCGTTCTGAAAGGAGCGCTCTGTATGCGCGATTGTACGGGCGTTTACAATCGCGCATACAGAGACAAGCGAACACACATTGTCGCGCGTTACCGAAAGTCTATGTACGGGAACGCGCGACAAAACGCCCCAAAGAAGCTCTAGTACTTGTTTGAGCATCGGGCGTTTTACTGCGCGATCGTATGCGCTGTAAAACGCCCAGGTGAGAACCATTCCCATAGGGAAGCATTGGTTCCTCCTTGTTGTGCGTTTTACAGCGCGTAGGAACGCGCTGTAAAACGCTCAGGTGTGAACCCAGGGTTACAGTCCAAAATTAACGTAGTGAAAGCAGCACTTCAAAGTGATTGTTGATATAACCTTGTTATAACCGACATGTTTACCAAGTATACTTGATATATGCTTGATAAAGGTTACATGATGCATAAAAATAAAACATTGCATCAGTGGACTAAAAGCACCTAACTTTGCATCACTTTAGACAAGTCTGGGCAGGGGCGGACACAGACATCAGAGGGACCCTGTGCAAAGAATGTACTTAGGCCCCTTCCCCCCAAAACCACACATACAGATATAAACATATACGTACAAATAAAAAAACATCTTGTTAACCACCTCAGCCCCCTTAGCTTAAACACCAGGCCACTTTTTACACTTCTAAACTACACTACTTTAACCGTTTATTGCTCGGTCATGCAACTTACCACCCAAATGAATTTTACCTCCTTTTATTCTCACTAATAGAGCTTTCATTTGGTGGTATTTTATTGCTGCTGACATTTTTACTTTTTTTGTTATTAATCGAAATTTAACGATTTTTTTGCAAAAAAATTACATTTTTCACTTTCAGTTGTAAAATTTTGCAAAAAAAACGACATCCATATATAAATTTTTCTCTAAATTTATTGGTCTACATGTCTTTGATAAAAAAAAAATGTTTGGGTAAAAAAAAATGGGGTCACTTGTGGGGTAGTTATACTGCCCTGGCATTCTAGGGGCCCTAATGTGTGGTAAGTAGGTAAATGACCTGTGAAATCCGAAAGGTACTCTTTGGAATGTGGGCCCCTTTGCCCACCTAGGGTGCAAAAAAGTGTCACACATGTGGTATCGCCGTATTCAGGAGAAGTTGGGCAATGTGTTTTGGGGTATCTTTTTACATATACTCATGCTGGGTGAGAGAAATATCTCGGCAAAAGACAACTTTTCCCTTTTTTTATACAAAGTTGGCATTTGACCAAGATATTTATCTCACCCAGCATGGGTATATGTAAAATGACACCCCAAAACACATTGCGCAACTTCTCCTGAGTACGGCGATACCAGATGTGTGACACTTCTTTGCAGCCTAGATGCGCAAAGGGGCCCACATTCCTTTTATGAGGGCATTTTTAGACATTTGGATCCCAGACTTCTTCTCACGCTTTAGGGCCCCTAGAATGCCAGGGCAGTATAAATACCCCACATGTGACCACATTTTGGAAAGAAGACACCCCAAGGTATTCAATGAGGGGCATGGCGAGTTCATAGAATTTATTTTTTTTTGGCACAAGTTAGCGGAAATTGATATATATTTTTTTTCTCACAAAGTCTCCCTTTCCGCTAACTTGGGACAAAAATTTCAATCTTTCAAGGACTCAATATGCCCATCACGGAATACCTTGGGGTGTCTTCTTTCCGAAATGGGGTCACATGTGGGGTATTTATACTGCCCTGGCATTCTAGGGGCCCTAAAGCGTGAGAAGAAGTCTGGAATATAAATGTCAAAAAATTTTTACGCATTTGGATTCCGTGAGGGGTATGGTGACTTCATGTGAGATTTTATTTTTTGACACAAGTTAGTGGAATATGAGACTTTGTAAGAAAAAAATAAATAATTTCCGCTAACTTGGGCCAAAAAAATGTCTGAATGGAGCCTTACAGGGGGGTGATCAATGACAGGGGGGTGATCAATGACAGGGGGGTGATCAGGGAGTCTATATGGGGTGATCACCCCCCTGTCATTGATCACCCCCCTATATGGCTCCATTCAGATGTCCGTATGTGTTTTGCAGATCCGATCCATGTATCAGTGGATCCGTAAAAATCATACGGACATCTGAATGCAGCCTTACAGGGGGGTGATCAATGACAGGGGGGTGATCAATGACAGGGGGGTGATCAGGGAGTCTATATGGGGTGATCACCCCCCTGTCATTGATCACCCCCCTATAAGGCTCCATTCAGATGTCCGTAGGTGTTTTGCGGATCCGATCCATGTATCAGTGGATCCGTAAAAATCATACGGACATCTGAATGCAGCCTTACAGGGGGGTGATCAATGACAGGGGGGTGATCAATGACAGGGTGGTGATCAGGGAGTCTATATGGGGTGATCACCCCTGTCATTGATCACCCCGCTGGCAGGCTGGAGATCCACTCGCTTACCTTCCGATCCTGTGAACGCGCGCGCCTGTGTGCGCGCGTTCACAGGAAATCTCGCGTCTCGCGAGATGACGCACGGATGCGTCCAGGAGGAATGAATAAACCACCTTCTGGACGCATCCGTGCGTTAGGCGGTCGGGAGGTGGTTAATATGGGTCAATATGTTTACAGTATGTATATTTTTTCATTATAGGCCACGCCTCCAACTCCGCCCAAGGCATAACTATACACACCCAATCACCTTAATGCTCCCACATAGTAATTATTCCCCCTTTGTACAAGCACATAGTAGTAATGCCCTCACTGTGCCTCTTTCACAGCAGATGCCCAGATCTTAAGGGCTGTTTTGTTTATATTTTTCCTGGTGATGTCAGCAGCACTGATGGACAGCTTTACAGGCTAGGGTAGCACTAAGGCCCGTCCATTAGTGCTGGTGATATCACCAGTCTCACTGCTAGGCGGAAGCCCCCCCCCCCCCAATGTATCCCCAGTGGTAATAAGGCTCTCTACAGTGCCCTCAGTACTAATAAGGACCTCCTATAGGGCACCCCTAACAGAAATAAGGCCAATCTATAAGGCACTCCCATAGAGCCCTTAGTAGTAGTAATGCCCCCCCACTACTGCCCACAGTATTTATAATGCCCCCTGCAGTGCCCCCTGTAATTATAATTCCCCCTGCAGTACCCCCTGGAGTTATAATCTTCTCTGTAGTGTTACCATAAATTATAATGCCTGTCCTCTCCCTTTAGTCTTCTATACCGTGCAATCCCATGTAAATAACATCACTACTCTCCCTCCAGTCTTCTATACAATACAGTTCCATGTAAATAACACCAATCCTTTCCCTCCAGTCTTCTATACCATGCAGTCCCATGTAACTATCCTCTCTTCCGTACAATCTTCTATAACATACGGTCCCATGTAAATAACCTCACTCCTCTACCTCCAGTCTTCTTTACCATGCAGTCCCATGTAAACAGCAGTCCTCTCCCTCCAGTCCCATGTAAATACCATGTAAATACCCTCTCTTCCTTACAGTTTTCTATAACATACAGTCCCATGTAAATAACTTTAATTCCCTCCTTAAGCCCATCCAACACATAGTTCCATGTAAATAACATCACCCTTACACTCCAGTCTTCTATAATATCCAGTCCCATGTAAATAACACCAGTCATCTCCCCCCAATCTTCTATAACATAGAGTCCCATGTAAATAACATCACTCTTTACCCTCCAGTCTTCTATAATATACAGTTCCATGTAAATAATATCAGTCATCTCCCCCAATGTACTATAACATACAGTCCCATGTAAATAACACCCCTCCCCTCAGCCCCTCTAACATACAGTCCCAGTTAAACAACATATTTCCCTCCCTTTAAGCAGGGAGGAGGTATAATAGGAGAACCACATCTCCCAGCATTTATCTGGCATTTATCCTCCACCCCCTCCCCCGCTCCGACCTGGTCACCCTATTGGCAGATAGAGATGTCGCGAACATAAAATTTTCCATTCGCGAACGGCGAACGCAAATTTACGCAAATGTTCGCGAACTGGCGAACCGCCATAGACTTCAATAGACAGGCGAATTTTAAAACCCACAGGGACTCTTTCTGGCCACAATAGTGATGGAAAAGTTGTTTCAAGGGGACTAACACCTGGACTGTGGCATGCCGGAGGGGGATCCATGCCAAAACTCGCATGGAAAATTACGTAGTTGACGCAGAGTGTGGTAAGTTGAATTCGCAATGCGATTAATATAACCTGCATTAATCGCATTGTGAATTCAACTTACAGCTAAGTTCCTAATGGTTGTATTGCTAGAATTGACGAATATAACGAATATAGCACTATATTGTCAATCTTCGTTATATTCTAGCAATACAACCATTAGGAACCCAGCTCTAAGTTGAATTTGCAATGCGATTAATATAACCTGTATTAATCGCATTGCGATTACAACTCAGATCTGAGTTCCTAATGGTTGTATTGCTAGAATTGACGAATATAACGAATATAGCACTATATTCTCAATCTTCGTTATATTCTAGCAATACAACCATTAGGAACCCAGCTCTAAGTTGAATTCGGAATGCGATTAATATAACCTGTATTAATCGCATTGCGATTACAACTTAGATCTGAGTTCCTAATGGTTGTATTGCTAGAATTGACGAATATAACGAATATAGCACTATATTCTCAATCTTCGTTATACAGTGTGCGCAGAATTATTAGGCAAATGAGTATTTTGACCACATCATCCTCTTTATGCATGTTGTCTTACTCCAAGCTGTATAGGCTCGAAAGCCTACTACCAATTAAGCATATTAGGTGATGTGCATCTCTGTAATTAGAAGGGGTGTGGTCTAATGACATCAACACCCTATATCAGGTGTACATAATTATTAGGCAACTTCCTTTCCTTTGGCAAAATGGGTCAAAAGAAGGACCTGACAGGCTCAGAAAAGTCAAAAATAGTGAGATATCTTGCAGAGGGATGCAGCACTCTTAAAATTGCAAAGCTTCTGAAGCGTGATCATCGAACAATCAAGCGTTTCATTCAAAATAGTCAACAGGGTCGCAAGAAGCGTGTGGAAAAACCAAGGCGCAAAATAACTGCCCATGAACTGAGAAAAGTCAAGCGTGCAGCTGCCAAGATGCCACTTGCCACCAGTTTGGCCATATTTCAGAGCTGCAACATCACTGGAGTGCCCAAAAGCACAAGGTGTGCAATACTCAGAGACATGGCCAAGGTAAGAAAGGCTGAAAGACGACCACCACTGAACAAGACACACAAGCTGAAACGTCAAGACTGGGCCAAGAAATATCTCAAGACTGATTTTTCTAAGGTTTTATGGACTGATGAAATGAGAGTGGGTCTTGATGGGCCCGTGGCTGGATTGGTAAAGGGCAGAGAGCTCCAGTCCGACTCAGACGCCAGCAAGGTGGAGGTGGAGTACTGGTTTGGGCTGGTATCATCAAAGATGAGGTTGTGGGGCCTTTTCGGGTTGAGGATGGAGTCAAGCTCAACTCCCAGTCCTACTGCCAGTTTCTGGAAGTGGTGGTACAGGAAGAAGTCTGCATCCTTCAAGAAAAACATGATTTTCATGCAGGACAATGCTCCATCACACGCGTCCAAGTACTCCACAGCGTGGCTGGCAAGAAAGGGTATAAAAGAAGAAAATCTAATGACATGGCCTCCTTGTTCACCTGATCTGAACCCCATTGAGAACCTGTGGTCCATCATCAAATGTGAGATTTACAAGGAGGGAAAACAGTACACCTCTCTGAACAGTGTCTGGGAGGCTGTGGTTGCTGCTGCACGCAATGTTAATGGTGAACAGATCAAAACACTGACAGAATCCATGGATGGCAGGCTTTTGAGTGTCCTTGCAAAGAAAGGTGGCTATATTGGTCACTGATTTGTTTTTGTTTTGTTTTTGAATGTCAGAAATGTATATTTGTGAATGTTGAGATGTTATATTGGTTTCACTGGTAAAAATAAATAATTGAAATGGGTATATATTAGTTTTTTGTTAAGTTGCCTAATAATTATGCACAGTAATAGTCACCTGCACACACAGATATCCCCCTAAAATAGCTAAAACTAAAAACAAACTAAAAACTACTTCCAAAAATATTCAGCTTTGATATTAATGAGTTTTTTGGGTTCATTGAGAACATGGTTGTTGTTCAATAATAAAATGAATCCTCAAAAATACAACTTGCCTAATAATTCTGCACTCCCTGTATTCTAGCAATGCAACCATTAGGAACCCAGCTCTAAGTTGAATTCGCAATGCGATTAATATAACCTGTATTAATCACATTGCGATTACAACTTAGATCTGAGTTCCTAATGGTTGTATTGCTAGAATTGACGAATATAACGAATATAGCACTATATTCTCAATCTTCGTTATATTCTAGCAATACAACCATTAGGAACCCAGCTCTAAGTTGAATTCGCAATGCGATTAATATAACCTGTATTAATCACATTGCGATTACAACTTAGTCAAATTTGTGACACTGCAGCTTCAGAATGAATCTAAGATGGATGATGTCCTTGCTTTTTGATAGGAGGTGGGAGGGTCTGGGAGGGAGGGTATGCTGATTGGCTGGAATGTGTCTGCTGACTGAGGTCCAGGGTCAAAGCTTGCTCAATGATGATGTATAGGGGGCGGACCGAACATCGCATATGTTCGCCCGCCACGGCGAACGCGAACAAGCTATGTTTGCCGGGAACTGTTAGTCGACGAATAGTTCGGTACATCTCTAGTCACTAGAGGCCCTTGCTCCTAATGTTTTTGAGGGTCACCAGCAGGCCATTTTTCAAGGGTGTATGATGCCCTCCTTTATGTGTAAAAAAAAAAGGGTGTATTGGAGTGCCAGATCCTTGTAATTTCTGGAAGCCCTTTCACTTAGTGCATAGGCTTTATGAGTGTAGGAGTCCCACTACCTGAACAATTATACCACAATGTGAATGAGGCCCTCCTTTATGTGATATACAGATTGTATCGGAGTGCCTCTTCCTTGTAATTTTTGGCATCACTTGCACTTTATATACAAGTAAATATACAGGAAAGAATGTTTCCTAACAATTTTTCCTCTAAAATCGTTTTTATCTTCGGTTTTGTGCGTATTAGTGTCAGTCTGTAAAAGTGGTGTAATACTCGGACAACATTGTTCCTAGCATCTACCTGGGAGTCCAAGATGCATCCAATCATCTTCCCCATACTGTTCCCGAATGGTGTTTCCATCCATTTCTGACCTTTTCCTATGAAGCAGACACCCTCCCCTCTTCAGAGCAGGGGGTGCCTGGTTTAATGCTGGGGTTCTCCCATTGACCTCCATTGTGCTGGGGTGCTCAGTAGAGCACCCGAGCATCCCGAGGTGTTCGACCCGAGCACTCGAACACTTTGGTGCTCGATCAACACTAATGAATACCCTTTCCACTAATATCAAATCTAAACTCATTTCACACTTTGAAAACACCACATGGTATTTGAGTGAGATCCTGCATGAACGCACGCCTCTTTCGATATCAAATAATACCTGAGGTCTTACCGAAGAGTTCAGCTTTCTGGGTGGTTGCGCACGGGGAGGGACGGAGGGAAAGGGGGTTATGTTCTGGATTATTCTGTTCATTGATGTCTGTGCCTTATATTTCATATCGACATTTTATATGTTATATGGCATTGTTTTTGTTGACTGATTTGATGACAAAACAATAAACAGACTTGGGGGGGAAAAAAATGAAAATGTAATTTTATTTTTTTGGACGTTAGAAGGCTTAGAATTTTAGAAGCAATTCTTAAAATTTTTAAGAAAATTTCCAAAACCCACTTTTTAAGGACCAGTTTAGTTATGAAGTCACTTTGTGGGGGCTTACATAGTAGAAATGTAACACCCCAGAGTGGTGTTACCACTCCTGCACCCTGCTACTGTCTTTAATGGTCGAACATAAATGTCATCTATGTATTCTATTCCAGGTTCACCACAATGTGCATCTATAATATTGTTATGCAACTGTTATACATGTAATATGCCTGGTTCACCAGCAGGTGGCAGCGTTTCTGGCAGAGCTTTCTTAGACAGAATGGAACTCACCATTCCATTCTCCCCTCTTTTGGGCAGAAGTGGGCGAGTCCTGCTTGCTACCAGAAGGAAGTGTGGCAGTTCTAGTTGATTCCGGTTGAGACTCTATGTTGGAGCTGAAAGGATACTAACCTATTCCTTGGCTGAAACTAAGTCAGATTAAAGAGTGGAGTGCAGCATAAAGAAGGAATTTAAAGTTACTAAGCTAGCCTGTCAGTACAGCAGAGAGAAAGAGAGAAAGCAGAGTTGAGTTTGCCTGCCAGTTCATGCTAAAGCCTGCTGGAACCAAGACAAAACCTGAAAACTGTTTGAAGAAACATTTATTCAAGTAAAGCTGCCATTGAACTTCATATGAAGGTCTGGACTTGTTATTATTTCAAATCCCTCAATTATTCCCCCTTTTATTGCTTTGGAGCCAAATCCTGGGGTCCAGCAGTATCCAGGTAGGAGTAACGTGACACATAAAGAGACATTTCGGCTGGACTACACCACTCGGCATTCCTACTACATCTGGGACGTGATATAGAGGGCCCTGGTGGGAGGCTCGTGTTGCTATTTGGCGTCACGTACAGGATTTACTTTTGTGCCTTTATGCTACAGGCCTACAGAATTAACAGAGAACCCCCTAAAAATTACTTTGTTACATTTATTCCGGATTAAGAGGTGCCGGATTGTGCGCGCCGGCTACAGAGGGGTTAATCCGCCATCTTTGCCAGTGATGGCGTATGTTCTTCTTGTACAGTCAGAGCGAGAACCGCCCTGCCTAAGTGTGCCAAACAGTGACCATGCCCAATGGGAGCTGCCCAGTCCAAGTGCAGGAAGTTAAGACTCCATCCCTAAGAATCCGTCCCCCTTACCAATTTGTGCCAGCAGCCAGAGAAAAGCAACATGGAGATTCCTCTTCAGCCTAGCTGGGGAGAGATGGTATGGGGCGATGAGCCCGAAGTGCAAGCCGTCCTGGAAGAAGTGAGACTCTCCCAAGTACAGCGGAACCTTCAAGGTATCCGCCGTGCCGGCTGGAGGGTCCACTCTGCCGCCCAGAAAGATCTATCCTTCCGCCGAACACCCGATGGTCCCGCCGGAGGTCGCAGCCCACGACTAGACGACATGGCATTATAAAAAGGCCGTAGAAGAATGGGTCATCTAATTCCTGGACCACCCATGGCCGGGGGATCCGCAGTTGGAGAGACGCCAGGGGACCGTCCTGTTGTTTTCCATCGAGCATGGCAGTGGCTTCCTGGCAGATGGCGAAGATGGGGAGGAGCTGTTCGTAGGTTGCAGGTCTGTAAAGTGCCCCTACCTTCCCCAAGCCCATCATAGTCTGTACACGGGGATCACGTAGAGTATACCTGTAGCTGGCCAGCTAAGACCTGTCCTAGGTTGCTAGTATAGCTTATACAGTTGCAAGAAAAAGTATGTGAACCCTTTGGAATGATATGGATTTCTGCACAAATTGGTCATAAAATGTGATCTGATCTTCATCTAAGTCACAACAATAGACAATCACAGTCTGCTTAAACTAATAACACACAAAGAATTAAATGTTACCATGTTTTTATTGAACACACCATGTAAACATTCACAGTGCAGGTGGAAAAAGTATGTGAACCCTTGGATTTAATAACTGGTTGAACCTCCTTTGGCAGCATTAACTTCAACCAAACATTTCCTGTAGTTGCAGATCAGACGGGCACAACGGTCAGGAGAAATTATTGACCATTCCTTTTTACAGAACTGTTTCAGTTCAGCAATATTCTTGGGATGTCTGGTGTGAATCGCTTTCTTGAGGTCATGCCACAGCATCTCAATTGGGTTGAGGTAAGGACTCTGACTGGGCCACTCCAGAAGGCGTATTTTCATCTGTTTAAGCCATTCTGTTGTTGATTTACTTCTATGCTTTGGGTCGTTGTCCTGTTGCAACATCCATCTTCTGTTGAGCTTCAGCTGGTGGACAGATGACCTTAAGTTCTCATGAAAAATGTCTTGATAAACCTGGGAATTCATTTTTCCTTTGATGATTGCAATCCGTCCAGCCCCTGACGCAGCAAAGCAGCCCCAAACCATGATGCCCCCACCACCATACTTCACAGTTGGGATGAGGTTTTGATGTTGGTGTGCTGAGCCTCTTTTTCTCCACACATAGTGTTGTGTTTTTTTTCCAAACAATTCAACTTTGGTTTAATCTGTCTAGGATTCTTATTCACCTCATTGAGCAGTCTGCGCTGTGCTCTTGTAGTCATCTTTACAGGACGGCCACTCCTAGGGAGAGTAGCAGCAGTGCTGAACTTTCTCCATTTATAGACAATTTGTCTTACCGTGGACTGATGAACAGCAAGACTTTTGGAGATACTTTTATAACCCTTTCCAGCTTTATGCAAGTCAACAATTCTTAACCCCTTAAGGACCGGGCTCATTTTCACCTTAAGGACCAGGCCATTTTTTGGAAATCTGACCAGTGTTACTTTAAGTGCTAATAACTTTAAAACGCTTTCACTTATCCAGGCCATTCTGAGATTGTTTTTTCGTCACATATTGTACTTCATGACACTGGTAAAATGAAGTCAAAAAAATTATTTTTTTTGCACAAAAAAATACCAAATTTACCAAAAATTTGGAAAAATTTGCAAATTTCAAAGTTTCAGTTTCTCTACTTCTGTAATACATAGTAATACCCCAAAAAATTGTGATGACTTTACATTCCCCATATGTCTACTTCATGCTTGAATTGTTTTGGGAATGATATTTTATTTTTTGGGGATGTTATAAGGCTTAGAAGTTTAGAAGCAAATCTTGAAATTTTTCCGAAATTTACAAAAACTCAATTTTTAGGGACCAGTTCAGGTTTGAAGTCACTTTGCGAGGCTTACATAATAGAAACCACCCAAAAATGACCACATCTAAGAAACTACACCCCTCAAGGTATTCAAAACTGATTTTGCATACATTGTTAACCCTTTAGGTGTTGCACAAGAGTTATTGGCAAATGGGGAGGAAATTTGAGAATTAGATTTTTTTGTCTAATTTTTCATTTTAACCCATTTTTTCCACTAACAAAGCAAGGGTTAACAGCCAAACAAGACTGTATCTTTATTGCCCTGACTCTGCTGTTCACAGAAACACCCAATATGTGGCCGTAAACTACTGTACGGCCACACACCGGGGCGTAGAGTGAAAGGTGCGCCGTTTGGTTTTTGGAAGGCTGATTTTTATGGACTGGTTTATTTACACCATGTCCCATTTGAAGCCCCCTGATGCACCCCTAGAGGAGAAACTCCCTAAAAGTGACCCCATCTAAGAAACTACACCCCTCAAGGTATTCAAAACTGATTTTATATACGTCATTAACCCTTTAGGTGTTGCACAAGAGTTATTGGCAAATGGAGATGAAATTTGAGAATTAAATTTTTTTGCCTAATTTTCAATTTTAACCCATTTTTTCCACTAACAAAGCAAGGGTTAACAGCCAAACAAAACTGTATCTTTATTGCCCTGACTCTGCTGTTCACAGAAACACCCCATATGTGGCCGTAAACTACTGTATGGCCACACAGCGGGGCGTAGAGTGAAAGGTGCGCCGTTTGGTTTTTGGAGGGCTAATTTTGCTGGACTGTTTTTTTGACACCATGTCCCATTTGAAGCCCCCCCTGATGCACCCCTAGAGTAGAAACTCCATAAAAGTGACCCCATCTAAGAAACTACACCCCTCAAGGTATTCAAAACTGATTTTACAAACTTTGTTAACCCTTTAGGTGTTGCACAAGATTTAATGGAAAATAGAGACACAATTTCAAAATTTCACATTTTTGGCAGATTTTTCATTTTAATATTTTTTTTCCAGTTACAAAGCAAGGGTTAACAGCCAAACAAAACTCATTATTTATGGCCCTGATTCTGTAGTTTACAGAAACACCCCATATGTGGTCGTAAACCGCTGTACGGGCACACGGCAGGGCGCAGAAGGAAAGGAATGCCATATGGTTTTTGGAAGGCAGGTTTTGCTGGACTGTTTTTTTTCACACCATGTCCCATTTGAAGCCCCCCTGATGCACCCCTAGAGTAGAAACTCCATAAAAGTGACCCCATCTAAGAAACTACACCCCTCAAGGTATTCAAAACTGATTTTACAAACTTTGTTAACCCTTTAGGTGTTGCACAAGATTTAATGGAAAATAGAGACACAATTTCAAAATTTCACATTTTTGGCAGATTTTCCATTTTAATATTTTTTTTCCAGTTACAAAGCAAGGGTTAACAGCCAAACAAAACTCATTATTTATGGCCCTGATTCTGTAGTTTACAGAAACACCCCATATGTGGTCGTAAACAGCTGTACGGGCACACGGCAGGGCACAGAAGGAAAGGAATGCCATACGGTTTTTGGAAGTCAGATTTTGCTGGACTGGTATTTTGACACCATGTCCCATTTGAAGCCCCCCTGATGCACCCCTAGAGTAGAAACTCCAGAAAAGTGACCCCATTTTAGAAACTACGGGATAGGGTGGCAGTTTTGTTGGTACTAGTTTAGGGTACATATGATTTTTGGTTGCTCTATAATACACTTTTTGTGCGGCAAGGTAACAAGAATTAGCTTTTTTGGCACCGTTTTTTTTTTGTCATTTACAACATTCATCTGACAGGTTAGATCATGTGGTAATTTCATAGAGCAGGTTGTCACGGATGCGGCGATACCTAATATGTATTCAATTTTTTTAATTTATGTAAGTTTTACCCAATGATTTCATTTTTAAAACAAAAAAAAGTTTTAGTGTCTCCATAGTCTAAGAGCCATAGTTTTTTCAGTTTTTGGGCGATTATCTTAAGTAGGGTCTCATTTTTTGCGGGATGAGATGACGGTTTGATTTGCACTATTTTGGGGTGCATATGACTTTTTGATCGCTTGCTATTACACTTTCTGTGACGTAAGATGACACCTGAGGGGTTAGGTCATGTGATAATTTTATAGAGTCGGTCGATACGGACGCGGCAATACCTAATATGTATACTTTTTTTTTATTTATGTAAGTTTTACACAATGGTTTCATTTTTGAAACAAAACAAATTATGTTTTAGTGTCTCCATAATCTAAGAGCCATATTTTTTTTAGTTTTTGGGTGATTATCTTAAGTAGGGTCTCATTTTTTGCGGGATGAGATGACGGTTTGATTGCTACAATTTTGGCGTACACGCGACTTTTTTGATCACTTTTATTTCCTTTTTTTGGGAAGTAAGGTGGGCAAAATTTCAATTTAATCATAGTTTTTTATTTTTTATTTTTATGGCGTTCACCATTCGGGTAAAGTAACATGACCGCTTTATAGATCAGGTCGTTACAGACGCGGCGATACCAAACATGTGTAGGGAATGTTATTTTTTTAATTTTTAATCAGTGATAAATGTGTTTTTTGATTTTTACTTTTTTTTCACTTTTCTTTTACTTTTTTTTTTACCCAGACCCACTTGGTTCTTGAAGATCCAGTGGGTCTGATGTCTGTATAATACAGTACAGTACAATATATAGGGTACTTCACTATATTTTACTTACACTGAACAGATCTATGCCTTTTAGCACAGATCTGTTCAGCACCATGGACAGCAGGACGCCTGAGCAGGCGTCCTGTTGCCATGGGAACCTTCCCCGTCTGCTCAGAACTTCGCAGACGGGGAAGGGTGAGGACGGGGCTGGCGGGGGGCTGTCTGGGAGCTCTCTCCCTCTCCCATCGGTGGGCTGCAAAGGCACAGCAGCCCCCCGATCGGAGAGGGAGGGAGCTCCCTCTTACTGTTAACTTTTTCCATACAGCGGTCCGTACGGACCGCTGTATGGAAAGGGTTAAACGGCTGACATCGCATCACCGATGTCAGCCGTTTATACCAGGGTGTCAGCAATGTGCTGGCACCCTGGTATACCCACTGTACACCAACGAATATTCAATGGGAGGCGGGCGGGGGATCGCGATCCCGCCTGCCGCACCGCCCGCCTCCCGCACCGCCCCCACCGCCCGCAACACCCCCCCTGCACCTCCCACTGGGCTAAAATCATTCAGAGGTGCAGGGGGGGTGATAAATATATATTTTTGCCACACTAAAGTTTCTGATCGCCGCGGTCAGGGACCGCTGGGATCAGAAACTGCAGAAATCGCAACAAACCGCAGGTCTGAATTGACCTGCGGTTTGTTGCGATCGCGGACATGGGGGGGTCACGGGACCCCCCCGCACATTTAGCCGAGGTGCCTGCTCAATGATTTGAGCAGGCACCTTGTTCCGATCACAGCCGGCCGGGCGGCAGTGATCGGAACAACACATGACGTACCAGTACGTCATGTGTCCTTAAGGACTCGGGAAACATGCCGTACCGATACGTCATGTGTCCTTAAGGGGTTAATCATAGGTCTTCTGAGAGCTCTTTTGTGCGAGGCATCATTCACATCAGGCAATGCTTCTTGTGAAAAGCAAACCCAGAACTGGTGTGTGTTTTTTTATAGGGCAGGGCAGTTGTAACCAACACCTCCAATCTCATCTAATTGATTGGACTCCAGTTGGCTGACACCTCACTCCAATTAGCTCTTGGAGATGTGATTAGTCTAAGGGTTCACATACTTATTCCACCTGCACTGTGAATGTTTACATGGTGTGTTCAATAAAAACATGGTAAAATTTAATTCTTTGTGTGTTATTAGTTTAAGCAGACTGTGATTGTCTATTGTTGTGACTTAAATGAATATCAGATCACATTTTATGACCAATTTGTGGATAGGGAAATGATATAAAATTAAAATTAAATAAATTAAAATTAACCAATATCAATTGGAGAGAGGTCTCATGGCAGAGAATCAGGCTTCATGTCATAGCAGAGAATCAGGCTTCAAGTCATAGCAGAGAATCAGGCTTCATGTCATAGCAGAGAATCAGGCTTCATGTCATAGCAGAGAATCAGGATTCATGTCACCCACCACTGGAACAGGCCATTGTCAGATATTTAGGCCCCGGCACCCAGACAGAGGAGAGAGGTCCCATAGCAGAGAATCAGGCTTCATGTCATAGCAGAGAATCAGGCTTCAAGTCATAGCAGAGAATCAGGCTTCATGTCATAGCAGAGAATCAGGCTTCACGTCACCCACCACTGAAACAGGCCATTGTCAGATATTTAGGCCCCGGCACCCAGACAGAGGAGAGAGGTCCCATAGCAGAGAATCAGGCTTCATGTCATAGCAGAGAATCAGGCTTCAAGTCATAGCAGAGAATCAGGCTTCATGTCATAGCAGAGAATCAGGCTTCACGTCACCCACCACTGGAACAGCCCATTGTCAGATATTTAGGCCCCGGCACCCAGACAGAGGAGAGAGGTCGCATAGCAGAGAATCAGGCTTCATGGCATAGCAGAGAATCAGGCTTCACGTCACCCACCACTGGAACAGGCCATTGTCAGATATTTAGGCCCCGGCACCCAGACAGAGGAGAGAGGTCCCATAGCAGAGAATCAGGCTTCATGTCATAGCAGAGAATCAGGCTTTAAGTCATAGCAGAGAATCAGGCTTCATGTCATAGCAGAGAATCAGGCTTCATGTCATAGCAGAGAATCAGGCTTCACGTCACCCAACACTGGAACAGGCCATTGTCAGATATTTAGGCCCCGGCACCCAGACAGAGGAGAGAGGTCCCATAGCAGAGAATCAGGCTTCATGTCATAGCAGAGAATCAGGCTTCATGTCACCCACCACTGGAACAGGCCATTGTCAGATATTTTTAGGCCCTGGCACCCAGACAGAGGAGAGAGGTCCCATAGCAGAGAATCAGGCTTCGTGTCATAGCAGAGAATCAGGCTTCATGTCACCCAACACTGGAACAGGCCATTGTCAGATATTTTTAGGCCCCGGCACCCAGACAGAGGAGAGAGGTCTCATAGCAGAGATTCAGGCTTCATGTCATAGCAGAGAATCATGCTTCATGTCACCCAACACTGGAACAGGCCACTGTCAGATATTTTTAGGCCCCGGCACCCAGACAGAGGAGAGGTTCATTCAACTTTGGGTTGCCCCGCAATATAATGGTAAAATGAAAATAAAAAAAGGAATGAATGAGGAAGTGCCCTGGAGTACAATAATATATGGTTATGGGGAGGTAGTTATAAATGTCTAATCTGCACAAGGGATGGACAGGTCCTGTGGGATCCATGCTTGGTTCATTTTTATGAACGTCAGCTTGTCCACATTGGCTGTAGACAGGCGGCTGCGTTTGTCTGTAATGACGCCCCCTGCCGTGCTGAATACACGTTCAGACAAAACGCTGGCCGCCGGGCAGGCCAGCACCTCCAAAGCATAAAAGGCTAGCTCTGGCCACGTGGACAATTTGGAGACCCAGAAGTTGAATGGGGCCGAACCATCAGTCAGTACATGGAAGGGTGTGCACAGGTACTGTTCCACCATGTTAGTGAAATGTTGCCTCCTGCTAACACGTTCCGGATCAGGTGGTGGTGCAGTTAGCTGTGGCGTGGTGACAAAACTTTTCCACATCTCTGCCATGCTAACCCTGCCCTCAGAGGAGCTGGCCATGACACAGCTGCGTTGGCGACCTCTTGCTCCTCCTCTTCTTTCGCCTTGGGCTTCCACTTGTTCCCCTGTGACATCTGGGAATGCTCTCAGTAGCACGTCTACCAACGTGCGCTTGTACTCGCGCATCTTCCTATCACGCTCCAGTGCAGGAAGTAAGGTGGGCACATTGTCTTTGTACCGGGGATCCAGCAGGGTGGCAACCCAGTAGTCCGCACACATTAAAATGTGTGCAACTCTGCTGTCGTTGCGCAGGCACTGCAGCATGTAGTCGCTCATGTGTGCCAGGCTGCCCAGAGGTAAGGACAAGCTGTCCTCTGTGGGAGACGTATCGTCATCGTCCTGCGTTTCCCCCCAGCCACGCACCAGTGACTGGCCCGAGCTGCGTTGAGTGCCACCCCGCTGTGAACATGCTTCAACCTCATCCTCCTCCACCTCCTCCTCATCCTCGTCCTCCTCGTCCTCCAGTAGTGGGCCCTGTCTGGACACATTTACCTGGCCTCTGCTGTTGCAAAAAACCTCCCTCTGAGTCACTTATAAGAGACTGGCCTGAAAGTGCTAAAAATGAACCCTCTTCCTCCTCCTCCTGGGCCACCTCCTCTTCCATCATCGCCCTAAGTGTTTTCTCAAGGAGACATAGAAGTGGTATTGTAACGCTGATAACGGCGTCATCGCCACTGGCCATGTTGGTGGAGTACTCGAAACAGCGCAACAGGGCACACAGGTCTCGCATGGAGGCCCAGTCATTGGTGGGGAAGTGGTGCTGTTCCGCAGTGCGACTGACCCGTGCGTGCTGCAGCTGAAACTCCACTATGGCCTGCTGCTGCTCGCACAGTCTGTCCAGCATGTGCAAGGTGGAGTTCCACCTGGTGGGCACGTCGCATATGAGGCGGTGCGCGGGAAGGCCGAAGTTACGCTGTAGCGCAGACAGGCGAGCAGCGGCAGGGTGTGAACGCCGGAAGCGCGAACAGACGGCCCGCACTTTATGCAGCAGCTCTGACATGTCGGGGTAGTTGTGAATGAACTTCTGCACCACCAAATTCAGCACATGCGCCAGGCAAGGGATGTGCGTCAAACCGGCTAGTCCCAGAGCTGCACCAGGCCGGGCTTGAGGCTCACCGGCAGCAACCACTCGTCGGTCTGTTGTTCTATACCCTGCCACAACTCCTGTGCGGTGTGGGGCCTGTCCCCCAAACATATGAGTTTCAGAATGGCCTGCTGACGTTTACCCCGGGCTGTGCTGAAGTTGGTGGTGAAGGTGTGTGGCTGACTGGATGAGCAGGTGGAAGAAGAGGAGGAGGAAACCGAGTAGGAGGAGGAGGCAACAGGAGGCAAAGAATGTTGCCCTGCTATCCTTGGCGGCGGAAGGACGTGCGCCAAACAGCTCTTCGCCTGGGGCCCAGCCGCCACTACATTTACCCAGTGTGCAGTTAGGGAGATATAGCGTCCCTGGCCGTGCTTACTGGTCCACGTATCTGTGGTTAGGTGGACCTTGCCACAGATGGCGTTTCGCAGTGCACACTTGATTTTATCGGATACTTGGTTGTGCAGGGAAGGCACGGCTCTCTTGGAGAAGTAGTGGCGGCTGGGAACAACATACTGTGGGACAGCAAGCGACATGAGCTGTTTGAAGCTGTCTGTGTCCACCAGCCTAAATGACAGCATTTCATAGGCCAGTAGTTTAGAAATGCTGGCATTCAGGGCCAGGGATCGAGGGTGGCTAGGTGGGAATTTACGCTTTCTCTCAAATGTTTGTGAGATGGAGAGCTGAATGCTGCCGTGGGACATGATTGAGATGCTTGGTGACGGAGGTGGTGGTGTTGGTGGTACATCCTCTTTTTCCTGGCGGCAGGTGCCAACGTTCCTCCAGAAGCGGAGGAAGAGGCCGAGGCGGCGGCAGCAGCAGAAGAGGTAGCAGGGGGAGCCTGAGTGAGTTCCTTGTTTTTAAGGTGTTTACTCCACTGCAGTTCATGCTTTGCATGCAGGTGCCTGGTCATGCAGGTTGTGCTAAGGTTCAGAACATTAATGCCTCGCTTTAGGCTCTGATGGCACAGCGTGCAAACCACTCGGGTCTTGTCGTCAGCACATTGTTTGAAGAACTGCCACACCAGGGAACTCCTTGAAGCTGCCTTTGGGGTGCTCGGTCCCAGATGGCGGTGGGTGGACTCTCTTGGCGGTGGGTGTTCTGCTTTTGCCCACTGCTCCCTCTTTTGCTACGCTGTTGGCTCGGTCTCACCACTGCCTCTTCCTCCGAATTCTGAAAGTCATTGGCACGACCTTCATTCCATGTGGGGTCTAGGACCTCATTGTCCCCTGCATCGTCTTCCACCCAGTCTTCCTTCCTGACCTCCTGTTCAGTCTGCACACTGCAGAAAGACGCAGCAGTTGGCACCTGTGTTTCGTCATCATCAGAGACGTGCTGAGGTGGTATTCCCATGTCCTCATCAGGAAACATAAGTGGTTGTGCGTTAGTGCATTCTATCTCTTACACCCCTGGGGAAGGGCTAGGTGGATGCCCTTGGGAAACCCTGCCAGCAGAGTCTTCAAACAGCATAAGAGACTGCTCCATAACTTGAGGCTCAGACAGTTTCCCTGATATGCATGGGGGTGATGTGACAGACTGATGGGCTTGGTTTTCAGGCACCATCTGTGCGCTTTCTGCAGAAGACTGGGTGGGAGATTATGTGAACGCGCTGGATCCACTGTCGGCCACCCAATTGACTAATGCCTGTACCTGCTCAGGCCTTACCATCCTTAGAACGGCATTGGGCCCCACCAAATATGGCTGTAAATTATGGTGGCTACTGGGACCTGAGGTAGTTGGTTCACTAGGACGTGTGGCTGTGGCAGAACGGCCACATCCTCTCCCAGCACCAGAGGGTCCACTAACACCACCACGACCATGTCCGCGACTGCGTCCGCGTCCCTTACTAGATGTTTTCCTCATTGTTACCGTTCACCACAATAAGAAAATAATTATTTGGCCCAATGTATTGAATTCAAATTCAGGCCTTTTTTTTACAGGCACCTAACACTATCTGGCTATCTATTTAGGTACCGTATTACACTAATACAGGCACAGCAGTAACGACAGATTTAGCTGAATATAAATTGTAGGCCTAGTATTTAGGCGCTGGGTGACAGGTATCCCTTTTACGGACAGAATTAGACTTGGAAATGCACGGTAGCGTGTGAAGTTATTGAGGATGACCCTATCCGCACCTTCAATCTAATATACCCTTTTATGGATAGATTTAACCTTGGCCTGATAGAGCAGAAACCACTAATTTAACTGAATTGCTAAGTTGGGAATTGTATTCAACCCAGAACAAAAACTGTGCGTCGGCAGACAGCAGACAGTATTACAATTGGCTAGCCACAGCTGAAACACCAGATTTAGGGTACTGCTATTTTGGCAATTGTATTTTACCCCTCAATAAAATAGCAAGCACAGCCAAGGCCCTGATGTAGGATATAGCAAAAAAAAACAACACACTATTGATGGCTAAAAATGGACTTGGTGGCAGCTTGTGCTGGCGCACCACAAGACACAAAATGGCCGCCAATCACCCCAGAAAAGTGTGACTGAAAAACGCTCTGGGCAGCCTTAAAACAGTGAGCAATTGAATAGCAGAGGTTGTATGATACACAGCTGTATATCGATCACTTCAGTAAATAAATCCCTGCCTAATCTCGCCCTAACAGCAGCAGCTGCATCCTCTCCCTACACTGATCAGAGCAGAGTGACGTGCGGCGCTACGTGACTCCAGCTTAAATAGAGGCTGGGTCACATGCTGCACTGGCCAATCACAGCCATGGCAATAGCAGGCATGGCTGTGATGGCCTCTTGGGGCAAGTAGTATGACGCTTGTTGATTGGCTGCTTTGCAGCCTTTCAAAAAGCACCAAGAAAGCGCCGAACACCGAACCCGAACCCGGACTTTTACGAAAATGTTCGGGTTCGGGTCCGTGTCACGGACACCCCAAAATTCGGTACGAACCCGAACTATACAGTTCGGGTTCGCTCATCCCTACTAATAACCTTAATACAGTTCTCATGTTTATGTGTTAAAGACAAAAGCAGAGTTATTTACTGTGACATCATGTTTTGGATGTCATATAACTGTTATATTTTGTGTTCACAGAAGCAGAAAAAGATAATATGCCTTTAAGATTGATTTTGTGATGTAAGGTAAGCTCAATGACACAGCAGAAACAACAGAAAGCATAGTGTTAATCTGTTGTTGCTGGGCAGAAGTCTAGACCAATCACAGCCAGCTTCTCACACAGGCTGTCTGGGAATTCCCCTAGTAGGAGCTGCTGGAATCATTACTCACCAGAGAGAAGGGCTGAACAGACACACAGTTCCTGAAGAAACTGCCAACACCCTTACTAATCCCTTACTAAACACTTCATGCTATTTCTGACTTCTGCTATTGTGATGTGATACGTGTGATACGCGTGATACGTGACCATTGGTTAAATAATGTGACAATGAGATCAATTAGCTGAGTAATAAAGTTCCCCTTTTACTCTATATAAACCCTTGTATCCCGAGTAATAAACGGAACATCTAGCATTGACTTCTCTGTGACAGTCTGTGTGTGATTTCTCTTGGCGTACGTATGCCTACCATCTGATACCGATTCGGAGCAGTACATCAACCTAGCCTGACTATTGGATCAGAAGCAGAATCAGAACATTTGGCGCCCAACATGGGGCCTGAAGAATTGGATCTCCTGCTGGCGTACCCCCAGAGACTGGACCAGGAGAGAGGAGCCAACAGACACCGGGACCGCGGCCCGTGATAAGAGGTGAGAAAATACATTCATCTTACCTATCTGTGTCCCTTGGCCTAGTCTATCCATATTCGTTCTAGGGAGGGGTGCACCGGCAGTGAGGAATCCTCAGGGGCATGAGAGTAAGAACCCCATATTGTATTGATAAAGCTTGATGTACTGTGTTTTATTATTTTTATGTGTATGGTTGGTTTCTCTGTGAGGAGAGGCATAGACTGACAGAACAACAGAAAGAAGTCTCCCAAAGTGCCTACATTGAGGGGTAACCCTGGTGTGTGACCCCAAGAAATAGTAGAAGGGAGGGAGACGGCTTGCTGATAACCCAGTGTGTGTTAATCTCAAGCTCAAGGCGTTTGTTTGTCAGTGTCTGTGCTATCCAATTATCAGAGACAATAAGTGAAGGCTCCAGAACGTGCTTTTTGCAAAATGGGTAACCAAGAAAGTGTCCCGAAGGGCTATTGTTCATCTGAACAGTACGTGGCGGACCGGAGAGGAAAATGTAATGTTAAAGGATTAAGCAAGTTAGAAAAAAGTTATGATATTGCAAAAGGAGGTATATTGTGTTCTGCTACATGGCAGACATTGTTGACTGAAAAGAGAGGCAAATTGAAAGATGATAAGTTGATAGATACAGTTAGGGTGTGGCTGGACTGTAGCAGAGAATTTGAACAAACAAAAGGAGATGTAATGTTTGATGAAAAGTCAGGACGCCATTACTATCGGCCTGGCCCAGTCTTAGCGCGGGAACAGCCACCGCCCTATAATGGCGCCGCTGAAAAGAAAAGGGGAAGTTGGGTTTGTACAGTGTGTGGTCAGCAGAACCCTGCCTTCCGTGATACGTGTTTAGCCTGTGGTGCTCCACGCCCACATGACCACACTCTTTTAGCTCCCCAGCACGTCCCACCAGTCCCGGCAACGGCGCCATCTTGTCCTCAGCCAACGCCCAAGGCCGAACTTGTAATTTCCCCCAAACTTGCCCCCTCTGTCAAGCCCCAAGTCACTAATATATACCCCATTATAAATTCTGACTGCACCTACATGCCACCCAGTAAACCCATAGTACCTGCTCATATAATTGTAGGAGGAAGTGGCGTAGATCAGGAGGATAAGGATGAAGAGAAATCTAAAGAGTGCGCAGGGGAAGAGTCACAGCAGACAGTGGACTATGCAGTTACACCTGACATAGGACCAACTCCGGTACGTAGGTTTCCGGATCTTCAGCCCTTCTCTGATATTTCCCCAGGTAGCCAGGGAGCGAATGACTATTTCCAAAGTCAAATTGAACAGTTGCAAAGAGACTTCCATAAGTTAGAACAAGGGAATCTTGAAGTTATAAAGGAGGCATTGTTAAACACCCGCCCAGTCGGGCCACCTAAGTATGTGTCCTTCACCCCCCAGCAGTTGTTCACCATAGTCAACCTTATGCCAGACCCAGATACTCACCCTATGCCCTTTTACAGAAAGCTGTCACAAGTGTATCAAACATACGGGTGTACTTGGTCAGACTTGCAAAGTATCGTAGAAAATAAGACTGGCGAATATTCTTCACTTATAATGGATCATATACGCCAACCAGAGCTTCCTGGAATGAACTTTGACACTCGAGATCCAGAATCCGGCGACCATTTCATTCGACAATTGTATAAATGGGCAAAGGATAAATTAGCAGTACAATCCACCACCCTGCAAGATATGGTACAGGATAAAGCATCGTGAGTCAGTAGAGATGAGTCAGTAGAGATGTTTGTTCAGAGAGTAGGACAAAACTATAAAGATATGGGATTCCGTCCAAATGAACCTGTGCACCTGAGACTTCTGGCCCGATCATTTGTAGATGGCCTTAGGCCAGACCTGAACAAAGCTCTTGTTACCTGACGACCAGAATGGAAATCATTAACCTTAGAGATCTTAGAACAAGTTGCGAAAGGGCTGGAGAGCAATACCAAGAAAACTCACACAGCAGTTATGGCTGTCATGACAGGAGAAGAAAGAGAGGAAAGGCCAACCACCATCTTAATCATACCGCCATTTTGTGATATCTTTTCAACACGTGTTATGTACATGGACTATCTGCTGTGGAGGCAGCAGTATTATATATGAAGAAAAGTTGAAGTTAATAAAGAAGTTATTTAAAGCATTTGGTGTGCTCTTTAAACCTACTGTTTCCATAGAACGGCGCTAGAGGAATTACAGAGTAATAGACAGTCTGGTTAGACTACTTTCACACTTGCGGCAGAGAGATCCGGCAAGCAGTTCCGTCGCCGGAACTGCCTGCCGGATCAGGCAAAATGTATGCTAACTGATGGCATTAGTAAGACTGATCAGGATCCTGATCAGTCTTAAAAATGCCTGATCAGTCGAAAAAATACATTGAAATGTCGGATCCGTCTTTCCGGTGTCATCCGGCAAAAACGGATCCGGCATTTATTTTTTCACCTTTTTTTCAGTCTGCGCATGCGCATACCGGAAGGACGGATCCGGCATTCCGGTATTCTGAATGCCAGATCCGGCACTAATACATTCCTATGGGAAAAAATGCCGGATCCGCTGTTCAGGCAAGTCTTCAGTTTTTTTAGCCGGAGATAAAACCGTAGCATGCTACGGTTTTCTCTTTTGCCTGATCAGTCAAAACGACTGAACTGAAGACATCCTGATGCAAACTGAACGGATTACTCTCCATTCAGAATGCATGGGGACATACCTGATCAGTTCTTTTCCGGTATAGAGCCCCTGTGACGGAACTCTATGCCGGAAAAGAACAACGCAAGTGTGAAAGTAGCCTAAAAGAGATATCAAAATTATTCTAATGCCACAGCGCAAAAGGCACTTCATAGTTCTGCGCCTGCCACAGTGGAACTTTTGCCCTCAGAGGGCAAAGCGATAGCGCTCCTCAACTTGCAAACTTAAGAGCACATTATAGCAGCGGAGCGCCAGCATATACCGCCATGCAGCAACTGCTCCCTGAGTGAGCACGCAAAGACACCGCAGCGGAGCTACCATAAAGGCCATAGAACGTGTGCATTAGTCAAACTGCAGCCGACTCTTAAAGTGGCAGAACGGCAAAGGCAAAATAGTCAAAGAAAGAGCGCCAACCCTCCTGCGATCCCCAGAGAGAGAAAGAGACGCATGGTGGGAGGCCAAAGTCCAGAGCTAGAGTGCCTGCACCGCTTTCCATGGAGAGACCACGTCTTGCAGCCAGCTAGTTTTTCTGCGACTAGGCCCAAAACCTGCAGCAGCGTATTGAAGCCAGCGCATCGCAAGTCAGCACAAAGCATTGCAAGTCTGCACAGAGCATCGCAAGTCTGCACAGAGCCTCGCATCATATCAAGAAAAGATACGTCTCCCTTAAGATTGACATTTGTTCCTGCTCTTCAGAATAAGGTTAGAGCTTTCCTTTTATTGCTTATCATTGCATATAGGCTTTGGCATAAAGAGAAATTTTTTGTGTTCAGAAATAAGAGACTTTAAATAAAAACAAAGGTCAGTTTGTAGTACACGGACTCTAAAGCATTTAAAGTTAAAGTCATTTATTGCCTGCATTTATCGCTGTTGTATTTAATTATTTCTGTATTTGTCAGTATTGCATTTAAAGTGAAAGGACTCTTAATATTCGTATTGATGGTCAGTATTGCATTTAAAGTAAAATGTCTGAACCTTGTATTACCATGCCACTGTTAGAGGATACACAGATAGATAGAAGGGAAAGAGCAAGGGAACCTGTCTGAGGTAGAAGAGTCTGATGCAGCATTAGTCTTGCCTCAAACAAATATAGCCCAAACAGATGAACTAAGACGTTTATCATGTGCCAGAAAACCGACCCCAAAGATACTGGAAAATTTGGAGCAAGAAGCAGCACTTAAAGGAAAAACGTTCGTCAGAATGTATGATAAATGGAAATTAGACATTAAAGACATTCGTAAAAAGCTAAAGCAAGAAAGTATAAAAAGGGAACTTGAGTGATATGGTAGAGATGGTAGAAGAATCTGAATCAGAGCTTATGGCATCATATGTCAACCTGCGGTCATTTACGACACCTCCCCAGGATATTGTAAGGAACATGGACACATGTACTGAGGTCACTAAAGATTTGGTAAAGCTCATGAGAGAACTATCATCTGCTGAAAACTATGATGAAGTTAAAGCAAGAAGTAGAATGAATGAGCTTTTTATGAGAGACTATGCTAGGTCCTTAGGTGGTACCACAATCTCAAGTGTGACTTCCTTCGCTAGCAGAAGTGCCACCCATATATCAGAGTCCTCAAATACTTCAGCCAAAAGACAACTTGCTGTCAAGAGAGCATAAATTTAAATGGAAGCTGCCAATGAGGCGCAGCGCCAACTGATGGTTGAAAAGGAAGCTGAAAAGGATGTACAACGCCATCAGATGGAAGCTAAAATGGAGGCACAGCACCATCAGATGGAATCTGAAATGGAGGCACAGCGCCATCAAATGGAAGCTGAATTGAAAAGTATGGAAAGGCAAAAAGAAGTTAATATCATAGAAGCCAGACTTAGAGTACACGAAGAGGACATGAATCAGAGTAGTCATAGGATCAAATCTGTACTGGGTGAGGAAGCAGACTGCTACTTTCCTGCATACTCCCGGGAGAATGGAGGGAGCTCTCCAGCACTTAGTGAGGAAATGAGTCATTGTCCTTCCATCCCTGCTCAGAGGGACAAGGGGAGGCCTGGTCCAGTGTTGGGAAAAAGGTGTGTGGATTTGCCCTCTATCTCTGCCGGAAAAGATGAAGAAAAGGACTCACCCAATTCAGAACTAAGTGAGAAAATAGAACCGGATGATTATTTTCCTAGATGCCACGGCAATGCTCAGGAGAATGTTACAACCATTGTCCCAGCAAGACCACAGAGAACAGTCCTAGCTAGACTTACCGTTCCGAAACCCACTGCATTTTCAGATGCAATTGTAACAGAAAACTGCAGCACTCTCCAGCCTTGGTCTTTTCAAACTTTTATTCACCAATACAAATGCGACGTTTCAATCTGTGTGATCTTTCTCAAGCAATTTAACAATGTGAACTGAAAACCGGATACATATACCCTACTAAGTCGGTCACATGACCTAATCAATTATGTTAATAAACCATTAAAAAGACTGTGAGTACCACCCCTTTCTCTGTTCGTCCTGTAACAGGGTTAACTTAATGTGTCATTCTCAAACATCCTATACTGTGCATATATAAGTATATATATATATATATATATACGACTCCATCAACTTACTGCGATGCAAAATGTGAACCGGGGGATATCGCCACTGAGGTAGACTTCAACGGCATGTGCGGCCGATCACATCACTTCCCTCGGCGTTCCTCCATATCGAATGCGCCTGCGTGTCTCCTCCATGACGTCAGCCGCAGGACACTCAGCTGGTGCCATGGAGACCGGACGCCTCCATTCCACGTCACCACTAGGGCAAAGCGCGCATGCGAGCCGAGCTTCGGAGGCGACAGGATCCAGCGCCTAGCCTCCCGTCACCGTGTAACGCCCCTACGGCCGCTGCCATGGTAACCTTGTATATAGTGCTCTTCTGTACGAAGCTTATAGAGCAGGCTTCTGTGTTATTATATATATTCTCTATATTCTACCCATAGTAAGGGGAAAATCGGTCCGTGATTATTGTTACCAGGGGTTGGTTGAACATAGATGTTCACTTAAAAGACCTTTTAACAAGGAGAACGTAAATGACTACGTGAACCAGGTGTCCACTACTCGTCTATATCTTAGGATTAGAGTACCCAGTCACTAGATTGAGTTTAGCCTCATGATAAATGATTTGGGTCCCATAAACGCATATACACAGGGCGGCACTATTCAGTCCAGACCACAAGAGGTAATTACCACTTCTGTTCTAGAGTGGACCATTGCCCTCCCCCATCAAACAATTGTGATGGTCACAATGGCAACACGTCTCCCCCTGTTATGGGGTCGACGTATATAGCCTTGGACCACCCCATGCAGTTCTAGGGGGGCATACCCTCCAACCAGGAGGGACGTCCGTCCTTTATATCAAACCATTCAAACCTACCCTGTCAGGTAATAGGTATCTCCGTCTCCGGGTATACATCTATAAACCTGACCACCAGGTCATCTCATACAATTCAACCCCCTCCACTGTGAACACATATACCATATGGCTGCTCAACAGAGGCTGTGCATCTCAAATTCCCATATATGGAGCAAGCAGTGAAAACCATATGTTATAATCTAATGTGTCATAAATAGACCCAAAATTTGCCCCCTCATGGGATGAATACAAAAATAAACCCAAAGTATTGTTAAACAAAATTGGCTACCATTCGATTATCTATGCTCAGTCACCTTAGTCCGCATCCCCAGGTCACACCTGCATACACAGTCATCTATAAAAAAGAAGACAGAAATTGTGTGAATGTGAGAAAAATAAAAAGTTACAAAATTATTATAAATAATCTCAGCCTATCAGGTTGGGTACTATCTTCATTTTAAAACAAATCCAATTTATACTTAGATAGAACATAGTATTAATTAAACAAGTGAGGAGAGGACTGGACTCCGCATAGTCAGTAGAGTGAGCCAATCTTAAACTCCCTGTTGAGGCCTTTGGGTTCGAGTGTTTGTAACTCGTAGATCCACCTCAACTCCATACTTTTTAAGAGTTTTTCCCTATCTCCCCCTCTTCTTTGGGGTGGAACTCCATCTATAATTTCCCAGGACAGGGAAAACTTACCAGATTAGGAATTACTACACATGTAGATCTGAGTACGTGATTTACCTGCTACAGTGCCCATGTGGACTTCTCTATGTGGGAGAAACAACCCAAGAATTTAGAAAGAGAGTAAATCAACACCAGTATGATATACGCAAACTATTACGGGGAATAAGGGATGCCGATAGTTCCAAGACTGAGTTCCAGAACACTTCCTCAACTATAAACATAACATTTTGCAACTACGCTTCCGAAATTATAGATGGAGTTCCACCCCAAAGAAGAGGGGGAGATAGGGAAAAACTCTTAAAAAGGATGGAGTTGAGGTGGATCTACGAGTTACAAACACTCAAACCCAAAGGCCTCAACAGGGAGTTTAAGATTGGCTCACTCTACTGACTATGCGGAGTCCAGTCCTCTCCTCACTTGTTTAATTAATACTATGTTCTATCTAAGTATAAATTGGATTTGTTTTAAAATGAAGATAATACCCAACCTGATAGGCTGAGATTATTTATAATAATTTTGTAACTTTTTATTTTTCTCACATTCACACAATTTCTGTCTTCTTTTTTATAGATGACTGTGTATGCAGGTGTGACCTGGGGATGCGGACTGAGGTGACTGAGCACAGATAATCGAATGGTAGCCAATTTTGTTTAACAATACTTTGGGTTTATTTTTGTATTCATCCCATGAGGGGGCAAATTTTGGGTCTATTTATGACACATTAGATTATAACATATGGTTTTCACCGCTTGCTCCATATATGGGAATTTGGGATGCACAGCCTCTGTTGAGCAGCCATATGGTATATGTGTTCACAGTGGAGGGGGTTGAATTGTATGAGATGACCTGGTGGTCAGGTTTATAGATGTATACCCGGAGACGGAGATACCTATTACCTGACAGGGTAGGTTTGAATGGTTTGATATAAAGGACGGACGTCCCTCCTGGTTGGAGGGTATGCCCCCCTAGAACTGCATGGGGTGGTCCAAGGCTATATACGTCGACCCCATAACAGGGGGAGACGTGTTGCCATTGTGACCATCACAATTGTTTGATGGGGGAGGGCACTGGTCCACTCTAGAACAGAAGTGGTAATTACCTCTTGTGGTCTGGACTGAATAGTGCCGCCCTGTGTATATGAGTTTATGGGACCCAAATCATTTATCATGAGGCTAAACTCAATCTAGTGACTGGGTACTCTAATCCTTAGATATGGACGAGTAGTGGACACCTGGTTCACGTAGTCATTTACGTTCTCCTTGTTAAAAGGTCTTTTAAGTGAACATCTATGTTCAACCAACCCCTGGTAACAATAATCACGGACCTATTTGCCCCTTACTATGGGTAGAATATAGAGAATATATATAATAACACAGAAGCCTGCTCTATAAGCTTCGTACAGAAGAGGACTATATACAAGGTTACCATGGCAGCGGCCGTAGGGGCGTTACACGGTGACGGAAGGCTCGGCGTTGGATCCTGTCGCCGCTGAAGCTGGGCGTGCATGCGCGCTTTGCCCTAGTGGTGACGTGGATGGGAGGCGTCCGGTCTCCATGGCACCTGCTGAGTGTCCTGCGGCTGACGTCATGGAGGAGACACGCAGGCGCATTCGATATGGAGGAACGCCGAGGGAAGTGATGTGATCGGCCGCACATGCCGTTGAAGTCTACCTCAGTGGCGATATCCCCCGGTTCACATTTTGCATCGCAGTAAGTTGATGGAGTCGTATATATATACAGATGGATGCGAAAGTTTGGGCAACCTTGTTAATCGTCATGATTTTCCTGTATAAATCGTTGGTTGTTACGATAAAAAAATGTCAGTTAAATATATCATATAGGAGACACACAGTGATATTTGAGAAGTGAAATGAAGTTTATTGGATTTACAGAAAGTGTGCTATAATTGTTTAAACAAAATTAGGCAGGTGCATAAATTTGGGCACCACAAAAAAGAAATGAAATCAATATTTAGTAGATCCTCCTTTTGCAGAAATTACAGCCTCTAAACACTTGCTGTAGGTTCCAATGAGAGCCTGGATTCTGGTTGAAGGTATTTTGGACCATTCCTATTTACAAAACATCTTTAATTAATTCAGGTTTGATGGCTTCCGAGCATGGACAGCTCTCTTTAAGTCACACCACAGATTTTCAATTATTTTCAGGTCTGGGGACTGAGATGGCCATTCCAGAACATTGTACTTGTTCCTCTGCATAAATGCCTTAGTGGATTTTGAGCAGTGTTTAGGGTCGTTGTCTTGTTGAAAGATCCAGCCCCGGCGCAGCTTCAGCTTTGTCACTGATTCCTGGACATTGGTCTCCAGAATCTGCTGATACTGAGTGGAATCCATGCGTCCCTCAACTTTGACAAGATTCCCAGTCCCTGCACTGGCCACACAGCCGCACAGCATGATGGAACCACCACCATATTTTACTGTAGGTAGCAGGTGTTTTTCTTGGAATGCTGTGTTCTTTTTCCTCCATGCATAACGCCCCTTGTTATGGCCAAATAACTAAATTTTAGTTTCATCAGTCCACAGCACCTTATTCCAAAATGAAGCTGGCTTGTCCAAATGTGCTTTAGCTCACCTCAAGCGGCACTTTTTGTGCTGTGGGCGGAGAAAAGGCTTCCTCTGCATCACTCTCGCATACAGCATCTCCTTGTGTAAAGTGCGGTGAATGGTTGAACGATGCACAGTGACTCCATCTTCAGCAAGATGATGTTGTAGGTATTTGGTGCTGGTCTGTGGGTTGACTCTGACTGTTCTCACCATTCGTCGCTTCTGTTGATCCGAGATTTTTCTTGGTCTGCCACTTCGAGCCTTAAGTTGAACTGAGCCTGTGGTCTTCCATTTCCTCAATATGTTCCTAACTGTGGAAACAGACAGCTGAAATCTCTGAGACAGCTTTCTGTATCCTTCCCCTAAACCACGATGGTGATCAATCTTTGTCTTCAGGTCATTTGAGAGTTGTTTTGAGACCCCCATGTTGCTACTCTTCAGAGAAAATTAAAAGAGGAGGGAAACTTACAATTGACCCCCTTAAATACTCTTTCTCATAATTGGATTCACCTGTCTATATAGGTCAGGGGTCAATGAGCTTACCAAGCCAATTTGAGTTCCAATAATTAGTTCTAAAGGTTTTGGAATCAATAAAATGACAACAGTGCCCAAATTTATGCCCCTGCCTAATTTTGTTTAAACAATTATAGCACACTTTCTGTAAATCCAATAAACTTCATTTCACTTCTCAAATATCACTGTGTGTGTCTCCTATATGATATATTTAACTGACATTTTTTATCGTAACAACCAACGATTTATACAGGACGATTAACAAGGTTGCCCAAACTTTCGCATCCCACTGTATATACTTATGTATGCACAGTATAGGATGTTTGAGAATGACACATTAAGTTAACGCTGTTACAGGACGAACAGAGAAAGGGGTGGTACTCACAGTCTTTTTTAATGGTTTATTAACATAATTGATTAGGTCATGTGACCGACTTAGTAGGGTATATGTATCCGGTTTTCAGTTCACATTGTTAAATTGCTTGAGAAAGATCACACAGATCGAAACGTCGCATTTGTATTGGTGAATAAAAGTTTGAAAAGACCAAGGCTGGAGAGTGCTGCAGTTTTCTGTTACAATTGCATCTGGATTTGGGGACGCACAAGACTGGCTTCTGACACAGCGGGCACCACCACAGTAAGGAACAATATTCATTTTTGTAGTGCTGCTACATTTTTCTTTTCACTGCATTTTCAGGAGATGTACTGAAGTTCATAGAGTGGAAGGCAAGTTTTGAGATGATTATTGAGCATCATTGCTTCAGTCCAGTTAACAAGTTATTCTATCTTCAGAGATATGTTGGTGGGGAAGCAAAGAAAGTTCTTGAAGGTAACTTCTATTGAAAAGACGAAGAAGCCTACAAGCAAGCTTGGGAAAAATTAAATGCAAGATATGGTCATCCTTTCTTAGTACAAAGAGCTTTAGGTCCTAAAAAACACTTCAAACTCCAAAAGTATGGTGACTTCCTGCAAGCATGCAGCAATGCCATCCCACATGTATGAGGATTAGAAGTACTGAACTATTATCTACAAAACCACAGGATGCTAACTAAGCTACCTGAAGAAGTGGCTTCTAGATGGAATCGCTATGTGACTGAACAGTTAGATCTAAGTAAGGACTTCCCAAGTTTTAAAGAGTTCTCTGAGTTCATCAATAAGGAAGCACGGATAGCATGTAATCCAGTAACAGCATCTTACGTCTTAAAATCCTTAGAAGAAAGGCCTGTGAGAGATATAAGACTCGCAAGAGCAACTAGCTTTGCAACCAACACAGCAGCTAAAGGTCCAGATACCTACGAGAGCAAGTCCAAAGTCCAAAGTCACTACTCGGATCAGTAGAGAGACAACCGACAAATTTTCAGGCTACCTTCAAATATTCTGTGGAGAGAACCACTCCATACACAAGTGCTAACAATTGAAGGAGAAGTCCCCAGATGAAAAGAAAACATTTGTACTGGATAACCAACTGTGTTTTTGATGTCTAAGAAAAGGCCATGTTACTAAGTAGTGAAAGAAAAAGGCCACATGCAGCGTTTGCAAAGGACGCCATCCTATACCACTACATGAAGATAAATCCTCAATACCTAAAGATACTGAGGAAGGAAAGAAAGTATCGGTATTCTCTTTCAGAGTAAGGGAAGGAAAAAGCAATGGCACATCAATGGTTGTACCAGTGTGCATATTAAATACTACTGGATGCCCAGAGTGATGTCACCTTCATTGATCAAGAAATCTGCAAGAAATTACATGTGGCTACAGAACCAGTGATGCTCTAACTCACCACAATGACGGGGAGAGACACATTAGTGAACAGTCAAAGGGTCAAAGGACTGGGAGTTAGAGGACTTCATTCAAACTGCACATTAGATCTATCTCCAGCTTATACAAAAGACGATATACCTCTAGATCGAGATCGCATACCTACCTGTGAAACAGCCAATGAATGGGCGCACCTATCTGTCATATCTCAAAGAAACCAGATAAGATTAGAGTAGTATTTGATTGCTCAGCAAAGTACAATGGTGTTGCATTGAATGATTATCTACTTAAGGGACCAGATCTTACAAACACTCTGCCTGGAGTACTTTGTAGATTCAGAAAGTATCCCGTAGCGGTCATGTGTGATGTTGAAAAGATGTTCCACCAGTTTTATGTGAAAAATGAAGATAGAGACTTCCTGAGGTTTCTATGGTGGGAGGATGGACATACAGATACAGAGCCAGCAGAATACAGATGAAAGTACACTTGTTTGGAGCAGCATCATCTCCAGGTTGCGCCAATTATAGTATGAAGTACCTAGCTAATCAGAATGAAAAGGATTGCCCATCAGCAGCAAATTTTCTGAAGAAAATTTTTTATGTAGATGATGGTGTCATAAGTCTAGAGTTCACAGAATCTGCAATCAAACTAGTGAAAGAAAGCCAAGAGTTATGCGCAAGAGGAAACCTGCGCCTTCATAAATTCATCTCAAACAACAGAGAGGTACTGGAATCCATCAGTGACTCTGAACGTGCAGCAACAATGAAGAATGTAAATCTCAATTATGATCATCTTCCAGTTCAGAACGTATTTGGATTGGGATGGAATGTAGAGAACGACAAGTTCTTCTTTGAAGTATCTATTGAGGAGAAAGTTGCAACTAGACAAACCATTCTTTCTGCAGTGGCTTCTATATTTGATCCATTGGGATTATTGGGCCCAGTAATCCAGCAGAAATAACAGAAAGCATAGTGTTAATCTGTTGTTGCTGGGCAGAAGTCTAGACAAATCACAGCCAGCTTCTCACAGAGCAAGAGTTTCCACCAATCACAGCCAGCCTCACACACAGCCTGTCTGGGAATTCCCCTAGCAGGAGCTGCTGGAATCATTACTCACCAGAGAGAGGAGCTGAACAGACACACAGTTCCAGTCAGAGTCCAGTTTTATGGGAACAAGAGGCCAAAATAGGTATTTAGAACAGTTATTTAATGTTCATATTGTTAGTATTGTGATTAGAACTGTATGCTGAACCAGTTATATGTGTGTTTACTTACAGTTCCACCAGATACAAATTGCAAGCATTCAGATTCCATATTGCAATCCAAATTGCATACAACCATACCAGATCATACTCAACCAATCTGCAAATAGTCACTGCTAAATGCATACTGCAAGTGAACTATTAGTTAGACCTCAGATATACCTCTCAGAGAGATCATAAAGTGCTTAAATAACTTAAAGTGAGAGCACAGATACTCAAGAGAGAAATATCTCCACCATTTTCTGTTGAATGACAAGATTGAAAAGTTGAACCACCATCTTAATCATACCGCCATTTTGTGATATCTTTTCAACACGTGTTATGTACATGGACTATCTGCTGCGGAGGCAGCAGTATTATATATGAAGAAAAGTTAAAGTTAATAAAGAAGTTATTTGAAGCATTTGGTGTGCTCTTTAAACCTACTGTTTCCATAGAACGGCGTTAGAGGAATTACAGAGTAATAGACAGTCTGGTTAGACTAAAAGTCAGAGATATCAAAATTCGTCTAATGCCACAGCGCAAAAGGCACTTCATAGTGCTGCGCCTGCCACAATACCCCTATGGGCTCCACTATGAGACGTTTCGCCACCAGGGTGACCCTATTGACCAAGCCCTTAGTCCTTATGCCAGTCGCTGAATACTGGCAGGAGGATCCAGCAGCCGCAGGGCATGAGCGCTGCCTCCAGGAGACCGCAGAGGGGGTCTTCCGATTCCAAGAAAAGCCACAACCCCATGCAGAGCCACTGATCCCGGGACTGCTGCCACCTCCAACCTTCCAGCTTGGATACCAGATGACCACTGCCTTCGCTTACAATCCTACTGTGGTTAACTACCAGCTCCCGTGGAAGAAGGCGTCAGCAGCCGCCAAAGATATTCGAGGTCCTACTTCACTAGAGACACAGCTACCACAGCCGCTGCAGCAAACATCTGGTACGCGATATAGAGGGCTCTGGGGGAAGGCTCACGTTGCAGAAACCACCCTTAAATTATCCCATTTTAGAAACTACACCCCTCAAGTTATTCAAAACGTATTTGAAAACTTTTTAATCCTTTAGCTATTCCACAAGAATTAAAGGAAAATGGAGATGAAATTTTCAAATTTTACTCATTTTAATAATTTTTTTCAGTAACGCATCAAGGATTAACAGCCAGACAAAACTCAGTATATATTACCCTGATTCTGCAGTTTACAGAAACACCCAACATGTGGTGGTAAACACCAAGCAGAAGAAAAGGAGCAATGTATGGTTTTTGAAAGGCAGATTTTGCTGGACACAATGTTAGACACGATGTCCCATTTAAAGCCTCCCTGATGCACCCTACAGTAGAAACTCCCAAAAAGTGACCCTATTTTGGAAACTACTAAATACGTTGACAGTTTTATTTGTTTTATTTTGGGGTACACATGATTTTTGATCGTTCTATATTATGTTTTTTGTGAGGCAAGGTAACAAAAAAATGGCTCTTCTGGCACACTTTTTATTTTTTACAATGTTACAATGTTCATCTGACAGGTTAGATGATGTGCTATTTCTATAGAACAGGTTGTTACGAACGCGACAATATCAAATATGTCTATTTATTTGTTTCTTTCTTTCAGTTTTATATAATAAAGCATTTTTGAAAAATAATGTTCTTGTGTCTCCATTTTCTGAACTCCATTTTTCTGATCATCATCATGTGCTGGGGCTCACTTTTTTCAGGAACAGTTGATGTTTTTATTGGTACCATTTTTGGGTACATATGATTTTTTGATCATTCAATATTAAACTTTATAGGGCAAGGTGACCAAAAAAATTAGTTCTTTTACATAGTAACATAGTACATAAGGCCGAAAAAAGACATTTGTCCATCCAGTTCGGCCTGCTATCCTGCAAGTTGATCCAGAGGAAGGCAAAAAAAAAACCTGTGAGGTAGAAGCCAATTTTCCCCACTTTAGGGGAATAAAAAATTCCTTCCCGACTCCAATCAGGCAATCAGACTAACTCCCTGGATCAACGACCCCTCTCTAGTAGCTATAGCCTGTAATATTATTATGCTCCAGAAATACATCCAGGCCCCTCTTGAACTCCTTTATTGTACTCACCATCACCACCTCCTCAGGCAGAGAGTTCCATAGTCTCACTGCTCTCACCATAAAGAATCCTTTTCTATGTTTGTGTACAAACCTTCTTTCCTCCAGACGCAGAGGATGTCCTCTCGTCACAGTCACAGTCCTGGGGATAAATAGATGATGTGATAGATCTCTGTACTGACCCCTGATATACTGTATTTATACATATTAATTAGATCTCCCCTCAGTCGTCTTTTTTCTAAAGTGAATAACCCTAATTTTGATAATCTTTCAGGGTATTGTAGTTGCCCCATTCCAGTTATTACTTTAGCTGCCCTCCTCTGGACCCTCTCCAGCTCTGCTATGTCTGCCTTGTTTACAGGAGCCCAAAACTGTACACAGTACTCCATGTGTGGTCTGACTAGCGATTTGTAAAGTGGTAGGACTATGTTCTTATCACGGGCATCTATGCCCCTTTTGATGCAACCCATTATCTTATTGGACTTGGCAGCAGCTGCCTGACACTGGTTTTTGCAGCTCAGTTTGCTGTTTATTAAAATTCCTAGATACTTTTCCATGTTAGTGTTACCGAGTGTTTTACCAATTAGTATGTACGGGTGACTTGCATTATTCCTTCCCATGTGCAGAACTATACATTTGTCAGTGTTATACCTCATCTGCCACTTATCTGCCCAAGCCTCCAGTCTATCCAGATCCCTCTGTAGTAGTATACTGTCCTCTTCAGTGTAAATTACTTTACACAGTTTAGTGTCATCTGCGAAAATTGATACTTTACTATGCAAGCCTTCTACAAGTTCATTAATAAATATATTGAAGAGAATAGGGCCCAATACAGACCCCTGAGGTACCCCACTAGTGACAGTGACCCAATCTGAGTGTGTACCGTTAATAACCACCCTCTGTTTTCTATCATTGAGCCAGTTACTTACCCACATACAGACGTTTTCTCCCAGTCTGATCATTCTCATTTTATATACCAACCTTTTATGTGGTACAGTGTCAAATGCTTTGGAGAAGTCCAGATATACGATATCCATTGATTCGCCGCTATCAAGTCTAGAACTTACCTCCTCATAGAAACTGATTAAATTAGTTTGGCATGACCGATCCCTCACAAAGCCATGCTGATATGGCGTTATTTGCTTATTTCCATCGAGATCCTCTAAGATAGCATCTCTCAGAAAACCTTCAAACAGTTTACCCACAACAGATGTTAAACTTACGGGCCTATAGTTTCCAGGCTCTGTTTTTGGACCCTTTTTGAATATTGGCACCACATTTGCCATGCGCCAATCCTGTGGGACATTCCCTGTCAGTATAGAGTCCGCAAATATCAGAAATAAGGGTCTGGCTATGACATTACTTAATTCCCTTAGGATACGGGGGTGTATGCCATCCGGTCCTGGCGATTTGTCTATTTTAATCTTTTTAAGTCGCTGATGTACTTCTTCCTGGGTCACACAGGACACTTTTAATGGGGAATTTATTTTTACATTCTGCATGTCATCTGACAGTTTATTTTCCTCAGTGAATACATTGGAGAAAAAAATATTTAACAGCTTTGCTTTCTCCTCATCGCTCTCTGCGACTCCCCCTCATTACTTTTTAAAGGGTCGACACCTTCAGATTTATATTTTTTAACATTTATATAATTGAAGAACATTTTAGGGTTAGTTTTACTCTCTGTGGCAATTAATCTCTCGGTCTCTAGTTTGGCCGCTTTTATTAGTTTTTTACATATTCTATTTTTTTCCTTATAGTTTTTCAGTGCTGCTGGGCTACCCTCCTGTTTTAGTGATTTATATGCTTTCTTTTTGTCATTTATTGCTTTCTTTACAGTTCTATTTATCCACATTGGTTTCTTAACCTTTTATTCCCATACGGTATGTACCTCTCACAATGAGATTTTAGGATGCTTTTAAAGATATCCCATTTTGTGGCTGTATTTTTATTTTTGAGGACTTTGTCCCAGTTAGTTAGGCCTATGGCCTCTCTTAGTTGGCTAAATTTAGCTTTTTTGAAGTTTGGTATTTTTGTTCCTCCCTGTAGAAACGCTCTTTTGAATGATAATTGGAAGGTTATTACTTTATGGTCACGATTTCCCAGGTGTCCCCCAACCTGCACGTCTGTTGTTCTGTTAGGCCTATTGGTTAATACTAAGTCCAGTATGGCCGTCCATCTAGTCGGGTCCTGAACCAGTATGGAGAGGTAGTTGTCTTTGGTTATTGCTAAGAATCTGTTTCCTTTATGAGATATACAAGTTTCAGTTTCCCAGTCTATATCTGGGTAGTTGAGGTCCCCCATAATAACCACCGCATTATGATTTGCCGCCTCGTCTATCTCGTTTAGTAGTAGATTTTCTGTGGACTCTGGTATATTAGGTGGTTTATAGTTAACTCCTATTAGTAATTTATTGTTGTTTTTTAGCTCCATGTATCTCTACCCACAGTGACTCCACATGTTCATGTCCCTCACTTATATCTTCACAGAGTGTGGGCTTTAGACAAGACTTTACATAAAGGCAAACCCCTCCCCCTCAACGGTTTTGACGATCCTTTCTAAATAGACTGTAACCTTGTACATTAACTGCCCAGTCATAGCTATCATCCAGCCATGTCTCAGTTATTCCCACTATGTC